>NC_090339.1:48498416-49108972 GCF_035084215.1 Heptranchias perlo | reverse complement strand
TACTTTTAAAGTGACTGCATTGATAGCTTGAGTTACCTGGATTGTAATTTAATATTATGTTGTTTCTTTAACAACCTGGCCCAGTGCCTGTCTATGTAAATCTAGTAGATGCGGCGTGTCAGTGTAAATGATGGTGATGTAAACCTCGATTTTAACATTTTAGTAAGTATCTAGAAATGTTATTTTGCTAATTGCTGAAGACGTTTTTTTGTGAATGACGAGGGATGTTAGCATTTCAGCCATCCAGCTAAGGATAGCAAGATTAGCTACTGTGTCTACACTGCTCCAACAAGGTGCTTCAGGCCGCAACCTCCAAAGGGCACCTTGTACTACACCAAGGTGACATTTTCTTCATGTTCCACTTCTTAGTGATTGCTAGTTTAGAAGCAGTATGACGTTCCAAGCCCATTTCACATAGGACTCTTCTAATCAACTGACAGAGAAAACTTTCATCCCATCGATCTTAGCTGGATTTGAACCTAGGTCGTAGAGGTGAAAAGCCAGTGTGTAACATTAACAGTACCATTCCTAACAAATGATTTTTTTTCCTTTTGAAATTTTAGCCTGACTCTTCTACTAATGCGAGCGGGAATCCCCCACGATGTCACCAGTGAGAGACTCGGGTGCTTTTAACTACCGAGCCTCATTTTAATATGACTGACAGCTGCCTGCCTGATCACATTGGGAAATGGACAGCCCATTCATTTTCTCTGCTTAATCTCCGATGGGCCTCCAGAGGCCTATTTGAAGCAGGACTGCACCTCTTAAAGTGAGGTTGCATTGCCTTCTGCCTGATTTGCTTGTTGCATGGCTGGAAGAAGGGTCAAGTAGAAGAATGAGTAGCAGGGCTGCCCTCAGGTTTTCAAATGCCTCCTTGGATGACCTGGTGGAGCAGGTCAGGGCATGGAGGGAAATATTGTTCCTTAGCATCTGTAGGAGCATCTCCACCATCCAGCAGGCCTGGACAGAGGTGACTGACAGGGTCAACCGGTGACTGACAGGGTCAGAGCCAGCAGCATCGCCCCCAGGACCTGACTTCAACATAGGAAGAAGTTCAATGGCCTCAAGAGCAACAAGGGTGAGTACAACTCTTCACCTCTCCATCTTTCCCAACAACACCTGACAACACTCCTTTCACACCGCCCTCCCCCCCAACCGCCCTGCCCCACCACTCTCAACAATTCCCTCTCCTCCACCAGATCATTTGAAACACAATCACTAGGGCACTCTGCAACACCTCTCTCCCATTCCAAACACACTCTCCTGTCCCTTTGCTCTCCACACCACACACACCATTCTCTTCTCACATCCTCACTTGCAAATTAGCGACTCCTCCCAGCACTCCTTCCTCACTTCGCATTACACATACTTGGCTTGACATTAATCACCTCCCCATCCTCATTCCATCTTGCTGCTTCTCCACCTCTCAGCACAAGCAGTGTATACGAAGCTTTGTACATCTCCACTTACCTTTTCAACAGCCACTCACTAACTCTCAACCGCTCTTTCTGGAGGACAAAACAACACAATGTGAGGTACAGGGCCAAGACTGGGGTAGGAGTACCCAACATCGACATCCTCGCCCGAGTAGAGCATGAAGTCCTGCTGGTAGTGTAGGAGGTATCCCTTGTCCCCCCCCAGCAGCCATTCTGTTATGTTGGTGGAAGGGTTGAATGTGGTGGGGGCAGTGGTTGAGTGTCGCAAGCTAAATGCATTGTGACAGCTGCTTGGGTATCTTGCACAAACTTACATTATCCTGCTCCTGTGATCGGAGACTACATTAATGGAGTGGCATCCCTTTCTATTCACAAATGCTGTGGGCTGGTGTTTTGTGCCCTGATGGCAACATGTGTTCAGTCAATGACGTCCTGGACATGAGGGAAGCCAGCTATTGCGACAAACCCCGAGCTCTCTCGTGTTGATTGTTGAGTCAATAGAGAAGGTGATGTACTGGTTAGACCTGGTAAACAGGGCATTGGTGTCCTGCTTAATGCAGCTGTGTACGGCAGACTGGGAGATGCAGGTGATGTCCCCTGTAGCAGATTGGAAGGAACCAGTGGCAAAGAAGTTAAGGGCCGTGTTGACTTTGAGAGCCACTGGCAAAACGTGGCCTCCTGGTCCAGCAAGCAGCAAGTCCTGTTGCAGGAGGCTGCAGAGAGCCTGCAACAGCCTGTTTGGAGAAGTACAGCCTCCTGACGCATTGCTTCTTGGATAGATCCAAGAAAGTGACTGCTGGTCTGAACACCCTGTATGCTGGGTCTGGCCTCCTACGAGCACCCTCCCCCTCACCTGATGGGGTAGATCTTGACTGCGGATCCCCGGCGGTGGCCTCCTGCCGCCCGAATTCCCACTCCTGTCCGCCTACCAGGCAGTGATTTTTGCCAGGTGCAGGCGGGACTCGGAGCCTAAATATGAAAATGAGGCCCAGGAGTTAAAATCTCTCCGGGCCTCAGTGTGCAAGTTGGTTGCTTTTTTTTAGTGTAAACTATAACCCTTTCTAAACACTTCATGAGTAATCGAGAGAACATACTTAAGTAAACATGTTAAGTGGAATTAAGTGCATTCACTAAATAAGAACTCATGGGTACGTACCATATTATTTAAATATTCTAAGACATGTTACATAAACATGTCCACAAATTGTGATTCTGACCATGCATATAATAGAGCATGTAATGACAATGCAGTACCCAAATAGATAAATGTGCTTATTTACTCGTAATGCACCATCTGGCTCTCTTCCCAAATTGAGGAGAACACAGTCACCCTGCAGCCAAAACTGCAAAGCACACTGGAGTCAGTCTCTAGCACAGATACACACAATCCGGAAGAAGATCATAGTGATTAGGAAGAAGCACTAGGTGAGACACAGAACACTGGTGATAAAGAGATGACAGGTTTGTTGTTTGAGGAGAAGCAGCTGATTTAGGGTGGAGGTCCAACATGCCGAATACCCCTCCTGTGTTGTATTGGGATACAGGCTTTAAAGGGCCTACTTTAAAATAGAGGCTGGTACAGGAGTCACTTAACTCCTTCAATCATGATAATAGAAGTTGGGTTGCTGGGGGTGGATGAAGAGTCCAACATCCAGACCTGTACTGCCATTTCCCATATGCGTGATATCATGGAGGAATGATTGTACTGCAGTCTGCCACTGAACACATAGCAGTACTAGTAGTTTCTGTTGTGGGGACCTCAGTTGTACAGTTCATAGATCCTTGAAGAACATCTCTCATGAATGCTTCCACTGCTGGTATAGAGGTTTTGGGCTCAAACTCCAAGAAGCAGTCAAGGACAGCTTCAAATAGCTTGGGGAATTGTTGCAGGCAACTATAAGGAAGGAATTCCAAGACTTCATGGATACTGTCCTTCTATGCTCAGTTAGATCAGTAGGTAAGGAAACGCCCTTCAACAGTGTCATGCAGAGATTGGAGGATAGGGCAGTTGGGGTTGCTACTTGTAAGGAGGCAGTGATAGGTCCCTTGATGGGCCCTTTGGAAAATAACGAGAGGCACTCTCGTGGGTTTATTCAAGCGTAGGGCAATGTAGGAAGGCAGAGGAGTAGAGAGTAATGCCCTGGTCATAAACAGAGGAGAGGGAGAAGACGATACGAAAGAGTTCAAAGTCTGAGGTCCTGTGGTGGGATGACGTTGACTTGGAGCATCTACAAACCAGTGTCCAGATTCAGAGACAGTTGTGGAGATAGATTGGATCCAGGGGCCGTTTGAAGGTCAGAGTATCAGTGGGTGCGCTGCTGGAGGATATCCAGTGGAATGAGAGAGTGAGAAGGAGTAGAGAATCAACTGTAAGACAGCAGACATTGATCCAGGAGTCCCCAGTGGAGGGGTGTATCCCAACAGATCTGAAGGACCAGCAGAGGATCGAGGAGCAGTCGGATTGAAACCTGATTGAAATCTGTGTTGTTCCATAGAATTATAGAAGTTTATAGTCTGAAAGAGGCCATTTGGCCCATCGTGTCTGTACCAGCTCTTTGCTGAAATAATCTATGTCTAATCCTATTGCTTTGCTCTGCCCATAGTCCTGTATCTTCCTCGGCTTTAAAAATGTATTCACTTTTCCCTAAAAAGATACAATGGTCTCTGCCTCAACCATATTCCATGCTCTAATAATGTTCTGTGTAAAGAAATTTATTCTAACTTCTCTCTTCACTCTCTTGGTGACAAATTTAAATTGAAGAATAGTAGAGCACATGCGCAACAAGGACAGAGTTGCGCTCAATGCAGAAGTGACGAGCATTCCATAAAGACACATTAAACATGCACAGTACCACTACACAATTTAATAAAACTCATTCATTTATGCTATCTTGAAGTTGCATAGAAAAGAAAGCATCAGTTGTCTAAAAGGCAAACAAACTGACTTACCCCCGAGATGTCCAATGTGGGTGACAGGAAAGGCCCTGTCCCAAGGTCACTTATCAGCCAACTTTATCAGGTCATAGTCAAGGGCCAAGTTGCAGCCCACTACGGATGTGATTACATGTACATACATCATGCAGCTAAATTCAGATGGAAGGATTTTTTAGGAGACAAATCCATTTACAAATGTGACTAAAGGAAGAGTTACAAGTTGAAGTTGCTGATGCAAAATGCCCTACTGCAGAATGGCCATGTGTGGTGAGCATTCAAAGCATTGTCAGATAGTATGAGGGGTAAGAAGCATGTTATGCCATGCACACTGGTGGGTAGTCTTACCTTGACCACACATAATGAGCTTCACTTTAAGAACTTTCCTGCAGGAGTACCAGATTCTCAAAAATTAACCATATGTAATGCCACGCTCCTTTGAGGAGCTTCTTGCAGCGGCACTGGATATCCTGCTCCCGAATCAATGCGTTCCCAGTGGGAGGAATAATTTACACCGTGAGCTCACTGAGAATATTAAAATTAAACTGACCACAAAAAGAATCAGGTCAGCCCTCTTTCTTTCCACTGGGCAGGAATCTGCCACACCCGATTAATGCCTGATTTGCGCTCAGACTAGAAAATCATTTTTCTGTGCGATTGGGAAAACTGAGGTTAGTTTGAATATCCATCACATTACATTGATATAAAACACAAGTTAGAACATTAACGTTCCAAGACTGTGCAGTGTCATTCAGCACCAACATAAAAATCTACCTCCCCTGCTCTCCTCTACTGAAGGCATGTTAAGGTACAATTTCATGAGTGCTAGCATCTTTGTCCACATGGCCACCCTTAATGTGTGAGCCTGGCCAGTGGCTGTCAGCGGGTTAGTTGACTGTGGGAGGTGGGAATGCATACAGTTGAGCTCGATCCTGTCCTTCCCCAATGTCCAAACACACACACACATTTTGGCATAGCAATGAGTCTGTCTGATTATTTTCCCCCTCCTTAGCCCAGGAGGCACCAAGTGCAATTAGATCTCCCCATCACCGTTAGCAAAAACTAGGGATTGAGTCTGGGTCTTCCTGCTCTGTGCGATGAACAATTTATAATAATTCCCAAACTTAATACAACAACTTAATAAATTATTGACATATTTTATCTAAGTTTATTTCTAGGTTATCACACATGACAGTGGATTGTTTCTTTAAGACATCATTGCTAGAACTAGTTACCTTTGGCCCTGGGATATGTGATGGAAAACAGATAAATAATTCAGTGAGCAATGCTTTACAGGAAGATAAATTGACACACGGCATCAGAATGACATAAACCACTCTCTCTTTGGTCTCATGCTATTCTACATTTTGTCCTTTTCTTTCCATACTTTATCCTTCACACCGTGAATGATGCTCTCCATTTTATATCCTCATATCTAGAAATTCACAGAATTTTTTTTTTTCCCTCGATGGTATGTGAATGAGGACATGGCACTTTTGAAATCTGAAATGGTCCTTTGGCACTGAAATGGTTAACGGCTAGTACTGATACAGAAATGGTGGCCTCGGTGGATAGAATTAGGTTAAGGTAATGGAGTGACAGAAAATTAAATATTATTTTTCCAGTGTGTGTGTAGTGTTCAATAGGTAAGTGATACAGTGTGAGTCCAGCGGTGATGCTGAAACAGTGGATCCTAGAAGCGTGTCTAACATAATCTCAGGAGGCTGATCACTATTAATCGAAGATCCAGCAACTCTGCTGCTAACATTGCAAATCCTCTTTAAATTATGTATGGCTCAATAAAATATATGCCAGGTCATGATAGCACTGCCTTGTCATTAGACAAAATGATTGCAGAATGGCTCCCTGGTGCTTAAACCATTATTTATCCTTTGCAGTACCATAGAGACATCAGAACTGATCATTTTTGTTGCCAAGCCAATAATGGTTATCTTTTTCTTTCCATGACTATCACATCAATAGCTGTTCATCAAACGGTGCCTGCTGGATCCTCTCACTTTACTACTGCAATACTCAAAAGTTAGTTAAATATTACTGTTGATAGTATAAGCTTAAAAGGCAACAGATTTTGATAATAAACATTGATTTAATTACTGCTGGTTTAGAAGTATCAATTTGGGGATATATTGTTCACTACAGGTGGCTGTGCATATATGTATACACACAGACTAATTGTGTTAGTTCACATTGCATTATAAATGCAAATGAACCAAAATGAGGCCATGTCAGATATATCATATACATGAATACCGAAGTGGTTCAGAGTCTGAATAGGTGAATGTAATGCGTCACTACTTCATGACCCAGTGTATCAGGGAAGTCACACAAAGGTAACATACAAGAAATGGAAGTCATGGCAACCTTGGAAAATAGTGACCACAGAATTATCATATTCGACATGATCTGGGATTCAGAAATACTGAGGACCAGGAACAGGTATATATTTCAAAAAGGTTAACTTCATGGAAATAAGAGAACCACTTAAGCAAATTGATTGGACAACGATCGAGGGAAGGCAATTGTTCAACATTTCAGGAGAGAACAAGTAGAACATCTTTAAAGACAGAGTGTGCAGGATAAATACATCCCCATGATTGGCAAGCGTAGACTAAATGGGGTAGAAATCAGTCTTGGTAGATTGGAAACAGGTTAAGATGGGGCTGACTTTTGGAAAAGGAAACAAAACAGACCCAGGCAGCAACAGACTTAATAGGCTTGCATCATTACTGGGTAAAATAATGGAATTGATCATGACTTGCATAAGAATAACCTAATAAACAGCAACCAACACGAGATTCAGAAGGGCAAGAAGGGTAAGATCCTGCCTGACCGACCTCCTTGACTTTTTTGAAGATGACCCAAGTGGACTGTGGAAAATCTTACGATATACAATGTGGTTGATTCTTAATTGCCCTCTGAAACAGCCTAGCAAGCCTCTCAATTGTAGAATCTCGCAAAAAAAATTCATAATAAGAATAAAACCGGACGGACCACCCGGCATCGGACCACTAGGCACCGGTCACGACAAAGGCAAACCAAGCCCAGTCGACCCTGCAAGGTCCTCCTCACTAACATCTGGGGACTTGTGCCAAAATTGGGAGAGCTGTCCCACAGACTAGTCAAGCAACAGCCTGACATAGCCATACTCACAGAATCATACCTTTCAGCCAATGTCCCAGATTCTTCCATCGCCATCCCTGGGTATGTCCTGTCCCACTGGCAGGACAGACACACCAGAGGTGGCGGTACAGTGATATATAGTCAGGAGGGAGTGGCCCTGGGAGTCCTCAACATTGACTCTGGACCCCATGAAATCTCATGGCATCAGGTCAAACATGGGCAAGGAAACCTCCTGCTGATTACCACCTACCGTCCTCCCTCAGCTGATGAATCAGTCCTACTCCATGTTGAGCACCATTTGGAGGAAGCACTGAGGGTAGCAAGGGCACAGAATGTACTCTGGGTGGGGGACTTCAATGTCCATCACCAAGAGTGGCTCGGTAGCACCACTACTGACCGAGCTGGCCGAGTCCTGAAGGACATAGCTGCCAGACTGGGCCTGCGGCAGATGGTGAGCGAACCAACACGAGGGAAAAACTTACTTGATCTCGTCCTCACCAATCTACCTGTCGCAAATGCATCTGTCCATGACAGTATTGGTAGCAGTGAACACCGCACAATCCTCGTGGAGACGAAGTCCCGTCTTCGCACTGAGGACACCATCCAACGTGTTGCGTGGCACTACCACCGTGCTAAATGGGATAGATTCAGAACAGATCTAGCAGCTCAAAACTGGGCATCTATGAGGCACTGTGGGCCATCAGCAGCAGCAGAATTGTATTCCAGCACAATCTGTAACCTCATGGCCCGGCATATCCCTCACTCTACCATTACCAACAAGCCAGGGGATCAACCCTGGTTCAATGAGGAGTGTAGAAGAGCATGCCAGGAGCAGCACCAGGCATACCTAAAAATGAGTTGCCAACCTGGTGAAGCTACAACTCAGGACGACATGCATGCTAAACAGCAGAAGCAGCATGCTATAGACAGAGCTAAGCGATTCCACAAACAACGGATCAGATCAAAGCTCTGCAGTCCTGCCACATCCAGTCGTGAATGGTGGTGGACAATTAAACAACTAACGGGATGAGGAGGCTCTGTAAACATCCCCATCCTCAACGATGGCGGAGTCCAGCACGTGAGTGCAAAAGACAATGCTGAAGCGTTTGCAACCATCTTCAGCCAGAAGTCCCGAGTGGATGATCCATCTCGGCCTCCTCCCGAAATCCCCACCATCACAGAAGCCAGTCTTCAGCCAATTCGATTCACTCCACGTGATATCAAGAAACAGCTGAGTGCAGTGGATACAGCAAAGGCTATGGGCCCCGACAACATCCCAGCTGTAGTGCTGAAGACTTGTGCTCCAGAACTAGCTGCCCCTCTAGCCAAGCTGTTCCAGTACAGCTACAACACTGGCATCTACCCGACAATGTGGAAAATTGCCCAGGTATGTCCTGTCCACAAAAAGCAGGACAAATCCAATCTGGCCAATTACCGCCCCATCAGCCTACTCTCAATCATCAGCAAAGTGATGGAAGGTGTCGTCGAAAGTGCTAGCAAGCGGCACTTACTCACCAATAACCTGCTCACCGATGCTCAGTTTGGGTTCCGCCAGGACCACTCGGCTCCAGACCTCATTACAGCCTTGGTCCAAACATGGACAAAAGAGCTGAATTCCAGAGGTGAGGTGAGAGTGACTGCCCTTGACATCAAGGCAGCATTTGACTGAGTGTGGCACCAAGGAGCCCTAGTAAAATTGAAGTCAATGGGAATCAGGGGGAAAACTCTCCAGTGGCTGGAGTCATACCTAGCACAAAGGAAGATGGTAGTGGTTGTTGGAGGCCAATCATCTCAGCCCCAGGACATCGCTGCAGGAGTTCCTCAGGGCAGTGTCCTAGGCCCAACCATCTTCAGCTGCTTCATCAATGACCTTCCCTCCATCATAAGGTCAGAAATGGGGATGTTCGCTGATGATTGCACAGTGTTCAGTTCCATTCGCAACCCCTCAGATAATGAAGCAGTCCGAGCCCGCATGCAGCAAGACCTGGAGAACATCCAGGCTAGGGCTCATAAGTGGCAAGTAACATTCGCGCCAGATAAGTGCCAGGCAATGACCATCTTCAACAAGAGAGAGTCTAACCACCTCCCCTTGACATTCAACGGCATTACCATCGCCGAATCTCCGACCATCAACATCCTGGGGGGTCACCATTGACCAGAAACTTAACTGGACCAGCCATATAAATACTGTGGCTAAAAGAGCAGGTCAGAGGCTGGGTATTCTGCGGCGAGTGACTCACCTCCTGACTCCCCAAAGCCTTTCCACCATCTACAAGGCACAAGTCAGGAGTGTGATGGAATACTCTCCACTTGCCTGGATGAGTGCAGCTCCAACAACACTCAAGAAGCTCGACACCATCCAAGATAAAGCAGCCCGCTTGATTGGCACCCCATCCACCACCCTAAACATTCACTCCCTTCACCACCGGCGCACAGTAGCTGCAGTGTGTACCATCCTCAGGATACACTGCAGCAACTCGCCAAGGCTTCTTCGACAGCACCTCCAAAACCCACGACCTCTACCACCTAGAAGGACAAAAGCAGCAGGTACATGGGAACAACACCACCTGCACGTTCCCCTCCAAGTCACACACCATCCCAACTTGGAAATATATCGCCGTTCCTTCATCGTCGCTGGGTCAAAATCCTGGAACTCCCTTCCTAACAGCACTGTGGGAGAACTTTCACCACACGGACTGCAGCGGTTCAAGAAGGCGGCTCACCACCACCTTCTCAAGGGCAATTAGGGATGGGCAATAAATGCTGGCCTCGCCAGCAACGCCCACATCCCATGAACGAATAAAAAAAAACTCCACTTATAAAAGTGAATTTTCAGTGCCAGAGAGGTTGTTTGGCAGTAATTAAGACTTAACACACGTTAAAAGGGTACTTAGACTTGAAATGACTTGACTTAACTTTTTTTAGCGAGTTTGGTCTGTATCGATCAGGTAAGTACACGAACTTTACACCGTTCAATATATTTGAATGGGGAGCCAGACAGTAAGATGCCATTTTTGCACAGCTTTTGGAGGAGCATCGCATTTCGGCCAGCAACTTCCTGATTTCCGCATTTAACTGCACATGTGCGGTCGGCGGAAGTTACTGTTTGATTTGCACATGAATAACGGTGAACACTGTTACAGCAAAATCCAGCCCAATGCTTTTTATCATCCAGAGTCAGCAGTGAGCATTCTGAGGTTAAATAAAACAGGCTGGGCGCAGCCTGAAGTACCCTGTCCTAACAATATGCCTTAACCGCAACCTCAGAGAGCATTCTTTCTGCACCTTTATGAATTTTCCTTTCCCACACCAGCATCCTTATGGCCTCTCACAGTGAGACTGTCAATTTGATGCTGAATTATGGGCAGTTTTGTTTGGAGTCTATGAGAAACTGAATCGAGGAGGACTTTACATCTGGCAGAGAAGGAAGACTTTCATTCTATTAGTCTGCTTTGGGTTTGAACCCCCCTCTGTCGGTGAAAGAACAATTTACTAGCCAGTCTGCTATAAATAATACAAGATATTGCTCAGTAAATTTAAAATAATTATGCACTGGCAGATGACCAGCATTTTAATTCTAATATATTTTCCACGCACAGTAACTCCCTATTAATAATTATGATTGTCATTTCCAACAGCAGAAAATAGCTAAAATGAATTGACGACAATGTCCCAGTCTGTGCCCCTATTTGGGAAAAGCTTTTGGTTGTCAGTAATGTTTTCCAATGATCTAACAATACCCCACACCAAATCAGTCATCTGTTCTGAATAGACCCTGCCAGTTTCTGACATAAGTCTTAACTGTTGGAAGTAGATATGTAAAACTGTCACAGCAACACCTATTAAGTTGATTGATAGAGGGGTGGATCCAATTAAAGTGGGCTTTGTTGTAGCTTTTGATAACCGAAAAGGCCTGCAAATTGTTGCCTGTAAGCTGAGCTTGGAGATGGCAGTAATTAGGACAAACTAGATGATAGGAAAATTGAATATTGTCCTAGCATAGATGTCCTTATCCTATCAGATGAGAAATGGGAGGCTTAGGAAAATCTAATTGACAATTATTTTAGTTAAGGTTTTATCATCTAAGAAAATGATGGCAGCTTTGGTAAGATAACATTCTATTTTATTATCCTCTTGCTGGTTCCGTGAAGGGGTTATCCCATTACTCCCAGGTCTGAGCTCTGTTGCAATCAAAAATATTGGGCCATAATTTGCTGTCAAAGTAACGAAGAGGCTAACAGTGCTTGCTGTTATTTATGCGCAACTGCTACAGCAACTTCAGCGAGGGCAAACACGGAAATCGAAGAGTTGCTGTCCGAGATGCACCGCTCCACCATTATCTTCGTGAAAACAGCATCTCGCTGTCTGCCTCACCATTGAAATGCATTGAACGTCATGAAGTTGCTGTACTTGCACGGTAGATTCGAACAAAACTCGCCAAAGAAAGTTAAGTCTTGTCCATTTCAGTCCAACTACCCTTTTAATGACGTGATAAGTGTTAATGACTGCCAATCAACCTCTGGCACTGAAAATTAACTATTACTAGTGTGGAGCCTCATTCCTTCAAGTTTTAATTGTTGTTGCAGATTTTAAAAATGTCAAATTTTAAATTACATTTTTTAAAAAACTTTTCCTTTGTCTCTCTTTTTTCTCTCTCTTAAATCAATCTTCCTTTCCCTCTCTTTATTCCTCTTTCTGTACCTGATTTGACATTGAATTCACCCTCTCTAACCTACACTTCCTTCTCAGTCCTTGCACTGTTAATTTCACAATCCTTCAATCTGATTGGTTAAGGGGATACACAGTTGCTTGCCCTGTTCACTCAGGTCCCAGATGCCCTGTTTCTCTCGCTGCGACATTATCAGCTCGCACTTTCAGCAATTTACCACTTAAAAACCTAAACGTGCAAGGGCAAGTCTAACTAATGGCAGATGCCATTAGATACCCTTTCACAGCAAATTATGGCCTATTGCTTATGTGTAGGTACTGCATGTAGGATAATCTTGTCTATAAAGCAGGATTTAAAAAAAACTGTTCTTGTGATCTGGGCGACTGGCAAGGCAGTATTTATTGCCCATCCCTACTTGCTCTGAGGCCATTGAGAGTCAACCATAGAGTGTGAAACTGGAACCACATGGAGGCCAGACTGGGTTTGGGGGGTGGGCGGGTAGGCTTCTTCTCCAGAGGACATTAGTGAACCACTTGGGTTTTACAACAATCCAGCACCTTTTATGGCCACTTATTCTGGTGCCAGCCCACAAATTACCAGATTTATTGGATTCACTTTCACAACTTGCTATGATGAGATTTGAACTTACAACCTCTAGGGTTGCTAGACGAGCACCATAGCCACTAGGCAATCACAAGTGATAGCAAATTTTAGAATTCTTTCATAGAATACACTATCCTATCAGGCAAAATATAGTGGACAACATGGCATGGAATGAAAAATCACTTCCCAGAGTCACTGGCAGATACTCCCATTTCAGCCTCAGTCACTCCCTGCAGACTGTACACGCCAAACAATTTGTGAGCATTTTTCCTTCTTGCTGTTGATCAGTTTTTGTTTTGCGGTTTGTTTTTATGACATAAAAGTTTTTCCTGATGTCATGTCAAGTTCTACAAGTGGTGAATAAAAGAGGTGATTCTGCGATTGCTTGCTCCCAGCAGGGAAGGCAGGCTAGCAGCGAGTGAGAGACAGAGATAGGGATAGGGATACAACACTTTGGCCCTGATTCTCCAACTTCTAATCCCTGCGTCTGCTGGGAATGTGTGATGGTGGAATCACCCCTGTGATCTTGAATTGGCTGGTGGTGTCCTCAACAACAACTACTTGCATTTATATAGCACCTTTAACGTAGTAAAACGTCCCAAGGTGCTTCACAGGAGCGGTTATCAAACAAAATTTGACACCAAGCCACATAAGGAGATATTAGGACAGGTGACCAAAGGTTTGGTCAAAGAGGTAGGGTTTAAGGAGCGTTTTAAAGGAGCAGAGAGGGGTAGAGACGCAGAGAGGTTTAGGGAGGCAATTTCAGAACTTAGGGCCTAGGCAGCTAAAAGAATGACCACCAATGGTGGAGCGATTAAAATTGGGGATGCGCAAGAGGCAAGAATTGGAGGAGCGCAGAGATCTTGGAGGGTTGTAGGGCTGGAGGAGGTTACAGAGATAGGGAGGGATGAGGCTATGGAGGGATTTGAAAACAAGGATGAGAATTTTAAAATTGAGGCGTTGCTGGATCAGGAGCCAATATAGGTCAGCGAGCATAGGGGTGATGGGTGACTGGGACTTGGTGTGAGTTAGGATATGGGCAGCAAAATTTTGGATGAGTTCAAGTTTATGGAGGGTGGAAGATGGGAGGCCGGCCAGGGGAGCATTGGAATAGTTCAAGCCTAGAGGTAACAAAGGCATGGGTGAGGGTTTCAGCAGCAGAATAGCTGAGGCAGAGGTTTTTCTTTCTTGCATGTAGATTGGGGTGATAATGTGCACCTGAGGGGAATATTGCCTCTCTCCTGGCAGGTATCCATTCGATAGTGATAGATGATCAGTTCTTTCCTTGCTCGTTAGATGGCTAAATTGTGATATTTATGTCTGCTTTCACTGTTTCACTAAACTTCACAAACAGTGGGCATTGTAAGGTGCTTAAAGGAACCAAACACTCCCAGGTGTTCTCGAATTGTTTGAACAATTCGTGCATTGAAAGTGCTAATGTCCAACACTCAGAAACTTGAATCCAAGAAGAGTGTAATCACAGGTCAACTGCACTGGAGATGCTTTTCCATCTACAAGTTGCTGAAGTACACTAAACATTTTTTCTGCCGTTAGCCTTCAGGGATTGTTATTGAATCTTTATTTGTCTTGCAAATTTTTTTTTAAAGCACAGAGGAAAATAAATTCTTCATGAGGTATGCACTTGTCAAAAACAATTAAATCTATTTTGTTTAGAATTAATCTTGAAAATGAAATAAAACCTCTGGTTGGAATTGAACCTAAAACCCTCCACATAGAAAATCTACAAAGTTACTCTAATAGCTATGACAAGGGCTTTTCCCTTTGTGTCTTTAGTCTAAATGTGTTTTGATTTCCAAAATTGAGAAACTATTATTTTACATTTAGGTTATGAATGCTAAGGTTTGTTGGGCTTATGAACATTTTATTTTGAGCTTAGGTGACCTCATATTTGAAATGGGATCTTTCTCCCAGAGCAGTCCTCAACAACAGTCAATTTTTTCTAATCTAAGCATTGCAATGGCATGAGGACTAAGTTAATTGTATAATCTATGCATTTCACTATGGAGATATGCATGTCAGGGTGTGCTGTAGTTCACTCCAAATAAATACATATTGGATCAAAACATGGAATTCCAAGGTACCAAACCACTTCTCATTCATTCCGATTGTATAGAATTCCTGCTCCAAGAATAACATTTAAGTACAAAATCCTGACCCAAGCATAAATTGTTGCCAAATTATCCAGTTTTTAATGCTTAGCATACTGAATAAAGTCAGTACCAGCCAAATTCCACCTAGCTGCAAGAATATGTTTTAGAAATCCAGTCACTTCAATGTAAAATCTGTTTTTAGTAAGTGTTTCTCTTTCGAGTGGAGGGTGGAATGAATGATGAGAGGTGTAGTACAAAGATTTGGAAATTGTTTTTTTTATCCTAACTTTACAGAAATCCTGATCTAAGCTTAGCATTACCTAGCAGGAATAAACTGTGTATGTGTTACATTATATAGTAAAACCATGTATAATTTATAATGAATAATGAATGTGCCTGAAGTCCTTGAATTATGAGAGTCTGTAGTGGATACTTATACTGGTCAGTCAATTTTCAGCCTGGATTATAGTTGTCTCCTGCTCCAGCCAATTCAAATTTTCTAAACCATTCCTATGGCATAAAAGTCCTGACACAAACCTAACAATTTCATTTAAAACAAAATAAAATCAATCTTTCAATGTTGATTGCACTAAATACAGTCAACCCATCACCAAACATTACCTCAAGACAATGGGTGCAACTGTCCCACTCCCCTTATGTCCCTTCCTAAAAATACATCATAGTTACATTTCCTTTGCAGGAAGTGCTTGAAGAAAACGCACAATTTACAGACGTCCTCACAAAGTGACAATTCTTTCAAAAATCATGCCATTAGTTTCAAGTTCTGCCATTACCTCACTTTTTAAAAATCAAACATTTTAATGTGAATTTTTATACTTATCAGGGCAAGGAATGTTAGGCATTGGAAAATGGAACATTTCCTATTTCAAATACCCAATGTCAACAACAAGCACCCTCAGATTGGGGCAGCATGGCCAGCTGCAGGGTAAAGCAGCCTTGGTTCTGCCCAATGTGCCTCAGCCCCAACCTCAGAAGACAACCCTCTATTCCATCACTGTGGTATTTCCGTTTCCCCACATCAGCCATTCCTATAGTCTGAGTGAGATTGATAACTTTAGTGCCAATTATTGTCAAATGAGAGGCAATTTTGTTCTGTGCATACCAACTAGGAACTGACAGACTGTCCAAAGTCATTTTATTTGGGATTCTTATGGTCAACAAATAGAGTAGGCCTTCATTCCACCAATCTGAGTTATATTCAAATTCAGGTCCCAAAAGGTGAAAGGACAGTATATTAATCCACTGTACCACCCACGTCTTCCATTATGTTACTTTTACAATGATAAAATTCTGGTGTCCAATGACACCCCAATCTTAGTTTATATAAACTCTAATTTTCTAAATATTATGATGGCTTTGCAAGAACTCTGGTGAAGTAATATATATTGTTTTATTAATGATAATAGCTGAAGGCTCAAATCATTTCAGATGGGGCTAATATTCAATTGACCCACAAGAAAAGTCATTACAATTCACATGACTTGGAGTATTTATGCTCTTTGATCTTTTTTCAGAGACAGTTTTATGGTTTGCCTATAAAGGCAGGCATGGAAATGATCCCACATTTAGAAGGTCTTTGATGACACACTTGTTCTGATGGTACTCTCTCTATTTGTCTTCCTCCCTGTATAGCACAGCAAGAGTAGCACACCCTGCCAAATCCCAATTTATCATCTCCAAGACTATATATTTCCTGTATAAGGATTACACTGTTCAGCACATGAAGAATTTTAAATGTAGGTTTTCAAGGTTTCAATCTAACCATTTCAGATCCTATAATTAGTGCCTGGTTCTAGATTTTTTTTTAAAAAGCAGAATTGGGGCAATATATAAACTTCCTTTCTGCTCTTATCCTTCTATCACTGAACTGTGAATGTGTATTATAACCATCGATATAGACCAATAGCAATAATAATTGCTAGGTATAATTCTGGTTGTATAATCAATTCTGAATAATTTCAGCCTTCCCGCACCGATTCCGAACTAATGCACACGTCTTTCCTTAAGTAAGGCAATTCTTCTTCATTCACTACAAAAGCAAAATAGGTATGATAGATGTCCCTGTGACACACAACACAGTTTACAATGTACATTCTTTCCTGTCGACATGCCATATATCATTGCAGCACAGCATGATGAAGGCTGTTATGTCGCTTCCCCAAGGCTCTGAGAACACTAAAGCTAAATGTTGCAACAGGCCCTTTGTGGGATGTAATGAAAATCCACTCCTTCCACTTTTTACGTCTGCTGCAAGTTTTTACGACCAGTCTGTGATTCTTGCCCAGTACAACCCTAAACTTTCGTAACCTATGTGTTTGCCTCATCTGGTTTTCATTGAAGCCTCCCACTTGCAACTGCTCCTTTATAATGATGGTTTCCTATGAATCTATAAAACCACACCAAAAACACTGTTACTTAATATTTTCCCACAAGCTTAATTTATGCTTGGAAACTTAGCTCCCATGTCAAGCTGCTTAGCATGAGACACCGGGTACAAATGACTTTTCTGGGCTACTGACCAAGCAAACACCTGCTACTCAACATATGCCAATAACTTTCTTTTATGATGCCACATTCCGAACTAAATCATTCCCTGTACACACCACTACTTACAAGGTCAAGCATTAAAGTCCTTTTTATTCCACGGGCTTTCTTGAACATTTTTATGGAAATTGCAAATTGGGAAAAATTATACTTGGAAAACAAAACTGCAACACTTGTTTTTATTTTAGTTTGATCTGTTGTAAGAGTTCCAGTAGCAATAGGCCCGCAAGAATTGTGAGGTCAACACATGGTCATGGGGTAAACGGGGGCAACGCACGTGCAGGAAAGCCGTAAAAATTTTTTGTGCCTTTTCTTGAGCGATCGTGAGTTAATTGAAGGCCCTTAATGTGGCTTCCGGGTTTTACGTCTGCAGGCTGCGCAGTGGGCGCACTCTGGACCCGAATGACATTCTGGGACCTGGATTATTTAAAGGGCCATTTCAACCATGGGTTTTGCGCCCTATACCCATGGGAAGTCAGCCTCCTTCCTTTCTATGATTCTGTCTCCAGACATTTGGGGTGCCAGTCTCGGCATCCTCCGGTTGATGTCCAAGGCCTCCCCCTCCGCCTCTGTGAGGCCACGATTTGTGGAGGCCCCCCTCCAGTCTTTGCCCTCTCCCTTGCATTTTGCGCGCTCTTTTCCTACAAGGGGAGAAAGTACAGACAAGTCAGTGAGGGTAATGGGGTCAACTGATGGATGCATTGCTCTGGGTCAGACTGTCCATGAGAGAGATGCATCAGAGGGTGACTCTCAGACAGATTGATCATATTGCATCAGGATTGGGGTGAGTGGGAGAGGTGGGTGCACAAATGGGGAGATGAAGAAGTGCACAGAAAGTGAAGGTAACTTGACACTGAGCCTTAAGTAGGTGTAAGGAGTTATGTGATGGAGTAGGCTTTGCACGGCAAAGTTTAAGTGGGGGGGTAATGGGTAATGGGTAATGTGCACCACAGAATGCAGGTGAATCACTAACTGTACTCACTTTTCCTGACCTGGTTAGGTCATTGAAGCGCTTCCTGCACTACATCCACGTCCTGGCGACAGCGGTCCTGCTGGTTACCTCCTCTGGCACCTCGTGCCAGGCCTTCTTGGAGGCAGATACAGGGCACTTCCTCCTGTCTGCTGGGTACAATGTTTCCCTCCTGCCCCTCACACCGACTAACAGCAACTCCAGCAAGGAGTCACTGAACCTGGGTGCTGGCCTCCTACTCTGCTACTCCATCTCCTTTCTCCCATGATCTCTGAAAGATGCCATGGAAACACAGGCGAGTCGCAGCCGACCCTCATTTGGACCTTTAAGCCAGTGATTGATACATGAATAAAAGGTGAGTTTTTGCAGCAAGAGAATCAGTTCTCTCGGACAAAGCTTTGGCTGAGAATTCCTAGTGTCTGGACTGAGATTTCTTTGTTCACACTCAGAATTTTTGTGTTCACACATTTTTGCCTACATTTTGGACCCCCACAAACTGACACCATCAGGATGGGGGGGGCGCAATGTATTCATTCAGCACTACATCTGAGGAGGAGGCACATCACCATCCATGGCAGGCACGGCATGCAGTTCTGGGAGTTGCAGCTCCACAAGACAGAGGTGCGCCACAAGGACCTGCAGAAGAGCAGAGAGGGGACCAACGGAGGGGCTGAGGTCGCAGGAGGCACTACCCACGTGAGAGGGTCTACAGGCAGAGGCTGAGCTTCCTACCTCTTTGAGGAGCAGTGTCTACGAAGGCTTAGACTGAGTCGCCAGGTGGTCACAGATATCTGCAGGCTCATTTAAGCAGAGCTGCTCCCGGCTGGATCTGATGGCCACGCATTGCCCGTCGCAGTTAGAGTCACCACTACCCTCAATTTCTTCGCCTCCGGATCCTTCCAGAATGCCACCAGTGACATCACCAGGATCTCTCCGTCGTTAGCGCATAAGTGTATATGACAGGTCATGGATAGCTTGATTGCCAGGGCATCCGACTACATCAACTTCGCCATTGACATTATCAGCCCATTTTGGAAAGAGTGACTGTGATGAATCTTCACAGCATTACTGTTTGCCCTCACTGTGACAGATATACACAGACTGCAGTAGATGTTTAATAAATCACTTCTTCATTTGTTTAGAGCGTCTATCAATCCTAACGTGACTGACATAAATCAAAACACATACATATTCTTAAAGTAAAATGAAACACAGGCACTGAGTGAATCAATAAACTTGGTCCAATGACTAAAATTAACTCTGTTGCACTCTCCACAGATACTGCCTGACCGGCTGAGTATTTCCGTTTTTATTTCCGATTTCCAGCATCCACAGTATTTTGCTTTTGTCCATTAATAATGCTATTTTTAAAGCTGATATTAAATTGGGCTTACAATGATTTTCTGAATTATGTTTAACATGCAGTGCTGAATTTTAACGTGCTATTGACTTGAACTTTTCTGTACTGGGGAGATGTGCAGATGTCAGGTAGCACAACGTTTCACTTACCAATCTGGAAGTGAACACAAGGAGCATAACAGATGACGCTGACATTTCTCTCCACTGCTTGATATCTTGAATAAAGAATTGGAATATGCATATATTTAACAAACCTGGGACCACCTGAGAATATTTGTTCACAGCACCTGTGTGAAACCAGGAATTAAAAGCAACAACCACACAGCGGAGGGCCAAAGTTTAACCACAAAGGCACAGCGAGTACTGATGTTTGGACACAGCATATCCAGGAACGTGGCCTGCCTATAGATCACTTACTGAAAGTGTCAGAAGGAGGAGAGGATGCCAGGAACTACAAGAACCAAGCAGGCTGCAGTGACCATCCCCGTCTGGGAATTTTGGAGAGAAGGGTGGGAACTCTGAATTGCCGTGCGTTCAATAGAAAATAAACATGAACTAGTCAAAAAGATTTTTTAAATTATTATTCGTTCATGGGATGTGGGTGTCGCTGGCAAGACCAGCATTTATTACCCATCCCTAATTGCCCTTGAGAAAGTGGTGGTGAGCTGCCTTCTTGAACCGCTGCAGTCTGTGTTGTGAAGGTTCTCCCACAGTGCTTGTGGAGGCAGAGGTACTAAATGAATATTTCGCATCCGTCTTCACTAGAGAAGAGGATGCCGCCAATGTAGCAGTAAAGGAGGAGGTAGTAGCGATTTTGGATAGGATAAAAATAGATAAAGGAGGTACTTAAAAAATTGGCAGGATTCAAAGTAGAAAAGGTCCAGATGCGATGCATCCTAGGTTACTGCAGGAAGTAAGGGTGGAAATTGCAGAGGCTCTGGCCACAATCTTCCAATCCTCCTTAGATATGGGGATGGTGCCAGAGGACTGGAGGATTGCAAATGTTACACCACTGTTCAAAAAAGGGGAGAGGGGTAAACGTGGCAATTACAGGCCAGTCAGCCTAACGTCGGTGGTGGGGAAACTTTTAGAGCAATAATCCGAGACAAAATTAACTGGCACTTGGAAAAGCATGGGCTAATAAATGAAAGTCAGCATGGATGTGTTAAAGGAAAATCGTGTTTGACTAACTTGATTGAGTTCTTTGATGAAGCAACGGAGAGGGTTGATGAGGGTAAATTTCATCAACCCTGATGTTGTGTATATGGACTTTCAAAAGGCATTTGATGAAGTACCACATAATAGATGTATTAGCAAAATTAAAGCCCATGGGATTAAAGGGACAGTGGCAGTGTGGATACAAAATTGGCTAAGGGACAGAAAGCAGAGAGTGGTGAACAGTTGTTTTTCAGTCTGGAGGGAAGTATATAGTGGTGTTCACCAGAAGTCAGTATTAGGACCACTGCTCTTTTTGATATATATTAATGACCTGGACTTGGGTATAGAGGGTATAATTTCAAAGTTTGCAGATGACACAAAACTTGGAAATGTAGTAAACAATGTGGATGATAGTAACAGACTTCAGGAGACAATAGATAGACTAGTGAAATGGGCAGACACATGACAGATGAAATTTACCACAGAGAAGTGTGAAGTGATACATTTTGGTCGGAAGAATGAGGAGAGGCAATATAAACTAATTGGTACAATTTTAAAAGAGGGTGCAGGAACAGAGGCCTGGGGATGCACATACATAAATTGTTGAAGGCGGCAGGACAAGTTGAGAAGGCTGTTAAAGAAGCATATAGGATCCTGGGCTTTATTAATAGAGGCATAGAGTACAAAAGCAAGGAAGTTGTGCTAAACCTTTATAAAACACTGGCTAGGCCTCAGCTGGAGTATTGTGTGAAATTATTGGGCACCACACTTTCAGAAGGATGTCAAGGCCTTAGAGCGTGCAGAAGAGATTTACTAGAATAGTACCAGGGATGAGGGACTTCAGTTATATAGAGATCAACAAGGTCATCTATGTGCGGAACCACAAGAGATGGGTGAGATCCTAAATGAATATTTCGCATCGGTATTTACGGTTGAGAAAGGCATGGATGTTAGGGAACTTGGGGAAATAAATAGTGATGTCTTGAGGAGTGTACATATTACAGAGAGGGAAATGCTGGAAGTCTTAACGCGCATCAAGGTAGATAAATCTCCGGGACCTGATGAAATGTATCCCAGGACATTATGGGAGATCTGGGCGGAAATTGCGGGTCCCCTAGCAGAGATATTTGAATCATCGACAGCTATGGGTGAGGTGCCTGAAGATTGGAGGGTAGCAAATGTTGTGCCTTTGTTTAAGAAGGGCGGCAGGGAAAAGCCTGGGAACTACAGACCGGTGAGCCTGACATCTGTAGTGGGTAAGTTGTTAGAGGGTATTCTGAGAGACAGGATCTACGGGCATTTGGAGAGGCAGGGACTGATTAGGAACAGTCAGCATGGTTTTGTGAGAGGAAAATCATGTCTCACAAATTTGATTGAGTTTTTTGAAGGGGTAACCAAGAAGATAGATGAGGGCTGTGCAGTAGACGTGGTCTACATGGACTTTAGCAAAGCTTTTGACAAGGTATCGCATGGTAGGTTGTTACATAAGGTTAGATCTCACGGGATCCAAGGTGAGGTAGCCAATTGGATACAAAATTGGATTGACGACAGAAGACAGAGGGTGGTTGTAGAGGGTTGTTTTTCAAATTGGAGGCCTGTGGCCAGCGGTGTGACTCAGGGATCGGTGCTGGGTCCGCTGTTATTTGTTATTTATATTAATGATTTGGATGAGAATTTAGGAGGCATGGTTAGTAAGTTTGCAGATGACACCAAGATTGGTGGCATTGTGGACAGTGAAGAAGGTTATCTAGGATTGCAACGAGATCTTGATAAATTGGGCCAGTGGGCCGATGAATGGCAGATGGAGTTTAATTTAGATAAATGTGAGGTGATGCATTTTGGTAGATCGAATCGGGCCAGGACCTACTCCGTTAATGGTAGGGCATTGGGGAGAGTTATAGAACAAAGAGATCTAGGAGTACAGGTTCATAGCTCCTTGAAAGTGGAGTCACAGGTGGATAGGGTGGTGAAGAAGGCATTCAGCATGCTTGGTTTCATTGGTCAGAACATTGAATACAGGAGTTGGGATGTCTTGTTGAAGTTGTACAAGACATTAGTAAGGCCACACTTGGAATATTGTGTACAGTTCTGGTCACCCTATTATAGAAAGGATATTATTAAACTAGAAAGAGTGCAGAAAAGATTTACTAGGATGCTACCGGGACTTGATGGTTTGACTTATAGGGAGAGGTTGGATAGGCTGAGACTTTTTTCCCTGGAGAGTAGGAGGTTTAGGGGTGATCTTATAGAAGTCTATAAAATAATGAGGGGCATAGATAAGGTCGATAGTCAAAATCTTTTCCCAAAGGTAGGGGAGTCTATAACGAGGGGGCATAGATTTAAGGTGAGAGGGGAGAGATACAAAAGGGTCCAGAGGGGCAATTTTTTCACTCAAAGGGTGGTGAGTGTCTGGAACGAGCTGCCAGAGGCAGTAGTAGAGGCGGGTACAATTTTGTCTTTTAAAAAGCATTTGGACAGTTACATGGGTAAGATGGGTATAGAGGGATATGGGCCAAGTGCAGGCAACTGGGACTAGCTTAGTGGTATAAACTGGGCGACATGGACATGTTGGGCCGAAGGGCCTGTTTCCATGTTGTAAACTTCTATGATTCTATGATTGTAGAAGCTGGGCTTGTTCTCTTTAGATCAGAGGTGGTTAAGGAGAGATTTAATAGAGGCGTTCAAAATCATGAATGGTTTTGATAGAGTAAATAAGGAGAAACTGTTTCCAGTGGCAGAAGGGCCAGTAACCAGAGGACACAGATTTAAGGTGATTGGCAAAACAGCCAGAGGCAACTTGAGGAAGCATTTTTTTACACAGCAAATTGTTATGATCTGGAATACACTGCCTGAAAGGGTGGTGGAAGCAGATTCAATAGTAACTTTCAAAAGGGAATTGGATAAATACCTGAAGGGAAAAAAAATTACAGGGCTATGGGGAAAAAGCAAGGGAATGGGATTATTTGGATAGCTCTTTCAAAGAGCTGGCATAGGCACGATGGGCTGAATGGCCTCCTCCTGTGCTGTACCTACTATGATAAAATCATTCTGAAATCTATTTTCTACTACAATGGAATGACAGATCACTGTTGCTGCAAGTAGAGATTTTAGATAGGCTGGTCACGTTTTTTGTTCTGCATGGCCGGTGAGCCAAGGTAAAACGAGAGTGTGACAGGAGGAAATCAGGCTAACGTGCATTTGTGCAAAACGCACAAGTGTTTCATTAAAATATTGAAATCAATGGCACAGAGAATGTGAGGAATGTTTGCCTGTATGAAATTGAAGATCAGGGTCAGGCTAATTTGGGCTGATATCATGTGTCTTCTTGAAGGAGGACCAGTAGGGTGATCACATGATCATTTTCAAAAGTAGACTAAGGAAAGAGGAAGGCCTATCAGAGAACAAAAAGGTAACCTATGTGTGAAGGCAGCAGATGTGGGTATGAGTCTTAATGAATACTTTGCGTCTGTCTTCACAAAAGAGAGGGACGATGCAGAGTTAAGGAGGAGGAGTGTGAAATATTGGATGGGATAAACATAGCGAGAAAGGAAGCATTATGGGGTTTAGCATCTTTGAAAGTAGATAAATTGCCAGGCCAGATAAAATGTATCCCAGGTTAAGAGAAGCAAGGGAGGAAATAGCGGAGGCTCTGACCATCATTTTCCAATGCACCCTGGCTATAGGCGTGGTGCCAGAGGATTGGAGGACAGCTAACGTTGTACCATTGTTTAAAAAGGGAGAGAGGGATAGATCTAGTAATTATAGGCCAGTCAGTGTAACCTCAGTGGTGGGCAAATTATTAGAATCAATTCTGAGAGACAGTATAAATCGTCATTTAGAAAGGCACAGATTAATCAAGGACAATCAATGTGGATTTGTAAGGGAAGGTTGTGTCGAACTAACTTGATTGAATTTTTTGAGGAGGTAACAAGGTGGGGGGGGTCGATGAGGGTAGTGCATTTGATGTAGTTTACATGGATTTTAGCAAGGCTTTTGACAAGGTCCTATGTGGCAGACTGGTCAAAAAGTAGAAGCCCATGGTATCCAAGCGAAAGTGGTACATTGGATCCAAATTTGTCTCAGTGACAGGAAGCAAAGGGTAATGGTCGATGGGTATTTTTGTGACTGGAAGGCTATTTCCAGTGGGGTTCCGCAGGGCTCAGTACTAGGTCCCTTGCTTTTTGTGGTATATATTAATGATTTAGACTTAAATGTAGGGGGCATGATTAAGAAGTTTGCAGATGATACAAAAATTGGCCGTGTGGTTGATAGTGAGGAGGAAAGCTGTAGACTGCAGGAAGATATCAATGGACTGGTCAGGTGGGTAGAAAAGAGGCAAATCGAATTAAATCCGGAAAAGTGTGAGGTAATGCATTTGGGAGCTCAAAGAAGGCAAGGAAGTACACAATAAATGGGAGGATATTGAGAAGTGTAGAGGTAGAGAGGGACCTTGGAGTGCATGTCCACAGATCCCTGAAGGTAGCAGGACAGATAGATAATGTGGTTAAGAAGGCACACGGATACTTTCCTTTATTAGCTGAGGCACAGAATATAAGAGCAGGGAGGTTATGCTTGAACTGTATAAAACACTAGTTAGACCATAGCTTGAGTACTGTGTACAGTTCTGGTCACATTACAGGAAAGATGCGATTGCACTAGATTGGGTACAGAGGAGATTTACAAGGATGTTGCCAGGACTGGAGAATTTTAGCTATGAGGAAAGATTGGATAGGCTGGGGTTGTTCTCTTTGGAACAAAGGAGGCTCGGGGTGATTTAATTGAGGTGTATAAAATTATGAGGGGCCTAGATAGAGTGCACAGGAAGGTCCTACTTCCCTTAGCAGAGAGGTCAATAACCAGGGGGCATAGATTTAAAGCGATTGGTAGAAGGATTAGAGGGGGGCTGAGGAATTTTTTTAACCCAAAAGGGAAGTGGGGCTCTGGAACTCACTACCTGAAATGGTGGAAGAGGCAGAAACCCTTATCACATTAAAAAAGTACTTGGATATGCACTTGAAGTGCCATAACCTACAAGGCTACAGACCAAGTGCTGGAAAGTGGGATTAAGCTGAGTGGCTCTTTTTCGACCGGCACGGACATGATTGGCTGGATGGCCTCCTTCTGTGCCATAAATTTTCTATGTTTCTATGTTTAGCAGTGAATTTCTGTTTTTTTAAAAAAACTTTTTTTGGCCCACATTTTGGTATCAACATTTTTGATTGCTCCAATTAAAAATTGGAATACTGGATTTCCCTGGGTATTTCTCTCTGTGTTGTTGGAGGAACAAGAGATTGAAAGGATAGATGTAAGGCAGGTTTACTTGCATTATGCATTGTTCATGCCCGCCCTTTCCCATCTGTACAGACCCAGGCACACCTACCTGGGAATGTCTGAGGAAAACTGCCCGTGCAGGCTCTGTCTCACCAGGGAGGCCATGATGGAACTATGCTGTCTACTGGAATCTGACCTGTGGGCAACCTCCACCACAAACCAATGGTAATTAAGGTCATCACAGTCCTGAAACTTTATGCTTCAGAGTCATTCCAAGCTTTCACAGGACACATTAGCAAGATCAGTCAATCTGCTGTGCAGAGATGCATCAAGCAGGTCACTGATACATTGTGTACCAGGGGAAACAACATTATCTCTTTTAACCATGAAAAATCAGTCGCAGAATGAGAAAGCCTTGCAATTTTTCTGCATTGTAGGATTCCAAAAGTCCAGGACATAATTGATGGCATCCATTTGGCTATCAGGTCCTTCACACACAATCCCAAGAATTTCATGAACTGTAAGGAGTTTCATTTCATCAATGTATAGATGCTAAATGACCAGCAACACAGAATCATGCAGGTTAATCTTCACTTTTCAGGCAGCATTCATTTTAAACTATTTGAAGGATAAAGCAGATTGCAAGGATGGTTCCTAGGAGACCAAAGCTTTCATTCAAGGAGTGGTGGCTAGTTGAATGAGTATTCCTCAGCAGTCACTGCCATCTAATTCTCTCTCTCAATGCTGGTTAGTAACCAGGGAGGGGCAGACAAGTTCAAGTTGGATGGTAAATAATGGTTATCTTCTGTAAACAGGGAAAAAACTTGAGAAGGGACCTGGTAGGAATCCTCTTTACAAGAATAGTATCTTTGGAAAGAGACTTCTAAGTTCCCAAAATTGACTCAGGTTAATTACAGAAGCAGGGCTGTAGCAATTAAATACTCAACGGAAAGTTAAATTGGGCAGGTTATAAAACGAGCAGCTGATCGGATCCTGTCAGTATCCTGCCAAGGGGGTTAGGTTAAAATTACCCCCATTATTTTCTGCAATGACTGCACTATTTTCCTTTGGGTAAGTGACACTGTCTTTCTGGAACGAGCATTTCCAGAAGTATGACAGTATTTGCAGAGGGTCCTTGGGAGCATGTCAGTGTTTTCAGGGAGGGGGGTGGGGGATTCCTTAGGAATCTGTCAATATTTGCAGAAGGTCCCCAGGATTATGTCAGTTATTGCTGGGGGGGGGGGGGGTTCCCAGGAGTGTAATAATATTTGCAGGGGTTTCACCGCATAGGAAAGTTTGAAAACCACTGGTTTATATAGCGATGTAATGACAATAAACTTGGAGGCATGTTTATATTGTGTCTCAGTAACAAGTTGTGGAGATGCCGGTGATGGACTGGGGTGGATAAATGTAAGGAATCTTACAACACCAGGTTATAGTCCAACAAATTTATTTTAAAATCACAAGCTTTCGGAGATTATCCCCTTGTTATTCCATTCACCTGACGAAGGGGATAATCTCCGAAAGCTTGTGATTTTAAAATAAATTTGTTGGACTATAACCTGATGTTGTAAGATTCCTTACATCAGTAACAAGTGGCATGGTAACCCATTGAACCCAATACTTGCACATTTTTGCCTGCATTATTGACTAAGTAAATTATTTCCATTTATGAGACAAGGGATTCAAAACCTGAAGGACAAATACAGCTCTGAGGGCTAGGCTGCCGCTTAGTCTAGGCATAGTCTATCCAAGGGAAGCCCCTAAAAATTCAAAACAAAATATCATATACACAGGGGACCTCCACTGTAAAAAGGCAAGGCATGCAGGAAAATTAAACATTCTTTGCAGTATTATTGTGAGACCACATCCCAGCCCAGTTGTGGGAAACCTGCTCAAGCCTGAATCACAGAGAATGACGTGCATTTTGTGGTTACAGTGATAGAAAATATTACAGCACCAAAAAACCAAAAGCAAATGAGAGATCTGGGACCAGAAGTTATAATTTCCTAAATAAATACACTATAAAACAGCTGAACATACACATACTTGAGGAGTTGCTGGTAAATGAGAGCAATCACAGAAGTAAAACTGCAAAGTTGTGACAACCATTTCTTTTAGGTCACCAGAGAAATATCCCAAGATTAATGTCAAATGTATTAAACAGTTATCTATAAAAAGTACAGTCTTAAATAAAAACTTTTATACCAAATTTTAGCGAACGATTTAAAACTGCAGTATTCATTTCCTTGGCCTCAATCCTATCCTGTATTAAGTCCCAATTGCCCATCACCAATGTCCTCACAACCTCTGTGTCCCCCTGTCCCCATACGTATTGAATTGAAAATCTTTTTCCTTGTTTACAAGCCTCTCCATGGCCTCTCCCCTCCTTAGCCCTGCAATTACCTCCAGCCTAGCCTTTCGGGCCTCCAGCTCCGGCTCCTTGTACATGCTACCCTCAATCCGCAGTGAAGCCTTCAGCCGTCTCACTCTGTTCTCAAACCTCCCTCCTCCATCTTTACCACGTCTCTCCCTGCCTTTAAAAGCCTCCTTGACACCTGTTTTTCATCCACAGTTTTGGTCATCTCTCCTAAATCTCCGACTACTGCTTTGCACCCATTTCTGCTCTGTGCAGTGACTTGGGCTATTTACTATGTTAAGGCACTATTTGAATATAGATTGTTGTTGGATGCTTATAGATCTGTGTTAAAATATAGGACAAAATGAATGCAAGCTGTCTAATATTCTACTTTGTAATACTTAAAAAAAAATTAAGTCTTACTACACTAACCTACATATGAACACTGCTGCTTCTAAACCAGCCCAATCTGCTTGTATGAAGGTGATTTAGAACTTTTGCCCAAAACGGGCACCCAGTTGGCATGGCATCCACCCAATAGATTGAGCAGGCATGCTCAAATAATTTTCAGGTTCGGACATCATCAGATTACAGCCAGCAAACTGCCCAGCGCCCAGTGAATACAGGAAGGGGGCGCGGACAATCAGCAGCTCCATGGGGGAGACAAACTGGGGGAGGGGGGTGCGGAAGAGAAGACTACCCACTGGCCAGCAGCAGGCCAAAAAAAATGTTCCAGGTTGTTTTTGGAGTGACCTCCAGCGGTCCCTTTAAGGATCGCTGGTTCGATTGCTCCCTTCGTTGTATAGATGGGTGGAGTATGTGCGGTGCATGCTCTGCCCAATTGTACTTGAAAATTGCAAACGGGGGTCCTACAAGCAGCCTCCTGCTGTACGGGACACCCTCTTACAGGCTCACCTGAAAACTGCATCAGGCGAGCCTTGGGCATCCAAAGGGCAGCTGCTGTTTCCCTGCCATTTTCAACTGTCAGACGTCTCGTAAACGGGATGGCTGGCAGTTGGAAATCGGCCCGTGTTGGGGGTTTTGCCAGTATCACAGTTGGACTCGACCAGATAAAGGAAAGCTTCAAATAATATGTACACTGATAGTTTTAATGGAGACTGATTGAGAAGTCATAATTGCTTACCATTTTTTTTGTAAGATATGTGTCATTTATGTATCTATTCTCTTTGTTGCCCTGTGCCATACACCAACATATGGCCACTGACCTTTCGCCACTTTATAAATGGTCATCGATAGATGCTCAAGTGTGACTCTTTCTCTGATTTCTCCTTATTCCCCTCCTGTGGGAAAGCACCTGGTCTTTTCTTGTCACTGCCCCCTTCGCCCATAATGGTAATCCTGAAATCTGAAACATGCAGTGTGAAGAACTGCAGGCACAAATCTACATCCTACCATTCCACATCATATGTAGCAGAGTGCTGCGTCTGTACATACTTCTGGTTTTATTGCAAATGTTATTTCAGACTGACGCATTTCGAATCCCAAATTTGCGAGTTTCCAAGCTTGCCGACAGACGTTGCTGTTATGTCTCTCGAGATTCTGTTGCATCTCTTCCCCCATGTGTTTGTTTTAGAATTATTTATGGTCACAAATCACAGCCTTGTAACAAGATGGCTTAACCCTTTCACCAGCTCAAGCCTTTATTTAGGCTCAGACATGCTGCACTTCCTTCTCTATTTCATTTTTTAAATGATAACTAAGAAGAATTTGCACAGAATTACATAGAATGTACAGCACAGAAACTGGCCATTCGGCCCAATTGGTCCGTGCTGATGTTTATGCTCCACATGAGCCTCCTCCCACTCTCTTCATCTAACCCCATCAGCATAACCTTCTATTTCTAATGAAATGATTTTAAAAACACTATTAGCAATTAGTAGACAATAGCATCAGTGAGGTAGTTAAAACGATTGACAAGGGCAAACTAGTAGATATAATTTACTTGGAATTTTAGCAGGTGTTTGACAAGATCTGAATCTCAACTTTTTAAAGACAAGGATGCAAGAGATTGGAAATTGACTTGCAACAGAAAATAGGCCTGAAAGGGCAGTGGAAGCAGATTCAATAATAATCTTCAAAATGGAATTGAATAAATACTTGAAGGGGAAAAATTTGTAGGGCTATGGGGAAAGAGTAGGGGAGTGGGACTAATTGGATAGCTCATTCAAAGACAGGCACGATGGGCCTCCTTCAGTGCTGTATCATTCTATGATTCCATAATTCTATGAAAAGAGGCTGTCTCTGGGTCAGTGATAAGTGGATTGACACAGGATTTTTTTTCTGAGCTTGTTGCTGTTTTCACAATCATACTGGAGGTGTGGGGGGGGGGGTGGGGTGGTGGGGAATGGGGTTACTCATAGTAATATTACAAAATTTGCTGCACCATCCCCCATATGGCCAGGTGATTAATGTCGAGGAGATGGTTCAGATGGATCTGGACAAGTTAAGTGGCTGCAGTAAAGAATAGATGATTGAATTAAATATGGCGAATTTTAACAAAACGCACATTGGTGGATACAATGTGTGGATGATGACCAGAGATTTGGGTGTGATTATTTACCATCACTGAATATCTCTGGTCAATATGACTGTTTTTCGTGAGGCTAACCAATTCATTGTAGGTCAGTTTTTTTTAAACCCCTGTGAAACTTGTTGCATGGCACATTTATAGAGTATTATGTGCAATATTGGGTACTTTGAAGCACTGAAGCGAAGCTGACAGAACTGATTGCCTTTAGTTTTTCAGTTTTAACTTCTAGGAAATTTTAGTTGTAGTTATTTATTTCCCCAAAATTAAATAAATTCCAACTGGTCTTTTGGAAGTAACAGGTTTGATGAGCTGAAGGGGCTTCTTATTCTTGTGTACTTTGCAACAATTAGAACTGAGGACCAATTTGAGAAATCTGTGAATAATTATTAAATTGAAGACTTCTGAAATGCATCTGTTACATCATGAAATATGGGGCTGATAATGTGGTCCATGCAACAGCACTGCAACCTCTGCGCTCTGGGTACTAGACATCCTAGCAGGGCTACAAGCTAATCTCACCCCATGATATGAGGTCAGCTAAAGTGCTGAGACACTATGAAGCTGTGGGGAGGGGAGGTTATTGGGCATTAGTACATATTAAATGGCTGCTGGCTTCCCTCAGAGCTAAATCTGGGTTGTAAAAACCAGCCCAATTTGCAGATTAGGCATTGGAGACCAAGGGCTCGAATTTAGCAGGCCTGCGGGTTCCCAGCGGGTGGTCCTCCGGGAGCGTGGAAAACGCGGACGGCTAATTGTGTGCGTCCCCCACGCGATCGCGGGATAATTGGACCCATTAAGCCCTGCTTCCGGGTTCTGCGCTCCCCAGCTGCGTGCCGGCCGGCTGCGCATGCGCAGTACCGTCAACGCGATGTAGGAGCTCCAGTTAAAGGGGCAGTCTCCCAAAGCCCCTCCTGCTGCAAGCAAGAGGTCTGGGAGAATGGCTCAACAAAGGGGAAAGGCTGCGCCCCGTTTTTCAGATCTGGCACTGCAGCTGATGCTGGAGGGCGAGGAGGAGGAGGGAAACACTCTTCCCAGAAGATGGGCGCAAGTTCCCTGCTGCCGCAACCAGGAAGGCATGGGCAGAGGTGGCGGCGGAGGTGAGCAGCAGGGGCAACACCCCAAGGACTTGGGAGCAGTGCCGCAAGCGCTTCAATGACCTGACTAGGTCTGGCAAGGTGAGTACACCAACGCACCCTCCCACATCCCGTCCCCACCATCACGCCAAGCAGATCACAACCCCCTCCTGCACAGCCACCACTGCGCTCCATCAGCAATCCTCACAGCCACTCATTCACCATCCTTGCCGTGCACGCAAGTACCCACCGTCCCTGACCCCACCCGAACACTACCACACACCCCAATCCCCATGCAATGGGATGGGCACGTGGCCCACGCTTCCTCCCATCCATTCCGCGCCACGCTCAACCCAACCACACCGATGCTCGATGCGTCTCACGATGCAAGACGCACCCACTCACACATCTGTGTTTTGCCTTCACAGGAGAAGAGAAGCAAGAACAATAGGGAAAGGGCACGCACCGGAGGTGGGCCGCCGCAAGTGGTGGAGCTCACCGACGCAGAGGTGGAGGCGCTCGACCTCGCCCGCACGCGACATTGCCTGTCGGTGGCCGATGGCGAGTGTGTCGCTGCCGAAACGGCCGGTAAGGGAAAGCTGACACTCAACACCCATGATCGCGAGTTACCGTCTCATCACCTGCCATCAGGCGCACTGTCAAGTTGGTCCACATGCCTCAAAGTGCCCTCTGTTCTCTTGCAGGTCCGTCTTTGGGTCAAGCGAGCGCGGAGGGCGATTCCTCAGAGGACATGGCGGTCTCTGAGGGTGCATCGTCACATCAGAGCCAACCATCCACCAGCGCAGAGACACGCACCTCGGTGGGTCCCCCTCGCCAACTAGTTGGGGTAGCACTTGGTGAGTCACTGCGCACGAGTGAGCATGAGCAGACCCTGGTGGCAGGGGCAGCCGCGGAGGGTCCGCGACGGAGGGAGCACTCATCTCCAGGCTCTGCTCAGCCGGACCCAGATGCTGAACCCAGGGGGCCACCAGTGAAAAGGAGAGTCGTCGAGGGCCACCAGCTAATTGCTGAGGTACTGGCAGAGGTGCCGCGCGCATTGTCCACAATAGCGCAGGCGATGGAGGAGTCCACCTCCTGCATGTGGGCATTGGTGGCGCAGGCACAGGAGGGTACCGGCGACACAGTGTCGCGGGTAGGTGCGGGACTGTCTGCGGTGGAGGACAGGCTGGCCTCCCTCGAGCGTCACGCACAGCTCCACTTCGAGTCCTTGCAGGCCCTGACAACGTCTGTACGGATTCAGGGTGAGCAACATTCCGACGCCACCAACAGGCTGAGGGATACACTAGGGGTGGCCTTGCAAGGCCTCACACATGCCATCCAAACTGCCGTCCAGCAGGGTGGAAGGGGTGATGTGGGCCGAGGCCAAGAGAGGGATGATGGTGACCGGGGACATGGAAGCGGGGACGCCTCTCAAGGCGTCCCCACGTCCCACCCGTCGCCCACCTCTCAACCAGTACCCGCAATGGTGCCTCCTCTCCAGGTGGCCGAGTCTGCCCCTGCCCCGGTGCAGGAGGAGCAGTCTGTGGAGGTGCCCTCACGGGCACCGAAACCCAGGGGCCGTCCGCCAAAAGCATCTACCCGGTCAAGGCAAGAAGACGAGCAACCTGCCACTACCTCTGCTGGAGCCACAGGGGTAGCACCACGTAGGGGTTCCCGGAGAAGAATTGCAAAGGCCTTATAATCACAAAGGGAATACACCAGGGTGTTTATTATTTTGTACTTTGTTTCTTATATAATGTCACATTCCAGATATTAAATAGTCTATTCTCACCACTCCTGCCACCTCTCGTCCATTCTTCCGCGGCTTGTGCAATAGTTGCGTTCCGTGGAGGCCATCATGACGGCGAACACCTGCTGCCACCCATTGGGCACACTGCTGTGGGTGCAGGATTACTGGCAGCACTCTTCAGTGGAGGGGGCTGGTATGGCCGCTCGCATGTGCAGGTGAGGAGATGCGAGCGCCTCGCAGTGTCTGACGCTAGGAGAACCGTTGACGTATGAGTGCGTCCCTGGCCCGGCGACCATCCCGGTGAGTCGCGGCTCGGCGCATGGGTCGTCCAACATCCTCTGGCGCGTCCTCCTCCTCCTCCTCCGCATCCTCCTCCTCCTCCTCCTCGCCCTCGCCTTCCTCAATGTGGGTGGCGGGTGTGGATGGGGCCTCCTCCAGCGGCACCCCTCTCTGTTGGGCCATGTTGTGCAGGGCACAGCAGACAACTATGATTCATCCCACTCTGAATGGTGTGTATTGGAGCGCTCCCCCAGAACGATCAAGGCACCTGAAGTGCATCTTGAGAAGCCCTATGGTCTGCTCAATTGTAGACCTGGTAGCAGTGTGGCTGTCATTGTACCGACGCTCCGGCTCGGTGATGGGGTTCCTCAGAGGTGTCATGAGCCACGTGTGGAGGGGATACCCCTTGTCGCCGAGGAGCCAGCCGTTGCCGGCGTTGGGTGCCTGCAGGATGGGCGGGACGGCGGACTCCCTGAGGACGAAGGCATCGTGGCAGCTGCCGGGGTATCTGGCGCACACGTGTAGGAATCTCTGGCGGTGGTCACAGATGAGCTGGGCGTTCATGGAGTGATACCCCTTCCTGTTGACGAACAGCCCTGGCTCATGCGGAGGTGCCCGTATTGCAATGTGGGTGCAGTCGATTACACCCTGCACCCGTGGGAAGCCGGCCATGGCATGGAATCCAACCGCCCTCTCCATCTGGCTGCGCTCGTCCATGGCGAAGTTGATGTAGTGGGAGGCCCTGCGGAACAACCCATCGGTGACCTGCCTTATGCACTTGTGTGCAGAGGACTGACAGACCCCGGTGATGTCCCCGGTGGCACCCTGGAAAGAACCGGATGCGAAGAAGTTGAGGGCAGTGGTGACTTTGACGGCGACAGGTAAGAAGATGCTGCTTGGTCCATCAGGGAGCAGCTCGTCGTTAAGGAGGCTGCAGATGTCGGCGACTACCTGGCGATTGACTCTGAGCCTCCGTATGCACTGCTCCTCGGAGAGGTCCATGAAGCTGAGCCTCGCTCTGTACACCCTGTGCGGAGGGTAGTGCCTCCTGCGACGCATCTCTCTCTGCGGTTGCCCTCCCTCCTGCTGTGCAGGTGGGTGTGCCGCAGCACCGTGTTGGGGGGCCCCACCTCACCGAGGCGGACGGCGTGGAATGCGAGGCTGCTGGGGCTGGTCATCCTGTTCGTCCTCCGACGATGTCAACGCACCACCCATCTGGCAGGTGTTGGTGTGAGGGGTTGTGCAGGGTAGGTGGGTGGGTCCTCGGACTGGGGCTGCGGTTTCGTGTCGGTCTGTCCTCTGGCTTGGCGGGGGTTGGTGGAGGGCAGGGGTTGCCCTATGTGACGCGGTGGCCTCCTGCGTGGGTGTGGGCTCTCCCCCGTGGAGCGCACCTTGGCACCTGCCACAGGCTGCTGGCTGCAACACGCCTGGTTTGAAGGGTACTGTTTCCCCCAGTGTGGGAAACTGACTGCGTTGAACCTAAAATCCCACACTTCCTCTTTTGACAGCTGCTTCAGCTCATTAACTGACCACAACGAGCAAGTTAAGTGCTCTCAAGTGGAACCCCGCTGGCTTTAATTGCCTGCGGGATTCCCACCAGCGGGGCTTTCGCGCGCAGCCCCGCACGTCAGCGCGGTACCCGGAAGTGGCCGGGATTTCGTCCGAATCCGGTCACGTGATCGGAGATCGGGATTTTCGGGGCCCCCCCGCTGGAAACCCGCAGGTAACCCGACCCTAAAATCGAGCCCCAAGGTGCAGAAGGTCCTGTAATGACGGGTAGCTCTTTGTGGAGAGGGGAGTTCAGCAAACAAGTCTTTCTATTTTATAACCAGGCTGACCATGAAATGCCCATTTGAAAGGGGCACTGAGCATTGGAGCACTATTCAGGCGTCCTAGACACATAATTTGCATACGAATTGGGTCTTTGATGTATGCAGGACTGAAGCACTTCTGGGTTGCATTGCTTTGCAAATAGTAGGTTTCAATAATAAAGGGCTCTGAAGTGCAACAGGTAATTTTATAAATTTCTTATAGTATAATAGAACTAATATAAACTATAGCTAAATTGGATAATATATTTTGTGTAATACAATGCACAGGTAGATAAAAATTATTTAGAGGGCATGAGGGAGTTAGGGAAGGTATAATGGGGGCTACTGAGGCAAGGTACGTTTGAGGAAGGTATATTGGGGGGAAGGGTAGTTGCGTTCAAGGGAATGGAGCAAGGTGTAATAGAAGAAATGATGTGGATGTTTATAATAGAAGAAATGAGAGGAGGTGGGTTGAGAGCTTTCAGAAACTTAACTGAGGAACAAGGGAAGGACGGGTTAAGGGAGGTCATCGAATTAATTAGGGAATATCCCAAAAACAGCAGCTTTTCCACACTGACATACCATCCTGTTACATCTACTGAAAATGGATTCCTTGCAGGTTCACACACTCAGCCAGGCAGCCTCAGCCATTCCATTCAGACTTCAAGGGCTTCACATTCTAAGAAAACAACGATATGTAGTTATTTTTGTGACTTTTGATAACACCGGTGAATTGGTTAAATTTTAATAGCTTAGAAATTACTGTCTCTGTAAAAACCTGTCCCTTGATACCCTTATCGTACCTAACAAAAATCTACCGCTCTCAATCTTGAAAGCTCCAATTGTTCCAGCATCCACAGCCTTTTGTGGAGGGGGGGGGGGGGGGGAGGAAAGAGTTCCAGATTTCTATTACCCTTTGTGTGAAAAAGTGCTTCCTGATTTCCCTACTAAATTCCCTCTAATTTTATGATGTCCCTTCGTTCTTGATTCCCCCATCAGAGGATATAGTTTCTATGTAACTACCCTATTGAATCCTTTTAATATTTTAAACATCTCGATTAGATCACCCCTCAATCTTATATGCACAATGAATTACAAGCCAAGTTTATGCAGCCTGTCCTCATAATTTAACCCTTTTAGTCCCAGTATCATTCTGGTAAATCTGTGCATCCATCCCCTCCAAGGCCAATATATCCTTCCTGAGGTGCTGTGCCCAAAACTGAACGCAGTTACTCCAGGTGGGGTCTGACTAAGGCTCTGTACAACTGAAGCATAACTTCCTCCCCTTTGTAATCAGGAGCATGTTTCCCAATCAGTCCATCTGCCGCTCCACATTGCTAACTATGTGAGGATGCTTCTGTATGATGTGAGCGTTAGATCAATTAAGGCTGTTAATTCCAGCATAATTGCCTGTTACCTAGGAGATGAATCATATTCCAGAGCATCACTCTTGTGATGTATTCCTTCTGTTTATATAAAGCGGCCGTTGGAGCAGAGCTGCATCTTTGCAATGGAGATTCACGGGGAACAGCTGTTTTTCTGAGCTTCCAGACAATTCTATTCTGCATTTACAAAGCACAATGGGGATTGCGTTCAATGCTCCACTAACACTTGACTTGGCTCAGGTAGATCAGCAGGAGCAGGAACAGGCGGCCAGAGATGTAAGGTGGTACCAAAAGCATAACGCTCAAATCTGTCACACTACCCATCAACTGCATCATCTCAGGCAGAGCTACCTGTGTTTGACTGGAAAATAATGCCTTAAAGGCTATGGTTTAGCAGGGAGGTAATGACTGAGCTGTGCCATCTTCTACATGAAGATCTCTGGACAACATCTGCAATCTGGACGGCACAGTCAATGACCATCAATTTTTATGCTTCTGACTCCTTCCATGATAGCACTTCAAACGTCTGCAGAATTATCCACTTCACTGTTCACATATGCATGAGGAAGTAACTGATGATTCATTCAGAAGTGCAACATCTTCATAACATTTGTCACTAAGCAGTAGCAGCGTGAGAAAGCTGAACAATTCTATTGCACTGCTGACTTTCCACAAGCTTTTTATTCCACTAATGTAGCCATTTGGGCCTTTGTCTTAATGCCGTGACTTACATAAACAGAAAGTGGTTCTATGCTCTCAATGCTCAGTTAATTTGTGCCCACCAGAATAAAATCATGTGAGGAAATGCATGGTTCCCCAGGAGTTCCCACAATATATTTATTTTGTGCTAATAATCTGTGCTAGCTTTATTTGAAGAGGAACATAGATGGAATGGCAATTCCTGGAAGACCAAAGCTAAATCTTCAGCCCTGGCAAATTATACTGTTGTGGCATCCACAGACAGAACTTGAATGGCAATACAAACAGGCACCATCAGGATCATTTTGAGCATACCATTGGCATCTTGAAGCACGCTTCAAAATATCTCTACAGATTAGAGGAGATATTACAACACAACTGTCCAAGGTCTCAAGGATCACCCTCAAGTGCTGCATGCTCCATAACTGCTCTGCAAAGAGGCCTAATCATGGAGTAAAAACAGAACCTAGAAGGCATGACAGCACAGGAATGAGACAGAGAAAATGAAGAAATAGCCCCTGAAATACTAGCGCAACCTGGAAGACTGGTGGGCTAGCCGATAATACGAGATATATTTAGCTAAGTGCCTGAGCTGCTCATTTAAGAAACCCTTCTATCCGCATGTACCAAAGAAACTGGCCCAAAATGCTTTCAGCAACAATGACCCCAGCACTTCCTCCACTATCAATGCTTATCTTCAGAACTCATGCTGCATTATTGCACTCAGATTCTCAGCAGAATGTACAAATCACGTGCATAAAATTTTATTGAATTGTGTGGTGCATGAATGATGTCAGTGTATTTTGCCACAGTGCTTCCCCTTTATGCTAGTGGATTGTATGGGTCATTTAATATAGGAACATAGGAACAGGAGTAGGCCATTTAGCCCCTCAAACCTGTTCCGCCATTCAATGAGATCATGGCTGATCTGTGACCTAACTCCATATACCCGCCTTAGCCCCATAGCCTTTAATATAGAATCATAGAATCATAGAAGTTACAACATGGAAACAGGCCCTTCGGCCCAACATGTCCATGTCGCCCAGTTTATACCACTAAGCTAGTCCCAATTGCCTGCACTTGGCCCATATCCCTCTATACCCATCTTACCCATGTAACTGTCCAAATGCTTTTTAAAAGACAAAATTGTACCCGCCTCTACTACTGCCTCTGGCAGCTCGTTCCAGACACTCGCCACCCTTTGAGTGAAAAAATTGCCCCTCTGGACCCTTTTGTATCTCTCCCCTCTCACCTTAAATCTGTGCCCCCTCGTTATAGACTCCCCTACCTTTGGGGAGTCTATAACGAGGTTAATAAAAATCTATCAATCTCAGATTTAAAATTTAACAATTGAGCTAGCATCAACTGCTGTTTGCGGAAGAGAGTTCCAAACTTCTACCACCTTTTGTGTGTAAAAGTGTTTCCTAACTTCACTCCTGACTTTAATTTTTAGGCTATGTCCCCTGGTCCTAGACTCCCCAATCAGCACAAACAGTTTCTCTCTATCTACCCTATCAGTTCCCCTTAATATCTTGAACATTTCAATCAAATCACCCCTTAATCTTCTAAATTCCAGGGAATACAACCCTAGTTTGTGTAATCTCTCCTTGTAATTTAACCCTTGGAGTCCAGGTATCATTCTAGTAAATCTACGCTGCACTTCCTCCAATGCCAATATATCCTTCCTAAGGTGCTGTGCCCAGAATTGAACACAATACTCCAGGTGTGGTCTAACCAGGGCTTTGTATAACTGTAACATAATTTTTCTATCATTCTATTCTATGTATTCTAGTCCTCTAGATATAAAGGCCAGCATTCCATTAGCCTTTTTGATTATTTTCTGTATCTGTCCATGACATTTTAATGATCTATGTACATGGACCCCTAAATCTCTTTGGACTGTCACTGTTTTGAGCTTTTCAACAAGTTAATACTTAACTTACTTTCCCTAGTGAAAGAAATACATGCACTACATGCTTGTAAGTCTCATTGACAACCTGCTGGGATTCTAATGGCCTTAGACCTCCTTAGGTTGTGCATTGTGAGTCAGCCACATCAGAGACTGTGGTGACTGACGGATGTTGTTTTCCTTGAGCTACCTCCTTCCGTGCCTGGTACACCAGTTGCTTCTTTTGGGGGAGGGGGGAAAGAGAAGGGCAGCCATACATCACAAAATGTGTTGCCCCTTTTCCTGACTCCTCAAAGTACAGTTTGAAGCTCTTGGCCTGGAAAACTGGCTTTCCTCACTCTGTAATGCTTAATTCTGCTATGATTTTGCTGATTAAACATCTGGCTTTGTTCTGCCAGTCCTATTTCAAATGCTTAACAGCCTTCTATTTGAGCCCATAGCTGATTAAGAGGATTAGTGCTTCCCCTTTTTCATTGGCTGGCCTGCTGTATGGAAGATACAAGCTACACTTTAGCCCAGAGCCTAAAAACAGCAAGAGTGTGACTAAACCAGCAGACTTATTATCCCCAAAAACATTAATAACGCACAGTTAACCTTTGAAAGTACAAGATCAATTTCTAGGCTCATCACTTTTTTAAAAATTGTATGTGCCAAAACATTTAATTTATGTCAAATTTTGTAAGATTATATTGAAGTATATTTCTTTCTTCCCCCTGTATGTGATACCTCCTTTTTTGTTATTTGCAGGGAAGGGGCATCACAACTGATGAGCTGTATCATATTCTCATCTGACATCCCCACATATGTATTTTTCAGCAAAGGTCACTGGTCAGCTTTTGGCTGCGGGGATTCTGGTTGATTTTTGTTTCCTGTCCCTTACATGGAGACACTGAGGTAACCGTGGAGACACCAAGGTAACCATGCAAGTTTTAATCACTTTAAGCCACAAACTTGCCCAAAATGGCAAATAATTTGAGACCGGGTTGTTGTTTTGGGTGTAGATCCTTCATCAGAATTGGAAACTGGAAGGGAGCCTCTTAGCAAGATTGAATAAAGTGGAGAGGGGAGATGGGGAGGAAAGAGAATAAAAGGTAAAAGTTAAGAATCAAGAAGGATGACTTCTGTCACAGAGAGGAGTTAATGCATTGAATGGCCAGCAAATAGGTCATTTGAAAATCTGGAAAAGGGTGAAAAATAGTGAGTAATATACAAAGATTGAACCTGACTCCAATCTGGCCTGTATGGCTCAGTACCACCACGCAGTGCACTTACTCATTCAGCCATCATGGGATCCCCTAGGCCTATACTTTTAAAGCAAAGGAATGGAATTGGTGTTGCTATACAATGGGCTATAAAACTGGTAGTGATCTGGTTATAATGCTTCAAATTGTGCAATTGAAGACTGTCTTGACCAGATCACAGAGGTCATGATTTTCATGTCATTCAAAAAGCCCTTGGGTGGATTTCCATGGGGGTTCTACTTCAACTTTGGCAGAAGAGCTGTGGAAACCCCACAACCATGGTGTAAACAGTGTGTTATCTGTGGCTCCTCCAGTGAAATTATGGCGGACAAGCAGGGAGAACTCCCATGGAAATTAACCCCCTTGTGTATATTGTTAAAACGCAGCAGACTGAATCTGTCCATTGATACCTTCACTAATATTGCACATGTTGCCCACTCAGCCGCAAGTGCCTTCCATTGCAATAGTGTTTGTCAAAAAGAACCTTTGATACATGGCGATTTAAGAGTCAATTTCTTCGTGGTGCAGTCTTTTCACCAGACTTTTTTCCCCACATGAAGGTAAGCTGCCTTCGTGTGAAGGAGTTTAAAAGATGTAAATTCACATAAAAGGACTTGTTTAACTAACAGTGCATGTTCCCATCCACTTCATATTGGCTACTGATGTGGTTTCCATGGTGAGATCACATCGTGTGGCAAATGTTATTTTTCTGCTGTGAACTAATATTTTTTTACATTTTCTCTGGAGTGAAATACCACAATATAACATATCGGGATGGCAGGAATATCAGTGAAATCAAGTACTGAGATTTTCATTCCAGTGAAAATAATAATATTTTGACTGGAGTGAAAATATTTGGAGCATCATGATCTCAATATTCATTTGCCAACTTAAAAAAAAACCTTGTTAAAAAATAGCTTTGATATTTTTAGGGCAGTCTGAAAGGACTCTAGTAAAATATTCCTTTCTATTTGTCAGTGCATCATTGTTTCTGGAACAATTTCTCTCTCCCTCTCCTGAAGAGGTTGGTTCCTTGCTAGGGAGCAATTCCACGGACAACAGTCAACCTCTCGTACTTTGTCCAGGTAGCATTATTTGTGAGTAGGTCTTAGCAGTGAGTATCGGCAGGCTATTCAACTGCAGGGGGTGGGGGGGTGGAGAAGGTGAGCTTAATCCTGCCCTCACCCGCCATCCATAATTCCAGCAGAGGTCGCTGGATAGCTATCGGGATTGGGAACCCTGGCTAATTTTTCCCATTGTAACCCAGCTACAAATCTGCTGTGGCCTTGCTGAGACCGAATACTGCAGCACAGATTGGGGATCAAACCTAGCCCTCCCTGGTATTTATGGCTCAGCTACTTAATGCATACATTCACTGAGGTATTGGAGGAGTGGCTTAGTGAGTAGTGGTGCTGAGTAATGATGTGGTGCTGAGTCATACAAACCAGGAAAGTCTCAGATTTGGTCCCTGGCCTGTGCTGTGTTGGATTACCCCAGTAAGGGTAGCAGTGAGGCATGACAAACAGCTAGTGATCCCTGCTGGAAAGAGTGCATGAGCACAAGGGTAAGATTTTTAAAAATAGCTTTGATATTTTTAGGGCAGTCTGAAAGGACTCTAGTAAAATATTCCTTTCTATTTGTCAGTGCATTACTGTTTCTGGAACAATTTCTCTTGCAGGTTTTTTCCCCTCTCTCCCTCGGAGGTTATGCTGGAACTGTATAAAACACTGGTTAGGCCACAGCTTGAGTACTGCGTACAGTTCTGGTCACCACATTACAGGAAAGATGTGATTGCACTAGAGAGGGTACAGAGGAGATTTACGAGGATGTTGCCAGGACTGGAGAATTTTAGTTGTGAGGAAAGATTGGATAGGCTGGGGTTGTTCTCTTTGGAACAGAGGAGGCTGAGGGGTGATTTAATCGAGGTGTACAAAATTATGAGGGGCCCAGATAAAGTGGATAGGAAGGACCTATTTCCCTTAGTAGAGGAGTCAATAACCAGGGGGCATAGATTTAAAGTGATTGGTAGAAGGATTAGAGGGGAGCTGAGGAAATTTTTTTTCACCCAGAGGTAGGGGTTTGGAACTCACTGCCTGACAGGGTGGTAGAGGCAGAAACCCTCAACTCATTTAAAAAGTACCCGGATGTGCACCTGAACTGCCGTGACCTACAAGGCTATGGACCAAGTGCTGGAAAGTGGGATTAGGCTGGGTGGCTCATTTTCGGCCGGCGCAGACACGATGGGCCGAATGACCTCCTTCTGTGCTGTAAATTTTCTATGATTCTAAGAACAGATTACAAACATACGGAATTGACGGGGCAGGAAAAGACCAGCTGGTTCATCAAACTTGCCCCATGCTCATCATAGCTGGAGTATCATGACCAGACACTTCCCCCCTCCCCCGTAACCTCCTGGGAGTGGTTAAGAAAGGGAAAAACCCAGGGCCAATAAGGGAATAAATACTGTGGAAAACTCCCCTCAGGTGATCATGCTGTTGCGATGCTTTCCTACAATCAAGTAGCCTATAAACACAATATCTAGGCACACACATGAAGTATGGCTACTTGGGCAAGGTACTGGAGGGCTGCCGCCACCTGTAGAACAGTATCCCCTAGCACGAATCGCAGCTTTCAGGGGAGGAATAGGAGATTTAATGTTGCCTGATCAACTTGTCTGCGCAGAATGTTGCCACACAAGGTCAGATGCTAGTATTTGACCCGTAAGTTATTGGCATGTCAAGTATTCCCATGGACGTTGCATGCACCTCCTAAATGTTGGAACTCTTCCAGCATAAGCAGGCTACAGACTCACTGAGAGCAGACCTAGCCTGCACATAAATAGTGTGAGTTGCAATGACAGCTTAATTTGTAGCTCATGATTGTTCACAGAGGCAGGGTAGGTGAGGGGGGTGGGGGGAAAGAGGGCAGGGGGGAGTCTTGTCTCTTGTAGGACAAAAGTAGTTTTTGAAGAATCCTGCAGTAGACAGTAGAGCAAAGCAATAGCCAACAACGGGATAGCTACAACCTCCAAATATTCACGTCACAATGCAAGACAAAAAGTACACTGGAATTCTGAAATAAAAACAGGCGCTGTTTAATACACAGCATCTCGATCAGCATCTGAAAGAGACAAGGTCAATTAACATCTTGGAAGCAACCCTTAAATCATAAGGAGGGTAATACCTTAAACGTTAATGTTACCTTTCTCGTCCACCTGCTGATGACTCTGCTGCTAATTTCTAGTGTTTTCTGTTTTTATTCTGCAATACAGATGTTGACTTCAGTTGAACGTAGAGATTTTAATTTTTACTGCGGCTAAGGCATCAATTTCTCTTATGTTAAAAGCAAACGTGACATTTTTAAAATTTATCCTTTTGGTTTCAACATTGCTCAGATCTTGGAACAAATCTGCTTCAGAAAAAAGAGCCTGCATAAATATTTTATGTGGGTGAGATCAGCACTTGTGGATTGAAAGACTGAGAAATCAAACTAACAGAAAACATTCTCAGAATGGCCACAAACACAGATGTACAACTGCATATTATCACTATTATGGATAAGAAGCAAAGCAGAAATCTAACCTAAAAGGAGGGCAAAAAAAATCAGTAGACAAGAATTTTCTTTGATGGGACATAAAAAAGATTGAAATTTGTGTCTAGAATTTCTACATTAAAAGCTATTTGCTCCTTTGCCAAAACAAATGTATCTTTAATCCCAAGATGGAAGTAACTATTCTACTGGAGACTGCAGAACACATACGGGTACTGTCTGAGGAATCCCACAAAAATGAAATAGTCCCTTTCATTACCTCAGATAAACTATAGACACAGACAAAACAATGACTTTTCCATTTATCAGCTTATTGCTCAGTTTTTCCATCACCATTTTTTTTCTACCAATTTATTTTTTAATTCTCTCAGGAACCCATAGTTTTCCTCAGAAAATGTTTGATATTCATCTCCTGTCAAAAAAGCTCTTTAATTGGACATTAAGGAATAGTGCACGCAGATTTCTGTTTCACCACAAGAATTGAATATAATATCAAAACCTACCAGATTTAGCCTTTCAGCATAGTGCAATCAATCATTATTAAATGATGGAGCTGGTGTAAGGTATGTGAGTCTGAGGAGATGTCCCATTTGACTCTTGAAGCATGACTCTCGCAAAATCTCACTGCTTCTTTTTGAAAGTGATACACTGACAGTTGAGGCTGGAGACCACAGAGTAAATGATTCCCTTTCCTCTCTCCCCACCCCCAAAAGAAATGGGTACAAGCAGGGGAGATGCTGTCAAAATAGGCCAGATTTAAAAAAAAATAATACATAATTTCTGCAAAGAACAGAGCTTTCAATCTTAAAGGTACGTTGAACTTTTTATTCGTTAAGTATTTCAAAGCAACAAAAAATATACAAAAAAAAAACTGCAAATGCTGGAAATTTGAAACAAGAAGAAAATGCTGGAAACACCCAGCAGGTCAGTCAGCATTTTTGGAGAGAACAGAGAAGTCAACATTTCATAGAATTACAACACGGAAACAAGCTTGTTTCGGTGTGTATCCTGCACATGAGCAGCATTCGTAATCCCATATGCCTGCTCTGTTCCCATATCCCTTTATTCCCCTTTCGTTCATTCTTAAATGTTACATATTAACATAATAAAAAGACAGACAAAAAAAATCCAGCTGGTCCATCGAGTCTGTCCCACACGTTGACATGGTCTCTGCTTTAATCACCAACTCTGATGGTGCATTCCACAACTTCATAACCCTCTGTGTAAAAAGGACACTGCTCTCTGTCCTAAATCTGTTACATAATCTTATATCTATGTCCCCTTGTTCTAGACCCCTCAGTCATTGGAAACAGTCTGTTTCTATGTACTCTGTCCCATCCCTTCATAATTTTAAACACCTCTATCAAATAACTCCTTAACCTCCTCTGTTTAGGTGGTTTCAGGCTGGACCCTTCCTCAGAACTACATAGACAACCATTAGGCCCTCAGTCCACTATTTGAAGGGTCTCACTGGAATATAAAGGTTGTATATTTGACAATTTACTTGCATGGAGATTTAAAATAAAGTTATTTTCTTTTTTTGGCTCTCCCTTTTTACCCTTGAATGCTAAGTATTCTGTTTATTTTGAGGAAAAGGGGGATATAATCCCAATAAAAATAAACCCTTAGTTTTGTTGAGATTATATTGCCCTTTTGGTCTCATATTTGTTTTTCTTAAGGGAGGTTTCTTAGGTCTTGGCCCCTCTTTGCCTGATAATATGCCAAGGCTCAGCACCTTACCAGGAATGTATGTTTCTGTCTGAGGGAATGTTTAATTTTTTTTTTTGGTCAGCTAGATGTCTGACATGCACAGTAACTGATCGCCCTATTTAAAAAGTCTCCATGTCAAATCACTGAGAAATCTACTCAGGTAGAATTTCTACGTGTTCAATATGGAGGCACACCCCACTTACCTGTATCCAGAGAACTTAGGTTGCGGTTGGCATTGTCAAAGTTACGTACTGTTTTTTTTATTTGTTCTCAGGATGTTGGCAAATCTGGCAAAGCTGCACCTATTGCTCATTCCTGGTTGTCCTGAAAAAGTGATGGTGGAGCTTCTCCTTGAATTGCTTCAGTCCTTGTAGTGATGGTGCTCCCACAAATGGAGTTAAGGTAGCGAAATCCAAGGATACTGGCCCAGCAATAATGAAGGAACAGCAATATGTGCCCAATTCAGGATAATTGTAAACAATTTTACAACACCAAGTTATAGTCCAGCAATTTTATTTTAAATTCACAAGCTTTCGGAGGCTTCCTCCTTCGTCAGGTGAACGATGTGAAAAATGATATGGCTGGTCCAATTAAGCTTCTAGTCAATGGTCATCCTCCCAGGATATTGGTGGTGGGTGATTCGATGATGGTGGTGCCGTTAAAGGTCAGGGGAGCTGGTTGGGCCTTTTGTTGTTGGAGATAGTCATTGCCTGGCTCTAATGTGGCACAAATATTACCTGTCACCTGTCAGCTCAAACCTGGATGTCGTCCAGGTTTTGTTGTAGGCTGGCATGGGAAGTTTAATTATCAGAGGAATTGTGACTGGGCTGAGCACTAGAATTGTCAGTGAACAGTCCCACTTCTGATCTTATGATGGAGGGGAGGATAATGAAACAGTTGAAGGTGGTTGGGCTGAGGACGCTTCCCTGGGGAATTCCTAGAGCGATATTGTAGGGTTGCAATAACTTGTCTTCCAACAACCAAAACTATCTTCCTTTGTATCAGGCCTAACTCAAAACACAATATTTTTCATCTTGAATTCCATTGATCTCAATTTTTCTAAGGCTCCTTGGTGAATGCTGCCTTATTGGCGAGAACAGTTACTTTCATCTCTTCTCTGGCATTCAGCTTGTGTCCATACCTGGATCAAGACTGTGACAAGGTCTGGAGCTGAGCGGTTCTGGCGCAACCTGAACTGAGCATCAGCAAACAGATTATTGGTCAGTAGATGTCACGATGGTACAATTGATGACCCCTTCATCACTTTGCTGATGATTGGGAGGAGGCTGGTAAGTAGTAATTGGCTGGTTTACATTTGTTCTGCTTTTTGTGGCTAGATTATACCTAGGTAATTTTCTACATTGTCGCTAGGTGCCAGTGTCGTAGCCGCATTTGAATTGCTTGACTGGGATTGGCAGCTAGTCTGGTGCTTAGGCCTTCAGCACTACAGCCAAGATGTTGTCAGGGTCCATAGCTTTTGCTGTATCCAATGTACTCAATCACTTCTTAATGTCACAGGGAGTGAACTGAATTGGTTGGACAATGGCACCTATGATGGTGGGAACCTTGGGGGGAGACCTTGTCTCTTGCACTTACATCCTGGACTTCGACATAGTTGAGGATAGGGTTATTCATGCAGCTTCCCCCTCCCGTTAGTTGCTTGATTGTCCACCACCATTCTTGACTGGATATGGTAGGGCTACGGAGCATTGCTCCGATCCATTGGTTATGGGACTGCTTAGCTCTGTCAATTTTTACTGCCTTTTACGTTTAGCATGCAGATAGCCCTGTGTTGTTCTTCACTAGGTTGATGCCTCATTCTAAGATATGTCTGGTGTTGCTCCTGGAATGCCTTTCTACACTCCCCACCAACAAGTATACATAGCTTTATTGTGGGAGCGTAATCAGCTAAAACCATGCATAGAGCATTAATAACTTTCTTGCTGCTAGTCTGGCCAAGTTAGGTTCCATTAGTGAGCCAGGCTGGCTGTTCAATCATGAACAATGCTTTGTGACATGCCTGGCTCAGATATCAGATTATTAAGTCCGCCACAAGAGGCTGATGTGGTTCTGAACTTATATTGCCAAGCAGGCTCTTGGGATCAACCTGACCCTAAAGACACCCCTCTTACCTCCTACCAAGAAGGCTAGTTACTGGTTGGTCAATAGATAACTGACAATTGTAAGTTTAAACTCTTGTTGGGCAGACAGCAGGTAGTAGGAGCTCGTCATGAATGGCAAGATAAACACCCCAATTCAGCATAAAATGTGCCAGCATTTTCCTGACCACAGCATGGACACATACTATATGCCGCCAAATGAGATTCCACCAGTGGGAGAGGTGCAGAGCTGCCGCAGCTACTTGTCTTTCCAGATGTTGCCATACAGCAGCTGTTGTCCTAAGTCTGCCATCCTTCCTTCTTTGCTTCTGTGATGTACCAGCCACCAAGATGTCCAAGACCAGTGCCACATACCAGGCTTACTCATCTCTAACTGCTTAATCATGGTCCTCTTGTGATTAGCTTTGGCAAAGAAGCATTCCTGCTTCTAGATAGTTAGTAATAGGTCAGTGTAAGGCAGAAGCCTTCCTCCTTGCAACAATTTCCCTTTTTTGGTCCTGGACCTTGCCCATGGGCTGGGGGAAGCTGAAGATGATCTGTTTTGACATATATTTTACATGCCACAAACATACCTTGCACTGGGACTTTGCTGTTATTGAAGGAATATGAGATCAAAGTACCCTTTGCCTCCTTCTCAGCACCCTCCTGAAGGACTATGTCGTCAGGCTGTATTTCCAACATCCATTCTTGGATGGCTCGTGTACAGTTCAAGTCACATTCCATGAATTGGAAACAGTACAGAAACCATCTAAAGCTCACAGGCAGAAAGGTTTTGGGACGGAATTCCAGAGCTTAAGGCCTAGACGGCTGAAGGCACATTGGGAAGACCAAAGACAATGTCTTCGGCCCCCACCACTAAATCCGTACTCTTGCCACCAATTCCAACCCCCTCCCTGGCCATAGTCGCAGGTTGAAGCCAATTGTTTGCAACCTTGGCATCCCATTTGACATCGAGCTGAGCTTCCAAACCCATATCTTGTCCATCACAAAGACTATCCACTTCCACCTCTGTAACATCACTTGTCTCCACCACAGTCTCAGCCCATTTGCTACCAAAACACTCATATGCCTTTGTCACCTCTAGACTTGACTATTCCAATGATCTGGCCGGCCTCCTATTCTCCACCCTTCATAAACTTCAGCTCATCCAAAACTCTGCTGCCGGTATCCTAACCTGCCCCAAGTCCTGCTCGCCCATCACCTCTGTGCTCACTGACCTGGCTCCTGGTCCACCAACAACTCCAATTTAAAATTCTCATCCCTGTGTTCAAATCTGTTCATGGACTCACACTCTCTATCTCTGTAAACTCCTCCAGCCTTATAACCCTCCCCGATCTCTGCATTCCTCCAATGCTGGCCTTTTTTCACTCCCCACTCTCTCTGCCTCACCATTGGCAGCCGTGCCTTCAGCCGTCTAGGCCTTAAGCTCTGGAATTCCGTCCCAAAACCTTTCTGCCTTTCTACCTCTCTCTCCTCCATTAAGACTCTTCGTAAAACCTACATCTTTGACCACGCTTTTAGTCAACCCTTCTAATATCTCCTCCTTTGGCTCAGTGTCAATTTTTGTCTGATTACATTTGTGTGAAGTACCTGGGGACATTTTTCTATGTTGAAAGGCTCGATGTAAACGCAAGTTATTGTTCTCCAGGCTGAAGCCAGCATCTATCAGAACCCCCAAGTACTGTTATGAATCAACAAGATGCAAGATATGTTTAAGGAGAATAGACCTGAACCGGATGGACTAACAGTCCTGTTTACAGATCACAAGGAATGAACAATGTAACAGGAGATGGAGAAAGTACCTGTGAGCTTTAGATGGTTTCTGTACTATTTCCAATTCATGGAATGTGACTTGAACTGTACACGAGCCTTTTCACAGTTACGTAATTCTACCTTCAGTGCTTTTTAAAAAATTTGTTCATGGGTTGTGGGCGTCGCTGGCAAGGCCAGCATTTATTGCCCATCCCTAATTGCCCTTGAGAAGAAGGTGGTGAGCCGCCTTCTTGAACCGCTGCAGTCCGTGTGGGGAAGGTTCTCTCACAGTGCTGTTAGGTGGGGAGTTCCAGGATTTTGACCCAGTGACGATGAAGGAACGGCGATATATTTCCAAGTTGGGGTGGGGTCTGACTTGGAGGGGAATGTGCAGGTGGTGGTGTTCCCATATGCCTTCTGCCCTTGTCCTTCTAGGTAGTAGAGGTCGTGGGTTTGGGAAGTGCTGTCGAAGAAGCCTTGGCAAGTTTCTGCAGTGCATCCTGTGGATGGTACACACTGTAGCCACTGTGCGTCAGTGGTGAAGGGAGTGAATGTTTAGGGTGGTGGATGGGGTGCCGATCAAGCGGGCTGCTTTGTCCTGGATGGTGTCGAGCTTCTTGAGTGTTGTTGGAGCTGCACTCATCCAGGCAAGTGGAGAGTATTCCATCACACTCCTGACTTGTGCCTTGTAGATGGTGGAAAAGCTTTGGGGAGTCAGGAGGTGAGTCACTCGCCACAGAATACTCAGCCTCTGACCTGCTCTTGTAGCCACAGTGTTTATGTGGCTGGTCCAGTTAAGTTTCTGGCCAATGGTGATCCCCAAGATGTTGATGGTGGGGGATTCGGCGATGGTAATGCTGTTGAATGTCAAGGGGAGGTGGTTAGACTCTCTCTTGTTGGAGATGGTCATTGCCTGGCACTTGTCTGGCACGAATGTTACTTGCCACTTATCAGCCCAAGCCTGGATGTTGTCCAGGTCTTGCTGCATGCGGGCACGGACTGCTTCATTATCTGAGGGGTTACGAATGGAACTGAACACTGTGCAATCATCAGCGAACATCCCCATTTCTGACCTTATGATGGAGGGAAGGTCATTGATGAAGCAGCTGAAGATGGTTGGGCCTAGGACACTGCCTTGAGGAACTCCTGCAGCAATGTCCTGGGGCTGAGATGATTGGCCTCCAACAATCACTACCATCTTCCTTTGAGCAAGGTATGACTCCAGCCACTGGAGAGTTTTCCCCCTGATTCCCATTGACTTCAATTTTACTCGGGCTCCATGGTGCCACACTCGGTCAAATGCTGCCTTGATGTCAAGGGCAGTCACTCTCACCTCACCTCTGGAATTCAGCTCTTTTGTCCATGTTTGGACCAAGGCTGTAATGAGGTCTGGAGCCGAGTGGTCCTGGCGGAACCCAAACTGAGCATCGGTGAGCAGGTTATTGGTGTGTAAGTGCCGCTTGATAGCACTGTCGACGACACCTTCCATCACTTTGCTGATGATTGAGAGTAGGCTGATGGGGCGGTAATTGGCCAGATTGGATTTGTCCTGCTTTTTGTGGACAGGACATACCTGGGCAATTTTCCACATTGTCGGGTAGATGCCAGTATTGTAGCTATACCGGAACAGCTTTCCGCTCCTTTATAAATTTGGTAAGTATCATTAATCACTCCATTTCTATGAAGCAAATGATCAGCTCCTACTGTACAGTTTTACACATTTGCTGCTAACTAATCTTGGGCAATATTTTCATCTGTTCTCTAATTAAAGCAAAAAAGATGTGCACAACAGTGGTGGAATACCAGCAGAAAGCACTAATAGATTATTCATCCGTGCTCAGTGTTGCTGTGTTGGTTGCTATTATTCAAAAATGGGTTCAGGGAAATTAGTGAGAAGAAAAAATAGCAGCTTTTGCTAGTTACGACCTTGGTGATGCATTAGAGGTCTGTCTTGTTTCTAATCGTAAAAGATTATTTTTCTGTTGCTTTAAGGAATTTTAGTAGCTGGCTGAATGGTGACGACTTTGATTTGTTTGCTGTTGGCTGGAAAAAGACGAGCTTGGTGCAGACTTAGAATATACTTGGCTGCACATGTTAATGTCACTTCAAAGTGGGGTGGGGTGGGATTGACTCACCTCTGTCTAGGCAAACGATTAAAACAACCGTTAATTGCCAAGTCCAGTTAGGTGATCGAAACGTGTTATATTGTTTACTTGGCTACAAGGACAGTTAATCAGCTAGGAATATAGGAACAGTAGGAGGCCATTCAGCCCCTCGAATCTGATTTGATTCAATTTGATAAAATTAATTCCCTAATAAAAATCTATCTATTTCAGTCTTGAAAATTTCAACTGACCCAGCATGCACAGCCTTTTGGGGAAAGAGTTCTAGTTTTCCACTACCTTTTGAGAGGAAAAAGTGCTTCCTGATTTCACTCCTAAATGGCCTAGCTCTAATTTTAAGATTATGACCTCTTGTTCTGGATTCCCCACCAGAGGAAATAGCTTCTTTGTATCTACCCTGTCGAATCCCTTTATCATTTTAAACACCTCGATTAGATTCCCCTTCAACCGTCAAAACTCAGGAGAGTTTATGCAACCTGTCCTCATAATTTAACCTTTTAAACCCTGTTTTTTTTTATTCGTTCATGGGATGTGGGTGTCGCTGGCGAGGCCAGCATTTATTGTCCATCCCTAATTGCCCTTGAGAAGGTGGTGGTGAGCTGCCTTCTTGAAACGCTGCAGTCCATGTGGTGAAGGTTCTCCCACAGTGCTGTTAGGTAGGGAGTTCCAGGATTTTGACCCAGCGACGATGAAGGAACGGCGGTATATTTCCAAGTTGGGATGGTGTGTGACTTGGAGGGGAACATGCAGGTGGTGCTATTCCCATATGCCTGCTGCCCTTGTCCTTCTTGGTGGTAGAGGTCACGGGTTTGGGAGGTGCTGTCGAAGAAACCTTGGCGAGTTGCTGCAGTGCATCCTATGGATGGTACACACTGCAGCCACAGTGCGCCAGTGGTGAAGGGAGTGAATGTTTAGGGTGGTGGATGGGGTGCCAATCAAGTGGGCTGCTTTGTCCTGGATGGTTTTGAGCTTCTTGAGTGTTGTTGGAGCTGCACTAATCCAGGCAAGTGGAGTGTATTCCATCACACTCATGACTTGTGCCTTGTGGATGGTGGAAAGGCATCATTCTGGTGAATCTGCTCTGTGCCCCTTCCAAGGCCGATATATCTTTCCTGAGGTTTAGTGCTCCAGATGGGGTCTGACCTTCTGTACAACTGAAGTAGTGATTGTTTGGGAGGTTGGCTGGGAGAGCATTGCAATACTTGAGTCTGGAGGTGAAAAAGGAAGGGATGAGGGTTTCAGCAGCAGATGGGCTGAGAGCCTGGGGTAGAAGCAGTTAACGGAAGTAAGCAGAACTGCGATGGGGAGAATATGGGGTTGGAAGCTTAACTCAGAGTCGAATGGGACGCCGAGGTTATGAACAGTCTGATGCAACATGAGACAGTGGCTAAGGAGGGGATGCCTCGGTGGCAAGGGTATGGAGTTTATGTGGATGGGAAGTACAGCTGGGCGGGGATGCTTAAGTAAGGTGCAAGATGTTGTCAGGCAGTCAAAGCCAGGATGTCAATGCAATCATCCACAATAAGCTCGTGGATGGCAAGGGGCTTGTTCATGACTGAACGGATATTTTGGAGGGAAATGCAGAGAGGCAATGATTGTTGATCTGCTGGCAGACTCCAAGGGGGCAGTGGTGGATGGGGTGGGTATAATGGGCATGAGACGGGCATGCTGGGTGGGAAGGTTGACTAGAGAAAAGGATGGGGCTGTTCGGGTGGCTGGCCATAAGAAATCAGTGACGAGTACCTTGATAGTCCTTCATAGAATGCCAAGAGAAGCACAGAGGGTAGGGGGACTCAAGCCTGGGTTGGTGGCAGGACAGTAGTAAGGTAGAGGACAAGTGATGGATTTGGGTGGCGGGGGGGAGCGCAAAGGACCAGAGGGGACAAATGAAAGGTGGCATGACTGGGTGACAGGAAAAGAAGGAGACAGGATGCATGGATCCAAGGAGGCCATTAAAAAAAGGGGGGGCTGGAAGTAATGGGCTCAGGTCTGCATTGTAATAGTTTACTTGAAAGGATATCAATGAAAATTATGCAGGCTGAGGAGGGAGAAAATTACAAGAACATAAGAAATAGGAGCAGGAGTAGGCCATACAACCCCTCGAGCCTGCTCTGCCATTCAATAAGATCATGGCTGATCTTCGGCCTCAACTCCACTTTCCTGCCCGATGCCCATATCCTTTGATTCCCCTAGAGTCCAAAAATCTATCTTTCTCAGCCTTGAATATATTCAATGTCTGAGCATCCACAGTCCTCTGGGGTAGAGAATTCCAAAGATTCACAACCCTCTGAGTGAAGAAATTCCTCCTCATCTGAGTTTTGAATTGGGCACAAAACTTCAGTTCAGACCTAGTGTTGGTCAGCTAATGAAGGACAAGATTTTAAAGTATCGCCACAACATTGACAGAAGTGAATTGTGCAGAGGATTTTTCTGGCATATAGCATGGGTGCAACTACCATTGCTGGGCACTCTTAGTGCAGCAGGACCAGAAGATGGAGGACAATCCAGTAGAGCAGAAGGTGTAGGAGATGCCTGACTTGTAGAACAAGCTGTACCAGGTAGAGAATGTACTGCAGTGGAGTCACCTATCTGGGCATGACAGAGGTGCAGTGCATAATGAAGCTTGAAGTACGCAGAGAGGTGTGACACAAGGTTCACAAAGACCAATGGGGATAGTTAACATAGAACCATTCGTACTGCACTCTCAGTGATGGTGACTGTCCTCAACTTTTATGCCACAGATTCCTTCTAGGCACACACAAAGGATGTGACAGGAGTTAACTGCTTCTCTGTGAATTGTACTACCTTGGAACAGAGGAGGCTGAGGGGTGATTTGATCGAGGTGTACAAATTATGAGGGGCCTAGATAGAGTGGACAGGAAGGACCTATTTCCCTTAGCAGAGGGGTCAATAACCAGGGGGCATAGCTTTAAAGCGATTGGTAGAAGGATTAGAGCGGAAATGAGGAAAACAATTTTTACCCAGAGGGTGGTGGGGGTCTGGAACTCACTGCCTGAGAGGGTGGTAGAGGCAGAAGCCCTCAACTCATTTAAAAAATACCTGGATGTGCACCTGAAGAGCCGTGACCTGCAGGGCTACGGACCAAATGTGGGAAAGTGGGCTTAGGCTGGGTGGCTCATTTCTCAGCCGGCGTGGACACGATGGGCCGAATGGCCTCCTTCTGTGCCGTAAATTTTCTATGATTCTATGAAGGAGGTAACACAAACCCCGTTTTGTCACACGGCCACCTGCCTACACTTCAGCAGTGACCAGCAGCAGGAGCAACAGCAGAGGCAGCAACATTATTTCCAATTTGCTTACTGCAGGCTGGGGAAGTGATGGTCAGTACTGTAGAGACCTCTTCAGGTGCATGTCAAAGACCGCTTGGCTCATCTTATACTCACGTACATGGACATTGATCCATTTGTGTACTCTATTGTCACTACATGTATTCTAATAAACTTGTGCACCTACAGTATGCAAGAATACATTGACACAACATTGTGCAAATCATAGAATCTGATTATTACCAGTTACTCTATGAACCATTCCAAACGCCTTAGGTTCAGTGCCTCTCTCCCGAGTAAATCAGCAATAATGTCTTATTCTCAGCAATGCCTTGCAGGGGCCCTGTGCAAAGGTTTGGTTTGAGGCTCCTACATTTTACTAGACAATGATACTGAATACTTCCTACTTAATCTGGTGTCAAATCCACATACCTACGATTGTGAAAAGGTATGTTGGCAATAGTTAATATAAAGATAGATGATAATAGGATCAGGGTTCAGCTATTCCCATTGCATAGCAGTCCATTCCCTGGTTCTGCTTGGGGATTCTGTGCAATAACATGAGTTGCACAGTCCTAACATTGCCCCTGCTTGTTCTGTCAGAGGTTACTACTGTTCCATTCCGTGCCCTCCTATTATATGCCTTTAAACATAAGATCAGTGTGGATTAAGCCAGTTTCATTTGGCTCTTGGAAATTCCTTCTTGCAGAACATTCTCTTTACCATTATGACACGTGTAATGCAATTTCTATATGCCTGCCATTTTCACTTGTGTTAGCTTCCTTCCTGCAAGCTAAACATTTCTCTGTGTGAATACAATGTTTTTTGCACATCTCTAACATGTAGACATGTAGAAACATTGGAGGTATGTCCTGTTTTGCTACCTTACAGTAGCATTCTTGCCTTACCTTTGGCTCTTTGTCAAGTCATGCAACTTCTTTTGGACCTTGTGCAAGGTGAACACCAAGTTCACATACTCAGTTACACTTCTTCACGTATCTTATCTCTGCGTCTTGTTGAGGAAAAGGGCTCCTCCTATATCAAAAATGCACTGCTGTTTCTCCATCAAACACAGTCCACTAGCACTGATAGGGCTGGGTCCACAAAATAGGCTTCATGGCTTTGCTGCTCGTCCATTTTGCCATGGGTTTTGTACACCCCACAGCTGGATTCGCACGCTTTTTGTCCTTTATATAGTACTCAGTATCTGCTTGAGAACTGCTAAAGGATCATTTATTACAAGTGCCTTATCATTGGATTTGTTTTGTTGCCATTTCCACTAGCAAAATATAGCCTCCTATCTCCATAGTTGTTGCAGACAGGGAAGCAGCTCCGCTCAGGCAGTGATGAGAAAAAACACCAGGAGATGGCGTCACAGACTATTCTGGGACATTACTACATTTATTGTATTTTTGTTTTACTAAAACTACTATATCAGTAGCTATATTAGTAACTAATGTGCTTTTGATGCCCATGATGATTCTTATGGACAGATAATAATAGGTGGACTTTCTGAGTCTTCACCCTTGCCAAGGCTTCTGCCCCGTGAGCGCGTGTCGGAAATAGTGGGTGCTCCGCCTGCACTTTTCTGACCCATGCTTGTAGGGGTCGGGTACCTCGCTACAGGTGAGGACTGGGAAAATTCACCCTGTTGTCTTTTCACCTATAATACTTAATGGCACCTAGTGTAAAAAGAGATCAAAAGAAAAATCATAAATGCTGGAAATCGGAGACAAATACAGAAAATGTTGAAAATATACAGCAGGTTAGTCAGCATTCGAAAGACAAATTTGGATGGATCCTTTTAAAGAGTTCGACTGAAATGTTAATCTGCCTTTCTCATTCGGAAACTGACTGACCTGTGTATTTCTGGCATTTTGGGGGTTTATTTTAATGTAAAAGGGTTGGCTTCTCTCTTTCAACTGTTTAGTTAATGCATAGATTTCCAAAAAATATAATAATATCTTAATTGGGTGCTGTGCTTGGAGTATACTTGCATTAGTACCAGTGATCCAGCCATACCACAAAACTAATATGGGAATGTGGCAATGTGTAAATGGTAACAAAATGAAGTGTGCTCCCTCCAATGTAAAAGGTTTTCTTTTATCTACTGATTTACATCTCAGCTGAAATCTATAATTAATCAATGCGCATCCATTGCTAAGTCAACCATAAGATTTCCGTGCATCAGTTTTGCCAGCATTATGTCTGAACCTTATTTAATCACTATTTGCTTAACGTACTTTAAGGCATATAGTGTATTTGACAATCTCACTTGTCACAATGAGATTAAAGTGCTAAAATGAAAGGTTTAATATTTTAATCGACACGATACCAAATCCGATTAGAATTAATTGTAAATTTTTTCCAAAAGACTATGTCTGTGCATGTGCTAGACATATTTACTGAAAGTATGCCTATCATTCCACATATGATATCAGTCTTTTCATAGAATCCTAGAAACTTACGGCACTGAGGCGGCCATTTGGCCCATCGTGTCTGTGCCAGCCAAAAAAAAGCCAAGCATAGTAATCCCACTTTTCAGCTCTTGGTCCGTAGCCCTGTAGGTTACGGCACTTCAAGTACATATCCAAGTAATTTTTAAATGCGATGAGGGTTTCTGCCTCTACCACCCTTCGAGGCAGTGAGTTCTAGACCCCCATCACCCTCTGGGTGAAAAAATTTCTTCTCAACTCCCCTCTAATCCTTCTGCCAATTACTTTAATTCTATGGTTATTGACCTCTCTGCTAAGGGAAATAGGCCCTTCCTATCCAGGCCCTTCATAATTTTGTACTCCTCAATTAAATCTCCCCTCAGCCTCCTCTGTTCCAAAGAAAACAACCCCTCATAGCTAAAATTCTCCATTCCTGGCAACATCCTCGTAAATCTCCTCTGTACCTTCTCTAGTATAATCACATCTTTCCTGTCATGTGGTGACCAGAACTGTACACAGTACTTAAGCTATGGCCTAACTAGTGTTTTATACAGTTCTAGCATAACTTCCCTGCTCTTATATTCTATGTCTTGGGTAATAAAGGAAAGTATCCCATATGCCTTCTTAACCACCTTATCTACCTATCCTGCTACCTTCAGGGATCTGTGGACATGCACTCCAAGGTCCTCTGTTCCTCTGCGCTTCTCAGCATCCTTCTATTTATTGTGTATTCCCTTGCCTTGTTTGACCTCCCCAAATGCATTACCTCACACTTCCCTGGATTGAATTCCATTTGCCACTTTTCTGCCCACCTGACCAATCTATTGATATCTTCCTGCTGTCTACAGCTTTTTTTCCTCACCATCAACCACACTGCCAACTTTTGTATCATCTGCAAACTTCTTATTCATGCCCCCTACATTCAAGTCTAAATCATTGATATATACAACAAAAAGCAATGGACCTAGTACTGAGTCCTGCAGAACCCCACTAGAAACATCTTTCCAGACATAAAAACACCCGTCGACCATTACCCTTTGCTTCCTGCCACTGAGACAATTCTGGATCCAACTTGCCACTTTCCCTTGGATCCCATGGGCTTCTACTTTTCTGACTAGTCTGCCATGTGGAACCTTGTCAAAAGCCTTGCTAAAATCCATGTATACTACATCAAACATGCTACCCTCATTGACCCTCCTTGTTGTCTCCTCAAAAAATTCAATCAAGTTAGTCAAATGTATTGAATGGCATGAAGTTCCTTTACTGACGTCACAGGTACGGACAAAACTGTCAACAAAAGTTAAGTCAAGTCATTTCAAGTCTAAGTACCATTATAACGGCGTGGTAAGTCTTAATTACTGCCGAACAACCTCTCTGGCACTGAAAATTAACTTTTAAAAGTGTGGAGTCTCATTCCTTCAGCTGTTGGAGATTTAAAACAAAAATGTAAATTTTTTTTCTTACTTTTTCTTTGTCTCTTTTAGCTCTGTCTCTTAATCCAATATTTCTTTCCCTCTCTTTGTTTTACTTACTGTACCTGATTTGTTAAAGCGATGGACAGATGTTTGCCCTGTTCACACAGGTCCCAAACGCCGTGCTTTTTGGATCTCTAATTTAGAGGAACTTGCCGTGCAAAAACTCATAGAAAGTCTACAGGCAAGTGCAAGTCTAACGAGCGGCTGGCATCGATCGTTCGCCGCTCACAGCAAAATCCGGCCCATTAAATCCATCTTTTTTGCCTCTCCACTTTTCTTATTGAGCTACATGTGAGGTGAGAATTGCTGAGTTATATATTTTAAATACTAGCATTACTCATACCAAGCAGTTTATCTTCGGACTTGCTAAGAACAGAAAGATTGCATCATACACCACACAATATATTATTCTGCTCCTAAGGGCCTGTCCCTTTAACGTTTAATTGGTGCAACATTCTGAGGTCAATTAGAGGTTAATTGCTCTTAGAGAAATGCTGACTTCATATGCCGGTGAGGTATTTTCTGTTGCTGGGGGAATTTTCTCTGTCGATAGCAATGATTGGCTTTCTGCTTTTTCTTTCTGGCTTTTATCTTTTTTTATGTACCTTTCTAAGAGTGTGACAGAAATTTGTGTGACAAAGTGTCAGAGTCCCATCTCAAAATTTTTAAATGAACAGATACAATTACAAGTCACTCAACAACCCCCCAACTTCATATTTCAATAGTTTGTATCACCCAGATTCTCATGTGAATCACATGATCTGAGACTTGAGTAATAAGGATAACAATCTGCTTCAACAACAGTTAAAACATAAAGAAAATGAATTGGTATAATATGTAGGTATATTACATAAAACGCTATGTAAAATAAAGAGGAAAGTTAAAGCCTGTGGGACAATCTTGTGGTTTAGAGGACTTTGTAAATCACTCTTGTGGTTTCTGGCATCATCTGAGCCATGCGATTGTCACAGTGTCTTGTAACTCCCTGCAAGCATCTATTATTCTATACATAGCGCACCCTGTGGGTGGTCCAGACCAACACTGCAATTTCATCAACAGTTCCATCAGCCCTAAATGTCCGAATGATCAGGATCAGATACAATGGCAATGTCAATGCTTCATTTAATATAAATATCACACTCGAGCCAAAATTTCTATTTTAATGAGTGTTTTTTGCCCAGATCTGCACTTAACACTTTTAATGGCTAGAAAATGATTCCTTAAACAGCTCAATGTTGAGGCAGCTTGCTCTGTAAGAAGACTTCAGTCGTAATGCCGAAAAGGTTATTCTGAGGCATATGGTTATAATATTCAGCAATGGAGGGCCTAAAGCAGAAGCAAATTGATTTGAGACATCACGTTTTATGAGCACTAATTTTTGGAAGAGCTTGGATTTGCCTTACATGACCTCTGGAGATTGAAAATAAGAAATTAGAAAGGAGAAAAGGCCATTCTGCCATTCCAATTCACCTTGTTGTTTGTTTTTTTGTCAGGACCTTGTGGAGTTTTACTTGGAACCGATGTACTTGGTCACAGCCTTTGCCTTTTCAACAGGGCGTGCTTGGCTGATCTGGATCTCTCTGGAAGTGATGGTCGAGCATTTACTGTAATGGGCCAGGTGAGAAACTTTGCTCGCGATGCACTCAAAAATATAATTCAGAAAGGTGTTCATGATGCTCATGGCCTTGGAGGAGATGCCGGTCTGATGGGGTGAACCTGCTTCATCACTGTGTACATGTAAATCAAATAACTCTCCTTCCTCGACCTTCTGCACTTCTTGTCACTCCGTTCTTTTGGTCCATATGTAGATCAGCTCTCAAATCATTTCTTATCTCACTTCTGCCTTGGTACTCTACATCCCTCTGCAGGGAACAATTGAGATTAAGGATGTAGACTGCCAACCCAAGACTAGAAATGACTCTTCCAGCACTAAATGCTTTGAGAGTTATTAAGCACGCTGGTTAACCCCCCATTTTACTATTTCCTGGAGCTGTGCTAAAATTTGCACTTAACACCTGCACAGCAGGCTATCTAATGAAACAGCAGAATTAATAATTAAACGTGAACTGCAATTAGAAGCTATTTAAACAGCTGAAATAGCACTAGGGAGCCCAGGGCAGCTGTCAACTGAGCAATATTCCTGAAGAATGGAGAGTTTGAGACAAAGGAAAGGCAGTTGGAAACAGGGAGGAAAAGAAAGAACAGACAGTACAGGACTGATGCTCTTCCCACTCAAATGTTGTGTAGAGAACCTAATGGATCCAGAAAATTAATAAAGGAAAAATATTAGACTTAAATAAATCTGCGAAAGAAAGAAATCTGCGAGAGAGGGAGGGAGGGGGAGAGAGATAGATAGAAAGAACTAACATGTATTTATATAGCGGCTTTCAAAAACCTCAGGATGTTCCAAAGCGCTTTACAGCTAATGAAGTACTTTTGAAGTGTTGTCTCTGTTGTAGGAAATACAGCAGCCAATTTGCGCATAGCAAGGTTCCACAAACAACAATGAGATAACGACCAGATAATCTGTTTTAGTAATGCTGGTTGAGGGATAAATATTGGCCAGGACACCAGGGAGTACTCCCCTGCTCTACTTTGAAATAGTGCCATGGGATCTTTTACATCCACCTGTGGGGCCAGACAGGGCCTCAATTTAACATCTCATCTGAAAGACGGTATTCTCCAACAGTGCAGCACTCTCTCAGTACTGCACTGAAGTGTCAGCCTAGATTATGTGCTCAAGTCTCTGGAGTGGGACTTGATAACAATGCTGTTATGTATGACAAATACCAGTCACAAATAGATATATAATAAAGTCACATTTCTGCCAACATTTTAATGTAAATGTTAATAATAAAGAATAGTCAACACGATCTTTCCTTTTGAAATCCATGCTTGACCAACCTTATTGGACTCTTTGAAGAAGTAACAGAAAGGGTAAACAAGGGTAATGCAGTAGATGTAATATATTTGGATTTTCAAAAGGCCTTCGATAAGGTACTGCATAGTAGACTCATGACTATGACTCATGACTAAGGTCAGAGCATGTGGAGTCAGGGGATAAGTAGCAGAATGGATAACATGCTGGCTACAAAACAGAACACAGAGAGTGGGGGTTAAAGGTAGTTACTCAGACTGGCAAAAGGTGGGAAGTGCTGTTCCACAAGGATTGGTGCTAGGACCACTGTTGTTCGCCATTTACATAAACAATTTGGACTTGGGAATTGGAAGTACAATTTCAAAATTTGCAGATGACACCAAATTGGGGGATATAGGTAATTCTGAGGAGGACTGCGACAAAATACAGGAAGACATTAATAAACTTGCAGAATCTGCGTATAATTGGCAAATGAATTTCAATATAGGTAAATGTGAGGTTTTACATTTTTGTAGGAAAACTAAGGGGACCATATACTCCTTGGATAATAAGAGTCTAAATGGGGTAGAGGAGCAGAGGGATCTGGGGGTACAGGTACACAAACCACAAAGTAGCAACGCAGGTTAATAAGGCCATATAAAAAGCAAACCATGCACTGGGGTTCATTTCTAGAGGGATAGAATTGAAAAGCGGAGAAGTTAAGTTAAACTTTTATAGAACCTTGGTTACACCACACTTGGAGTACTGTGAACAGTTCTGGTCTCCATATTATAAAAAAAGGATATAGAGGTACTGGAGAAAGTGCAATAAAGATTTACTAGGATGATACCAGAGCTGGGAGGTTATACATATCATCAGGAAAGATTGAGCAAACTGGGGCTCCATTATCTAGAAAGAGAAGACTGAAGGGTGACTTGATAGAGGTCTTCAAGATTATGAAGGGGTTTGATAGGGTAGACGTAGAGAAGATGTTTCCACTTGCAGGGGAGACCAGAACAAGGGGCCATAAATAAGATAATCCCTAATAAATCCAATAGGGAATTCAGGAGAAACTTTGTTACCTAGAGAGTGGTTAGAATGTGGAACTCGATGCCACTAGTTGAGGCTAGTCCTAGTCGAGGCGACTAGCATAGATGCAATTAAGGGGAAGCTAGATAAGGGAGGGAGAAAGGAATAGAGGATATGCTGATAGGGTTAGATGAAATAGGGAGGGAGGAGGTTCGTGTGGAGCATAAACACCGACATGAACCTGTTGGTCTGAATGGCCTGTTTCTGTGCTGTACATTCTATGTAATGTAATCCTTTCATTGCTGGAAGATACTAAGCAGCAAAATGAGGTCATTCAGAAGCTGCACTGGCTTAATAGAACTGGGGCAAAGCATGCTTTGTTTGAATGGGGAGAATGAGCATGTATGGTACAGTGATATTTAGAAGTGCATGTGGCAACCTCTGTACACAGCAACAATTCTTAAAGGGGTTTCACACAAGGAACGTGCATCTTCAATTTGTAGCATGCAGAGGGCCCAAGAAGCCATGCAGCTGTGTGACATTGACTCTACTCTCCGTACCTTCACTATTTCTGTACTGTCCCTCTTACAGATCCATACAGGAGGTGGCTCAAAATAATTTAAGCCTTGATGCCTTTCAAGGAAGCTGTCATGGAAATCATAGGCCAGGAGAGTGTTAAAGGAGTGGGGGATGCTGAAGCTGGAGGCTTCCTCTGGGCCAATGGCTTAGTAATACAACGTTGATTCAGACACATCCTCAACTTGAGAAACATCCCAGTGGGTGTTATATGATTAAAGTAATGCTTGAAGGTAATTATTGGAGGAAGCATTTCGACATTTTGTTCCCTTCTGCCTTCTTAGGACTGGCAGTATCTACTCCAGCCACAGTCAGTGTCCTGCACTTCGCAGCATCTTGCCTCACGGTCACTGTTACTATCACTGTCAAACACCCGCCATGCACACTCTGGGGATGTAGATAATGAGTGTCCAAAGGCATATATGTTTCAACTCAAATGTATAGCAGCTCATCTGTCAGTAAACAATTATGCAAATGGTCTGGAGCATGGGGCTAGCACACACTGCACGTGCGATGCATCAGCTTTGGAATATGGTGCACTTTCCATTCAAGTGCCTGTTATACCAGCAATAATAAGCATAACTCTTCTATTGCACATCTCAGTGCAATAGTGAACAGAAACCACTTTGTGAACAGCAATTTAGCAGCATGTGATAAACGGGCAGAACTGTGGGCTAGTTCACACTCCCAATATTGCTGCTTTGTAACCAATAGTCACAACCAATGCTGATGGTAATTCCCAGAAAGTTACTGGTAACAGAATAGGATGTCCATAGGAGGAGACAATATGGGCATTTCATAAGCCCCACTATGGATTGGCATTAGTCAGGCTTATCTAGATGGGCCCCATTACCTATTCCACAGCAGTTCGATATTCTCATTCTTTGCACATCCAACTTCAATGTTCCTTACTGCTGTCATGTTGTTATTCACACGTTCAAATCAATTCCATGTTTTGTAATAGCTTTATGCAGCAAAATTAATACAGGATAACAGCATTTCAGCTGGGAGCACGTAGCTGAGCAATAAACAGCATGCGCAAAATATCTTTGGACAAAGACATGTCCTCTGTCTTTATTCACTACAATAATTGTCCTGCTAAAGGTCAAAAAGCTAATTGAATATACTTTTAGATCACCAATAGAACTGAATCCATGACCATAGTGACATCACTTGCCACAGCACTACTATCTTACACGGAATAAAATTCTTCAGGCGTTTGGCAACGAAGCAGCATTGAGGTAATGCTCGAGGGAGCGCTAACATGCAGCACCATGGAGCAGAAGTACGAGCTCTACTCTGCTGACTTACTGATCTCAATTGTGTTGTGCAAGGACAGGCTGGGTGGAAGCTAGTCAACTCTGAAGGAAGCCAAGAAAAATCAGCTGGGGTGTCTTCATTAGGTCACTATCGTATATCCTCCAGTGGCTGATTAAAAACAGCATTATATTTTTGCATGGCGGTGGTCTGGGAGCAGGCACCCACTGCACCTTCCCAGCCGCAGAGATGTGGCTTGATCGAGGAACTTCAAAGAGAAATAAAAAGCAGTGCTTGCCCTTCATTTGAAGGTAACAAAGTCTCTTAAAAGAAACTTAGGAATGATCAAAGTCTTCCAAAATAAACACCAGACTTTGATTCTGTATCACTTACACTGAGGTATGTTTTTAAGCCAATTTTTAAAATTTATTATGAAAGCTATTTGAAACTATTCCAGGCACAGTAGTACACAGGCAGATGGACAGTGGCACAGTGAATTTTCAGGTTTCATTAAAAAAACAACTGTTCACTTAACAGGAATATATATTTAAGTGTGGTGGATTCTATTTAGCTGCCTCTGCAAGAAAGGTCAAGTAGGATAGTGTCAGTTTTTCCTTCCTTGTTTGAACGTACAGAAATTATTGGCCCAGCTAAAAGCCAACATCATATATAAACATATTTATAAGCATGCTGGAGTACTGGATTTAAATGGAACTAAGATTGTCAGCCCCAGTAAATGCTGTTATGTTACTAAAATACTTTCATAAAGGAGTGGAGCATTTCCCCACCCCCGCCCCGGTTCGGCTAATAAATAAATAATGCATATTTACCACTCTAAGAAAGACAAACAACAATGATTGCCATTTATTTCAAGTTTTGATTTTTGTTCGCAAGGAATAATTTTACTTATTTGAGAGTCTTTTTCTACCGTTGACATAATCCAGTCGTGACAAATTGGCATAACCTTAATATTCACGGCAAAGTGTCAGATGATGCCAGATCAAGAAGTTGCCACCCAACTATCACCCCATACATCTGTATTTAAAATAATTGGTGCAACCTGAGGAGTTCCAGTCCCCTTGTCTTGGGAGAGCATTGGCACATGCTATGGTACAGTTCCACAGATGCCAGCTGCTCACCAGTAGCCCACTCAAGTGGTCATTATTCACTGATAAACCGAACCTGATTCTATCTTTGCCCAACATTCACGTGTGCACTTTCCAGTAAGGGGAAGGGGGCGGAGTCACTGTATAGCATTCAGAAGCAGGAACCCTGGCTTATATTTTCATCCTTACAGTCACCTGGCTGAGAGCAACGAATTTAGTATGGATCAAACCTGAGACCTTCAAGATTTCTATTGCCAAGTTCCATGCTGGATTGTGGATTTACTAACAGCCAAGAGGGGTTGCTTTTTTAAACTTAAATTTTCTTAGAAATGCAGATGCGATAGTAGGAACAACTTTGCTGAGTTGTGCTCCAGACTTGGTTCCAAATTGTTACGATAGCAGTTTTAGGGCCTGGGACCCATTTATAATGGAATGTTCTTTTGAATAGAAAATACTCTCTGGTGAAATTTTAGGATTCCAAAGAACTTGATAATGCAGGATTACTAGGAACCAATGCACAATCCTACAACAGTTGGACGCAAAGCCCCAGGACATAAACCAAGAAAGACTCGAGGGTGAAAGTCAATTTCAGGAACAGGGACTCAAAAACAAGAGGATTGAACTGTCTCTAAGAACAATGCTAACGGTTAACCCTGGTAAACAACCTTCAAAAAATATTACTTTCAGGTAAACAAGAGGTCACATTCTGAACAGATTATATGTTAACCCAATATAGAGGCCCTATTGCAACAAATGTCGAATATTATTATGTGTTGACTCATGGGATTAGACACAAGGGTTTTATAAATTTGAAATGAAATAAACACAGCTGTTGTTCCATTACACTATGTTGATTTGAAACCATTAATATGAAGATTTTATTTAACTCTTTGAGGACTACAGTTGTATTTAACAAAGTAAACTTTCACATTATTTGGATAAAACTAAGTTAAATATCCTGTGCTCCTAAACATTCTGAATGCTATATTATAATTTCTACCATTAGACAATCACAGCAATATTGTGTAAATGCTGCACGAAGGAAAACATACAGATTTTGAAAGGTCCATAAACATGCAGCATTTGAAGGATTATAGTAATTCATGGAGAAACTGATAAGCAAACAGCTTCTGAAGAAACGACAGCAACGTCAACTTATCACATCAAGTCAATTTGGATTCTAGCCTGGTTGTTCAGCGGGTGTTAGGTTTACTCGAATATGCCAACAGTGGGATGTGGGCGTCGCTGGCAAGGCCGGCATTTATTGCCCATCCCTAATTGCCCTTGAGAAGGCAGTGATGAGCCACCTTCTTAAACTGCTGCAGTCCGTGTGGTGACGGTTCTCCCACAGTACTGTTAGGAAGGGAGATCCAGGATTTTAACCCAGCGACATTGAAGGAACAACGATATATTTCCAAGTCGGGATGGTGTGTGACTTGGAGGGAAATGTGCAGATGGTATTGTTCCCATGTGCCTGCTGCCCTTGTCCTTCTAGGTGGTAGAGGTCACGGGTTTGGGAGGTGCTGTCGAAGAAGCCTTGGCGAGTTGCTGCAGTGCATCCTCTGGATGATACACACTGCAGCCACAGTGTGCCGGTGGTGAAGGGAGTGAATGTTTAGGGTGGTGGATGGGGTGCCAATCAAGCGGGCTGCTTTGTCCTGGATGGTGTCGAGCTTCTTGAGTGTTGTTGGAGCTGCACTCATCCAGGCAAGTGGAGAGTATTCCATCACACTCCTGACATGCGCCTTGTAGATGGTGGAAAGGCTTTGGGGAGTCAGGAGGTGAGTCACTTAATGCAGAATACCCAGCCTCTGACCTGCTTTTGTAGCCACTGTATTTATGTGGCTGGTCCAGTTAAGTTTTTGGTCAATGGTGACCCCCAGGATGTTGATGGTGGGGAATTCGGCAATGGTAATGCCGTTGAATGTCAAGGGGGGGTCGTTAGACTCTCTCTCTTGTTGGAGATGGTCATTGCCTGGCACTTATCTGGCACGAATGTTACTTGCCACTTATCAGCCCAACCCTGGATGTTGTCCAGGTCTTGCTGCATGCGGGCACGGACAGCTTCATTATCTGAGGGCTTGCGAATGGAACTGAACACTGTGCAATCCCATTTCTGACCTTATGATGGAGGGAAGGCCATTGATGAAGCAGCTGAAGATGGTTGGGCCTAGGACACTGCCCTGAGGAACTCCTGCAGCAATGTCCTGGGGCTGAGATGATTGGCCTCCATCAACCACTACCATTTTCCTTTGTGCTAGGTATGATTCCAGCGACTGGTGAGTTTTCACCCTGATTCCCATTGACTTCAATTTTACTAGGGCTCCTTGGTGCCACACTCGGTCAAATGCTGCCTTGATGTCAAGGGCAGTCACTCTGGAATTCAGCTCTTTTGTCCATGTTTGGACCAAGGCTGTAATGAGGTCTGGAGTCGAGTGGTCCTGGCGGACCCAAACTGAGCATCGGTGAGCAGGTTATTGATGAGTAAGTGCCACTTGATAGCACTGTCGACGACACCTTCCATCACTTTGCTGATGATTGAGAGTAGACTGATGTGGCAGTAATTGGCCGGATTGGATTTGTCCTGCTTTTTGTGGACATGATATACCTGGGCAATTTTCCACATTGTCAGGTAAATGCCGCCAGTGTTGTAGCTGTACTGGAACAGTTTGGCTAGAGGCGCAGCTAGTTCTGGAGCACAAGTCTTCAGTACTTCAGCCGGGATGTTGTCGGGGCCTATAGCCTCTGCTGTATCCCGTGCACTCAGCTGTTGGCCAGAGGCTGCAGAAACCTATTGAGGTTGATTCGAATTGCTAACAAAGACATTGACCTTTTGAACTGAGGTGACCTGGAGTTCAGTCACTGGTCTGAACTGGCCAGAACCGGTTTGAATTCGTTCCGCTTCTTACAAGGACAAAGGAACGGTGATGCTACCTAGGCCCTTGGAACAGAGCCAATCAGGGGATGACATCGATCACTCCAGCAACTTTGACCCAACCAGAGAAGACAGCATCATTCGAAAAGACAGGCTTGGAGTTAAAACTGAAGAATTGCTGGCTTGGTGGCAGTGTGTGTCTTTGTTTGTGAGGGAGACTCCGGAGACTAACCCTTGTGGAAGTGGGAACCCTACGTCCGGGACGTAGAGACTACGTCAGGGATGTAGAAACGACGTCGGGAGTGAGGAAGAGAATTGCCTGGCCAGCAGTGTCTCTCCTCTCTGGGTAATATAATATCCTTTCTATTCTGTGACCACTCAGGGAGTGTTAGCAGAGAAACCTAGTGGGTGTGCGTTTAAATCCTAGTTTGAGTATAAAACTGTATAACCTGCTGTAAACTGCATGCCTATATCTAACTAGACGTATAAGCGGTATGTACATGATCTAATAACGTTAATAAAGCGAATTGAGAATTAAGAGAGAATTGACTCTTCCTCTGTGTACTAAGCCAAAACCGTTAACCGGTGACTTCCGGTCAACACAGCCGTTTCTTGATATCACATGGAGTGAATCGAATTTGCTGAAGACTGGCTTCTGTGATGGTGGGGATATCGGGAGGTGGCCGAGATGGATCATCCACTCGGCACTTCTGGCTGAAGATGGTTGCAAACTCTTCAGCCTTGTCTTTTGCACTCACATGCTGGACTCCACCATCATTGAGGATGGGGATGTTTACAGAGCCTCCTCATCCTGTTAGTTGTTTAATTGTACACCACCATTCACAACTGGATGTGGCAGGACTGCAGAGCTTGAATCTGATCCGTTGGTTGTGGAATTGCTTGGCTCTGTCTATAGCATGTTGCTTCCACTGTTTAGCATGCATGTAGTTCTGAGTTGTAGCTTCACCAGATTGGCACCTCATTTTTAGGTAAGCCTGTTGCTGCTCCTGGCATGCTCTTCTACACTCCTCACTGAACCAGGGTTGATCCCCTGGCTTGTTGGTAATGGTAGAGTGAGGAATATGCCGGGCCATGAGGTTACAGATTGTGCTGGAATACAATTCTGCTGCTGCTGATGGCCCACAGCGCCTCATGGATGCCCACTTTTGAGCTGCTAGATCTGATCTGAATCTATCCCATTTAGCACGGTGATAGTGCCACACAACACATTGGATGGTGTCCTCCGTGCGAAGATGGGACTTCGTCTCCACGAGGACTGTGCGGTGGTCATTCCTATCAATACTGTCATGGACAGATGCATCTGCGACAGGCAGAATGGTGAGGACGAGGTCAAGTAGGATTTTTCCCTTGTGTTGGTTCGCTCACCACCTGCCGCAGGCCCAGTCTGGCAGCTATGTCCCTAAGTACTCGGCCAGCTCAGTCAGTAGTGGTGCCACTGAGCCACTCTTGGTGATGGACATTGAAGTCCCCCACCCAGAGTACATTCTGTGCCCTTGCTTCCTCCAAGTGGTGATCAACATGGAGGAGGACTGATTCATCAGCTGAGGGAGGACGGTAGGTGGTAATCAGCAGGAGCTTTCCTTGCCCATGTTTGACCTGATGCCATGAGATTTCATGGGGTCTGGAGTCAATGTTGAGGATTCCCAGAGCCACTCCCTCCTGACTGTATATCACTGTGCCGCCACCTCTGGTGGGTCTTTCCTGCCGGTCGGATAGGACAGATCCAGGAATGGTGATGGAAGAGTCTGGGACGTTGGCTGAAAGGTATGATTCTGTGAGTATGGCTATGTCAGGCTGTTGCTTGACTAGTCTGTGGGACAGCTCTCCCAATTTTGGCACAAGTCCCCTGATGTTAGTGAGGAGGACTTTGCAGGGTCGACTGGGCTTGGTTTGCCTTTGTCGTGTCCAGTGACTGGAGGGCCGATGCCGGGTGGTCCGTCCGGTTTTATTCGTATGACTTTTTTTTAAGCGAGATTGTACAACTGAGTGGCTTGCTAGGCCAACAGTGGGTTGAATTGTTAGACGGCAGTTATACTGCATCTGAGACTGGTACATGTTTGAGTGTGCAATAATCAGATAAGCCAGCAGTTATATTGCCGCTCAGATACAAGCTGAAATTTTAGTGACAGGGCAGTTGGTTCCAGACCCCAGCACGTGCGCATTCCATTGATTCAGGTGTTATAAAGCTGGGAGAATCATTCATGTGCACAACATACAAACTGGCGGGAAATCTGAATTTGCAGAGAAAGCAGTGGACACCGTTTTGGAGGGATATTAGGCATGCTTAACCAGCTACAACAGTGATCAGGAATTACTTCTTCTGGTAAAACTCTATTGATTTTGAATAATAGAAAAGTGACAATACTTTGGTGCAAAATCAATATGCTCTCTGGAGATGTAAATTAGTTTAGATGATGAGCATTTTGTTGAAAATATTTAATTCAGAAATAAAAAAATTAATAGTACTTCAATGCTGTTTTGATCTAAAATTAATTTATGATGCACTTTGTTGTTTTTCCTTTTGGTCAACTGGGTATCCAATACGTATGGAAACTCATTGGTATGCTGAAGAGTCTCCAAACCAAGTTACTGAGCAATCCACGCAAGTATAGTTTCTATTTTCTGATGTGGAGTGTACACTCCACATCAGGGATGCACTCCATCTCCCTAAGTGCAGAGAGCTTACACGCAGGCTGGGAAGAGCCATAGTTTAGGCACCTCCAAGTGCCTGCTGCGATGCTGCTTCAGTTTACCAGCTCAAACTGCACAGATTACTAGCACAGAGCACTGGTAAGCTTTTAGCTGTTTATCCAACAACAACTTGCATTTATAGAACACCTTTAACATAGTAAAACATCCCAAGGTGCTTCACAGGAGCAATTATCAAACAAAATTTGACACTGAGCCACATAAGGAGATATTAGGACAGGACCAGGACCACCCTAGCCATTAGTGCACTGGTTTTCATAACGAAGCTGAGTGGATGAATCCTAGTGACAAGTCTACCCCTACAGCTCCCATAATAAGCTAGATTGCTTGGCTAATCATCAAAAATGCCCATGATACTGTGGAGCTATCTGGCTCAGGTATCATATTATTGAATCTGCTGCAAAGGACTAACTGGTTTCCAATCTTTTATTGCCAGCCATGTCATTTTAGGACCACCAAGACCCTAAACAGACCCTGCTTACCCTGTCTCCTGCCCCAAGTAGTTGTCGCTAAATGGTAATTAGGCAACTGAAAAGTCCTCACTAGGTGGATACGGTACCAAGAGTTCCTCATGAGCAGCATGGTGAACAGCAGAACTTGCCATAAATTGTGAGTGCATTGCCACCATTCTTCTGATTACATCATGGACACACACTATACTCCAACAGATGGAAGTGGAGAGCTTCAACAACAACTGTTTGTCTCTGTACCACAATATGGTGGGTGCTGAACCCTGGAAATATGAGTGCAGCTTCCAAATCACATCTTTCACCAGCTATCAAAAAGGAAACGTCAAAACTTCTACATCAACTATACAATGGACATCTGCCTTAAGCATGGTGGAAAGGCTAACTTAGGACAGCTTGTATTGTGTCACCTAAATGTTCTAGATGTAAAATACCACATACAGGGTGAAGAGGCATGGCCACAATGAGCTGACTCTCCTCTCTACATTGCTGATTGTAATCCACTTGGTTTAATCAATTCCAACAGAATTGTAAATGTTGTTTTTATAAGGGTTGAAAAGTTTTTGTCTAAATACAGAATGTTAAATTATTGACACAGATGAATGTGCTTTTCTGAATTTGTAATAACCATTGACCAGAAATTTAACTGGACCAGTCATATAAATACTGTGGCTACAAGAGCAGGTCAGAGGCTGGGTATTCTGCGGCGAGTGACTCACCTTCTGACTCCCCAAAGCCTTTCCACCATCTACAAGGCACAAGTCAGGAGTGTGATGCAATACTCTCCACTTGCCTGGATGAGTACAGCTCCAACAACACTCAAGAAGCTCGACACCATCCAGGACAAAGCAGCCCGCTTGATTGGCACCCCATCCACCACCCTAAACATTCACTCCCTTCACCACCGGCGCACAGTGGCTGCAGTGTATACCATCCACAGGATGCACTGCCGCAACTCGCCAAGGCTTCTTCGACAGCTCCTCCCAAACCTGCGACTTCTACCATCTAGAAGGACAAGAGCAGCAGGCACATGGGAACAATACCACCTACACGTTCCCCTCCAAGTCACACACCATCCCGACTTGGAAATATATCGCCTTTCCTTCATCGTTGCTGGGTCAAAATCCTGGAACTCCCTTCCTAACAGCACTGTGGGAGAACCTTCACCACACGGACTGCAGCGGTTCAAGAAGACAGCTCACCACCTCCTTCTCAAGGGCAATTAGGGATGGGCAATAAATGCCGGCCTTGCCAGCGACGCCCACATCCCATGAACGAATAAAAAAAAATTTTAAAACCAAAATGTTGGGAGTTTTTCTGAAATAGCATTGAATCAGATGTCAAAAAATGGACTGTATGGGGTGCTGTGGTTGTAATTCATCAAAGAAGTGTGCAACCAGTGTGGGAAAGGCAAAGATATTTAGGTCCCAAATGTATGTGGGATGTGATCCGGTGGTTATGCCCTCCAGTGCTAACCCAACCGAAGTTTGCAGGGTCAGTGGGAGGGCACCTCATTTGCGTAGGGCAGGCAGATGCCCACCCGTCCCATTCTCCCAGAAACTTCAACACATTCAGGAAGATGGGAGGGGGGAGGGAAGGCTGGAGACTCCATAAAGTTCCCTCAGCCCCCTGTGTAAGGGGGACGAGGTGCCGATAGTAAAATAAAACACACTTTTTTTTTTAAGGGTGCAGACTGCTTTCCTAGGCATGAGTGTTTGGTGGGACCTACTTCTCAATGGGAATACTGGCCTCCATCTTTACGCACGATCCCTTGTAAGGCATGTGTATGGATTGGTAACTGCCGATGGGAGGAAGTAAAGGGTAGTTCTAAGGGAGAGGGGCTAATTTGACATAGTGGGGCAGATATATTGAGTAGGGTGCTTCACGAATCTATTCTGTTTCAGGTATGCATGAATGACTTGGCTCCATAGACTCAGTCACAGAATCATAGAAATTTATGGCACAGGCAGCCATTCAGCCCATCGTGTCTGTGCCGGCCGAAGGAGCTATCCAGCTAATTCCACTTTCCAGCTGTTGATCCGTAGCCTTGTAGGTTACGGCACTTCAAGTGCATATCCAAGTACTTTTTAAATGTGATGCGGGTTTCCGCCTCTACCACCCTTTCAGGCAGTGAGTTCCAGACCCCTACCTCTCCAGACCCCTACCCCCCCCCCCCAACCTCGGTGAAAAGATTTCTCCTCAACTCCCCTCTAATTCTTCTACAAATTACTTTAATCTATGCCCCCTGGTTATTGACCTCTCTGCTAAGGGAAATAGGTCCTTCCTATCCAAGCTATCTAGGCCTCTCATAATTTTCTACACCTCAATTAAATCTCCCTTCAGCCTCCTCTGTTCCAAAGAAAACAACCCAGCCTATCCAATCTTTCCTCAGAGCTAAAATTCTCCAGTCCCAGCAACATCCTCGTAAATCTCCTCTGTACCCTCTCTAGTGCAATCACATCTTTCCTGTAATGTGACCAGAACTGTACGCAGTGCTTAAACTGTGGCCTAACCAGTGTTTTATACAGTTCTAGCATAACCTCCCTGCTCTTATATTCTATGCCTCGGCTAATAAAGGAAAGTATCCTAAATGCCTTCTCAACCACGCTATCTACCTATCCTGCTACCTTGAGGGATCTGTGGACATGTACTCCAAGGTCCCTCTCTTCCTCTACACCTCTCAGTATCCTACTATTTATTGTGTACTCCTTTGCCTTGTTTGACCTCCCCAAATGCATTACCTCACACTTCTCTGGATTTAATTCCATTTGCCACTTTTCTGCCCACCTGACCAGTCCATTGATATCTTCCTGCAGTTTACAGCTTTCTTCCTTACTATCACATGGCTAATTTTTGTATCATCTGCAAACTTCTTAATCATGCCCCCTACATTTAAGTCTAAATCATTGATATATACCACAAAAAGCAAGGGACCTAGTACTGAGCCCTGCGGAACCCCACTGGAAACAATCTTCCAGTCACAAAAACACCCATTGACCATTGCCCTTTGCTTCCTGCCACTGAGACAATTTTGGATCCAACTTGCCACTTTCCCTTGGATCCCATGGGCTTCTACTTCTGACCAGTCTGCCATATGGGACCTTGTGAAAAGCCTTGCTAAAACCCACAGACTACATCAAATGCATTACCCTCATCAATCCTCCTTGTTACCTCCTCCAAAAATTCAATCAAATTAGTCAGATACGACCTTCCCTTAACAAATCTCTGCTGAATACCCTTGATTAATCTGTGCCTTTCTAAATGACGATTAATACTGTCCTTCAGAATTGGTTCCAATAATTTGCCCACCACCGACGTTAGGCTGACTGGCCTCTAATTACTATGTCTATCCCTTTCTCTCCTTTTAAACAACGGTACAAAGTTAGCAGTCCTCTAGTCCTCTGGCACCACGCCTGTAGCAAGAGAGGATTAGAAAATGATGGTCAGAGCCTGCGCTATTTCCTCCCTTGCTTCTCTTAACAACCTGGAATACATTTTATCTGGCCGGGCAATTTATCTACTTTCAAAGATGATAAACCCCTTAATACTTCCTCTTTCACTATGTTTACCCCATCCAATATTTCACACTCCTCCTCCTCCTTAACTACAATCTCTGCATCGTCCCCCTCTTTTGTGTAGACAGATGCAAAGTATTAATTAAAAACCATACCCATGTCTTTCACCTCCACACACAGGTTACCTTTTTGGTCTCTAATAGGCCATACTCTTTCCTTAGTTATTCTCTTGCTCTTTATGTATTTATAAAAACATCTTTGGGTTTTCCTCGATTTTTATCAATATTTTACCAATATTTTTTCATGCCCTCCCTTTGCTTACCTAATTTCCTTTTTAATTTCACCCTTGCACTTTCTATACTCCTCTATCCTTTCTGCAGTATCAAGCTCGGTATCTGACATAAGCCCCCCCTTTTTTGCCTTATCTTACCCTGTATGCATCTTGACATCCAGGGGCTCTAGATTTGTGAGTTCCACCCTTTTCCTTTGTGGGAACATATTTGCTCTGAATCCTCTCTATTTCCCCCTTGAAAGCCTCCCACTGCTCTGACACTGATTTACTTTCAAGTAGCTGTTTCCAGTCCACTTTTGCTAAACCACACCTCGGATTAGTAAAATTGGCCTTTCCCAATTGTGAAATTTTACTCCTGGTCTATCTTTGTCCTTTTCCATAACCACGCTAAATCTAACTGAAATATGATCACTACACCAAAATGCTCTCCCACTGATACTACTTCCACCTGCCCAGCTTCATTCCCTAAAACTAAGTCCAGAATTGCCCCCTCTCTTGTTGGGCTTGCTACGTACTGGCTAAGAAGTTCTCCTGAATGCATTTTAAGAATTCTGCGTCCTCTATACCATTCCGATTCTATCCCAGTTAATATTAGAGTAGTTGAAATCCCCTACTATTACTGCCCTATTGTTTTTGTACTTCAGAAATTTGCCTGCATATTTGCTCTTCTATCACCCTCTGGCTGTTTGGGGGTCCATTGTACACTTCCAGCAGTGAGTGCCCCTTTTTTGTTCTTCAGTTCAACCGATATGGCCTCATTTGATGATCCTTCTAACTTATCATCCCTCCTCACAGCTGTAATTGTTTCTTTAACCAATATTGCGACCCCCCCTCCCCCAACCTCTTTTTTAATCTCCTTCTCTCTCTCATCAGAAAACTCTAACCAGGAATGTTGAGCCGCTATTCTTGCCCTTCTTTAAGCCATGTTTCAGTAACAGCTATGCTATTGTACTTCCATATGTGTATCTGTGCCCTCAGCTCATCTGCCTTATTCATTAGACTCCTTGCATTGAAGTATATACCATTAAGCACTGCCAAACTCCTTTGTTGTCCAAGGTATTTAATTTTGCAGATAACATTGTGCAGAGGGGCGGTGGTGGTAGACTTAAGAGGAGACAGTCAATATCTTCCAAAGTAAAATAAGAGGCACATGTACTCACTGGGTGGGATAGAACTTGCCAATGGGAAGTTGGAAGAGAGCTGGGCTAATAGTTGGCTTGCCATTCACCATGTCCAAAGAGCATAAGGCTGCAATAAGCAAAGTCAACATGCTGCTGTTTTTTATTAGCACATCAGTTGTGTTCAAATCCCCAGATGTTATGCTGAAGCTATACAGTGTTCTGGTCAGGCAGCATCTGGAGCTCTGCATGTATTTCCAGTCTCTGACATACAGGGGGACCTTTCAAGCCCTAGAGCCAGTGCAGATGAGATTGACCAGGCTGAGCTCTGGTGTTGGAAGGGATGAACAATGACGAATAACTTGATAAACTCAGGATCTTCAGCCTGAAAAAGTGATATCTCAGAGGGGTGATTATTGAGATATATGACACTTAAAAGGGAGAGACCAAGTAAACCCAAAACAATACTTTCAGATTCATCAAGTTAGCCCAATGGGAGGTTACAGGTTCAAGGATGTGAAGGGCAAATTTAAGACAAATGTCCAAAATGTTTATTTGCACAGAAGGTGATCAACAGCTGGACTGGGTTGCCAAATTAAGGCCAAGACACTGGATGTATTTGAGAAACAGGTAGATGCTGTAATTGGAAGACAGTATGGTTAGTATTTTGAAAGGCTGAGATCAAATGAACCAGTGCCTTCTTCAGTTGAACCTTTCTTCTGCTACACCCTGGTTGATCATGTGGAGCTGAGACGGTTTCCACAGATTCTTTTGTTTATTAGATAGAAAGCTGGCAAATTTATTTTAACGTCACAAAAGTCACTTTAGTGACACTGCTGTGGCCATGACTTTCTCCATCTTAGTCGCCATCATTTTCCATCAACTAAGCCAACAGAAGCAGAATTCATCAGACATTTGCAGAATATCACCGACCAGAGGCTGATGAGGGGTTACCAAATCCTTATCATAAATCACAGTACAGATTGTGGGCATCATGCAATATCACAGGACATTGCTGGCACAATCTGCATATATTTTGCTGTAGCTTGCCCGAGTGATCTGATGTAGCAGTATACTACACCATGGAGTGGTAGGATGCAGAATTGCATCTCAATTCTCCCCAATCTCACTTAGGCTGTCTGGGGGACATGAACAATTGGAGCAAGCAACACCTTTAATGGGATGGAATGAAAAATAAGGAGGCATGTTCTCACATATCTCTTAGTCACTGCTAGTAAAGTTGTATTGAGAGACATCTGGGACCAGGTTGCTTGCTGATTGGGTGTATCACTGGTCCCTGATGACAAAGAGAGAAAAGTAAAATTGGGTGGGGGTTTGGGACAGGTGGAAGTTACAATCTACAAGAGAAGCTTGTGCTCCCTCACAAAATATGTCAACAGATGTTACTGATGAAGTTGATCTTGCTTCAGCATTTGGAAGAAGGTACTCAGTTATACCTGGGTAAACCAAACACAGTTCAGTAAAACCTTTTATTTCAAAAAAACATCTGTGTCCTCCTCCAGTGAATGATTGGTGGTGATTCTGGCTGAGATTACACCCTAATTGAATGCATTTGCTAGTCAGAAAAATGCTATAGATGTATCAAGAATCACTCACTAACTGTTCATGTGACAAGATGCTATAAATTGTATTCCTGTGGAATGCTTTACCACCTAAGTGCTTTATGATAAAAACCATCCGAAGCAACAACCATTCAAGACAGCGATGTACTGACATTGTCAGTGGAATTGCCCTGACTGATGCTGTGAAGGCAACTTTGTAATTAATTATGTGAAGTTACAGCCCAACCATTAGGATATAATTTTAATTTTCTCAAATGTCCACTTACCATCAGCGGTAATATAAGCCATTGAATTAAAACATGGTAATAAATGCTTTAAACATCTGAATATCAATCTTCAAAGCAGAGCAGGTATCTTATGGTAATTACATTTTTGTCAACTACATTGAGGAAGAAAAGTCATTGATTAAATTTAATGAATTTTCATTAACTAAATTTAAATTAGGATAAATTTCGAGATCTAAAACTTAAAAAAAGACAACAATTTGAGATTAAAACTAAAATTTACATCGAAACTGCAGCACAGAAACAGGCAATTTGGCCCAACTGGTCGAACTCCAAACAAGCCTCCTCCCTCCCTACTTCATCTAACCCTATCAGCATACCCTTCTATTCCTTTCTCCCTTTCTATTATTTCTAGTAAGAAAACACTTGAGTCTGCAAATTTTGGAATAGATGTTGGAGATTAAAACGGATGAATAAACTGAGTTGTCATTCACGCTCCAGTTTATTATTTCTCAACATTTATTGTGACTGTGCGAAGCAAAATAATGACAATTTTTGAAACATAAAATTTGGAAAAAATTCCTGAAAAAGGCTAGGTCAAATATGGAAAGCAAAAACTAAATTTTGACTTAAAATTTTTCGAAGACTAAAATTAAATTTGATTAAAACTTCAGAACTAAAGACTAGACTAAAATTAGAACTACATTTCCTCAAAGACTATAAATAAAATAAGACAAACTCTAGGTCCAGAAATGACACAAAAAATGAACATTAAGATTCTTTCTATCACATAACAATGGTGGCAATATTGCTTTCAGTGTTAAAGGCGCTATATAAATGCAAGTTGTTGTTGTGCAACATGACAATCCCAGCTGAAAGAAACTGGAAACCAAGATTTATTGTGCAAGAGGACGAGCTGATTGTGGAGGTGGTTTTAAGGAAGTACATTATGCCAGTGTCGAATCACAAATTCATTTCCGGAGTGAATTAGATTAAAAGCCATGCTTAATGCTGGGGTAGTTAGAGTCATAAATTACACCAGGTAGTGCACCATACACAGGACCTTCCACCATCGTGACCATTATGGCTATCTTCCTCTTTTCATCGCTAATCTGCCAAGATAGTAGTAGTGACTTATGTCAATGATATTATGAGAGTGTTCATATATTCAGCCTCCAGGCAATGCCTTTCAGCAGCTGTCATGCACAAGCCTTAGAGTTTCCTGATCAGCTTTTCAGTGGATACCTGCCTTCAGCGTGGTGAAAAGACCTACATAGGACAACTTGTGACCTGCCAATCACCTTAATATTCAAAGTTGCATGCCAGGTTTACTAATCTCCAATTGTTTAATTCAGCTCCTTACAAAATCCAAGAGTTTCAGCAAAGAGATATGTCCAGCATGAGAGATGACTCTCTCTCCATAATACCTTGAGGTTGGTGTAATCTTGAGCCCTCTTCCTACAACCGCTTCCCCTTTTGCCACAAATACCCATCACTGCTTGGTGCTGGATCTCCAATATGGATCAAAGGAAGCCCTTCTGCTTCATGTCTATTAACTTCAAACCATGATGGAGAAACATCTCAAAGTGCTTCACAATCAGTAAAGTACTTTGAAGTGCAGTGATTATTGTTATGTGAGTAAAAGCAGCAGCCATTTTCTGCACAAAAACCCACAAACAGCCATGACTTGCATGACCAGTCAATCTGTTCTTGCTGGTGTTGGTCAAGGGAGGAATGTTGGCCAAAACACTATTTCGAGGATGGGAGCCTAGCCAGGAAAGCATTGGAGTAATTGAATCTGGAGGTGACAAAGGCATGGATGATGATTTCAGCTGCAGATGGGCTGAGATAGGGACAGAGATGAGTGATGTTAGAGATGGAAGTAGGCAATCTTTGTGATGAAGAAGATACAGGATTGAAAGTTCAGCTCAGGGTTGAACAGGACACAAACTGCAAATAGTCTGGTTCAGCCCGAGACAAAAGCAGCAAGATGGATCAATGTGCACATCCTTCAACAGCTAGTGTTCATAAGGTCCCCACAAGATTGAATATCATAGTGCAACTCTTTAAGCAATGCGATTACTCCGATCCTGAATTGTGTAACATTACAACATTACACTATTATAGCAGTAATGCCCAACATACTTAAAATGTTTGAGGTTTATTGCAACCCATTTGTTACATTGGTAATGTATATGCTTTGCTTAAATGCATAACAATGAGAACAGGATCAAACCAGTTATAATAGGTGCAGTAAAGCAGAGAGAAAAAGATCTAACTTCCACAAGTTGCAGCTGTTGGTAGTTTCCTTATTAATATGTCTCTTAAATATACACAGACATACATTACATAACATACATACTATATTATTGTACACACCTGCAAAGAACTGCACTAACATATAAACCAGATTAAATTCTGAACATAAAAATAAAAAAGTAGGTCGGAGGAAAAACAGTCAAATTGAAATGCCTATACTCGCCAGCTCTAATGTGGAATGTGAGTTTCATTAAATGTCAAGCAAAGCAGCAGGTGAGATAGCCCATTCTAAAAAAAACTGGCACACTGTCAGCCTTGCTCCATAGTACATCTCTTTCTGAAAGGAAAGCTGGGAGGTCTATGCCATGCTCAGTGTGTAATGCACAAGTCAATTATACTAGTCAATTACAGCAAAAAGTGCTATAAAATTTTGTAGTTCTCATAAAAGAGTTTCTTTGGGGGTGGGGGGGGGAAAGAGAGGAGAGTTGAGAATAATGATGTTGTTGCCTTCACATTGCAAAATTCAGCAATATCCACAACTGCGTGCTAATATCAAATTGACTAAAAATACAGAAAAGTTGAAAGGGGTGAGAGAATATGTGGATGATTATACGAAGGATTTGGGGAGGGGGGGGGGGGGAAGTACAAAGACCAAGAAAATAATAGAAATCAGAGCATAGAACTACAGTCCCAAGATTACAATGGAGAAAGAAAATAGGTGGGGAAGACTATGAAAAAGGGGACAGATAAAGGAAAACATAAAAGTAAATTGAATAATTTAGATAGAATCTGGCAGAAGAGTTACGAAGAGTCCACTGATTGAGGATCAGAGGAAAAGACAGCCGAGTTGGTTACTTCCAGGCAGGACAGCTGTTGGGGTTACACAGTTGACTTTGGCAACTCTAGGCTATTAGAGGGGAAATGGAAACAGGCACGGTTTCCACTTCTGATTGTGATTCGATGATCCCTGGTGGAAAACTCATGCGAGTCGAGAACAGGAGTAGAATGAGCAGGGGGTGCTCCTTTCAGTTGAATAACCCACTGAACCTCACTTTCAAAGAACGGCCTCTTGGACAGCTGCTAGCACCCACGGAACAGCACCTCCCCCCCTCCCCACCCCGCCAGACAGCCTTCAGAAGAGGAGGATAGAAAAATGGAGAAAGTGAAGGCATGAATAGAAAAGGAGAAATATCACCCTCTAACAGTCTCGGGTTGGAAAAAGGATAAGAACCAAAAGAAGAGATTGTTAGAATTAGCAAATTATCAACAGACAAATAATTATTGAGACATTATTTTAAAATCAGTAGAAATCTCATTGATAATTCAAGGAGTCATAATACATTTTATGTTAAGTATAGGTCATTGTCAGTGAGAGAGAATAAGCATTTATGGAGAATAAGTAACGATATAATGTATTGTGTGAGGGAATTAGTCAATGTGTGCTAGAAAAGCAAGTTATAACACAGTGATTGATGCTAATCCCTGTCCAACATATGGTGTTGGTGTGCTTGAGGCATACTAACAGGCAATGATAAGTGACAGAAATCATTGAGAAATCTGTTGAATATGGAAACAAAGCATTACTAGGCTCTCCCACTGGAAAAAGCATGGAGCTGTCAGGTGCAGCAAAGATGAAAAAGAGCAAACAAAATGACAGTACATCAAAAATAAAAGCCATTTAATTTCAAGCAGAAAGATGTGTTTGAAATCAGCTCCAAATCTCCATTTATTGAGAGTGTAAATTGTTTAAACATATGTTACACCACACACCTGACAAATGACTCATACTTTGGACTTGAAACCCAGTATATATACATACAGTGATTACATAAACTTGGAGTCAAGAAACACACCAAAAGACACATTATTCCATTAACTGACATGAACTGCTTTTGTTTCTTACAAAAACCATTAAAATCAAATCTACCTCTTAAAATTCCAAACCTTAACAAAAAAAGACAGTTTATACTTGAAAATATTGTTAAATGTTCCAAAGTATATTTCCCTTTGACAGAGATTGAAAAATGGTTTCATTCTCCCTGGCGTACAAATCACGCCCAGTTCAAGTTTGATGTAGGGCAAGAGCCAATGTGAGGATCATTATATTACCCTAACCAGATTTAAACCCAAATCTTGGGAGGCCTTCACTGCAGATTTCGCCTACAGCCGAGAATGACAGATTGAGTGGCAAATTCAGCTGTGGATTCATATCCACTGAGGAGCAAGTCTTGTTCACATTGCATCCAAAAAATTTTCACCAGGCCCAATTGGACTCTGCAGCTTTCTAATTATTGACCCTGTTCCCACCAGAGTTTTACGCCAAGAGGGATGAAAATGATGTAACTCCACAACTTGGAAAGAGATAGCAACCACCATGCACTGTATAATGTTTGAACATCATTAGAGCATTATATTTTCAGTAGAGTGACCTGGGGTTTGTGTTTGTTTTTATTCTTCCAAAACAGCCAGTTTTGATCTTTTGCAGTTTCTCAAGATTGATTGAACTTAAAAAGAAACAACCTTTGTTAATATCCACTGAGCTGCCTGTCTAAATTGTGGCAGCTGCATGGGGCAGCAATTCTGTCCTTGTGGTTAAGAAAAGTAAAATCAGAACCGATCAATGTCTGAAGGAGAAAGCCAGGTTAGTGTTTCGGGTGTGACGCTTCAGCATTTAGCCAGTGGTTTTTTGAGGGAGAGACGCAGTGGCATCGATTTTTACTCCCGGGCAGAACACAGCAGCAAAGGAAACGGCGTGCCGGCAGCAGGGCAGGCTCGGCCGATTTTAATGCCCGGGCCTCATACCGCTTGCCAGCTTCCCCCGCCAAAACGGCCGGCAAGTCAGTGGGAAGCAGCTGCCCAGTCGTATGCTGGACACGGGGGATCAGAGGGAACAGTCCCCGGCACTAAGGACAGTGGATAGTGGGGGGGGAAGAAGGAGGAAAAAGAGAGGGAACGTCCCAAAGTAGGGGGAGATCCAGGGTTTCCTTCCTTGCCGGAAGGTGAAATTGGCCTGAACTAAAACAAGAAGTTTCTTGACTGAGTGCTGGTAAGAGTGGTGGGAAGAGCAGTCAGGACTTTCAACATTTGTAGGCATAGATTTCAAGCCTGCTGGTCTCAAAGCCAGCCTATATGGGGTTGAGTTAATGTATCCACCTATAGGCTAAGCATTGCCACCTGACCATCAGATGATGGTCACATTCCAGGGCTTTTTTCATATAAACAGAAAATATCTAGAACATTGGAAAAGTGAATGAAGTTCACGCCAGCTTTGAAGGAAACAGAAGCATTTAACAGCGCGGGGAATAATGTATCTCAGGGGTAACAACTCGCCTTGAACGGACTGTTAAGCTGGCATGTATAGCTATGACAAGTAAAAATCAATGAATAAAATTCACACTCTAGCATCATGGTTTGCACAACTCAAAAGACTTGATGATTGGTAAACTGATGTTGTAATGGGTCAAGAGGTTTGGTGTTGGTGCAAATCTGAAAACTTTCTCTGTGCTGGACTCACTGCAAATTCAGAATCTGGAGTGCGTTAGAAGTATGGTTGTTAGCCAAAAGAAGTGTGATACCTGGATGCCGAACCAAGATTTTTCAGCTGCCAGATATAACAGTTAAACAGGTCAGTCAAAGTTGCTGTCAGAAAGCTGCGTAAAACCTGGCTGTCTGAAGGCCTACATATCCTCAATACAAGGCGGCAGATTGAGGAAGACCACCATAGCTGGAGACTGAGTGGGTGGGTAGTGCTCAGTACCTTCAACAACTGTGCAAAAGGATTTATAAATCTGTAATCAGAAAGAAACCATTAGGTGCACCTGAGCTAGGCACTGAATCAAGCAAAATGTAATATCCTAAGGCCAATACAGAGCTGCTCAAGTTGATCAATGAAAATGGGTCCCTTGACCCTAGCCTTAATAAACAACCATGTCACAACATTTCCTGCACTTTTTTGTTTCTGTTCTTGCACTGCATTTCATATGTCAGTATTTCACTGTAGCCTAATTACTGTACTGGTATTTCACTGTTGGTAGTGTGGTTTAAGTTACACAGACTACATTAATAGTTAAGATAGCTGCAGGTGTTAGTTGTATTGAAAGATGTTAATTAACCATTTGTAGATTTGCAGTATTGTGCCAGGTTTTTGCATTTCGCTGGAGAGATTTTGTGTTCTACAAAAAGTTGGAGTCACATGGATGACTGATTGTTTATTTTGTTATATAACGTAAGAAATGATACATCAGGATGCAGGAGCATAGTTTATAGGTGGCACAGCACAAACTGCATTAGTGTTCTAGTGGGGTGAAGGATGCCGAATATATGTGAATGCACATTATATGCAGCTATCTTAAATGTAAAAAAAAGTTGCAACCTGTAGCTCAGACTGTCCAACACTGTTAACTAGCTGTGACAATATGGTGGTGAGTAGCTCTTGTTGGAGACAAATTCATCCCCTCCTCCTTGGTAAATTTTAAAAGATGGCAGGTACAAAAAGTACAACAAATAATTTGATGTGGCCGCAATGTCTCACACACGTTGCATTTTTTTTTTATTCCTGCTCTCATTTTTCCCAAATCCTCAGTTCCTAACTTTTCTTCCCCTTCTTTTTAATCTGTCCAGTTGCACTCTTTTTCCAAAGGGTTACAATCACAGAATCAGAATGGTTACAGCACCGAAGGCAGTAATTCGACCCATCGAGCCCATGCCGGCTCTCTGCAAGAGCAATCTAGTTAGTCCCACTCCCCCACCCTTTCCCTGTAGCCCTGCAAATTTTTTCCTTTCAAGTACTTATCCAATTCCCTTTTGAAAGCAATGATTGAATCTGCCTCCACCATCCTTTCAGGCAGTGCATTCCAGATCATAACCACTCACTGTGTAAAAAAAGTTTTTCCTCATGTCGCCTTTGGTTCTTTTGCCAAAGGCCTTAAATCTGTGTCCTCTGGTTCTCGACCCATCTGCCAATGGGACGAGTTTCGCTCTATCTATTCCTTCTAGACCCCTCAATATTTTGTACATCTCTAATCAAATCTCCTCTCAACCTTCTCTGCTCTAAGGAGAACAACCCCAGCTTCTCCAGTCTATCCACGTAACTGAAGTCCCTCATCCCTGGAACCATTCTAATAAATCTTTTCTGCACCCTCTCTAAGGCCTTTGCATCCTTCCTAAAATGCATTGCCCAGAACTGGACACAATACTCCAGTTGTGGCCAAACCAGTGTTTTATAAAGGTTCATCATAACCTCCTTGCTTTTGTACCATATGCCTCTATTTATAAAGCCCAGGATCCCGGATGCTTTTTTAACCGCATTCTCAACCTGCCCTGCCACCTTCAATGACTTGTGCACATATACCCCCAGGTCTCTCCATTCCTGCATCTCCTTTAGAATTGTATCCTTTAGTTTATATTGCTTCTCCTCATTCTTCCTACCAAAATGTATCACTTCGCACTTCTCTGCATTAAATTTAATCTACCACTTTTCCGCCCATTCCACCAGCTTGTCCATGTCCTCTTGAAGTCTATCACTATCCTCCTCGCTGTTCTACACTTCCAAGTTTTGTGTCATCTGCAGATTTTGAAATTGTGCCCTGTACACCCAAGTCATTAATATGTATTAAGAAAAGCAGTGGTCCTAGTACTGAACCCTGGGGAGCACCACTGTATACCTTCCTCCAATCCGAAAAACAACCAACCATTCACCATTACTCTCTGTCTGTTTCCTGTTATGATGTGGAGATGCCGGTGATGGACTGGGGTTGACAATTGTAAACAATTTTACAACACCAAGTTATAGTCCAACAAATTTATTTTTAATTCCACAAGCTTTCGGAGGCTTCCTCCTTCGTCAGGTGAACGGTATGGAAATGACATTTTCGAATCCTTCGCATTTTAAAATCACAGAACAATGCCTGGTGATTACTGCCCGTTGCCAAGGCAATCATAAACAATTTTACAACACCAAGTTATAGTCCAGCAATTTTATTTTAAATTCACAAGCTTTCGGAGGCTTCCTCCTTCGTCAGGTAAATGTTCACCTAAAAAGGCCACCGAATATACAAACCCCCAAAAAAAAGAGAGAGAGAAGGAAAACAGTCAATGACCCGTTATATTAAAAACAGATAACATTTGTTCGCTGGTGGGGTTACGTGTAGCGTGACATGAACCCAAGATCCTGGTTGAGGCTGTCCTCATGGGTGCGGAACTTGGCTATCAATTGCTGCTCGCCGATTTTGCGTTGTCGTGTGTCTCGAAGGCCGCCTTGGAGTATGCTTACCCGAAGGTCGGTGGCTGAATGTCCATATCTGCTGAAGTGTTCCCCGACAGGGAGAGAACCCTCCTGTTTGGCGATTGTTGCGCGGTGTCCGTTCATCCGTTGTCGCAGCGTCTGCATGGTCTCGCCAATGTACCATGCTCTGGGGCATCCTTTCCTGCAACGTATGAGGTAGACAACGTTGGCCGAGTCACAGGAGTATGAACCGTGCACCTGGTGGGTGGTGTCCTCTCGTGGGATGGTGGTATCTGTGTCGATGATCTGGCATGTCTTGCAGAGGTTACCGTGGCAGGGTTGTGTGGTGTCGTGGACGCTGTTCTCCTGAAGGCTGGGTAATTTGCTGCGAACGATGGTTTGTTTGAGGTTGGGTGGCTGTTTAAAGGCGAGTAGTGGAGGTGTGGGGATGGCCATAGTGAGGTGTTCGTCATCATTGATGACATGTTGAAGGCTGCGGAGAACATGGCGTAGTTTCTCCGCTCCGGGGAAGTACTGGACGACGAAGGGTACTCTGTTGGTTGCGTCCCGTGTTAGTCTTCTGAGGAGGTCTACGCGATTTTTTGCTGTGGCACGTCAGAACTGTCAATCGATGAGTCGAGCATCATATCCCGTTCTTACTAGGGCGTCTTTCAGCGTCTGTAGGTGTCCACTGCGTTCCTCCTCGTCTGAGCAGACCCTGTGTATTCGCAGGGCCTGTCCATAGGGGATGGCCTCTTTGACGTGGTTAGGGTGGAAGCTGGAAAAGTGGAGCATCGTGAGGTTGTCCGTGGGCTTGCGGTAGAGTGAGGTGCTGAGGTGCCTGTCTTTGATGGAGATTCGTGTGTCCAAGAAAGAAACTGATTCTGAGGAGTAGTCCATGGTGAGCTTGATGGTGGGATGGAACTTGTTGATGTTATCGTGTAGTCTCTTTAGTGATTCCTCACCGTGGGTCCATAGAAAGAAAATGTCGTCGATGTATCTGGTGTATAGTGTTGGTTGGAGGTCCTGTGCAGTGAAGAGGTCCTGCTCGAACTTGTGCATGAAAATGTTGGCGTATTGGGGTGCGAATTTGGTCCCCATGGCTGTTCCGTGTGTTTGGGTAAAGAACTGGTTATTGAAGGTGAAGACATTGTGATCCAGGATGAAGCGGATGAGTTGTAGGATGGCGTCTGGAGATTGGCTGTTGTTGGTGTTGAGTATTGATGCTGTCGCAGCGATGCCATCATCGTGGGGGATACTGGTGTAGAGTGCCGAGACGTCCATCGTGGTGAGAAGTGTTCCTGGTTCAACAGGTCCGTGGGTACTGAATTTTGTAGAAAGTCTGTAGTGTCGCGACAGAAGCTGGGGGTTCCCTGCACGATGGGTTTCAGGATGCCCTCGATGTATCCAGAGAGGTTCTCACACAGGGTTCCGTTGCCTGATACGATAGGACGTCCGGGTGTGTTGGCTTTGTGTATCTTTGGGAGGCAGTAGAAGTCTCCCACGCGGGGAGTACGTGGGATGAGAGTGCGTAGGATGTTTTGAAGGTCTGGATCGAAGGTCTTGATCAGTTTGTTGAGCTGATGGGTGTGTTCTTTGGTCGGGTCTGTGGGTAACCATCTGTAGTGTTCCTGGTTGTCCAGTTGTCGGTATGCTTCTTTGCAATAGTCCGTTCTGTTCTGTATGACGATGGCTCCTCCTTTGTCCGCTGGTTTGATGACGATGTTGCGGTTGGTCTTGAGAGCTTTGATGGCGTTGCGTTGTGCTCGGGTGACATTCTGGACTGTCTTCCGAGTGCAGCTGATGAATCTGGCATAGACGCATTTCCTGACAGCTTGAGCATACATGTCAAGCTGAGGGCAGCGACCCTCTGGAGGAGTCCAGTGAGACTCTTTCCTCTTCGGTTGCTGTACCGCGGATCCCTCTGTCTGCTGTTCCGGATCGTTGATTGTCTCATTGGGTTCACTGCTGAAATTTTGTGGTTTGTGGTAGAATTGCCGGAACCTCATTCTCCTGATGAATTCCTCTGTGTCTGCCGCGAGACTAGTGGGGTCCATTTTGGTAGTGGGGCAGAAATTGAGCCCTCGGCTGAGAACTTCGATTTCGTCTGGTTGAAGGGTGTGGTCGGACAAATTGACGATAGACTTCCCTGTGGTTGCAACCGTGGTACCAGGGGAAGCTTGGTCGATGCTGGTGGTGACGCAACGGGACGCAACCAACAGAGTACCCTTCGTCGTCCAGTACTTCCCCGGAGCGGAGAAACTACGCCATGTTCTCCGCAGCCTTCAACATGTCATCAATGATGATGAACACCTCGCTATGGCCATCCCCACACCTCCACTACTCGCCTTTAAACAGCCACCCAACCTCAAACAAACCATCGTTCGCAGCAAATTACCCAGCCTTCAGGAGAACAGCGTCCACGACACCACACAACCCTGCCACGGTAACCTCTGCAAGACATGCCAGATCATCGACACAGATACCACCATCCCACGAGAGGACACCACCCACCAGGTGCACGGTTCATACTCCTGTGACTCGGCCAACGTTGTCTACCTCATACGTTGCAGGAAAGGATGCCCCAGAGCATGGTACATTGGCGAGACCATGCAGACGCTGTGACAACGGATGAACGGACACCGCGCAACAATCGCCAAACAGGGGGGTTCTCTCCCTGTCGGGGAACACTTCAGCAGTCATGGACATTCAGCCACCGACCTTCGGGTAAGCATACTCCAAGGCAGCCTTCGAGACACACGACAACGCAAAATCGTCGAGCAGAAATTGATAGCCAAGTTCCGCACCCATGAGGACGGCCTCAACCGGGATCTTGGGTTCATGTCACACTACACGTAACCCCACCAGCGAACAAATGTTATCTGTTTTTAATATAACGGGTCATTGACTGTCTTCCTTCTCTCTCTCTCTCTTTTTTTGGGGGGGATTTGTATATTCGGTGGCCTTTTTAAGTGACACCTCTCTGTCTGCTCACTGTGATTGCCTTGGCAACAGGCAGTAATCACCAGGCATTGTTCTGTGATTTTAAAATGCGAAGGATTCGAAAATGTCATTTCCATACCGTTCACCTGACGAAGGAGGAAGCCTCCGAAAGCTTGTGGAATTAAAAATAAATTTGTTGGACTATAACTTGGTGTTGTAAAATTGTTTACAATTGTTTCCTGTTACTTAGCCAATTTTGTATCCATGGTGTCACTGCCCCTTTTATTCCATGGGCTTCATCTTTGCTGATAAGCGTATTATGTGGTACTTTATTAAACACCTTTTGGAACTCCATATAAACCACATCAACTGCATTGCCCTCATCAACCCTCTCCGTTACCTCATCAAAAAACTCAATCAAGTTAGTTAAACATAATTTGCCTTTAACAAATCAGTGCTGGCTTTCCTTAATTAATCCACAATTGTCCAAGTGACTTAATTTTGTCCTGGATTATCGTTTCTAAAAGCTTCCCCACCACCAAGCTTAAACTGATTGGCTTGTAGTTGCTGGGTTTATCCTTACATCCTTTTTCGAACAAGGGTGTAACATTTGCAATTCTCCAGTCCTCTGGCACCACCTCCATATCTAAGGAGAATTGAAAGATTATGGCCAGTGCCTCTGCAATTTCCAACCTTACTTCCCTCAGCAACCTAGGATGCATCCCATCCGGACCTGGTGACTTATCAATTTTAAGTACAACTAGCCTGTCTAGTACCTCCTCTATCAATTTTTAGCCCATCCACTATCTCAACTACTTCCTCTTTTACTGTGACTTTGGCAGCATCTTCTTCCTTGGTAAAGACAGATGCATAGTACTCATTTAGTATCTCAGCCATGCCCTCTGTCTCTATGCGTCGATCTCCTTTTAAGTCCCTAACCAGTCCCACCCCTTCTCTTACTACCAGTTTACTGTTTATATGCCTATAGAAGACTTTTGGATTCCCTTTTATGTTAGCCACCAGTCTATTCTCACTCTCTCTTTGCCCCTCTTATTTCCTTTTTCACTTCCCCTCTGTACTTTCTATATTCAGCCTGGTTCTCACTTGTATTATCAACCTGACATCTGTCATATGCCCCCTTTTTCTGCTTCATCTCTTTTGCCATCCAGGGACCTCTGGCTTTTGTTGTCCTACCTTTCCCCCTCATGGGAATTCACCTAGTCTGTACTCGAACCATCTCCTCTTTAAAGGCTGCCCATTGTTTGGTTACAGTTTCACCTGCCAATCTTTGATTCCAATTTACCCGGGCCGGATCTGTTCTCAACCCACTGAAATTGGCCACCCTCCAATTAAGTATTTTTACTCTAGATTGCTCCTTGTCCTTTTCCATAGCTAATCTAAACCTTATGATGCTATGATCACTCTTCCCTAAATGTTCCCCTAATGACAATTGCTCCACTTGACCCAATTCATTTCCCAGAACTAGATCCAGAAATTCCTCGTTTGGCCAGAAACATATTGATGAAGGAAATTCTCCTGATCACACTTCAGAAATTCTTCCCCCTCTCTGCCCTTTACACTATTACTATCCCAGTCTATATTAGGATAATTGAAGTCCCCCATTATCACTACTCATATGGTTCTTGCACCTCTCTAATTTCCCTGCAAATTTGTTCCTCTTTATCTTTCCCATTAGTTGGTGGCCTATTAGTATACACCCAGTAGCATAATGGCACCACTATTGTTTCTTAACTCCAACCATATAGATTCTGTCCTTGACCCCTCCTGCAATATTTTTCTTAATCAACAATCTGGCCCAACCCCCCCTCCTTTCATTCCTTCCCTATCTTTCCTGAACCCCTTGTATCCTGGAATATTTAGTACCCAACTCTGCCCTTTTTTGAGCCAGGTCTCTGTTATCTCCACAACATCATATTCCCATGCGGCTATTCGTGCCTACAGCTCACCAACCTTATTTACCACGCTTTGTGCGTTTACACACATGCACTCTAAACCTATCTTAGACCTTCTTGTGTTCTCTCAGTCTGATCCCACCTAATACCATACTATTTCTTACTCTAGTGCTATCAGTCTCTGCCAATCCTTTGTGCACCTTGTTTCTCCTTTCCAATGCTACATCCTGGTGTCCATCCCTCTGTCAAAGTAGTTTAAACCCTCCCCCACAGCACTATGGAACCTCCCCACGAGCACATTGGTCCCAGCTCTGTTGAGGTGCAACCCCCCGGCCTGTTCAGGTTCCACCTCCCCCAAAACTGGTCCCAATGCCCCATTGCTCTAAAGCCCTCCCCCCTGTGCCATTTCTCCAGCCACGCATACATCTGCTCTATCCTCCTATTTCTATACTCACTAGTGTGTGGCACTGGGAGTAATTCGGAGATTACTACCTTTGAGGTCTGCTTATTAATCTCTTTCCTAGCTCCCTAATATCTGCCTGCAGGACCTCATCCCTCTTTCTACCCATGTCATTGGTACAGATATGGACCACAACCTCTGGCTGTTCACCCTCCCCCTTCAGAATGTTCTGCAGCCACTCAGTGACATCCTTGACCCTGGCACCAGAGAGGCAACACACCATCCTGGAATTACGTCTGCGGCCGCAGAAATGCCGGTCCGTTCCCCTAACTATTGAATCTCCTATCAATTGCTTTCCTGACCTTTTTACTCCCACCCTGTACAGCTGAGCCACTCGTGTTGCCCTCGACTTGGCTCTGGCTGCACTCCTCAGAAGAACCATCACCCTAGCCAGTATTCAGAACAGAGGTTCTCTCCAACATTACAAAGAGTCCCGAGATGGCCTTCCCCTCAACCCTTCGTGACCTGACATTTCCCACAGACCAGAGACCTGGCCTTTTCCTGCCTGACCCACCGAGGTGGTCTTCACCTCCCCAACTTGACATTGCCCAAAACCCGTACTTCAAATGGTGGTCCTAGCAGGGAACCTGTGTTTGAAGAGTTGGGATGGGATTCCCTAAACAGCTTTCCTATGACTTAGGTGAAGCCCTGTTACTTAAGGTATTTGTAGTTTAAATAATGGCGCCTCCCCAAAGTTGTAGGTATGTTGTTTGGATAATCCCACCCACACTTCAAAAGCCAGTTCTTGCTCTATTAGACTGAGGCTCAGGATATAAACCAACAGACAAATTTATTAACATTAAACAGGTAAATGAACAGTATTCAGTGCAATATATTTACAGTAATTACAACTTCACTATTCCTGCATGGTTCTTCTTGAAATGTCAAAATAACAAAGACACTGCTCCTTATGCTACCAGTCAATATAAAATGCATTCCTAAAATAGGGTTATACAACTTTATATAACAAAATTCTACCTTGGAGCTCAATCTCTCTGCTGGCTTCAGACTGACTGCTGAGTGGGTTAAAGTCAGCCAGAGATATATTATTCAACATCTTTCGAATATATACTGATAGAAAGATTAAAATTACATTTCTCTCAACTACATTACAGGGAGAGTATGTCAATTGCATGGTGTATTTGAATTGACTGGAATGGCTTGATTCATTGATCTGCGGAAAATCCTTTGTATTTGTACTTGGATGGTGGCCGCCTAACAGGTCATTCAATGACAGCAAGTCCATTTCCAATCTACCAATACCTTTCCAGTGTCTATTGACTCCCTCAATGATTCTCAGTGCTGTACAAATCTCCCTCAATCTGTCTCAGTGTTCTGAGATAAATACAAACTACCCCTCTGAACACTCTCAATGTGTTTCTGTATTTTCTAGTATTCATCCCATTGAGCTCCTTCTCCCTTCTCCCTGTAGAATTTGCACTGGTCGTTTTCCCTCTAACTTACTTTTACTTTTTTTTTTAAGTCTGTTAATTTTGGGAATGTATTTATCCTAAATATTCAGCACCATACCTTTAAAAGGTGGCCCACTTGTCTTCCACAGGAGTGGTGTTGAACAACCTCACTAAATCTATTTGCTTTAGTTGTTCCCTGTTTCATTAAACATAGCCCATTTAAAGTTCTTTATCTGCTCCTGATATTAGGTGTTTCTGACTCCCAAATCATGCTAAACTTGATCCCGATTCAAGTGGTTCCGGTATCCCAGGGATGCTAAGGCTTCCATTTTGTGTATATTTTCTGGGTCTCTTACAAATACCAGGTCAAGACGAGCATTGCCTCCCATGGCTTCCTTAATGCAGTGGCTCAAGAAGCATTACATCCACCAACTCTAAAACCATTTGGGTTTTCCCAGTTTACATTAAGTTGATTGAGAAAATTGTCTTCTTTCTTCCATTGACCTGGTAGTCTAAAGCATACCTCAAGTGTTAGATTGTATTTTTTCCAATTGCATTAGAGATATCACCTTTCTCCCATGAATCAACTTATTTTGCCTCCCAGGTACCCCTGACAGACAGAACTGCACTACCCCTTTTCTCATCAAAATGTCTTTTCTAAATACTCAATAAATAAAATGTTACCATAAGAACATTTTTTGTATGTATTGTAAAATGAACAAATCTTAATATGGATTAACAAAGTATACATTTATTTTTATAAAGCTGAAGAAATTTTTCTTTAATATATAAAAAAGAGTATTTTTCTTTTGAAGCAACATTGTAATTGTTGGTGAGCACTTTTGAAAAGGAAAGATGTAAATGAAATGTTAATTTTTTTTAATAAACCGCCTTAGCTACATTGAAATGCAGGGAATCTAAGTGTGGAATATGGGCTTGTTTTATTTCCTGTCCTGGTTTAACAACATTCACAGTAACTGGGTATTTGGAAAGCTGAAATTAAAAAAAACAAATTCATTGGCGATTGAAAGGGATGTTTTTCTGACATCAACACTGCTTCTGAAATTTTGGGTAAAGAGACTGTGTTGTGCTGATGAAAAGGCCGGACTAATCCCCCCTCTCCGTGGTTCTTGGAAACCATGTAAACATACTGTGAATGAAAGTTACATTTGCACTTTCACAAGAGCTTTTTAAGAGAATCTGTGATGGGAACTGCACATGTGCTGAATGATTCCTTGATTAATTGACTGGCAACAGACCACAGCTGTAGTCGAAATCCTAAAAGTTGATAAATGGAGAAAATATCATCCCTTACCTCAAATCTATTCCCCCGTCAGGAACTGCCATTTCTCCATGGTTTCGGGTGGTGTTTTGTCCATTTGCCACAGACACTAGTCATACTCTGAAGGAGTTATAACAAAAAGCTTTTCAATAAAACTATGGGGAAAAGTTCTAACTTTGGCAAAAAAAAGCTCACATTTGGCAGGAATATATAAAAGAAAATGCAGGATCAGTATGCAGCAGTTGATAATAAAAGTAATTTTGCAAGGAGAGGGAAAATGCTGATCATCTTTGATAGCAAGCCACTTTGGTTTGATGTCATTATTGAAGGCAGCACCACCAACAGAGACACAGGCTCAAGCCATTCCTTTTGGTAGTGTGCACCATCTCCAATGACAAGCATCACCTCACATGTGTTGCTAGCTTAATTAGTCATTTCTGTCACACGCTAGATGTTCCTTAATAGTGTGTTTATAATGCCAGATTGTTGCCGATGGCTGCTCCTAGGTTAGCAATAAGCTAGCAATATACATAAGGCAATGCTCGTGTCACCAGAGACAGGGGGATACCGAGGTGGATGGCAAACCGCCCAGCCCTCTACAGCGTGAGGCCCTGGAGATTTTAACTCCCATGACTCATCTGCATAGGCCCGTCAGACTCCTGCCTGGCCGGCAGGGGGGAGCGTAATCTTGGGCGGCACGAAACCATCATTGGGGACCCAAAGGAATGGTCCCCCAGCACTCAGATAAGTGGTTGGGAGAGACGGGTGAGGAGGGCATCGCGGTCAGGGGAGGGGGGTGAAGCCCAAGCAGAGGAGGCCCTAGATTTCTTTGTGGGACCTGGGGGAACACTCCTACATTTCTGGGCCGCGTGGCCCTGGCTGCTCTTACCGCCTGGTTGGCCTGGGGGGGAAGTCACTATGGCGTCCCCGCGCAGGTCTCGTGTTCAAATTGCAGTCAGGCCCCTGCATATTTGAAGTAGGACCCCGCTGGCTTCTGGCAGGTGTCCCTCTCGCCTGCTCAAATGAGCAAGTTAAGATTGCAACCTGCAGGAAAGCAGCAGGATTGGTGGGGGTATGTCACTGTGGCCATTTTAACTGCCCCCCCCTCCCCCCATTTTCAGCCAGGCAGGATTAAAACTAGCCCTTGTGTCTCTGCTGGTGGTGGTGCCTTTGATGATGACATCAAACCATTGTCTTGCTATCAGAGGTAGCTGGCAGCAGGCAGAACAACTGAAATGTTCCTATCCACAGGTTGGCAAAAATAGTTTTGAATATTGTGTGGATCAAGCTGCTGTAGAAACAGTAACATAAATGAAGCAGTTTCTATAGCAACAATAGCTGCAGATAGTAATGCAGGATTGCTTCGGGGAGCCGTTCTGCAATATAAATGCAGCTTTACACTATAAAGATGGTGGCAATCAATCGGGTATGGTGGAGTTACTGTAATTATTTTTTCGGGCAGCTTCATGAGGGATGAAAATGGCACTGATACATAATTAATACAAATAGCTGAGGCAGACTTTCATGGCTAGTTATCTTTCACACCCCTGAACTTGCTGCTGATTACCTGCAAGAATTTGTCTTGCAAGCCAAGAATTTCCGATGACAATGGTACTCAAACCTAAAGTTGTGGGTGAGCTAAATTCCTGGGATTTTAAAATGTTAACTCCTCTATTCTGAGGGCACATTTTAACGAAATCAAAGCTGCTGTGCCCTATAAACATGTTTCCATGGTTTTCAAGCATTCTATTAAAAGAGCTCTTTTTTATTGCAATTGTTCTCAATTACAACACATAATAATGTATTCATAAATTGTTGGCATGGTATTTGGTATATGTGGTTCTGCGTACATAAAACAGAGCACCCTTAATGAAAATCATGGTCAGAAGGAGGTTTTGGACCAAGATGGAGATTCATTTTGTGCCTTTGATAGGGTAAGTTCCATCCTGGGATCCAATTTCTTGGCTCCATGATTGTGCAGACTGACTTTGTGACTGAAGTCACCTCAATTTGTAAAAAGATATATTTGTGAAATATCAACCTTGCTCAGAAATTAAAAGGTGCATTATCAGTGTTCTGAGGGGGACACAGTAGGGAAATGCTAAATGATGGCAAAAGACTATAAGGTCAGTGTGATGCTTCTGTGGCACTGTTCAAGCTCTTCAAATCTACAGTTCTTTAAAGGAATGTTGTGGAGATGCCGGTGATGGACTGGGGTTGACAATTGTAAACAATTTTACAACACCAAGTTATAGTCCAGCAATTTTATTTTAAATTCACAAGCTTTCGGAGGCTTCCTCCTTCCTCAGGTGAACGAAATGAAATCCTCGAAATGAAATCGCATTTATAATTCACAGAACAATGCTTGGTGATTACAGACAGTTTTTTCAACTGCCCGTTGCCAAGGCAATCAGTGTGCAGACAGACAGGTGTTACCTGCCAGGTCTCAGAATATACAAATCACCAAAAAAAACAACAAACAAAAAAAAACAGAGATAGAGAGGTAGAAACATAGAAAAGACAGCAACTGACCCGTTATATTAAAAACAGATAACATTTGTTCGCTGGTGGGGTAACGTGTAGCGTGACATGAACCCAAGATCCCGGTTGAGGCCGTCCTCATGGGTGCGGAACTTGGCTATCAATTTCTGCTCGACGATTTTGCGTTGTCGTGTGCCTCGAAGGCCGCCTTGGAGTACGCTTACCCGAAGGTCGGTGGATGAATGTCCATGACTGCTGAAGTGTTCCCTGACTGGGAGGGAACCAAACAGGAGGGTTCCCTCCCAGTCGGGGAACACTTCAGCAGTCATGGACATTCATCCACCGACCTTCGGGTAAGCGTACTCCAAGGCGGCCTTCGAGACACACGACAACGCAAAATCGTCGAGCAGAAATTGATAGCCAAGTTCCGCACCCATGAGGACGGCCTCAACCGGGATCTTGGGTTCATGTCACGCTACACGTTACCCCACCAGCGAACAAATGTTATCTGTTTTTAATATAACGGGTCAGTTGCTGTCTTTTCTTTGTTTCTACCTCTCTATCTCTGTTTTTTTTTTGTTTGTTTTTTTTTTGGTGATTTGTATATTCTGAGACCTTGCAGGTAACACCTGTCTATCTGCACACTGATTGCCTTGGCAACGGGCAGTTGAAAAAACTGTCTGTAATCACCAAGCATTGTTCTGTGAATTATAAATGCGATTTCATTTCGAGGATTTCATTTCGTTCACCTGAGGAAGGAGGAAGCCTCCGAAAGCTTGTGAATTTAAAATAAAATTGCTGGACTATAACTTGGTGTTGTAAAATTGTTTACAATTAAAGGAATATGGTAGGGCTTTGAATTTAGAAGTTGTACACTCTTTTCATCTGGGAGTTTCTGTTCTCCCATGATAGAAACAGTAATGACAGTCTGGTGTGGTGCTGAGCCAGAGACCAGGCCGATCCCCTGTTCAATCTTAGATCTCTACTGAGTTATTTGATTTCTGGCAAGGTGTCACTCGGAGTACTATAATTGACCTCAATCCTCTGGGAAAGGGAGAGCAAAAATCTACCAGGGCTCCCTTTTGTGTTGGCCGTCCAATTACCCATTTTTGGCTGGTTGAGAAGGTCAGGCTCGACTATGATGTCTGCATGTTTGGATAATGTGACAATACTCACTCTCCAGCTACACTGGAGTGTACACGTTTGCAACTCTACCCTAGCATAAGTCAATAGTGGAGGTTTTTCTCCCCAGGAAATTCAGGCCAATTGCTGACTAGGCATGTGTTCTGCCCAGCCTGGTTTTCAGATATTCGCTGTGTCCAGTTGACCCAGTGAGACTGGGGGCAGATGCAGGAAAATCTTCACTCAGGTTTTCTGCAGAATGTAGGTGGAAAGAAAAACAAATGCTTCACTAGGTATATTTTCTCAACGAGCTTATAAAGCTGAAAACACATTTGAGAGATAGCAGGTTCCATTTGCTCAGTCCCAGCTTTCTATTCAAATAAAAACAGTTACATATATTAATTATAGTTTAAAAAAAAGCACCTGACAATTATAGCACATACAATGAATTATTTTCTGACAAACATGGCATCAATTTTGGGCACAGCAAGATTCCACCAAGAACACGATCATTATCCAGCAATTCTTTCTGGAAGTGCATGACGGTCAGATGAAGACAGAATCAAGCTGGACTATGTTGCCACCCATTGATTGAAAAGCCTGCTAATACTCAGTCAAGATTCACACATGAACAAGAGCCAATTGGGTACTTGTGGGACCATAATCCAGCAATAAGGGGAGGGAGAAAATTGGTATAGAAATACAGAAATTCTCCACGTCAAAGAATGGGCTGCAATAAGAACATCGATGAGTTACTTAACAGACTGAGGAGCAGAGACCTGGGGAGTGAGCATGGGGAGTGGGAGTGGCAAGTAAGGACACGCTGGGTTGATTAGGGAGGGCTGGGGGTACATGGGGCTGTGTTGGACCAGGCCCTGAGTGGGAAGCGCTCTGGGCCAGAGAAAAGTAGGTTTGGAAAAATACCTATCTAGGAGGTGAACAGCAAAAGAAAACAAACTTCAGGAAAGGTTGGTGAGGAATGGGTAATAGGAGAGTAGGTCATGGCGCAGCAGAGAATACGGGCAAAGTTCTAATGCGTTGTAGTTAATGCAGCATTTCTAACAAATAAATTAAAAAGAATTACAATTCCAGAAAAAAAATATCGAATAACTGAGAATTGGTTAACTAGTATTAGAGAAACCTCCAACAGGATTCCTCCCAATAGGCCTCCCCGGCTGTCTGGAGGCTAAAGCTTGATTTGGAATAATACTAAAACAGTACATCAGCAAGCCTTGTAATAGATGTAGAATCAAAGAGTCAGAAGATCGTAGGTTCAAGTCCCACTCCAGGACCTGAGCGCAGAATCAAAGAGGACACTTCAGTGCTGTTTGTGGAAACTTACTGTGTGCAAATTGGTTGCTGTGTTTGCTACATTATAATAGTGACAATATTTCAAAAGTACTTTATTGGCTGTAAAGCACTTTGGATCGTCCTGAGATCATAAAAGGCGCTATATGAAAGAAAATACTTGCATTGTGATCTTGTTTCTCAGTTGGAGCCTGAAACTGACAAGTCTATTCCAAATTGCGGATTGACATGTGCCCTCATGTTCCCTGACCAAACCATAATGAAATCCTTGAAAGTTCACATTTCAGTTTACAATGTTCCCTTTCCCCAAGTTCACACTCCAGCACACAAATCGAAATATCATAAAACATGAATTTGAATATTGAGTTGTGAAATTTACATGATTACATCTGTGTTTATTTACTGTAAGTATTCAAAAACGCAACTTATTACTTTCCACAAACCAATCAAAAAACATGTTTTAGGCATTACCCAGATATTTTTCTTGCGCTCCATGCCAAAAGCTGGGGATTGAATAGAAATCCTTGTTACTGTAATTATCTCAGCAGATTGACATGTGCCCTCATGTTCTCGTCTTCAGATAGCAGAAGAATAAACACCATCATGTGACTTAGACTACAAATCAAATTTATTAAAGGTAAAACAGGTGTAGTGGATAAATCAACACAGCAAATTTCACTTGATTACAGAATGTTTGACTTGCACCTCCTCGGGTATACAGGAACAACAAAAGACCCGACACTTCACTACTCTCTTCACGATACTGAACTTGGTCCAGCATCTAACATCAAGCTCACCTAACCACCATGGAGAATCTATGAGCCAAATCCAAAGGTTGCAGTACAGAAGATTGATGAGAAGTGAAGGAGGCACCACGCCTCAGGAAGGATATATTGCTTGGAGGCCATGCAGTGCAGACTGACCAGAATACCACCAGGCTAAAGGGGTTAAACTATGAGGACAGATTACATAGACTAGGCTTATATTTCCTTGTATATAGATGATTAAGGGATGATCTAATTGAGATGTTTAAGATGATCAAAGGATTTGATCGTTTCTCTCTATCTACCCTATTTCCTCTCGTGGGGGAGTCCAAAACAAAGGGAAGCATAACCTTAAAATTAGAACTAGGCTGTTCAGTGGTAATGTCAGGAAGCACTTCTTCACACAAACGTTAGTGGAAATCTGGAACTCTCCCCAAAAGCTGTTGAGGCGAGGTCAATTGAAAAGTTCAAAACTGAAATCGATATATTTGTTAAGCAAGGGTATTAAGGGATATGGGGCTTAGGCAGGTATATGGAGTTAAGATACAGATCAGCCATTATCTAATTGAATGGTGGAACAGGCTCCAGGAGCTGAATGGCCTACTCATGTTCCTATATTGAGCCCTTTGCCTGGAATATATCTTAGTCCTGTGAAGTTCAAAATTAAGATACAAGAAATCAAAAAGAGGTCTTCCATAGTTGAATAAAGCTTATCAAATCAAAGAGATGGAGACCCAAGCCCATTTGCACATGTTCCCAACCCTTAAAATGGATGTTCCCAGACAAAATGGGCAGTCTGTGTTAAGTGGTTTCTATTTACTTTGTGATTCAAACATGTTTGCGTACAGATCATAGCTATGGAGTGAGGTTGTATACTAGACAGTGACGTGTATTCTCTATGACCCAGAGAAAACCAGTTCAGCAGAGAAACACAGGCAACAGAAATTCTCTCCCAGCCTGCAGGAATCAAATTTAAAGTGACCAGTCATGTCTCGTAAGTGGAAATTTAAAATTGGGGGTTATATTGGATAACCCCCGAAAACAGGCACTGGGATCGCGGTGCGCGATTAACCCGTCCCCAGTCATAGCAATGCAGGCAGCACGTAACATTTGTACTGTCTGATGAGTTCAGTGATTGCTGCATGTAGCCAACACTACCTGCACTGTTGATTGGCTGCACGCATCAGCGGGGCACCCCCGCTATCGGAAGTGGCTAGCTCTACCTGAAGACAGCCTGCACCTCTTAAAAGAGGAGGTGCATTGTGGCTGCAGGAAGTGGTGGAAGTCAATTGTGAAGTGAATCAGTGCTGCAATATATTGAAGATTGGCTGCGCTTGTGAGAGAGCGTGCACCAAGGAACTCGGATGATGCACTAGAGACCTTGGTGGAAGAGGGGGTCAGAAGGAGGGGCATCCTATATCCACAGGGGGGCAAGAGGTCCTCCAGACATATGCTCAAGAGACAGTGGGAGGAAGTAGCGAACGAGGTCAATGCCAGGAGCATAGTGCCAAGAACGTGGGTGCAGTGCAGGAAGAAGTTCAATGATTTGACATGAGTGGTCAAGGTGAGTGAGTTCAACAGTCACGTGGCATATCCTACCAATCGCATCGCTAGCCTCATCCACTGCTCCACGCACTACACCCTCCCCCCCCCACCCCCCCGCCAAATCACCCACCTACCAAGGAACTCTTTCAATCAGTACTCAACTCTTCAAATCAGATGCTTCATGTCACCATCACACATTACCACTGTTGCAAGCCACAAACCCACAACTCGCAGGTCACACACACTGGTAGCTATTCAACCACGTCAGTCACATCACCCAAACATCTTGCAGGACATTCACTGACACACTTCCCTCTTTCTTGCAGGAGAAGGTGGCGCATAACAGTAGGCAGCAACAAACAACTGGAGGAGGACAAGCACGCCTACAAGTCCTAACTCCCATGGGGGAGACAGTACTGGCCGTCATGGGAAGGTGCCCTTGCTGTTGCCCGTCAGCCCAGACTGCTGCAGCCCAGGCCGAGATGGTGCAGTCTGAAGCCGGGCCCTCTCAGCCTAGAACTGCTCAAAGTCATTCTCCAAGGCCATCTGCACTCTCTTCAATTGAAAGTTTCCACCACCCATGCTCGAGCTACTGGGGATGCACCTCTTAGGAGCACTAGAAAAGGCACACGAATGACAGACACCAAGGGAATGCATAAGGGTGAAGTGTCTCATTTTGTTTGCATAATTTTGTGTTAATACTTAAATGTGGATTTGAATTTGCATTTGGTTCTGGTTTTTATTTCTGCAACAAGCTGAGGGAGGAAGCAATGTGTAATCATAAGGAGGACAATTTGATGGTCATGAGAGAGAGGAAATTCTTCTGGTTCTCGCCTGATAGGCGGTGGCAAGGGTTGTTCCCTCAATGGTCAGGTTGTGCAGCATATGATGACAAATCTTGATACCTGCTCAGCTGAGTACTGCAGGACTCCTCCAGGGTGGGTCCAGGCAGCGGAAGCGTTGCTTGAGGACGTCTATGGTATGCTCTATGATGTTCCATGTGGCAGCATGGCTCTCGTTGCATGCCTGTTGTGCACATGTGCATGCGTTCTTGACTGGAGTCATGAGCCATTTCATGAGAGGATAACCCTTGTCGCCCAGTAGCCAGCCTTTGACTTCCCATGAAATATAGGTGGCACGGAGGGCTGCCGCAGGATGAAGGAATCATGACTGCTGCCAGGCTAGTGGGCATTCACCTTCATAATGTGCTGCGTGTGGTCGCACACCAGCTGCACATTGAGGGAGTGGAATCCCTTTCTGTTTATGAATGTGGCCGAGTTCAGATATGGAGCATGCATGGCAATATGCATGCAGTCAATGGCACCCTTCACCATGGGGAAGCCTGCAATGCAAGCAAAACCTCATACTAGCTCCTCCTGCTTGTCTCTGGCAAGAAGGATGAAATGAATCTGTGAGTGCATACAGAGACTCAGTGACCTCCCTTATACAGCAGTGCACTGCAAACTGCGAGATGTTGCTTATGTCTCCAGCAGCAGCCTGAAAGGAGCCAGAGACATAAAAATTAAGAGCCACAGTCACCTTGACAGTCAAAGGCAATGCTGTCCTTTCTCTGCTAAGGCTGCAGTTGTGACTGCAGCAGTTGACAAATTTCAGTCACGGCCTCTTTAGTGAACCACAGACATGTGATGCACTTGTCGTCGCTGAGGTTGGCAAAAGAGAATTGGTCCCGGAAGACCCTCCTTGGATATGGCCTCCTGCTGAGTGCCCTGCTCTTCCTCCCTCTTCTAGCAGCTTGTTCTGCTATGCGTGGCCTCTCTTCATTCTCCCCATCATGTTCAATTCCCAGAGGAAGTCCTACCAGGCCACCTATGTCTGAAGGCAACTTTTTTCAGCACAGTATTTTAAATGCCACTAAAAGTACTGCAAGACCACTCTCCACAGAATATTGAAACTTTAGCCAAGTATAGGAAACTTCCATAAACATGTACAATTGCACCAACAGCCAGAAGAAATAATCCAGCAACTAACCTCTAACTTCAGCATGATCCCTTTAAAAGCACTGGTGGTGTGGGGGCGGGGGGTCCTTCATGCCATTTAAGTCCTGTTCAGCAATGCGAGGTTAAGACAGGGCATTGGCTGGAGCCTGGAGTTCCAACATGTTGCCGACTGTTGCAAATCAGCGTTACACACTGATTCGTGCCATCATTTCCTTACTCTACACGCTACCGGCGGTCACACACGCACACCTTTACCAAGATAGCGTCCTGCGAACGTCACGTTGGAAGTGTGTACGTGCATCTCTGACGCCATTTTGGGGCTTAGGTGTCTGCGTAGCGCCTATCAAACGGGCGTTACACGGCCCGATTTCACCCCCAGAGGCTGCTTACAATTTGAAATGTGACAACCACCAACCATCACCACACTTACTTCAATATCTCTGGGGAGATCTTTACAAGCTTTTACCTCAATTTCTTTCCTACCACCCCCCCCCCCCACTCTCGCAGCCTTGCCAGAACTAGCGACCCCTCCCTCTGGTGTTGCCTGACCCTACATTCCACGGAGTTCTGCCAAACCTTGGGTTCTCCTCCTCAATGCTTCCAAAGCACAAGACCCACCCCTCCTCTAATTGGTCCCAAACCCCACGACCCTTTCTCGAGTGCTACAAGACCTCAAGAACTCACTCCAGTGACACGGACACTGGCGAGGGAGTAATTACAATGAATCATTTTGTCTTGCTGATGATAATAAATCAGGTTATCATATCATCTGAACAAGATCACTTTCTTCCATTCGCATCCAGCCACCTTTTGCTTGTCTCTTGTAATACACTTACAATTCTCCATTGCCTCAGTGGCCTGTTCTGTTTTGCTGTAGCTACCTCCTACAGTTATGCTTCCTCCTTCAGATTGTGGCCTTTTCCACAGCCATCATGAATTGCTCTGTGATCATCCAAGTAGTACTATTGCTGGCTACCTGTGGGCCTCCCATTTTTTTCCCCTCCATCTATCCTGCTCTACCCCCCACCTGCTTCCCAACCCCCAACCACCCCCAACCCCAGATCTATCACTGCAAAGGATGTCAGTTGCTTGCCTTGAAGACTGAAGTTCATTGAGAGTTAAGAGGACAGACTAGCTGAGATTTGATCTTGATGATGTGCTTTCATTACTTTGGCTTTCCATCCCCTCCCCCCACCTCCCAAAGCCTCAAATAAAAATTCTTGTATGTGTCTTTAAATCCTTTCATAGCCTTACTCTTCCCTATCTCAATAATGTCCTGCCTGATGTCTGAAAACACCCCCCGCACTTTCCATTCTTCTGAATCAAACCTCTTGTGCAGCTCTTTGACCAAGCTTTTGGTCATCCCTCTTACTCTCTCCTTTGGCTCAGCATCCATTTTCCTCATGCCTCATTGAATGTTTCCTACATTAGAAGACACTATATAAATGCAAGTTGTTGCTGTTATAGTAGAGTTAGGAAATTACTATTTTCCCCCAGTTTTTCACTTGATCCTCCTCTTCTGAAGATGCTGATTCAATAACAACTTACATTTGTATAGAGCTCTTCATATACAACATCTCAATGGTTTACAAAAGGGAAGGGAAGCACGTTAAGAAAACAATAAGAAAAAAAGAATTAAGCAGTGAGAAGATCAAAGTATTTTTTGAAAGATTTTGAAGGAAGTTGGGCCAAATGGCCTGTTTTTGTGCTGTAAACTCAATGTAAATTAAAGACTCCAGACATGGTACAGTTTCAAGGGCACCAGTAATCCAGTCAAATGGCCATTATTTATGTATAAGCTGAGTCAGTGAGGTCGGCAGACTATTTGACTATGGAGTGCATCACAGCCAGAATCGGTGTCAAATTTTGTTTGATAATGTACCTGTGAAGCACCTTGAGATGTTATACTACATTAAAGGCGCTATATAAATGCAAGCTGTTGTTGATGATTAAATCTGACCTCATCCTACATCCTCATGTGCACTTTCCAGCACCAGTCACGATAGGGAACAGGAGTGGAAATTCTGGCTGATTATTCCCCCCCACCCATTGATAGTTATGTTAATTGTAGAACCTCCAACATTGCCCTGGTTGAGATCCACTAATGCAGCACGGAACAAAGATTCAACTTGGGATCTTCCTGCTCTGTACCCCACCAGGACTAATTAAGCAAGGCTGCACTCCTGCAGCAAAGCTTCTCTAGTTGGGAATGTGAGTTGGAGATAGGGCTGGAAGACTATAGCCCCAATTCTCCAACTCACGTTCCCATCTAGCAAAACTTCACTCTGGGAGCACAGCCTCACTGACATTGCTATACCAAGCCATATTTAAGGGGAGGGAAAGCTTGCAATTGTCAACAGAGAAAATGCCCCATGTGATAGGCCTAGAAATTAAATCCACTTTTAGTTGTTTTTTTTTAAACAAGTCAAATAATAGCTGGTGTTTTTTTAAAACTAGAACATTTCTAGGGGAATGCTGAACTGTTTCATTCACCAGTGTTGTATAAAAAAATTGGAGAAGTACACAATGTGGATATTTCAGGTGGCTAAACAATTTAGTTAAATATTGATAAACTAAATTAAATCTGAATCAATTTCTAGATGTTGTACTGGGCAGAATTGCCACAAGAACGATTGCTACAGCTGTCATGTTATAAAGTTTAAATTGTTATCCAAATAACTTTCAGCCAGATTAAACTTTTTTTTAAAAAAAACAACTTCAAATAGTTTAGTGACATTAAATAAAACCTGTCATGTTCTTCCTTTGCTCAGTAGTGCTAAGGTACAACATGCCGTTGCTTTCAGGGGGCAGTAAAATAAAACTATTTGCCTTTGTAAGTTTGCTTAAACAAACACAAATCATCAGGGAAATGATAAAATTACCAGGGAAATTATGATTAAATTATCTATGATATTTTCTTTCCAGAGAGTAAACTTTCCAAGTTATTATCTACATATCTAGGTCATCAGTGTTTACTTATAAATCATGACTGAATAAAACACTCGTGCTTGGGCACAGTTTGTCACTACAAGCTAATAGATATTATAATGTGCTCCCTGTTTATTTAAATCAAGTACCTTTAGTTAAAACTACAAATGATCAGTTCAAAGAAAGTGATTCATTGTTAAACCACTAATTAGAAAGATGGTTTAAACTGCAGTATGGCTATATTTCAGCTTGTGACGTTGCATAGATCAAGCACCCAAAATGCACAGTCATACCCTAAAGCTTATTACTGTTAAACACATTCATATCCTTCACGAAGCAGGTAAAGGCCCAAGTAATCTTACTAATTAATTTTAAGATTTCCTGAGGCTTTGATGTAATTGAATCTACATCAAATTTCACAACAGTATTTTTGTCAGGCATTCAGGTATGCCATTAATGGATTCTGCCAAATGTTGAGGTCATGCTTACTTTACAAAGATATCAAATTTAAGGCAGCCTCTCTTCCCTTCACCCTCCTGTCCCCTCCCCAAAAAATCTCCATGGCAACACAACAATAACCAAGATAAACATACATGAAAATAAAGCTTTTGGCAGCATTAAACAATAGAAAAAAGTAAAAAAGCTTTACGACACTGAAGAAACATGACTCCACTCTAAGGAAAAGTAGTCCATTTAAAAGGCACTAAAAGAGCCCTCCCATTGAACATATACTGCAGATGGTTTGAATGTTTGTGTCAGACTCATAACAGAGGAAGAGTTCACATGCAAGTTCAATTATTTTATTCAAAAAAATCCTGTGGTTTAATCAGTGGTTTTACCAAATATTTTTCTTGATTAATCCTTCAAAAGATGTAGTAAGAATATAATGATGACATGAACTGTCATCTGAGAACAAGGAGCAATGTGAGTGGGTCTGTTGCTTCCTATATTTCTTTCCTTTTGGCTGGGCCTTCAAGATAAAATGCAGAAAAAAAATTCAGATTGTGGATCCTGTGTCATGGAGCTCAAGACATTAAATAGCTATCTTATTAACCTTAATCTGCAGCTCCCATGGTATTAAAGGTGGAAGTACAATTCATTGCTAAAATCATTCCTTTCATTACCTTACTTAATCTCTGCATTCAATTACTGTGGGTACTCTTCAGCCATTTCTTATTCGTTTGCTAGACTACAGCTGTAAGGGTTGCCATGGCACTCTGTTTCAAGTAAGAATTATGAGTAAATTATGGGACATTACCCACGATCGATGCAAACAAAAGTAGGCACAAAATTGGGAAAACAGCCCTCAGTTTAGGTAATATTTGATTTGTTTTTCTTTTATCCACTGGTAGAGAATTGTCAATACAGGGCTCAGCACTCATGGCTTCTCCACACTGCTGCTTACATGTAAGCACCAGATAGTGGGCATATCAAGAGCTTAAGGCCACCAAAGGGTGGGCAATTTCTATTTCCTGGTTAAACTCGCCTAGTGTGCCTCTAAAATCCCTCTGTCGTCTACCCACCATGCTTTCAATTGCCCCCTCCCTGCCAATGGAGTACATTTTACAAATTAATGCTCCCAGTGCAGTTTCGCACAATGGAAGTGCATATCAGGAAATTGGGCAAGGAAGTCAGTGTGCCCCACACAAATGGACGACAAATCAAGCAGGATTTGCTCACCTCCTTGCCTGAACTTCTGATAGGTGTCCCTATCACATGAAGCTCTGCACTGGTAGTTCCCAACTCATAACATCTACCCTGTAATTTTCTATTTTCTATATCACAGAGCAGGAAGGAACCGCTTTATTGTACATAAGCACATCAAGTGGCTCTTGCAAATCAGGTTGGTGCACCCTAAAAGCTAGTGTTGGGATGGGACGAGTGTTAGAGACATCTTAGAAATTTTCAGACAGCTCTGTTAAAACTGGATTCCCTCATCTGAAATCCAACTCTATAATTATCACTGTTACCCATAAAACGAATAGATACACTACTCTTCATGGTAAGGTACCATTCTTTCCATGTGAAAAAAAATACCTCACCCATCTTTCTAATTTAAATAATGAAGGGCAGAAATATAAATTTTGGGACAAATCAGTTTTGTACCTGCCATATAGCCAATCTGTTCCTCTGCAGCATGGAAAAACAGCCAATATATTTGTCATTTAATGCCTTCTCCTTGACGTTAGTTTTGTTACTCGTGCTCTCCTTATTCTAACATAAGAGATGCTGGGACATTCGTAGTAACATTGCTGAATAGAGCAGAAAGGGTGTAAGCCACAGTAACATTTGAAAAGCTCAGATGATAGTGCTTTATTTTTTCAGTATGGAGCTCCCAGGGCACTTCCTGGATGCTCAGTGAGTAAATACACCATGTGGTGTGATACTGTAGAATATTACAGCACAAATGAAGGACATTCAAACCATTATCTGTGTACGAGTGCTCTGCCACATCCAGGAACATCTCTAATATGCTCCCTGGTCTGTGTTAAGTTAGCTACTCTCATCTGGCATACCATAATTAGTCTCTGCTTCACTGGGAGGGGAAAAGGAAAATAAACATCATCATCCAACCTGATTGCTGTACGGTGACTCTGATGGGAAATTATTGTGTGAATATTGGGTAAAGTGGACAAGATCAGAATCGATGGTATTGCCCTCCTTCGTTGAATAGCCTAACCCTCACTGTCAAAGTTTGTATAACTTGGCTGAGGTACCAAAAGGGCTTCAGCTGTCCCTGAAACTTTCTCTGCTCGAGTCTCCAGCTTCCAGAATGAAAAATTGAAAAAAAAACTGGCAAAATTAATTTTAATCCTAGCAAAAATGATTTTTTTAAAAAATTAGTAAAATGTTCTTTGGAGCTGGAATCAAATGTTGAGCAATGATGTCTGAGGGTTGCTATGGAATGGGAACACAATCTCCTCAAGAATTAAACTCCTGATTCATCGAGGGAGCCACAACAATTTGAACAGTTGTAAAAAAAAGATAGTCAAACAAAATAACAGTATCAGCACCTCATTCTGGTTTTTCACTGCCTCCGCTCCAAGCAAGACAATAATTAGAATTTATTTTCCTGTGCTGGTACCACAGTGGTGCTGGTCTGAGATGACAGTTGCTGGATCTTGTCATCGTGTACACGGCCATACGAGATACACATCTACCAAATGATTGCAGTTTTATGGCATTGGGTTTTTTTTGTCAATTTTGGAAAACACACACAGAACAAGAACACCAGACTTCCAATTCACTACTATTTTTTTAAATAAAAAAAGAGTTGCAATAGGACTGTTTTCCATATTGCAATTGGATTTAAAAAGAAACAATTCTTCCCATTTCCTTTTTCTCCTGAAGGTGTTGGCTCATGTTGGGATATGGTTCCAATGGAATCATTCACCCTCCAGTACCTCATCCAAATTTCTTTATGTGTGAAGCTAACCAGTGAGTGAGGATGTGCTATTTGACTGAAAGGCATCACATCTGAGCCCTATCCTGTCCACATGCAAGCACTTTCCAATGCGATTCAATGGATGGAAAATCAGGACCAGGAACCCTGGCTGATTTTTACCCTTCCTAGCATAAGGGTGCTTTGCCCAATTGTAACATCCACTTTGGGAGGTTTGGGACGATTTCTTCCAGAGCCCATAAGATAATCAAGACTCCAGAATACCTTTTTACGTCCCCACTATTCAATTCTGGTGGTTGCTTCCCATAGGTGAAATTTTCTATCAGCACTATCAGATGAAAAAATGTCACACCTTTCAAATCAAGCTAATTTTAAAAGCATTTCTGGACAGGTTTTTCCCCCACAGTATATCCAGTGACAGTTCATTACATCAGCCCATTAATTATTTCTTATTTCAGAGATATGATATTGCATTAGCATAAAATATAGATTTAGTTTCAGGATTATGTACTGATTAGGTGCTAAAATAAATTAGCTGCTGTGTTAAGTTTCTTCCATTCTATGAGATCTTCTATAAATTAGCCGCATGGAGTAATCTTTTGCGCTAAGGATGATCTGCAGTTTGGCAGATTTATGCCAGCTATAGCAGTTTTTTCCAATTCAAAAGGACCTAATTTTTCCTAAGAAGCCATGATTGAGTCAGTCTCCAGCAGTATGTGGAAGATAAAAGGAATGAAGAGCTTGTAGGTCTTCATTCTTTGGGTTCAAAGTAACTACTATTTATAAAGAACTGTCCATACCACCCCTATAGCACTTGTGTTTTGCCCCATTTCCTTTCATTCCATAGGAACAGGAGTAGGCCTCAAGCCAGTTCCACCATTCAATCAGATCAAGGCTGATCTGCACCTAGACTCCATTTACCCAACTTTTCTTCATTTCCCCTGATACACTTACCTAATAAAAATCTATCAATCTCAGTCTTGAAAATTTCAATTGACTCAACATCCACAGCCTTTTGGGGAAGAGAATTCCAGATTTCCAAAAATGCTTCCTAATTTCATTACTAACTGGCTTAGCTCTAAATTTTAAGAACATAGAATCAGAATGGTTACACCACAGAAGGAGGCAATTCAGCCCATCGATTTCATGCCAGCTCTCTACAAGAGCAATCCAGCTAGTCCCACTCCCCCGCCCTTTCCCCGTAGCCCTGCAAGTTTTCTCCCTTCAAGTACTTATCCAATTTCCTTTTGAAAGCCACAAGTAAATCTGCCTCCACCACCTCCTCAGGCAGTGCATTCCAGATCATAACCTCTCAGTGTGTAAAGAAGTTTTTTCTCATGTCGCCATTGGTTCTTTTACCAATCACCTTAAATCGGTGCCCTCTGGTTCTTGACCCTTCCGCCAATGGGAACAGTTTCTCTCTATCTACTCTGTCTAGACCCCTCATGATTTTGAGCACCTCTATCAAATCTCCTCTCAACCTTCTCTGCTCTAAAGGAGAACAACCCAGCTTCTCCAGTCTATCCACGTAACTGAAGTCCCTCATCTCTGGAAACATTCTAGTACATCTCCTCTGCACCCCCTCTAAGGCCTTCACATCCTTCCTAAAGTCCGGTGCCCAGAACTGGACTCAATACTCCAGTTTTGGCTGAACCTATGTTTTATAAAGGTTCATCATAACTTCCTTGCTTTTGTACTCTTTGCCTCTATTTATAAAGCCCAGGATCCCTTGTGCTTTTTTAAAATCGCTTCCTCAACCTGCCCTGCCACCTTCAACGATTTGTGCACATATACCCCTAGGTCTCTCTGTTCCTGCAACCCCTTTAGGTTATATTGCCTTTCCTCATTCTTACGACCAAAATGTATCACTTTACCCTTCTCTGCGTTAAATCTCATCTATGATTTGTCCGCCCATTCCACCAGCCTGTCTATCTCCTCTTGAAGTCTATCACTATCCTCCTCACTGACTGCTACACTTCCAAAGTTTTGTGTCATCTGCAAATTTTGAAATTGCGCCCTGTAAACCCAAGTCCAAGTCATTAATATACATCAAGAAAAGCAGTGGTCCTAGTACCGACCCCTGGGGAACACCACTGTATACCTTCCTCCAGTCTGAAAAACAATCCTTCGACATTACCCTGTTTCCTGTCACTTGGCCAATTTTGTATCCATGCTGTCACTGCCCCTTTTATTCCATGGGCTTCAACTTTGCTGACAAGCCTATTATGTGGCACTTTATCAAATGCCTTTTGGAAGCCCATATACACCATAACCATAAGACCGTAACAGATAGGAGCAGGAGGAGGCCATTCGGCCCCTCAAGCCTGCTCTGCCATTCAATGAGATCATGGCTGATCTGATTTTTACCTCAACTCCACTTTCCCACTCTTTTCCCATATCCTTTGACTCCCTTGCTGATCAAAAATTTGTCTAACTCAGCCTTGAATGTATTCAATGACTCAGTCTCCACAGCTTTTTGGGGCAAAGAATTCCAAAGATTCATGACCCTCTGGGAGAAGAAATTCCTCCTCATTGCCGTCTTAAACGGGCAACCCCTTATTCTGAGACTATGCCTCCTAGTTTTAGATTCCCCCATGAGGGGTAACATCCTCTCAGCATCTACCCTATCGAGTCCCCTCAGAATCTTGTATGTTTCAATAAGATCTCCTCTCATTCTTCTAAATGCCAACAAGTATAGACCCAACCTGTTCAATCTTTCCTCCATAAGACAACCCTTGCATACCCGGAATCAACCTAGTGAACCTTCTCTGAACTGCCTCCTTTCTTAAATAAGGGCACCAGAACTGTACGCAGTACTCCAGGTGTGGTCTCACCAGCACCCTGTACAGTTGTAGCATGACTTCCCTGCTTTTATACTCCATCCCCCTAGAAATAAAGGCCAATATTCCGTTTGCCTTCTGGATTACCTGCTGCATCTGTATGTTGACTTTTTGTGTTTCATGTACGAGGACACCCAGATCCCTCTGTACCACAGCATTTTTGTAGTATTTCTCCAGTCAAATAATATTTTGCTTTTTTATTTTTCGTCCCAAACTTCACATTTTCCCACATTATATTCCATCTGCCAAATTTTTGACCATTCGCTTAACCTGTCAATATACCTTTGCAGACACTGTGTCCTCATCGCAATTTGCTTTTCCACCTATCTTTGTATTATCAGCAAATTTGGCCACAAGACAATCTGTTCCTTCATCCTTCATCAATCGCATTGTCCTCATTAACCCTCTCTGTTACCTCTTCAAAAAACTCAGTTAAGCACAATTTGCCTTTAACAAATCCGTGCTGGCTTTCCCTAATTAATCCACACTTGTCCAAGTGACTGTTAATTCTGTCCTGGATTATTGTTTCTAACGTTTCCCCACCACTGAGTTTAAACTGACTGGCCTTTTGTTGCTGGGTTTATTCTTACATCCTTTTTTGAACATGGGTGTAACATTTGCAATTCTCCAGTCCTCTGGCACCACTCTGTATCTAAGGAGGATTGGAAGATTATGGCCAGTACCTCTGCAATTTCACCTTTACTTCCCTCAGCGACCTAGGATGCATCCCATCTGGACCTGGTGATTTATCTACTTTAAGTACAGCCAGCCTTTCTAGTACCTCCTCTATCAATTTTTAGCCCAATCCAGTATCTCAACTCCTCTTTTACTGTAAGATGCCCCCTTGTTCTGAATTGCCTCACCAGAGGAAATAGTTTCTCAGTATCTACCCTATCAGATCCCTTTATCATTTTAAAACCTCAATTTGATGTCCCCTCAATCTTCAAAATTCATGGGAATATTAACCAAGTTGATATGCAACATGTCTTCATAATTTAACCTTTTAAGCCTTGGTATCATTCTAGTAATTCTGCACTGCACCCCTTCCAAGGCCAGTATACCTTTTGCGAGGTTCAGTGCCCTAACCTGAATGCAATACTCCAGATGGGTTCTGACCAAGGCTCTGCAAAACTGGAGCATACTTGAATTCAAACCCTCGAGATAAAGGCCCAAGATGCCTCGAAGATTGGGCCGCTGCGTCACAGACAGCAGCCCTCAGGTAAGTCCTCAAAGGGGTGAGCGGGAGGTTGGCAATCGGAAGGAAGGGAGCAGTGGCAGCGATCAGGTGAGGGTCGATGTCGTGATCGGAGGTGGGGGGTGGTGGAGGCGGCACGCGAGCAGTGTTCGGGATCGGGGAGGGAGCTGTGGCGATCAGGGGAGGGCAACCTGCTGCGGTCTGATTAAAGACCATCAGTTAGGCCACAGATAGACCTGGCTTTCCTGCATCAGATTCTGCAGGCGCTTTTTTCTAGCTGTATTGGATCAGACCAATGTGTCAAGATAGCAGATATTATAATTAAGGAGGCCAAGAATCTGCTCGATAAACACGTTTGACGGCACAGTGAGATAAGTTATGTCCAATCTGACCTAGGGTCTGGGGCCTCGCAATGAAGTTATTAACGAGTTCTTCATGAAGTATTTTGCTGGAGATATACTGGCTGCATTTGATAGGAGTGGAACCACAGCAAGGCAATCCCATGGAGTTGCACAACGGAGATGCAATGAAGGAGAACAGGATAGTCCACTGTATCAAATGCTATAGATTGGTCATTGTTCCTCTTTGACACCCACCCCGGATGACGTGAGTGCACCTTTCACAATTCTCAAGCAGCAGGTTAAGTTGACACTTAAGTATAAATGACAAATATTGCACAGTTAAGTAGTATGTAAAATTTGCACATAATTGTTCCATAAAAATGCAGAAAATGTTAATTTGTCCACAAGGTTTAAGTGCTCACAAAAAGGAAGCCCTGGGTCTGAGAGATTGTGTTCTTCCAGCTTGACGAAATGTTGCTCCTCAGGCAACAGGATATACTCTACTTGCCAATAACAGAAAATTCAAAGACCCAGCGCCGCACTGGGTTAACCAGAATGTGGTTAATCGCTGGTTGATGATTTTTACTGTGGTAAATCTCAAGTTAAGAGTATGCCATTAAACAGTAAATGGCAATGGGATCCTTGAGCTGATAAGGGTGAAGCGATCCTGGGAAATAGATTACAACAATAAGATTAAAGGCTGCAAGGCAATCAGAAATCATTTTTCAAATTCAATCAGATTGAACTGCACTTTGGGCTGATTATAAAATAAGAAATGCAAATGTTGTTTTAAGTGTACTTCAGTATGTAATATTTTATCAGCACTGGCCTGTCCTATAGCTTCACGTTCATTTATAACAGAGAAAGACTAAAAGCAAAGGGGGAGCTATACCTCCTGGGTGGGAAGCTGGCTGGTCGACCAGGAGGCTCATCCGAATGCATCAGAAAGAGGCAACTGGCCGGCTGCCAGCACTCAGGTGGGCCGGGGGAAGGAAGGAAGAGGGAGAATTTGGAATTTGACTGTGTCTCATGGTGGGAAGGAGGTGAGCCGAGGGGCAGGTATGTCACAGGACCCCGATTTGCATAAAGTGTATGAGGGTCCCACCTGATTCAGGTGAAAAAACACATTGAAATCGCTGCGGGGTAGGAATGGAACAGGAGATTGACCCGTTCCATTTTAACTCCTGCTCCTCCTGGTTTCTACCTGGCCAGGGGGACCTAAAATTTTTTTTTTTATATTCGTTCATGGGATGTGGGCGTCACTGGCGAGGCCAGCATTTTTTGCCCATCCCTACTTGCCCTTGAGAAGGTGGTGGTGAGCCACATTCTTGAACCGCTGCAGTCCGTGTGGTGTAGGTTCTCCCACAGTGCTGTTAGGAAGGGAGTTCCAGGATTTTGACCCAGCGACGATGAAGGAACGGCGATATATTTCCAAATCGGGATGGTGTGAGACTTGGAAGGGAACGTGCAGGTGGTGTTGTTCCCAGGTGCCTGCTGCCCTTGTCCTTCTTGGTGGTAGAGGTCATGGGTTTGGGAGGTGCTGTTGAAGAAGCCTTGGTGAGTTGCTGCAGTGCATCCTGTAGATGGTACACACTGCAGCCACGGTGCACCGGTGGTGAAGGGAGTGAATGTTTAGGGTGGTGGATGGGGTGCCAATCAAGCAGGCTGCTTTGTCCTGGATGGTGTCGAGCTTCGAGTGTTGTTGGAGCTGCACTCATCCAGGCAAGTGGAGAGTATTCCATCACACTCCTGACATGTGCCTTGTAGATGGTGGAAAGGCTTTGGGGAGTCAGGAGGTGAGTCGCTCGCCACAGAATACCCAGCCTCTGACCTGCTCTTGTAGCCACAGTATTTATATGGCTGGTCCAGTTAAGTTTCTGGTCAATGGTGACCCCCAGGATGTGGATGGTGGAGGATGCTACAATGGTAAAGCTGTTGAATGTTAAGGGGAGGTGGTTAGACTCTCCCTTGTTGGAGATGGTCATTGCCTGGCACTTGTCTGGCACGAATGTTACTTGCCACTTATCAGCCCAAGCTTGGATGTTGTCCAGGTCTTGTTGCATGCGGGCACGGACAGCTTCATTATCTGAGGGGTTGCGAATGGAACTGAACACTGTGCAATCATCAGCGCACATCCCCATTTCTGACCTTATGATGGAGGGCAGGTCATTGATGAAGCAGCTGAAGATGGTTGGGCCAAGGACACTGCCCTGAGGAACTCCTGCAGCAATGTCCTGGGGCTCAGATGATTGGCCTCATCTTCCTTTGTGCTAGGTATGACTCCAGCCACTGGAGAGTTTTCCCCCTGATTCTCATTGACTTCAATTTTACTAGGGCTCCTTGGTGCCACACTCGGTCAAACGCTGCCTTGATGTCAAGGGCAGTCAGTCTCACCTCACCTCTGGAATTCAGCTCTTTTGTCCATGTTTGGACTAAAGCTGTAATGAGGTCTGGAGCCGAGTGGTCCTGGCAGAACCCAAACGGAGCATCGGTGAGCAGGTTATTGGTGAGTAAGTGCCGCTTGATAGCACTGTCGATGACACCTTCCATCAAATTCCCCCTCATCAGTTTCAGAAACTAAATTGACAGTGTGCAACCCTGTGGTAAAGTTGTCTGTTTTATATTTTACTATATAGCGATATTCCCCCCCACCCCAGTAATGTGTGTAATGTGAAAACAAGCCAATGTTTACAAATGGTTCCAATATGGGAAGTAAATCCTTACAATCGTAAAACAGCATGTAAAATCCAATTCTCTTTTAGGTAAAAATAATTTGATTCAGATATTTAATTAGTTTTCAAATTTATTAACTTCAACGCTTTTATACGTTAAAAAATCTTGCCTTTTCTTGGCCCGCCATTTTACTCCCAGCTATGTTTTCGTTAAGCTGTACACACAGAAGAAAGTATGGCTCATAGCTTTTAAAAGCTGTGTCTAGGGGCAGAACAATTGAACTTATTGTAGTATCACTTCCAACATGTTTTTGTTACTCATTTTCCCACTGCCAAGGGCGAAACAGGATTTCTTAGCAGGTATAAAATAAGATTATTAACATTGGTTTTGTTTTCAGCTATATTAACACATGTTCAAGGGCAACTGAATGACACTTATTAAAGGATAGGTGAAAACAAAACTGTTTTGAAGCCAACAAATTATAGTTATTATCACTATGTTTTCTACAAACTGTTGCTTTAGCCCAAGGCACAAAGATTTAATAATTTTCAGAAGGCTACAGCAAAGAAAGGTCTCATCTATTTTATATAATAAACAGAAATAATAATTTTCTGCCGTGTCCCTCAGCTGATTGTTTCATTTTATTATTTTTTCGCATGATATTGACTTGCCGAAGAATTTGTTTTGCTTGCCATCCACGGTCAGTGCACTGATAGAGTGACAGCCAGTATCAAAAGGGTATGTGGATGCAGTGTTTCAGGATTGCTGTGGATACTTGAAGAAACAAATAGCAAAAAGGGACAGTAATTCAATCTACCCATGTATTGGAATAATCAAAAATAAATTCCTCTCCATATGCAAGGTAAATATAACTTGAAAGCACCATAGTCATAAATCAGCAGTTGGTACGCACTGCCTTAATAACAGATGATTGTTCCCTGACAGAATGCATGCTACCATCGAAACTTGGCAGCAATTCACAACAAAGTCACTGGCTCGTTGCCACACAGCTCCATTCTGGTAAAGCTCCCCCTCAACGCACCCATTCACAAATTGTTAACTCTTTGAAGTCAGTCCAGTCACTATCTCTACAGGAGTTAAAATGGAAGCAATTCAATACGGACTGCAAGCATTAGTGATCTATTCAACTATCGCATCATGAGAGTATATCAACTGAGCCCACCTTGTGTGTTTATCAGCACAATAGGGCCCAAGGAGGGACAAGCATTCCACAAAGGTCAACTCAGTGGCATCATCCAACAGATCCCAGAACTAATACAGGGTCACCATCTATAATGTCTTAATAATTCAGCAGGCTTGTCTACATTGTGATAAAATACTAAAGTTATTGCAACATCTGTAATCAAAAAGGTTACTCCATTACTACCTCCAATTTTACTCCCCATTTTGTTCAAAATGTATATACTGCAATTAGAACTATGGTTCCACAATCATACAAATCAATTATGTTTTACATAGCATCATAGAAAGGTTACAGCACGGAAGGAGGCCATTCGGCCCATTGAGTCCGTGCCAGCTCTATGCAAGAGCAATCCAGCTAGTCCCACTCCCCCACCTTATCCCCGTAGCCCTGCAAATGTTTTCCTTTTAAGTACTTATCCAGTTCCCTTTTGAAAGCAGTGATTGAATCTGCCTCTGCCTCCACCACCCCCACACCGCCCCTCCCCCCACAGCAGTGCATTCCAGATCCTAACCACTCGCTGTGTAAGAAAAGTTTTTCCCATGTCACCTTTAGTTCTTTTGCCAATCATCTTAAATCTATGTCCTCTGGTTCTTGACCCTTCTGCCAATGGGAACAGTTTCTCTCTATCTATTCTGTCTAGACCCTGCATGACTTTGAATACCTCTATCAAATCTCCTCTCAATCTTCACTGTTCCAAGGAGAACAACCCCAGCTTCTCCAATCTATCCACGTAACTAAAGTCCCTCATCTCTGGAATCATTCTAGCAAATCTTTTCTCACCCTCTCTAAGGCCTTGACATCCTTCCTAAAGTGTGCTGCCCAAAATACTCCAGCTGAGGCCTAACCAATGTTTTATAAAGGTTGAGCATAACTTCCTTGCTTTTTACTCTATGCTTATTTTAATAAAGCCTAGGATCCCATATGCTTTTTTAACTGCCTTCTCAACTTGTCCTGCCATCTTCAAAGATTTGTGTATGTGCTCCCCCAGGTCTCTCTGTCCCTTCCAATGTACACAATAGGTTGATTTACCATCTCCAAAGGTTCAATTCCTGCCAAATTTAGGGAAAGAATCTATTTAAGGCTAAATCACATACATTCCATCAAAACACTAACTCCCTCCAACATTATCTTTGGGATCTTGAATATTCCCTCTTCCAGGACTCACTGGGAGTTCTATCCAGTGGCAAAAGATGAACTTGTTATCTCATTTTCCTTTCACATTGAATTTCCAGGAAGCTGTGACAATATTAACATTCATGATTAATTCCAGGAAACCATTAACCAAAAAGGTCTTCATTTATTCAGCCAGTTTCACAGGGAACCAAGCAGCTTACCTCAAACACGAACACTATTTGACTTCCACACATATTGAAATGCATGCATTTTATGCCAGGCTGCATTTGCACAGTTGTTATCCAAAACAAAGGCATAGTGGTGTGATGACATCTTTCGTCTGAAAGATTCCTGCATTAACAACTAGCCATTTTTAACACATGATAATCTTATAACACCTTTACTTCTGGAGGGCTAAAAATATCGCTACAGTGATCTCATTCAACAAAACTGCTGACACCTGGATATTTTACTTAACACATCAAACAACTGTCCTTTACCGGACACAAAATCAAAGAATTCTTTTGTTAGTATTCTAGTCAGGCGAAGCTGATGGAATTCTTGGTTTTAAAAAGGTAGGACAGTATACAATTTGATTTTAGTCAGATTTTAAAAATATACAAGCAAAGCATTTTTGTCCATGGAATTGGTTTATTTCTTTCAGTTATAGTACATGTGGAGTGAAAAACCAGGTTCACTCACAGGCTTATTTTAATACTTAACCAGATATTATCATCTTCGTCAGGTAGCTGAGGAAGAACCCAAGCCACTGAATTCAAATTCAAGCACCTTGTGGGCTTTGTATGTCTACATGTTTGATTGGCAGCTCTGAGTTTAAGAGACACATATTTACATTTGCTTTGTCACGGTCCCTTTTTTCCCCAGTCTGTGTTGTAACATTGAATAGTCCATCTGATATCAGAGAGAGAAATAGGCCAAGAGACTCTGTGGAAGGTCAGCAATAGAACTACCATGCAAAGTAAATATTTACATTGCAGTTTAGTGCAGCAGACACAATTGTTTGCTATTTTCTTCCAACTTGAGATACTCAAGTTTATAACGACTGTAAAATCCAAAGTGTGTCATTGCTACCGTTCACATTCACTTACTGTATAATAAATCTGTTTGGCAATAATAGCCTAAGCCACAGTTCAGAAGCATTTATTCTACCACCTTCACAAGTCCAGCGAGATCAAGTGAGGACTATTAAAGGTGAAATACAGTGACAAGGGTTTTCTGTTCGATCTCTAGGCTTGCTACAAATTACCTAAATACTAGACAGGCAAAAGCACACTTGCCACCGTACAGATACTGAAGCTGAGAAAGATATCTAGAGTGAAAACCACAAAAAAACATAACTGGGAAGGCAGGAGGGCAGGGTTTGTCAGTGATGAGGGGTCATAAATTCAAAATTGTTACTAATAGTTGGAGTAGAGAGGTTGGAAGATTTTTCTTGCCGAAAGGGTTTTTGGAACTTGCAATGCTCGGCACAAGAATGGTTGAGGTGGAAACAATTCATTCTTTCAAGGGAAAAATGGATAAATATTTGAAGCAGAACAATAGAATTAGTTTTGCATTGATCTAGCAAAGCGCCAGCATGATACAATGGACTGAATGGTTTTCTTTTGGGCTGTAAACTTATATGGTTCTACTTTTTTGAAAAAAATGTAAAAGAATCTATAAGCATATGGCCACGATTCATTAGTCTTACTTTCATACTTTTTGTATTATAGGATAATCATGTTAAGCCTAGAAACTATTGTTGGCAGTGTTAGTGGAGAAACTCTTCACATATTTGTACAATGTTCCTTTGTCCATTACTTGAATGAAAGTGTTAATCGATTTAAAATAGCTTACAAAATCATAGTAGCTACAGCACAGGAGGCCATTCAGCCCGTCGTGCCTGTGCCAACTCTTTGAAAGAGCAATCCAATTAGTCCCATTCCCCTGTACATTTTTTCCAATTATTTATCCAATTCTCTTTTGAAAGTTACTACTGAATCTGCTTCCACCACCCTTTCAGGCAGTGCATTCCAGATCATTACAACTCGCTGCGTAAAAAAAGTTTTCCTCATGTCGCCTCTGGCACTTTTGCTGATCACCTTAAATCTGTGTCCTCTGGTTACCAATTCTTTTGCCGCTGAAAACAGTTTCTCCTTATTTACTCTGTCAAAACCGTTCATGATTTCGAACACCTCAATCCAATCGCCTCTTAACCTTCTCCGTTCTAAGGAGATGCACAGAAATGTTGTTATACAAATCTATTAAGCATTTGTCTGCTAACATCAATATTTATAGACTCTAAAGACTTCAGGATAGATTTTTCTTTTGGTCAGGTGTACGATAGTTGAAGTGAGGTTCAGAGCTGCTTCAACACCGATCCAACATTTAACACACAAATTCAACGGACCATAATTCTCATTAATTTGACTATTACATTGATGGGTGTTGTGAAAAATGGAGATGTCATAGGAGATACTCTTCAGAGCACAAAGTTAAATTTCATTATTGGAGCAGACCAGAGAATGAAGCAAAGCATCAGAAAATTTCACAGGGATCAGGGGGTGGGTGGACAGAGAATCTATGAATTTTATAATGCCAGAAATGCAACACAGCAACAAAATAAACAGTCCCCTTTAAATATGGGGAAACTAACAAAATTAGCAGAAACATCAATATTTGTTAATGCCACAAATGAATTATGAATCAATGGTGGGAGCTGATTGCAAATGCAAGAGAAAATTGGCTAAATATCTGGTGAAATGCGATAGAGGAGTGTGACGTAGCATAAGGCACTATTTCCTGATGGTGGGACCAGTTGGAGGACCACAATTGGTCTCAGTCTTGTACAGTCCTATATTCTAATTGAATTACTGGTTTGTTTGGATTATAGGCTTCTGAAAATCAAAAACAAGTAAAATTGTGGGATTAGAATTTAAAGTTACAACTCTTCTCTCCTTCTTAAGGTAAGGGAAGATATACACAGCTGATCTTTGACCTCAACTCTACCTTCCTGCCCGATCTCCATATCCCTTGATTCCCTTAGAGTCCAAAAATCTGTCGATCTCATTCTTGAATACATTCAATGACTCAGCATCCACAGCCCTCTGGGGTAGAGAATTCCAAAGATTCACAATCCTCAGTGAAGAAATTCCTCCTCATCTCAATCTTAAATGGCCGACCCCTTATCCTAAAACTATTCCCCCTAGTTCTAGACTCTCCAGCCAGGGAAAACAACCTCTCAGCACCTACACTGTCAAGCCCCCTCAGAATCTTGTATATTTCAATAAGATCACCTCTCATTCTTTTAAACTTCAGAGAGTATAGGCCCATTCTACCCAAACTCTCCTCATTGGAGAACCCTCTCATCCCAGGAATTAATCAAGTGAACCTTTGTTGTACTGCCTCTAAGGCAAGTAAATCCTTCCTTAGATAGATAAGGAGACCAAAACTGGAAGCAGTACTCCAGGTGAGGCCTCAACAAAGCCCTGTATAATTGTAGTAAGACTTCCTTACTCTTGTACTCCAATCCCCTTGCAATAGAGGCCAACGTGCCATTTGCCTTCCTAATTGCTTGCTGTATCTACATGATAACTATGTGTTTCTTGTTCGAGGACACACAAATCTCTCTGAACACCAACATTTAATAGTTTCTCACCATTTAAAAAATATTCTGTTTTTCTATTCTTCCTCCAAAAGTGAATAACCTCAGATTTCCCCACATTAAACTCCATCTGCCATCTTCTTGCCCATTCACTTAGCCTGTCTGTTTGCAGACTGTGTCCTCCTTACAGCTTACTTTCCCAGCTAGCTTTGTATCGTCAGCAAACTTAGATACATTACACTTGGTCCCTACATCTAAATCATTAATATTGATGTAAATAGCTGAGGGAGCCTACCAGTTACAGCTTGCCAACCTGAAAATGACCCGTTTATCCCTACTCTGTTTTCTGTCCATTAACCAATCCTCTCTCCATGCTAATATGTTACCCCCAACCCCATGAGCCCTTATCTTGCATAACAACCTTTTATGTGGCACCTTATCGAATGCCTTTTGAAAATCCAAATATACTACATCCACTGGTTCCCCTTTATCTACCTTGCTCGTTACATCCACAAAAAAATAATAAATTTGTCAAACACGATTTCCCTTTCATAAAACCATGTTGACTTTGCCGAATCATATTATGATTTAAGTGCCCTATTACTACTTCCTTAATAATGGATTCCAGCATTTTCCCAATGACTGAAGTCAGGATAACTGGCCTGCAGTTCCCTGTTTTCTCTCTCCCTCCTTTCTTGAATAACGGGGTTACATTTGCTACCATCCAATCTGCTGGGACCGTTCTAGAATCTAGGGAATTTTGGAAGATCATAACCAATGCATCCACTATCTCTGCAGCCACCTCTTTTAGAACCCTTGGATGTGGGCCATCAGGTCTAGGGGATTTATCGGCTTTTAGTCCCATTAGTTTCTCCAGCATTTTTTCTCTACTGATAATAATTACTTTAAGTTCCTCACATTCATTAGCCCCTTGGTTCCCCACTATTTTTGGTATGCTTTTTGTGTCTTCTATTGTGACGACAGATACAAAATATTTGTTTAACGTCTCTGCCATTTCCTGATTCCCCATTATAATTTCTCCTGTCTCAGCCTCTAAGGGACCAATGTTTACTTTGCTACTCTCTTCCTTTTTACATACTTGTAGAAGCTCTTACAATCCGTTTTTATATTTCTTGCTAGTTCACTTTCATTTTCTCCCTTACCAATTTTTTGGTCATCCTTCGCTGGTTTCTAAAACCCTCTCAATCCTTAGGCTTACTACTCTTCTTGGCAACATTATAGGCCTCTTCTTTTAATCTAATGCTATCCTTAACTTCTTTAGTTAGCCACGGATGGATTACTTTTCCCGTGGAGTGTTTATTTCTCAATGGAATGTATATTCGGTGAGAATATTGAAATATTTCTTTAAATGTTTACCATTGTTTATCTACCGTCATACCCTTCAATCTAATTTCCTAATCCTTTACTGTGAGATTACTAATTAACCCTGTCTTATTATACCATACAAGATCTAAAATAGCCTGTTCCCTGGTTGGTTCCATGATGTATTGTTCTAGGAAACTGTCTCGAATGCATTTGATGAACTCATTCTCCAGATGACCTTTGCCAATTTGATTTGTCCAGTCTATATGAAAATTAAAGTCACCAATGATTTATTGCATTACCTTTGTTACAAGCTCCTATTATTTCATGATTAATACACCGTCCAATGGCATAGCTACTATTAGGGGGCCTATAGTCTACTCCCACTAGTAAAATTGAAGTCAATGGGAATTAGGGGGAAAACTCTCCAGTGGCTGGAGTCATACCTAGCACAAAGAAAGATGGTAGTGGTTGTTGGTGGCCATTCATCTCAGCCCCAGGACATTGCTGCAGGAGTTCCTCAGGGCAGTGTCCTAGGCCCAACCACCTTCAGCTGCTTCATCAATGACCTTCCCTCCACTTCTGACCTTATGATGGAGATGTTCACTGATGATTGCAGTGTTTAGTTCCATTCGCAACCCCTCAGATAATGAAGCAGTCTGTGCCCCCATGCAGCAAGACCTGGACAACATCCAGACTTGGGCTGATAAGTGGCAAGTGACATTTGTACCAGACAAGTGCCAGGCAATGACTATCTCCAACGAGAGAGAGAGTCTAACCACCTCCCCTTGACATTCAACGACATTACCATTGCTGAATCCCCCATCAGCATCCTGGGGGTCACTATTGACCAGAAACTAAACTGTACCAGCCACATAAACACTGTGGTTACAAAAGCCGGTCAGAGGCTGGATATTCTGTGGTGAGTGACTCACCTCCTGACTCCCCAAAGCCTTTCCACCATCTACAAGGCACAAGTCAGAAGTGTGATGGAATACTCTCCACTTGCCTGGATGAATGCAGCTCCAACAACACTCAAGAAGCTCGACACCATCCAGGACAAAGCAGCTCACGTGATTGGCACCCCATCCAATACCTTAAACATTCACTCCCTCCACCACCGGCGCACTGTGGCTGCAGTGTGTACCATCCACAGGATGCACTGCAGCAACTCGCCAAGGCTTCTTCGACAGCACCTCCCAAACCCGCAACCTCTACCACCTAGAAGGACAAGGGCAGCACGCACATGGGAACACCACCTGCACGCTCCCCTCCAAATCACACACCATCTGACTTGGAAATATATCGCCGTTCCTTCATCGTCGCTGGGTCAAAATCCTGGAACTCCCTACCGAACAGCACTGTGGGAGAACCTTCACCACACAGACTGCAGCGGCTCGCCACCACTTTCTCAAGGGCAATTGGAGATGGGTTATAAATGCTGGCCTTGCCAGCGATGCTGAAATCTCATGAATAAAAAGTGTTTTCTGCCCCTTATTATTTCAACCTATCCTGATTCTACTTCCTGATCTTTCGAGCCAAGATCCTTTCTCACCACTGTCTTTATGTCATCCTTTATTATTAGGGCTACACCCCCTCCTTTTCCATTCTACCTATCTTTTATAAATGTCATGTACCCTAGAATATTTAGTTCCCAACATTGGTCACCTTACAACCATGTCTCTGTAATGGCTATTAGATCAAACCCATTTATCCCTATTTGTGCAATAATTTGTCTATCTTGTTACGAATGCTCCGTGCAATCAGATAAAGAGCCTTTAATTTTGACTTTTTACCATTTTTCCCTTGCACCATCCATCTCTCCTTGATGAAAAAAAAGGTACTTGCATTTATATAGCATCTTGACACACATCACAGGACATTCCAAAGGGCTTTGCTTCCAATTAATTACTTTCTGAAGTGCAATCACTGTTGTCTGGATAAACCTCAAAGTTAATTTGCACACAGCAATGTCCCTCAAATCAGAAATGAGATGAATGGCCAGTTAATCTATTTTTGGTGGATTCAGTTGAGGGAGAAATGTTGGCTGGGACACTGGGAGAAGTCATTGCTCATTAACTATGATGTGGAGATGCCGGTGATGGACTGGGGTGGACAAATGTAAGGAATCCTACAACACCAGTTTATAGTCCAACAGTTTTATTTGAAAATCACAAGCTTTCAAAGATTATCTCCTTCGTCAGGTGAGTGAGTGAATGAGAGGTTCTCAAATCGCATATCTTATATTAGGCTGGGACACCATCATACGCAGTAAACGGGAATATATTGAGAGGGGTAGAGGAAGAGAGAGACCTTGGAGTGCATGTGCACAGGTCCCTGAAGGTGGCAGTACAGGTAGATACGGTTGTGAAGAAGGCATATGGAATGCTCTCCGTTATTAGCCGAGGTATAGAATACAAAAGCAGGGATGCAATGATGGACCTGTATAAAACCCTGGTAAGGCCACAGCTGGAGTCTTGTGCGTAGTTCTGGTCACCACATTACAGGAAGGAAGTAATTGCTCTGGAGAGAGTGCAGAGAAGATTTACAAGAATGTTGCCAGGGCTTGAAAATTGCAGCTACGAGGAGAGATTGGATAATCTGGGGTTGTTTTCCTTGGAGCAGAGGAGGCTGAGGGGAGACTTGATTGAGGTGTATAAAATTATGAGGGGCCCAGATAGAGTAGTCAGAAAGTACCTGTTTCCCCTAGCGGAGAGTTCAAGAACTAGAGGACATAGATTTAAGCCGAAGGATTAGAGGGGACGTGAGGAAAAACTTTTTTACTCAGAGGGTGGTGGATGTATGGAATTCACTGCCGAATTGGTGGTAGAGGCAAGGACCCTCAACTCTTTTAAAAAGTACCTGGACCTGCACCTAAAGTGCTGTGAGCTGCAGGGCTACAGACAGAGTGCTGGAAGGTGGGATTAGAATGGGCACCTGGTTGTTCTTCGAGCCGGCGCGAATATGGGCCAAATGGCCCCCTTCTGTGCTGTATCTTTTCTATGGTTCTACTTGTAAGAAAAGTTTAAAAATAGTACAGATTAAAATAATTAATTAGCCAATTCTTTGTTACAGACTATTTAATATTAAAAAGTGATTCTTATAGCTATGTGCAATTACACAAATGCATTTTTATCAACTTTGCTTATCCTAAATTTACTAAACAATTGTATATCTGCTCCAACAAAGCAGATTATAGCAAACACTTATGATGTGACACAAAGCATTAGCTTCTCTACTAGCTCTTTGAAAAAACACAACATATCCTTTTAAACTGTAAAAATCATAACATTTTTAGATTCACTGGGAAGATTTTTCCTGTGCAATACATGTAGTAAAATCATAGATGCATTTATAATGGAAGTGTTTGCCATTTCACTGCAGATAGTATAGAGAAAGTCTTCCCCATTGCATAAAATCCATGAAACTGAGTCTACACTTTGATAATCTGCTACATGGAAACACTTAAATACTGTACTGATAAGTTGTGTTCTATGGCAGCCTATTAATCAGAAACAGGTGATTTCCGTTCCATACTAAGCTTCTTTATCAAGGAGTGTTAAGTGACACCATACATACTAGTGGACTTTATTTTATTCTACTTACGCAAAGAAGGGGTGGGACTATTCTCTTTGAATAGTGCATTTAGTACCCTTGACTGCTACTTCTGTCAGTTTTCTCCCCCCCGCAATTTCTTACTATTTATTTTTAAATGGGAATATTGTGCATAATTCCCTCCCCTTTTAATATTTTTATTTCTATTGGACTGGCTGGAAACCTGTGATGGAGGGTGATTGCGGGCCCAGCTTTCAGGCTGCTACCAAAGCCACAGTAGCCGGGTACCAGGAGGTGACAGGCATGACGCTCCCCTTTGATTTTCCTCCCCCCTTGGAAGACACCACAGTTCTGTTTGATGGTTCCTTGCCCAATATGACTCAGATTGGGAACAGAGAATCCTTTACGCTTCTAGGTTATAGGGTGTGATCCTATTTAGTCTCATGCAAAAGGCTGGATGCGTGGCATGTGCGAATGTGAAAAACCAGGAGCACAAAAATTACAACGTTGTTATTAGGTGGTATAACAAAATGCAGCCAGAGAAAGTTAACAAGGCGTCATGAATTGGCTGATAAGTCTGTGTTCTAGAAACTGTGGAAATTGTACTGAGATCTCCATGAACAAGTTACAGATTACCCAAGGAATAATTTATGTTCCCATAGCCTTAGTTCATCAGTCAGTTTTCATAACTTAGTCCAGTCATGGGTGCTGTAAGATGTTACTATCATTTTGTGCTATCTGGTATCACACAGTTGTTTCATTATAATTCTTACATTCAATTCTCCCTAGATACAGTAATGCCATCTCAGCTATGGCCTTCCATGTGGTCTTTCCCTCCAGTTCAACAAGCGATGGTTAACTCCACATTTGTATTTCCACATACAAAGGATACAGCGCTTGGTGCAGACATGGTTAGAGAGAGATTTCCAGAGGCAGAAGTATAATGTGAAATTCCAGTACTGGGGTTTTTGTTGCGTTCAGTATCACCATTTCCAGCTGACAAAAAAAAAATGTTGGATGAAAGTGGTTACCAGGAGGTACCAAGAGCTAGCCTGTAGGTGACTCTTCCTCTGAATCTGACCTCTTCAAACCTGCATTCTATCATTTTATGGTGCTGTGCAGAGATGTCCAACATGTTACATCATCTGGGAGGAACACTGCTAGATCTTATTTTTTTTTTAAGAAAACTCTTAACATTGACTGCCAAAGTCACTTGTTTTTTATCCAAATGTAGGAGGTAACAAACCTACAGTCCCTCTATTACAGCATCCACTGTTTCTTAAATGGTTCTTGGGTTTTTGCTTCCACGACCCTATCTGAGTCCATTCCAAATGTGTGCACTCTATGTGAAGTAGAACTTCCTGACATCAGCCCTAAATTTGCCTCAAAAGTTTGTAGCCCGTTGGCTTACTGTCAGTTTAACTTGAAGTAATGTTCTGACCTACCTTTTGTATACTGATTATCTTGTGCACTTCTATGGTGTCCCCCTTAATCACTTACTTTCAAGTTTGAAAAGCCCTAATCTAGCCAGTTTATCCTCATAACTCTCCTTTGACACTCAGGATCAGCCTTGTGGCTCTTCTCTGCACCATTTCCAGAATTTGAATGTCTTCCTTGCATCTTATTGACCAAAATGGGATACAGTAGTTAAGGTGCTTTCTCATCAAAGAACTGTACAGTTTTACCTCTTTGGTATAGGCCCTGAGGAACTAAAGTACTGCCTCAAAGATGGCCATGATTCTTTCCTCCCCTCATACTCAGACAATGACATTCTCCCCCTCTCTCTCTCTCTCATATATGCACACAGCTCTTACTTGCATTCTACAGCAAGAAAGGTGCTAGAGCCATAAAAAAAAACTTTCAACTGTACAGATTAATTAAAACAATATTTTCTAGTCAACTTTCCAATGAGATTCTGTAGATGTTGCATAATGTTTAAGGGGAAAAAAAGGTTTATCTTCGAGAAAAATGTAATTTCTGTGATGTTTCATTGGCACTGACTTATCCGGGGGTAGATTTGAAAATGTTTTCATTTTTCCAGAGTAAGCTCATCAGAGTCTCAGGTAGCTTAAAACAAAGAATCATTGTCAAATACCAGCAATATGACATCAAGGCAGGAAGGAATTGTGATCTGGATGTCTGATCTTGGCAGTTTTGTACTATTTCTGCACCATCATGCCACTGCTAAAGTAATTGGGTTTCTTCCTCAAAACCAGAGTGTGTTATTTATTTCATGCTGTATTCAAACAAGTTTTAAACAAATACAGATGCATGGTTGCCATTTTAACAAGAAAAAGTCATCTTTTTTTAAATTGTTCTGAAATGCACCATTTGTGAATAAACAACAATTTATAAATTTATTTATAGTGTGTTTGACATGCCATAGGCAAGAATGTCAAACATACTATAGATATAGTAGCGGATGTGGTCAACAAGGTGTTCATTATTTACTTTTCACATCCTGTATTGGGAGCACTGTAATATGGACATGTGTACGAACAATCTGAAAATCAAGTTAGGTTGAAACAGGTTTTTTTTATAATCTTAGTGTTCCTTTATATCACAAATTCCATTTTATCTCTGTTTGAATTAGGTATAGAAATAAAGTTTGACATGAAAATGACCTTATAAGGCCTTAACTATATTTAGGTTGTGCATTAGGTAAAATGATGCAATTAATATTAATTGGAGGAGCTTTGTTAAGACTCACTTACAACTACATATCTCAAATCTCTTCTATGAACAAAACCAATTTAGCGCAGAAGTTTGAGAGCAAGTCAATCTCTTCCCTATCTCTAATCTCCTAGAGCCTTGCAACCTTCAGAAGATCTCTGCATTCCTCCAATTCTGGCCTCTTGCGCATCCCCGATGTTCATCGCTCCATTGGCAGCCATGCCTTCAGCTGTCTTTTTTTAAACTCGTTCATGGGATGTGGCATCGCTGGCAAGGCCAGCATTTATTGCCCATCCCTAATTGCCCTTAAGAAGGTGGTGGTGAGCCACCTTCTTGAACCACTTCAATCCGTGTGGTGAAGGTTCTCACATAAGAACCTAGGCTCTAAGCTCTGGAATTCCCACCCTAAATTTCCCTCTCCTCCTTTAAAACTTGATCACCTGTCCTAATATCCCCTTATGTGGCTCAATGTCAAATTTTGTTTAATAACGCTCCTGTGAAGCGCCATGGGACGTTTTAATATGTTAAAAGTGCTACATAAATGGAAGTAGTTATTGTTTAAAGCAACTGGATTCTATAAATGCTACCACCTGAGGTTTCTTATCGTCTATTTCTTCCTGTGAGTGTCTCCCACTTCCTTTCTTGCTCATTCTAAAATTCCATACCTTGCTAAATCACTTGTATCTCACTGAGTACAACTGCATCATTGCTGTCTTTTCCATCTCAGTCCTTTTGGATACAACACCTATACATATGTAGCTTTGACTGGGGGAGAAAAATCACAGGAAAGAATTAGAGTTAGGAAAGTAAAGGAGAGAAACTACAGGGAACTTCAACCTGAATGTGACCACAAATGGTGCAAGAATGAGAAGACAGGTTATTAAGTCCATTTGACGGATGAAAATATCAACATTTTCCCCCCTTTGCCACTTTTTTTTCACTCCCCTCCTAAGGCATTGACTCTTTGCTGGGGTGCAGTTCGATGGGTGTCACCCAAATGGCCCAACTTCAAGCCTCAATAGTTAATTCTCAGAAGGCTATTTCATCCCAGGGGCATTGCAATCAAGTCTGATCTTGTGCTCGGTCAAAGTGCATACACGCATTACCAGCCAGGGTAGCTGGATATTGATCAGTAGTTGAAATCCTTGATGCTTTTTCCCACCCTAACCCCTGGTACTAAGAATATAGGAACATAGGAACAGGAGTAGAGACCCTCAAATGTTCTGCCAATCAATGAGATCATGGCTGATCTGTGACCTAACTCCATAGACTTGCCATAGCCCCATATATCCCTTAATACCTTTGGTTAACAAAAATTGATCAATCTCAGATTTAAAATTAACAATCGAGCTAGCATCAACTGCAGTTTGCAGAAGAGAGTTCCAAACTTCTACCATCCTTTGTGTGTAAAAGTGTTTACTAACTTCACTCCTGAAAGTCCTGCCTCTAATTTTTAGGCTATGTCCCCTAGTCCTAGACTCCCCAACCAGCAGAAATAGTTTCTCTCTATCTACCCTATCAGTTCCCCTTAATATCTTGAAAACTTCAATCAAATCTATTTATGAAAGAGAAATCGTGTTTGACAAATCTATTAGAGTTTTTTGAGAGTGTAACTAGCAGGGTTGATAAGGGGAAAACCAGTGGATGTAATATATTTAGATTTTCAAAAGGCATTCGATAAGATGCCACACAAGAAGTTGTTACACAAGATTAGGGCACATGAGATTGGGGGTAATATATTAGCATGGATTGAGGATTGGTTAATGGACAGAAAACAGAGAGTAGGAATAAACGGGTTATTTTTGGGTTGGCAGGCTGTAACTAGTGACGTACTGCAAGGATCCGTGCTTGGGCCTCAGTTATTTACAATCTATATTAATGATTCAGATGAAGGGACCAAGTGTAATGAATCCAAGTTTGCCGACGATACAAAGCTAGGTGGGAAAGTAAGCTGTGAGGAACACACACAGAGTCTGCAAAGGCATATCAACAGGTTAAGTGAATGGGCAAGAAGGTGGCTGATGGAGTATAATGTGGGGAAATGTGAGGTTATTCACTTTGGTAGGAAGAACAGAAAAACTGAATATTTTTTAAATGGTGAGAAACTATTAAATACTGGTGTTCAGAGGGATTTGGGTGTTCTTGGAAACGAAACACAGAAAGTTATCATGCAGGTACAGCAAGCAATTAGGAAGGCAAATGGTATGTTGGCCTTTATTGCAAGGGGGTTGGAGTCCAAGAGTAAAGAAGTTTTGCTGCAATTGTACAGGGCTTTGGTGAGACCACACCTGGAGCACTGTGTGCAGTTTTGGTCTCCTTACCCAAGGAAGGATATATTTGCATTAGAGGCGGTGCAATGAAGGTTCACCAGATTGATTCCTGGGATGAGAGGGTTATCCTATGGGGAAAGATTGAGTAGAATGGCCTATACTCTCTGGAGTTTAGAAGAATGAGAGGTGATCTCATTGAAACATAAAAGATTCTAAGAGGGCTTGACAGGGTAGATGCTGAGAGGATGTTTCCTCTGGCTGGAGAGTCTAGAACTAGGAGACAGTCTCAGGATAAGGGGTCAGCCAATTAGGACTGAGATGACTAGGAATTTCTTCACTCAGAGGGTCGTGAATATTTGGAATTCTCTGCCCCATAGAGCTGTGGATGCTCAGTCATTGAGTATATTCAAGGCTGAGATCAATAGATTTTTGGACTCTGGGGGAATCAAGGGATCTAGGGATTGGGCAGGAAAGTGGAGTTCAGGTCGAAGATCAGCCATGATCTTATTGAATGACAGACCAGGCTCGAGGGGCCGTATGGCCTACTCCTGCTCCTATTTCTTATGTTCTTAAATCACCCCTTAATCTTCTAAATTCCAGGGAATACAACCATTGTTTGTGTAATCTCTCCTTGGAATTTAACCCTTGGAGTCCAGGTATCATTCTAGTTAATCTACACTGCACTCCTTCCAAGGCCAATATATCCTTCCTAAGGTGCGGTGCCCAGAACTGAACACAGTACTGCAGGTATGGTCTAACCAGGGCTTTGTATAGCTATAGCATAGCTTCTACCCCTTGTATTCTAGTCCTCTAGATATAAAGGCCAGCATTCCTTTAGCCTTTTTGATTATTTTCTGTACCTGTCCATGACATTTTAATGATCTATGTACACGGACCCCTAAGTCTCTTTGGACTTCCACTGTTTTGAGCTTTTCACTATTTGGAAAGTACTCTGATCTATCATTTTAGGTCCAAAGTGGATGACCTCACACTTGCCTAGATTGAAATCCATTTGCCACAGTTTTGCCCATTCGCTTAATCTATTAATATCTCTAATTTTATGCTTCCTGTGGAAAAAAAAACTTTCAGTCCTTCTAAACATGGCCAGCATTTAGAATCTGATGCTGTCAATGTTACCTGATGTTTAATCTAGATGATCGTATTGCTCTATTTGCCAACGTACAGTCACTGTGTGAAGCACTTTCAGATTTCAACATAAATGCAAGTGTTATTACACCACCCCAATATTCATTATAGACTGTACTTGTCCATTTAAGGTACAAAGAAAATCTTGATTTTCTGATGCTTCCGTAAAAATGTGAAACTCTTCAGCATAATAAACAAGAGCAGTGATTTTGAATTAAAGAGACGATTTGGAGACACAAGATCCTGGGAATTCACGAGAGGTGGGGTAGTTTGCTTTCGCAGTCGGCAGAGTGGTTTACTGGGGCTAGGGGACTCCGAGGCCGGTCTGAAGTTGTTGGCTCCCTCCCCCATTTTCCCCGGATTCTGCTGCTCCGAATGGGGCATTCTCAGCCAGTGACATCCCTGGAGGAGCCCAGCAATACAGACAGGAGGGTCACCATGCTGGCAAAACGAAAAAAGTTTCAATGTTTTTGCGGAAATGGCTAAAGGTTATGGGGGATGTACTTTGAACAAAAAGTGCATCCTGTAGACAGATGTGTCTAGTATCAGAATTCAAGTGCTTGCCAGAGAGCAGAGGATAGCAGCACAAAGTAGTGCTGTACTAATGAAAATATGTTACCACAGTGCCAAAATACCTGCTCCAGGATAGAGCGGGGAGGACTAAACTTCATATTCCTTGGCAGCTTTTTATTTTTAAGGATGACCAAGAATCTCAGGTTAAGCTTTTGTAATATCCTTTTGGAAACATTTTTCTGGCGCTCCCCCCGTCTTTTTGGTGCTGAATTGTCTGCTCAAGGTGACTGATGGCTGAACTCTGAAAAGAACCACTTCCTCATTTTTTTTTGTATTCACAGCTAACAGCAAGCAACTTCAAGATCAACGATGGTCCAGGTCAGATACAGAAAAACAGCCACAGATAGACAGTTTGGAGCTGTGCACTCACACAAGCTATAACTGGACTGAGCCTGCCCCAAACTGGTTTCACTTAGTACATTTACAGCTAGCTTTGAGAGGTGAAAGGTCAATGCTTCTTTCTCCTACAACTCTGGTCATCACTATGGATAATTATCTCGAACATATATGGTATATTTTATCGTAACTATTTCGCCCCCCCCCCCACCTCCACCACCACCACTTTTATCTGTGAACCCTTAAGACAGCCAAGGCATACTAGCTGAGATCAAATAGCTCAACACAGACTGGGGGATCAACAATGTGACCTTTCTGGTCTGTATAGCTCAGCTACTCATGGATAAACTCACTGAGCCATCAGGGAAACATCCTAGAAATATAAACGTGAAAACCACAGGAGGATCTAGGCTGGGATGTAATTTGAAACAGCTTTGTGAGGAATCAGGCTAATATTTTCTCTTGTTTGCACATAATTTTTTCTTCAGGGAAGAATAAAAGGAGGAGATATATAGATTCCTTTTATTCCCCCACTGAAGAAAAAAAATACATGCAAACAAGAAAAAGATATAGATATGGAATGGTAATGAACCATTTGGACCAGGTTTGATCCCTGGTCTCAGGTGGGGTGGCAGTGGGAATACCGCAATCAGCCTTAGTGACCCCGAGTTTGGGAAACATAAGACATTAAGCAGGGTTCCCACTTGTGATCACTATCCAGGGATTCCAGGTGAAAACTCAAGTGTGTAGAATTTGGATGAAACCAGGATCAGATGTGATGTCCCTGCTCCTAGTCAAATAACCTGTTATCCCTCACTGCTCAAGCTCTCAAATGGACAGGGGTCACTTGGACAAGGTAACAGATTGCTGCCAATTCCTCTGGAATTGTACCCTAAAATAAGGAGATAAAGGTCACCAGGGACTAACTCACACCAAGTCTCATTCTCCCATCACCCTTGTGCTCCCAGGCCATCAATGTCTCAAATTTAAAATTCTCATCCTTGCGTTCAAATCCCTCCATGACCTCGCCCCTACCTATATCTGTAATCTCCTCCAGCCCTACAACCCTCCAAGAACTCTGCGTTCCTTCAATTCTGGCCTCTTGTGCATTCCCAATTTCCACTGCCCCAACATTGGCAGCCAAGCCTTCTGCAGTCTAGGCCCCAAGAACTGGAATTCCCTCCCTAAACCTCTCCGCCTCTCTCTCTCCTCCTTTAAGACGCTCCTTAAAACCTACCTCTTTGACCAAACTTTTGGTCACCTGTCTTAATATCTCACGCGGCTCAGTGTCAAATTTTGTCTGATAACACTCCTGTGAAGCGCCTTGGGACGTTTTACTGCGTTACAGGCACTATATCAATGCAAGTTGTTGTAGGGAGGGGGAAGGAATCATTCTTTCTACAAGAGTTACCATGATGTTCCAATGTCTTCTGGTGGTCGATTCATCAAAAGTTTAGAACAATTTCCACGAGTGAGACTAACGGTTAAATGAAAATTTATTTCCATGTCACTTTTGCTGCCTATTGGGTATTTGTTTTTACAGGGTTCAAGCGGGGAATGATTAATAAAGATGACCTAGAAGAGCTAATCTGTGTTGCTAAATCTGATGCAGACATGAAACCAAAAACTTGCTGTTCATGATAAGGGCTACAGTGCTTAATGCTCAAATTACAAATAATCCTGCAGCTGTGAATGTGCAATTAGATAATCCATCTGTGGAAAGACTTCTGTGAGAACCTCACCATTTCACAAGGCAGCCTACCTTCATGTTAAAACTGACACACCTACAAAAATCTATGCCAAACAATCTCAAATGACATATCTGTAAATTCATTAATAAAAGCTTTCCAGTACATCTAGAGATAATAAACACACAGCCCCTTTCTAGTATCGATATTTCTGCTCAAACTTCTCTTTAGAGCTTTGTGAACCAGAGGCATATCTGTTACCAGGCAGGCTTCTGTTCTTTTATTATATGAATTTCTGAATGATGGTAGAAGTAGCAGATTTTAGTCTGAGAACATTTTTACATTAATAAAAAAGCATTATGAATATGAAAACTGACTACTGTACTCATATTTCTATGATCCAAACCCCACCATGCCATGCATATTGCATAGTGCCGACAAACAAGTAGTAAAGATCAATCACTTCATTCATTTTGTGTTCATTGTGTTTTGATCCTGGAGGAGCCATTCCTGGTAAGTGAATAGTAGGTCTGCTCACTTTTATAAGAAAATCCTGTGTTTCCTTGCATTGAGATTTTGACTGATGCTGCAGTTTGTTTTCAGATATAGTTTCAGGTTTAAGTTGCAATGATCAGAGTCATGTTAAGAATTAATGTTTCATTATACAGTTTAGAGTATTTTTTTTTGGATAGGTGTTTGTGTGCTATTACTTAGAGTAGGCCGTTTTACTCAGAACCGATCAGCTTTGTATAAAATTTCTTTCGCTACTTCCAGTCACTCAGATGCTTTATACAAAAGTCAGGAATTGACCAATCAAACCTGCCAACTTGGATCAGAAACCTCCCCCACCCACAGCATCTACACGGCCTGTTCAGCCAAGCTGAGTGAAAAGGGAGCCATGCTAACATAGACGTACATTGGAGTGATTTTAACAAGCCTCCATTGTCTCAAGCTGATGTGTGTGGGAAACACCGTGAGGTAGATTGTCCCTTCATGTGGTTTTTGGACAGGCTGCCAGCTAGCAGAGTGCGCCAACTGGCTACTTGATAGTGCTGGCGAGTAGCCATTTTGAGGGCTAGGCTGGTGGGCTGCGGGCAGAAAACAAGCCTTCTAGGGCAGCCTGCAGGTTCTGAGCTGCCACAATATCAGGGAGGCCCAGAAGACGGTAGTGCCACCCAACTGAATCCTAAAATGCCGATCACGGTCCGATGTACATCATAGGATCCCGATTTGCATATTAAGAGCACTTATCACCTGACTCAGGCAGGCACTCCGGCTGCCCAGCGGTAGACCCTTGCAAAGATAGCTCCAGTGGGAACGGGACACTAAGTCACACCTCAGCATTTTCGGGGGTGAAAGGCCTCAAAAACAGTCCCCATTTGTCCAACCAGTTTATCTTTATCTATAATCCCTTAATGCTGAACTCTAATCTGCATTTTCAAAAACTGTGTAGATTGTGGATTGAACCTCTATTGAGCTGAATTTGACTTATCAGCAATACCTTAATAAACATTGCCCAAAATTTCTGAGTTACATGGTCAAAAATGCCAAAACATAACAGATATTAACAAATCATTTGATCACACACAGAATGGATGCCTGGAGAGTTAGATGGGTGGGCCAAATCATCTTGCAACTTTGAGTTAAAGGCCATAAAATACTTCTTTGCAAAAAAATTTGCAGTCCATTATTTTCAGCACTAGGATTCTGAATGACATACACTGACTATGTGATCTAAATAAGAGATTCTCCAAATACTTAAATGATAATTCAGCATGCTGGCACAACCAGTGATAGTCTGATAGAGATAAATGTAGGGAATGACTTAGTTGCACAAGATTGTAGCTTGGAATTTCAAGAATATTTGGGGAACAATTCTGCATTGTCTCTAAGAATTAGGTTTTCCAATGTAGTCATAATATTTTATATCTGTCTTTAACTGCTTCTGACTGATGCCTTTATGGAATATTATTATGGGGCGTCATTGTTTTGATTGCCCTTTCTTGATAAGGACTGTCTGAGGAAAGTGGTCAGCTGCTAAGTTGTATCTGTGCCTGTTCCTTTAATGTCAAAGTCTAATTGCTGTAATTAGGTACATCCTGAGTCAGAAGTAGATTGCTGTTGCTAAGGGAAGTTCGCCTGTAGATTTGCAGCTGCTCATAAATCCCTGGGTTGTCCTCTTTGGAGACAAAACCTTATCAAGGTCAGAAGGAACTGGAAATGACTGCTTTCCTTTTACTTTTTTTTTGAACAAGATGCTAGTTGTTCTTTGATGATTTGTTAGCATTTTATGAATGTGATATTTGAGTTAATCAGGTGTGTGACACACTCTTCATGCCGTTTTCAAATGTGACAGCGGTGCTTGTTAAGACTATATATTATCCATATATCACAGGCACACACTTCTTGTATCAATATATTTATAAACTATGTGTTCTGACACACAGCATCAAGCAATTTGAAGCTGAATGAAATTACCTCTGGAGTAGGGGATATGTACAAGGGATCACCAAATTATGTGCTCTGACATAGATTGTGTCCAGTCTCGTCTTTCTGTTTGATGTCTTGCTCTCATTTTAAATTAGATAATTTAAATAAATCAGATGGGAAAATTAAATGATAAAGCCTGGGCAATGACTATTTTCTACATTATACTTTAACATTGATCTTAGGGACAAGCAGTTAAGCCTCGAAATGACTGCCAATTAAAGTATTGTACGGACACTTAATACACTTGCATCATATTCCATTGTCTTATTTTAGCAGATCTGGTTATTTCAAACAGGTTAACACTAAATTAAGAGAGGGGAATTTGACAAAAGTACATTGAGTGTTTAGATAATAACATAACCAACAGGAATTTCTAGACCACAGAAACAAAGGTATCATAGGTGGCCTATTGATTTTCTCAAATTACCATAAATATGCATTAAATGATAAAACATGCCAATTTTACTAGAATTTCATAAAGATTCCACATGGCAAATCTGGATCAAAATCATTATTTTGGTCAAATGCTTGGAAATTATATATCTCAAAACAAAAGCCAAATAATGAATCCATCACGAGGCTACGTAGCTTCTATTTTAGTTCAGAGCAAGATTGGGATTCTTTCTGGCTAGAAATATGGCTGCTATATTACTACCAGTCAGTGGGAAGGTTTAATTTATCCTATTAAGGTAAGTTCATTTGAATAAGTTTTACAACTGCTACCTCTTTTTAAAAAAGAATCAAAGAGAAAAAAATGATTACGGTGGCAATAGGATAAGACGCATACATTTTTCTCATAGGCTTGCTGTTTATTTTCTAGGAACTCCCAAGAGCTGATCCTAAAATACATATTTCCATCACAGGACTCGGGTCCACATTGTATTTTAGAAACTGCACTTGGCGAAATCCAGATGATGTGAAAGACTTAATATAAATGCAACCTCTTTCTTTAGCCTTGCAGTCCTTTGGAACGGGGTCAATACTGTCCAAACTCATTTTACATGGGACTTTTACAACTAGATGAGAGGAGAGATTTTCATCCATTTGATCTGAGCTGGAGTCCAAACAAAGTTCCAGAGCTGGAAAGACATTGGGCCGGATTTTGCTCTGAAAATAACAGCGAGGCTAACCCCGCTCACTGTTACTCCAGGGCAAATGGTAAAGCAACTTCCAGCGACCGCACATGCGCAGTTAAACACTGAAATCTGGAAGTTGCTGTACCAGATCCCCTGCTCCTCCATAAGCTTCGGAGGAAGAACATCTCGCCAGCTGACTCACCATCCAGATGAATGGAAGAGCGTGAAGTTCCTGCACTGACCTGATGGATACAAAGTAATCGCACCAAAAAAAGTCTAGTTTTTTTAAAGCCTAAACACCCTGTTAACAACATGGTTAGTTTTAATGACTGCCAAATAACCCCTCTAGCACTGAAAATTAATTAACAAGTGTGGAGTCTCATTCCTTCAGATTTTAATTGTTGTTGGACATTTTTTTTTAAATTATTTTTTTTTACTTTTTCTTTCTGGCTCTTTTATCTGTCTCTTGATTCAATATTTCTTGCCCTCTCGTTATTTCGCTTTCTGTAACTGATCTGACATTGAATTCACTATTCTAATTTACACTTCCTGGCTCTGACTCTGCGTGGCTTATTAACGTGCTTCAATCCGATTGGTTATGCGGATAGACAGCTGCTTGCCCAGTTGACGCAGGTCCCAGGTGCCTGGGAGAGTGCGCTGTGCTGGATTGAGAGCCCCACAAGAGGAACTTGCCATCCAAAAGTCCATGAAAAAGTCTATCTGCAAGTGCAAGTCTAACAAACGGTGGGCGCCGTTCGTTCGCCGCTCAGAGCAAAATTCGGCTCAATGTTCTAACCCTGCAACAAAAGGACAGGCCCTTGCCATTTCTTGGGCTGTCTCTATGTTGCAAGCATGTCATGCATTGGCCAAACCCTCTACAGCATTTTCCAACATTTAGAATATAATTCATCATTACCAAAATATTCTGCAGGGCAATTCATTCATCTTGAAGCAAAAGGTTATAGCTAGATTTCCCCCCCCCCACCCCCACAGGAAAACAATCTAATGTTAAATTCTTCTTTTGTTGAATACTTTTATGCAGTGTCCTTTTCTTGTATTTTTTAACCACTGCAGGTACTGATGTTGGCTTAAGCAATTCTCCCGAAAATGGACTCCAAAATTCAAAGAACCACAGCTCCTTAAATATTGACAAAAAGTTACCAGGGCTTCCTGGATTTGAATAACTGTCAACCGCATTCAAAAATAACTAACTGTCATGCATTTAACTGAGCAAATCATGCAGTCTGTGTTTGTTTGAAGGTAGTTTGGCTTCCCTCTCAAGCTTTGCTGACAACCAAATAAAACTTGAAACATTTATATCAAGTTAAGTTGGCTGATGTATTGTGATTGGACTTAAAGGGACAGCCACAGAGCCAAACTAGACAGGAAAAAGAACAAATAATTTTGTCACAGTCTGCATCCCTTCAAATTTCATCCATGCCCCAGTTTCCATTCCCACCAATATGCATTTCCTGTATATGTCCAAATCTGTATCTGGAAATATGTATATTTATGATAATGAGTACATTGTGTTCAATTAGAACACCACTTCAAGATCAGCTTTGCACCCATTTTGAATGGCTCGGGAGTAAACTGCACCCACACTGGATAATCTACCTTCAGGTATCTCTATTGCTCTGGTTGTGTAGTGTAAAATGCATTTACATCTAATGCAAACATTGTTCCCCAAACAGTTAATTTATTTAGGGGAGAAAGTCAAATGGTATGATTCTGTATTTCATTAATTCAGTTATGTATCTGACTTAACTAGTCACTACAGTGAAATCATTCTCCCTATAATTTTTTTTTTACGATGACTTCATGATATTTGTCAGAACCCGCTGTATTTTTAGTAAAAGAAATAAGAATTTCAAGGTCCATATGGTGAATTTTACAGCTTTGAAGCTGAATGAGACTGGCAATGGTGCATTAACCTTTAATTGCACCCACTTGTGATCTGGCAGCTTTCAATGGGCAATAATTTAAAGTATATTATTTTGTCTACTTTTACACTGAACATTACGTGATGATGATGTAAAGAGAGGAAAAAAAATTGAAAAAGTCACAAGGATTTAACTTGAACAACGACCACTGTATTGCTTATCTTCCCAACTTGAAGCAGTTCTACCTTTGCAGAGCTGATCCGTGATTAGAATCTGTTAAAAATAATTGAAGTGAATAAGCAACCTTTTGTTGCAGAATTTCAAAGCAAAACAATTGGCAGTTCTGCAGATGATGTCATGTGGCAAATTGTGCTGAAGTTTGTTATTTTACAGGGACCCCCCCCCCCTTTATTCACAGCCAGTATAGTCGACAGGCACTTATTATCCATCCAAACATTATTGTAACATGTGGGTTTTCGTACATTTTGTTTCGTCCATTTCAAACTTTACAATGACTAACGGCAAAGTCGGTCGATGAGACTGAAAGGTAGTGATTAAAAGGTGATGGGATGTAACACAAAACAGATTGTGTGTTACCCCCTCCTTCCCTTCCCTCACCAAAAAAGTAAATGTTTACAACTTGGGTCGGTCCGGAAAAGCAATTATATACAAATTTATTTTAAAACAATGTATTCACATGATTATAATTATTTGAGTAACAGGCCAAGTACCCCTCAGAAAAGCAGGATCTATTTTGGTTGGGAGCTTAGCAACTTCAACAAACCATTCCAGCCTGAACTGGAATTGTCACACCAACATTACAAATTAATTGAGGGGACTTTATAGCTTCACTAGAACATTTATTTGCTGTTTAACTTCTCTTATATAAAAAAAGTATTAAGGCAAGCTTATATTTTTCCTTTCCTCATATGCAGTGTGCATGATTCTTAAGTCATGGGGGAAGGGGTAAAAATGTACACAACTTGCCGCTGGGCTTCTGCCAATACTGCTTTGAAACCATAAGGAGGCATTCAAGAGCAGCTTAGTACTAACCCTTCCCTTTGCCTGTGCCTCTGATAGCTGTCTTTCTCTAATGATAGTTAAAATGGGGAACATCATCCTCTTCCAATGAATTTCCTCCGTTGTCCGGCCGAGTGGACTGCCCTCGCCTAGTTCCATTCTTATATATCCAGTTGTAGCCAGAGAATCTCCTGCAATGGCTTCTCTCGCACACCATTACCCATGGAGTCCCCCAAGGATCTATCCTTGGCCCCCTCCTACTTTTCATCTACATGCTGCCCCTCGGAAACATCATCTGAAGACAACGTCAAAACTCCACATGACCCTGATGACCTCAGCTGTACCTCACTGCCACCTCTTTCGACCCCTCCACTGTCTCTGATCAATCTTGCTGCTTGTCCAAAATCCAGTACTGGATGAGCAGACACTTCCTCCAATATTGGGAAGACCGAAGCCATTGTCTTCAGCCCCCACCACAAACTCCGTTCCCGAGCCACCGATTCCATCCCTCTCCCTGGCCACTGTCTGAGACTGAACCAGAAAGCTCGCAACCTCAGTAATCTATTTGACCTGGAGTTGAGCTTCTGCCCCCATATCGTCTCCATCACCAAGGCCGCCTACTTCTACCTCCATAATATCATCCAGCTCTGCCGTTGCCTCAGCCATCTGCTGCTGAAACCCTCATCCATGCCTTTGTTACCGCCAGACTCTACTATTCCAATGCTCTCCAGCCAGCCTCCCATCTTCCACCCTCCGTAAACTTGAGCTCATCCAAAACTCTGCTGCCCATAACCTAATTCGTACCCAGTCCCGTTCACCCATCATCCTGTGCTCACTGATCTACAATGGCTCCCAGTCCAGCAACATTTCGAATTTAAATTCTCATCCTTGGTTCAAATCCCTCCATTTCTCTGTAACCTCCTCCAGCCCTACAACCCTCCGAGATCTCTGCGTTTGTCCAATTCTGGCCTCTTGCGCATCACTAATTTCCTTCGTTCCCACCTTTGGCAGCCGTGCCTTCAGCAGTCTAGGCCCCAAGCTCTGGAATTCCCTCCATAAACCTCTGCCTCTCCACTTCTCTCTCCTCCTTTAATACGCTTCTTAAAATCTAACTCTTTGACCAAGCCCATCCTAATATCTCCTTATGTGGCTCTGTGTCAAATTTTGTCTGATAATGCTCCTGTGAAGCGCCTCAGGACTATGTTTTACTATGTTAAAGGCGCTATGTAAATGTAAGTTATTGTTGTTGGATCTCATTATCCAGGGAAGTATCAACAAAGATCTGCTTCCTACAGCGCTATGGAATAGCATGGTAGAACTTCCAAAAACTTCACTTTAAGGCAATTACTTTTATCAAAAATGCCTTCAAAAGCATCCTCCTTTTTTATTATTTGCTGTGACTGAATTTCCTTTTAGCGAGAATGGGATGGGAAAGTCCAGATTGAAGACAGGCAGATAGATTGCTACTGACGATGCTTCCTGAATGTAGCACAGTTGTTTGGCCAAACAGAATCCATTTTTTTCCCCATCTAGGTGGAATATCTACTAAGAGACTTGCCAATATGAAGCTGAACTCAATTATAACTTTTTGTTTTCACCTCAGTGGCTTTCTTATCCCTTCTCCCAAAGGTTCAACTCTTCATTAAGGTACAGATCCACAGGCACCAGATATCCTTTGGTACCTCACCCAACTGATCATTATTCATGTTTATGCTTCAATATAGAGAGGCAGAAGGCTGTTCCACATCACAGCTGAGCATGATCCTGTAGTCACATGATGTCCACATATGTGCACTTACTTATGCAGTAGGCATGGGGAGAGGAATCCTGGCTGATTTCCCCTTTGTTAACCCAACTGTAGCGCCCCTACTAATCTCCTGACTGAGATCAGCTAAATAACCCCAAATTGGAAGTTGAATCTGAAATCTTATTAACTTGCATGGGTCAGCTGCTAACTGAATAAACTTGTTGAGCCATCCAAGGAGCCCCTTCAACTATAACTAGTGGAATTAATTTTGAAGAAGCAATGAGACACAGACCTGCTTCTATTCAAGCTCAGAGGGGAAATGAAAAAGGAAATAAGGGAGGGGGGGGAAACGGGGGCAAAGAGAGAGTATGAGAACAGACTCTCTGCCAACATAAAAGGGAATCAAAAAGTCTTCTATAGGCATATAAACAGTAAACAGAGAGTAGGAGGGGTGAGGCCAATTAGGGACCAAAAAGGATATCTACTCATGGAGGCAGAGGGCATAGCTGAGGTACTAAATGAGTACTTTGCATCTGTCTTTACCAAGGAAGATGCTGCCAGAGTCTCAGTAAAAGGAAGATGTAGTTGAGATACTGGATGGGCTAAAAATTGCTAAAGAGGTACGAGAAAGGCTAGCTATACTTAAAGTAGATAATTGACCAAGTCCAGATGGGATGCATCCTTGGTTACTGAGGGAAGTAAGGGTGGAAATTGCGGAGGTACTGGCCTTAAATCTTCCAATCCTCCTTAGATACAGGGGTGGTGCCAGAGGACTGGAGAATTGCAAATGTTACACCCTTGTTCAAAAAAGGGTGTAAGGATAAACCCAACAACTATAGGCCAGTCAGTTTAACTTCAGTGGTGGGGAAACTTTTGGAAACGATAATCCGGGACAGAATTAGCAGTCACTTGGACAAGTGTGGATTGATTAGGGAAAGCCAGCACGGATTTGTTAAATGCAAATAATGTTTAACTAACCTGATAGAGTTTTTTGATGAGGTAACAGAGGGTAGATGAGGGCAATGCAGTTGATGTGGTGTATATGGACTTTCAAAAGGCGTTTGATAAAGTGCTGCATGGTAGGCTCATGATTGCGACCCATGGAATAAAGGGGTAAGTAACAACATGGATACAGAATTGGCTAAGTGACAGGAAACAGAGTAGTAATGAATGTTTGTTTTTTGGGACTGGAGGGAGGTGCACAATGGTGTTCCCCAAGGGTCGGTACTGGGACCATTGCTTTTCTTGATGTATTTTTTTTAATTCGTTCATGGGATGTGGGCGTCGCTGGCGAGGCCAGCATTTATTGCCCATCCCTAATTGCCCTTGAGAAGGTGGTGGTGAGCCACCTTCTTGAACCGCTGCAGTCCGTGTGAAGGTTCTCCCACAGTGCTGTTATGAAGGGAGTTCCAGGATTTTGAACCAGCAACGATGAAGGAACGGCGATATATTTCCAAGTCGGGATGGTGTGTGACTTGGAGGGGAATGTGCAGGTGGTGTTGTTCCCATGTACCTGCTGCTCTTGTCCTTACAGGTGGTAGAGGTCGCGGGTTTGGGAGGTGCTGTCGAAGAAGCCTTGGCGCGTTGCTGCAGTGCATCTTGTGGATGGTACACACTGCAGCCACAGTGCGCCGGTGGAGAAGGGAGTGAATGTTTAGGGTGGTGGATAGGGTACCAATCAAGCGGGCTGTTTGTCCTGAATGGTGTCGAGCTTCTTGAGTATTAATGACTTGGGTGTACAGGGCACAATTTCAAAATTTGCAGACGACACAAAACTTGGAAGGGTAGTGAGGAGGATAGTGATACACTTCAAGAGGATATAGACAGGCTGTGGCATGGGCAGACACACGGCAGATGAAATTTAATGCAGAAAAATGCGGTGATACATTTTGGTAGGAAGAATGAGGAGAGACAGTATAAACTAAAGGGCACAATTCTAAAAAGAGTAAAGGAACAGAGATCTGGGGATAGATGTACATAAATCATTGAAGGTGGCAGGGCAGGTTGAAAAAGCAGTTAAAGCATATGGGATCCTGGGCTTTATAAATAGAGGCATAGAGTACAAAAGTAAGGAAGTTATGTTGAACCTTTATAAAACAATAGTTCGACCATAACTGGAGTATTGTGTTCCAGTTCTGGGCACCGCACTTTCAGAAAGATGTGAAGGCCATAGAGAGGGTGCAGAAGAGATTTACAAGAATGATTCCAGGGATGAGGGACTTTAGTTATGTGGATAGACTGGCAAAGCTGGGGTTGTTCTCCTTGGAACAGAGAAGAGTGAAAGCAGATTTGATAGAGGTATTCAAAATCATGAAGGGTCTAGACAGAGTAGATAGGGAGAAACTGTTCCCATTGGTAGAAGGGTCAAGAACCAGAGGACATAGATTTAAGGTGATTGGCAAAAGAACCAAAAAAGGTGTCATGAGGAAAAGTTTTTAAAAAAAAACAAGTGGCTAGTATCTGGAATTGCTCACCTGTCTCACCCCCGGGGGGTCGGGGGGTGGAGGCAGATTCAACCATGGTCTTAAAGGAACTGATTAGACACTTGAAAGGGAAAAAATTGCAGGGATAGGGTGGGGGAGTGGGACTAGTTGGATTGCTCTTGTATATGGAGTCAGCGCTGACTCGATGGGCCCTGCCGTGCTGTAACCTTTCTATGATTTTATCACCTGGTGGTGAAATGAACCTCAGGGAAACAATTCTTGTACAATTTGAAAATAACTATTTAGTAATTTAAGTGTTTTCCATCATTAACATTAACTTCTTAATTAGTCAGTCTCTTAAATCATTGTTGCATAGGCAGGATCTTGTAGACTGCTGTCAACCAATCAAAATAGCTAGGTTGGCTAAACAAAACTTTAAGCACTGGAAATCTGAAATAAAAAAAAATAACATGGAGTGCTCATGAAGGGTCCGGCCCAAAACATGAATCTACATTTCTCTTCCAGTTGCTCACTGACTCGCTGCTCATTTCCAATGTTTTCTGCGGGGTGGTTTAATACTCATTTTGACTGCTCCCTTGGTAATTTTTTTGTATCCCACAATGCTGAAGTACAGATACTATGAGCCTATTTATAAGCATAGAGCATGTTCCCTCGTTTGGCAAGAGCCACATAAGCAGACCTAGATTTGGTAGGCCAACTTCCTGGATATCAGTGCAATCTCCTGTATTTTGTATATTTAAATACTTGCTCACCTGTCTCTGCTTCTTTCAAGTGGTTGAACATCCAGTGCAGACTTCTCATTTAATAAACCCTATGGTCCTGAAAAGTGTTGTCAAGAACTCACAACAGCTGCAGCCTGTGTGTTCATAGGTGTCTGAGTGTAAGAGGGATCATTTTCACAATTTCAAACAGTCTCTTATTTCATAAGTTGGCTTCAATCCCCTTTAAAATGTTGGCAGTATTATGACAAAATATTTTCCTCTGTTGCTTATCTTGGGGATTCTGATACAAGAGAGAGCAGAAGAGTACTGATCTGGAAGTCCCTTAGACTGACTGGGATTGTTGCAGTGGAGACCCAGAGGAGGCTCGAGAGGATCCGTTTCAAAGATTAAAAATGCAATCCTCACAAGGAATTAACAAAACAACTGGTCCTGCAGATTTCCTTACAAAATTACATTCCAGCTAAAAATTGGGGAAAAGACTCCATTAGTATTGAAGAGCGATGAACAAAAAATAATCTCCTTCAGAGCCATGAGGTCGATGAACAGGCGTCAGCTGCAGACACTAAAGATGGCACATGGGAGTCTTGATAGAGTGAGGAGAGCCTGATGGGAATTGAGTTTCAGACTCTCCACCCCATGGGTGCATATTGACTGGTTCTAATGCAGCAAATAATTGTTTAGGGGTGTGTGGCAGGAAGTGTGATTGTAAAACAATTGCAGACCTAAAGACACAGTACTTAACAAAACACATTTCAATTCAATGTCATTAAGGACCCAGTTTGAGACCATACTTACTTAAAGAGTACCTATCTTTTAATTGTAAAACATAAGATCTTTGGGAAAAAAATTTACCTCAGCCTTTTGTGGTGATATTAATAGAAGCTGTGCCCATTAGGCAATTTCTCTCTTCCACACTTTTCCTTATTGCATAGTGACCTAAAGGGTGTACGACCAGGAGGGAAATTCAAAGCTTTGAAAATTCAATGATTGGGAACAAAATAGCCTACCCAGAACTACTGTCCAGAAAGAGCTTTGAAAATGGTGCTTTTAAAAAAAATTCCTGCTCCCTCCCGCCCCATTAACCAAATCAACAACAGCTGTCAGCACTAATTCTGTGTTTTAAGGGAGTTCAATAACAATACATGTTTGTCTATTTAAACATATAGGCACACTAACAAAGACACAATAATTGTGTCACGGAACATTTAACTCATGATTAAACTTCTCCCTGTGTATTCTTGTCAAACACTTACTTCACCCCTCACTTTCTTTATTACTCAGGAACATCTGGCAGCCAGCTTTTTACAAGTTGCCTAATTTTTCTTCCAGAAATGAAAAAAAATGGATAGTATGAACTTGCCAGCTGGTTGACATTACATCACACCTGAAGTAATTGGATCACCATGGTTAAGTACTGCTTCACTTCATTTTTTTTTTGACTAGCGCAGGCTACTCTGGATTACACTTAACTTTTACTAACCATCAAAATTCCCAATTCTGCAAGTACCGTTTGTTGCGGTCATGAAAGTTCTGAGTCCCAAAAAGTAAACTAACTTGAGGTAAAACGCATCAGTCAAACAAAGGGTTCAGCTGAGTTCACAGAAGTTTTGTTGTAATTGAATAGGCTTAAGAAAAGTAAGACAAGGCAGAATCAGGAAACACGCCCAAGTTGTTGTATGATGTCATGACCATCTGTCAGAATAAATCCTGCCTACTTACTTTTACTAAGACAATATGAAAGGTATTTCCCATAATTCCTCCCCCACGTGACAACTCAGAGCCAAGAGTTTAACAAGTTACATGTAGCTCTTTATCATGTTGAAATGTCTCAATGTACTTCACAAAATTAAATTCGTTGGAAGTTCAGTGACTGTTATTATGTAGGCAAAAGCAGCAGCCATTCTCCACCAGCAATGTGCACAAAAAGCAATGAGATGAATGGCTGCTCTGCGTTTTTTGGTCTTATTGGTTAAGGGAGGAATGTTGTCCAGGACTCAGCAGAACTCTGGTACTTGCACATTGTTAACTGAATACTAGACATCCCCCTGATGGGTGCAAGCACATTATAGCAATTATACTCCAGTGTCGTCTCTTGTATCACTTTGTTATTCTTTGACAAAATATTCCAGAGGGTCTGAAAATCAAAAGCAGCTAGCTATTACCACACCGATTTGAGTGTTTATTCGGACATGGCACTCCCTACACACACAACATTCAGACGTTTGGAAAGGGTAATGCTTGTAAACTTGCTGGTGCCTGAATGTCCTGGTTTTATTTTGAAATTACTGGTCGGAGGCAAACTTGTGAGCACAAGTCCTGCATAGTACCCTCCCTGCAATTTTAAAGCAAAGGCAATTTTAAGTGTCCTTCCCATAAATTTTGCAAGAAGCATAGAAATGCTTCATAAATGCAACCCATAATGTGCAGGAAAAGAACTTCATAAAGCCCCATGCAACATAATGATATGTCTCTGCTGAAAGTCATAACAGTGAGACACAGTAAGGAGATGTGTAACACAGATGTTCACTGCTACCCAAGCATCAAATCTACATCAAATTATAAAAAATATAAGAAATACTACAGGTATGGAACCAAAGCTGTTATGTATTTCAAACTAATGACACTCAACTCTACCTTTCCATAACCATCACTGCCGTGACTATTGACGTACTATTCAACTGCCTGTCCGACATCAAGTTACGAATGAGCAAAATTTCCTTCAACTCAATGTCAGTAAACTTGAAGCCATGTTTTTTTTAATTCCTACCAGTGCCTAAGTGCTTTGGCTCCAGCTCTGTTTAATCTCCGAGCTGAACCAAGTGTGCAACCTCAGCATTCTGTTTAATCTTGGGATGGCTTTTTTACCCCACATCTGATCAGCCATCAAGATTGCATTTTACCACCTCCAGAACATTGTACACTTGCACCCCTACCTCTCTCCCAAATCCACACCTTCATTATCTCAAGGATTGACTTCTCAAATTATTTCATCCCTGACCTCCACTCCTCCACTTTTCACAACCTTCAGTTAATCCAAGACTCTGCAACCCAAGTTCACTCTTCCACAAAGTCTCACAAATCCATCACCATCTTCCTTGCCTATCTCCATTGACTCAAGATCCTCATCCTCCATTTCAAGCAATATTCTCCAGCTATATGTCCCAGTCCATCTCCTCCATTCCTCTGACTGTTCACTCCCTGCTTCTTCTACTCTGACATTGGAATCCAGTCCTTCAGTCACTTGCTCTTTGGAATTTGCTCTAAAAACCTTGCTACCTCTTCCTTCAAAATCCTCTTAAAAGCCATGCTTTCCATTAGTTTCCTGCTTTAATTTCTCCCATCCCCACTCAGTGATCGCTTTCTTCTCATTTTTATGATGTGGAGATGCCGGTGATGGACTGGGGTTGACAATTGTAAACAATTTTACAACACCAAGTTATAGTCCAGCAATTTTATTTTAAATTCACAAGCTTTCGGAGGCTTCCTCCTTCGTCAGGTGGAGGAAGGAGGAAGCCTCCGAAAGCTTGTGAATTTAAAATAAAATTGCTGGACTATAACTTGGTGTTGTAAAATTGTTTACAATTCTCATTTTTAAGCACTGTAAGATTTTCTCATATACGAGGACACCACACAAATGTTAAAACCTGTCTTCAACTATGCTTCAGTGTCCCTTTCACCCTCCCCGTCTCCTCCTTTCCCAATTTTAAAACTTTTGAGTATTCTTCTATATTCTATAGAAGGAGCACTGCACAAATGCAAGTTGTTGTTAATACTGACATTGAGAACCATCAAGAAACGAGTACAACAACTTGCATTGATACCTTTGATCAGTACCTTTAGTGTAGAAAAACATCCCAAAGCACTTCACGGAGGTGTAATCAAAGAAGAAAATATTATGAGGAGTAAACAAAAGCTTGGTCAAAGAGTTGGGCTTTAAGGAGAGTCATTGAAGGAGGAAAGGGAGGTGGAGAGGAGGAGGGCCTTAGGGAGGAATTCCAGAGCATAGGTCCAAGGCACACCCACCAATGGTGGGGTGAAGATGCAGGGAATGTACAAGAGGCCAGAGTTAGAGGAACAGAGAATTTTGCGGGTGAGGGGGGTTAACAAAGATAGGGAAGGGTGTTAAGCAATTACTGACAAAGCTGAGTGAGATAATACTTGGAACCAGCACTGTATGAGAGAAAGTAATAATTGCTTTGTGCAAACTGAACAAATTCCAATACATGATTAATTTCCCCACAATCATCTCCCCTTGTCTCCTGAAGATTCTGGCAGACGTCTAGTACCTCGCCCAAGTATTCTTCGTATGTATAAGTGAGCCTAGCAGGCTATTTGACTGAGTGCAGGCTGGATTGGCCATATGGAAATCATGAGATTTGCAAAATGTCTCTGTGAATGGTTCCACAGCACTGTTCCACAGCGTTGTATTATCAGCGCCCTCCCTTTTTCTGAGAATCCCGAAGAATCCTGCATCTTTTCGGGGGAGCAAGTCTGCCCCTGACTGAGTGTCGACAGGTTATTTGACAAAGAAGAGCAACACCGTCGAGAACAATCCTGTCTTCACTAAAAGTCCTCATGCATGCGCTTCCACCAAAAATCACTGGATGTCATTTAGGAGTGGGAATTCTGGCTGATTGCTCCCCTTCCTAGCCCAAGGGTGCTGAAGACAACTGCTATTCCAGTTGAGATCAGCACAGATCAGGAATCAAACTTAGGACCTCTTGATTTGTATGACTTAGTACTTCAGCAGGTGGTTCCTTTACCCATTAGACCACTGTGAGAGCCTCAACATAACAATTGTATCAACTGAGTGAACTCAGAGGCTATCTAAATATTCTTGGTCTCACTTTCTCGTGAACTATTTTATTATTAAAGGCCTCCCATTGTGGCCTTTGACTTATTTGAATCTTGCCTCCTTACTGGAGAGAACTGATTAGGATTTCTCGAATTGGGGCGTTTTGTTGGTCTCCCTATAGAGTGAAGTAGATATAATAAAATGGTCATTTCAAAAATTAAATGATGTCGCATCAATTATTCAAGTTTTAACAAAACATAAGTTGCTTGAAAAAATGTCTTTCTTATATAAAGTTGCCTGTGGAATTTAAAATGTACCATGACTGGAATGTACTACGTACAACTGCAAACTAGGAGAAGTAGAGGATCGAATTAGATTCTCAGCCCAAATTTGATACTAGTGGGGTTTTCTGGTTGTTCCTATCCCCCAATAAGTTATACCCTATCAGGTTTGGAATATTGTAAACAATTTTACAACACCAAGTTATAGTCCAGCAATTTTATTTTAAATTCACAAGCTTTCGGAGGCTTCCTCCTTCGTCAGGTAAATGTTCAGGAGCTCCTTGAAGCCTACGCATTTATACATATAGAACAATACATGGTGTTTACAGACTGCCCCTGCAACTGCCCGTTGCCAAGGCAATCACCGTGTTCAGACAGAGAGGTGTCACCTGCAGAACCCCCGAATACACATTCAACAAAAAAACAAACAGGAAAAAAAAACAGAGAGAGGCAGAGACATCCGGAAGGCAGAGAAAGCCAGCAAATGACCCATTATATTAAAAACAGATAACATTTGTTCGCTGGTGGGGTAACGTGTAGCGTGACATGAACCCAAGATCCCGGTTGAGGCCGTCCTCATGGGTGCGGAACTTGGCTATCAATTTCTGCTCGACGATTTTGCGTTGTCGTGTGTCTCGAAGGCCGCCTTGGAGTACGCTTACCCGAAGGTCGGTGGATGAATGTCCATGACTGCTGAAGTGTTCCCCGACTGGGAGGGAACCCTCCTGTTTGGCGATTGTTGCGTGGTGTCTGTTCATCCGTTGTCGCAGCGTCTGCATGGTCTCGCCAATGTACCATGCTCTGGGGCATCCTTTCCTGCAACGTATGAGGTAGACAACGTTGGCCGAGTCACAGGAGTATGAACCATGCACCTGGTGGGTGGTGTCCTCTCGTGTGATGGTGGTATCTGTGTCGATGATCTGGCATGTCTTGCAGAGGTTACCGTGGCAGGGTTGTGTGGTGTCGTGGACGCTGTTCTCTTGAAAGCTAGGTAATTTGCTGCGATCGATGGTCTGTTTGAGGTTGGGTGGCTGTTTAAAGGCGAGTAGTGGAGGTGTGGGGATAGAGAGAGGTTTGGAATAGAGAGAGCTCTGACCAAGTCAGAACAATCTGACTACCAGCCTGAAAGAAACTGCACAAACACCAATAATCAATCAATAGTGTCAGCTCGGCTCAGTCGGTAGCACTGACACCTCTGAGTCAGAAGGTTTGTGTATTCAAGCCCCACTCTAGCTCTTGAGCACATAATCTAGGCTGACACCCGAGTGCAGTACTAAGAGACTGCTGTATTGGCAGGGATGTTGGCTTTCAGATAAGACAGTGGGGATCATTTTCAACTGTGCCGCCTGGGTGGTAACCTGGCAGAGTGGATCTCCCACCCATCGTAGAAACTCCCTGACTTTTATCCCATTGAACTGTAGAAAAATTGAAAATTACCCCCATTAAACCTTGGTGTGCACGAATTTACAGCTGTGTTTGCCGACATAAAAACAGTGACAGCACTCCAAAAGTAATTCACTGTTTGAAATGTCCTGAGGACATGATAAAACATTACATATATGCAAGTTCTTTCTCTTCTTTTCTAACATCAACCACCTAAATGTGGTTGAATACTTCATCTATCTTAGAAGCATTCTTTTCAGTTATGGTACAACAAATCAGAAAATATGGGAACACTTTTGGCTAACTCGGAAAAAAATCAAATATGGGAGAAGCCTGCTTTTAAGCTTAAAATTGAATTTGGAAGTTTACTCAATGCTTGTCATCTCATCTCTCCTCTATGGCTGCAAAACTGGACTGTATTCGATAGCCATATCAAAGAATTAGAGAAACAGTGAATATAAAATTCATGCACCATAATGCATATCAAATGGCAAAATAAAATACTCATCATTGAAAGCCTAGCTCAACCAAAGTAGAGAACATGCTAATTAAGCATCAATTGTGATGAACAAGTCATGTTGTCAGGATGTTAAATGACAGACTCCAGGAAGCTTCACTCCCAACTGAAAGGAGAAGAGCACTGTTAAGGTGGACACTACATAGGTTACAAGGGCATAATGAGGCAAACATTCAAGCCTTGTGACAGTTCCACTGACTTCTTGGAAATCACATAGACCAAAACTACTAGTATGACACCACACAGCATGAGATTCAACACTTCAAGAATAAGCAAGTGCAAGCTGTGAAAGATAATGTTCTCAGAAAAATCAGCCACACCAACATAACCAGCCCCTGGCCACAGCTGTGTGATATGTGGGAGTAACTGAAACTCATGCATTGTTCTCCTGAGCCTTCAATGTTTCCACACACAAAAGAAATCTACAACAGCCAACTTGAATGGTGAAAGTGGTCATTTTTGTCACAGTGGACAACCAACCATAAGTTGTAGCCCATCTGGCTTTATATAGAGACCCAGATGTGCAATACTGTACTTTTACTGGAAGTATGATCTTGCTTTAACTACTCAGAGTTTGCTTTGTTGTACTTATCTGCGAATCTAAAACCTCAATAAAACTTAATTAAAGAAAAAAAAAGAGGAAAGAGCTACTTACAGACAAGGAAAATGTGAAACAGCTGTGTAAGAACATTGCAGAATTTACAACATAAGCTTGCAGTTTAATCCAGGAGTAACAGATGGGTTGAAATTATATAGCATCAACTCCATCAGGTTCACCAAAAGAAGTGAAAAATGTCATTAGAAAGTTAAAAAACTAGAATAAGACAGCCTACTAACTATTTAAATTTGCAAAAGACAAAAAGGTAAGTGTATATACTATCTGCCCGAAAGCTACAGAAATATTAATGTCTGAACATGGGGATAAAATCACCAATGACCACCATATCAAAGAAGGGAGAGCTCAATCCTTTCCACCAATAACTTGTACTAGCAAGATTGCTTTACGCTTCCTTCTTGGAATCCCCCAGAACTGTATTTTCCTGAAAAAGTTGGGTTTCATGCTGGAAATGTATCACGAAGCAAATACTCAATCAGAAAATGATTGCTGAGAAACATCTGGAAATTGGTCATAAAGTCTACAGTAATTTTATAGGTTCCATGAAAGCTTTCAATTTAGTCTGGAGACGATGACTTGTTAACAGTGCTGAGATCACATGGAACACTGACGAAAAATGATGAGCTTGATAAAACACCTTTATGAATCAACATAGTCAGCAATGATGGCACACAAACTACTACTAGGTTGGTTTGGGACCAAAGCTGTGTGCACACACTACCAGTTTTTCCTCTTCGTTACTTCATGTAAGTATAAGATAGTCACTAATAAATCCAATAGGGAATTCAGGAGAAATTTCTTTACCCAGAGAGTGGTTAGAATATGGAACTTGCTACTACAAGGAGCAGTTGAAGTGACCAGCATTGGTGCATTTAAGGGGAAACTTAATTTCTTCTCATGCATTTAAGTGTGTGGTATTACTTTTTGTAGTAAGAATAAGGGGGCCATATACTCCTTGGATAATAAGGGGCCGATTTTTGGATGGCCGAGCGGGTGCGTTGGGGGCTGGGGGGGGCTCTGAAAATGGCGGAATCCGAGAGCGGGTTTGGAGCCCGGCTCCAACCCGCTCACTTCTGGGTTCCCCAATGACGTGTTCGGGTGCGCGTGCAGCTCCCGCATGTGGGACTCCCACCGGCAAATAAAGCAGGCGGGATGATAATTTACATTGTTATTTAGGTAGTTGAGGTACTTGACAGACCTCATTGACTGGAGATTTTGGCAGGGGTGCAATTTTGAAGGATCCTCAGCGTGTTTCCCGCGCTGTGGGAAACACTCCCTGTTGGAGCAGACCTGTTTCAACCAGCAGCCAGTGGGAGATGCAAAGGATTATTTGACAGTTGGGGGGAATACCTCATTTATTGCAGCAGGGCACTCTGTCACTTCAGACAAAGTTTTGGCTGCAACACTTTTGTCTTTCCACTTAAAATTATTAATTTATACCCTTATCTCTGCTGTGCAAACACATTTTCCTACTTTGCGGACCCCCTCAAACTCACACCGTCAGGATGGGGGGCGCCATGTCACTTTGTCCGAGGACGAGCAATATCACCAGCCTCGCCAAGCACGCCGTCCACCTCCGCCACGTGGAGCTCCACAACACAGTGCTGTGCCACAGGAACCTGCACAACAGCAGGGAGGGCAACAACAGAGAGAGCAGCATCGCAGGAGGCACTACCCTCGCCATAGGGTCTACAGACCGAGGCTCAGCTTTCTGGACCTCTCTGAGGAACAGTGCATACGGAGGCTCAGAGTCAGTCACCAGGTAGTTGCGGACATCTGCAGCCTCCTTCATGCCAAGCTGCTCCCGGCTGGTCCGAGCAGCATCATCTTACCTGTCGCTGTCAAAGTCACCACTGCCCTCAACTTCTTCGCCTCCGGATCGTTCCAGCGTGCCACCTGGGACATCACCGGGGTCTCTCAGTCGTCTGCACACAAGTGCAGAAGGCAGGTCACCGACAGCTTATTTCGTAGGGCCTTGCAATATATCAACTTCCCCATGGATGACCTCAGCCAGACGGAGAGGGCAGTGGGATTCCATGCTGTGGCTGGCTTCCCACGGGTGCAGGGTGTAATCGATTGCACTTCCACACGAGCCAGGACTGTTCATCAACAGGAAGGGCTATCACTCCATCAAAACTCATCTCATCTGTGACCACCGCAAGAGATTCCTTCATATGTGCATCAGATACCCTGGCAGCTGCCACAATTCCTTCATCCTCCGGGAGTCCAACATCCTGCCCTTCTTCCACGCACCGAACACCCGCAAGGACTGGCTCCACGAGGACGAGGGATACCCCCTGCACACGTGGCTCATGACACTTCTGAAGAACCTCACCACCGAGCAACAGCGTCGATATAACAACAGCCACATTGCCACCAGGTGTACAATTGAGCATACTATGGGGCTGCTCAAGATGCACTTCAGGTGCCTTGATCGTTCTGGGGGTGCACTTCAATACACACCAGACAGAGTGGGGTACATTATAATCGTCTGTTGTGCCCTGACACCAGAGCTGAGAGGTTATCCCTATCAGGAAAGATTGAGCAGACTGGGGCTCCATTCTCTAGAAAAAGAAGACTGAGGGGTGACCCAAAAAAGGTCTTCAAGATTATGAAGGGGTTTAATAGGGTAGACGTAGAGAAGATGTTTCCACTTGTGAGGGAGACCAGAACTAGGGGCCATAAATATAAGATAGTCACTAATAAATCCAATCGGGAATTCAGGAGAAACTTCTTTACCCAGAAAGTGGTTAGAATGTGGAACTCGCTGCCACAAGGAGTAGTTGAGGCGACTAGCATAAATGCAATTAAGGGGAAGCTAGATGAACACATGAGGGAGAAAGGAATAGAAGAATATGCTGATAGGGTTAGATGAAGTAGGGAGGGAGGAGGCTCATGTGGAGCATAAACACTGGCATGGCCCAGTTGAGCCAAATGGCCTGTTTCTGTGCTGTACATTCTATATAATTCTATGTAATTCATCCAGTGCTTGGAGAGGATTATGATGGAGGCTGTGGATGGCAATGAAAATGAATGATCAACAATCTTACATTCATGGATAACATTGACCTGCTCGCACAGACTGAGGCATATTTCAAATAACAGAGTAAATATAGTAAGAATTTATCTCTGATGATACAAACTAATAAAATGAAGACAATAGTTAGTCGGAGGAAAAAAGAGTCAATAAACTGCTGCAGGATAAAAAAGATGTTTAAGGCGTCAGCATTTCAAAAGAATTAATAAGATCAAGAATCTGAGCAACATATTCAACTTAAGTGACTGAGGTGAACAATTCAACAGAAATATTGAACTAGCAGAAGCTACTTTATGTTATCTAAAATAATCTGGAAAGATAACAATCATTCGTTTTGATAAAAAGTGAATGATGAAGGTGTTTCGATCATCCCTGCTTTATAGCATTGTTGTGGAGATGCCGGTGATGGACTGGGGTTGACAATTGTAAACAATTTTACAACACCAAGTTATAGTCCAACGATTTTTATTTGAAATCTACAAGCTTTCGGAAACCTCCGAAAGCTTGTAGATTTCAAATAAAAATCGTTGGACTATAACTTGGTGTTGTAAAATTGTTTACAATTATAGCATTGTAATATGGATGCCCAAGATAGAGGACATACAAATGCCATTTTTTAGATATTGAATATTTGAAATCTTTTGACTACTATCATGGCATTACAGGGCTGTGAGTAAAATAGAATTGGTGCCTTGTTAGTTATTGAAAACAGAAACGGCTGCTCAGGGATGATCAGGACCACAATCATTTGATGAAAAATTAGTCAAGTTAAAGATTCACAATGATGGAAGAGGCATATTTGAAATGCTATGTACTTGGATCATCAGCTTTTCTCCAACAAGAATTTAATTTATAACTGATGTGACAAGTAAATTTGACCTCTATTTATAAAACCCAAAATTCTATTGGCCTTTTTCTATGGCTTTGTCTACTCCCATTTGCATTTTTCAAGGAATTATGTATTTGAATCCTTAGCTTTCTGTTACCCTACAAGCTTCAGCTTCCTTCCATTGAGTGTACACTTCCGTTCCTTAATTTTCCTCTAACATGTATTACTTCACACTTATCCACATTAAATTGCTTCTGCCACCTGTCTACCCATTATGATGACCTACCTATATCTTTCTTCAGTCTATTACAGACCCTTTTACCGTTTGCCAAACCCCTGACTTTTGTGTCATTGGCAAATTTTGAAATTCTGTTCCCTATACCCAAGTAAAAATCATCTATATATACGGAAAACAAGAGTGGACCCACCATTGACCCTTAGGGCACACCATTTCCAACTCTTCTGCAATCCAAGCCATACCCATTTACCCTAACTCTGTTTCCCATCCATCAACCAGCTTTTTATCCATGCTGCTACATTTTCTCTAATACTGTATGCCTGAAATTTGTAGCAAGCATCTTATGGGACACATTATCGAACGCCGTCTGAAAATCCATATACATTACATCTACTGCATTCCTTTTATCTATCCAATCAGTCACTTCTTCAAGAAACTTTATTAAATTAGTCAAACGTAACTTGCCTTTAATAAATCCATGCTGGCTATCCTTCATGAACCCATACATTTCTAAACGATCACTGATTTTATTCTAAGAGTTTGCCCTTTGCTGACTTTAGACTAACTGACCTTCTTGAACAAGGGTGTTACATTGGTTACTCTCGAGTCTCATGACACATTGCTCCTTAAATGCAGACATTCTCTGCTCCAGAGTCTCAATTTTTGGACACATTGCAAATGTGTTGTCCCAGGATAAACTGAGGATTCCATGATGGCCCAAATGTCATGCTCCACACATATCACAGGGTTCCCTGCTCTGCCATCCCTCTATATCTAATCGTCTAACTTAAAAATGTAGAAAGTGTTAGCCTGGAACTCCTACCAACACTAAGCTCTTCAAAGAACCAAAGCCGTTTACTCATTTCATGTGTTTAAAAATATAATACACATCATATTGCAAAGCAGGCCATATATGAAAAAAATGGACCAAAAAAGGCACTACAGGCAAAATATCAAAATAATGGAGTGATACCATCAAAGAGAATGAACTGGTAGCAATGGCACTATTGGTCTTCAGCTAACACATGAGCAGGATAGAAAAATGACTAGTCTCAACAGCAGAGTTAGAAGGAGATAACTACATAAATGTAACAATGCTATCACAACACTAGCAGTCAGTTAAAAGAAGGGTGTTTTGTCTTTTTGGCATAATTTTAAAAATGAGGTTAAAGAATATAGATACTTCAGCAGTACTGCTGTGACGTTTTCCACTGCTAAAGCTAAAAGCTGCGCATGGCAACAGAAGACAGGTATCTGTCATCTTTACATGGCATTACCTGGAAATCATCAACAGCAGAGTTTAGAATGATCTAAAATGTCCATATAGGTACTGACTGATAAAAATGCCAATGCCAAATATGAATGCCAAGTCAAATGAAAAGAAAACTAATTCTCAATCAGTGAATGACATTTTGACAGTTGTTAAAGACAGGCTAACAGCAACATTGGTCTAAAGAAAACAGTAACTTATTGCAAAATGGGACCCAAGTCAGCACGTTACCGCTGAATGATAAAATATGCATATCTATCACCAAGCTACAAAGTATGGCAACATAGTTATTCAATCTTTGATCACTGAAAGAATAAATACAGTAACGTGAAACCCCAAAGGGTCACAATGAGTACATTTAACATCTTTTAATGAGAATCTGTTGGCAGGGACATATGAAACTGGAACTTTCAAATTCATCAGGATTTGGCTGCCGAAGCTGCAGCAATCCTATATACACATTATATATCGAGTAACAGATATCAAGCAGTACCTCAATAGAATTAAGTAAAGCTTGAATATTTCATTTGAATCCCTTGAAATACATTCTTGTGAATTATTAAATGTTAATAGAGCACAATGAGCCCTTATTACATTGTTCCCCTGTTTGTCACGAACTTGGATATATTGCAACGTATGCTTGGCTCCCATTCTTTGCCCAAGTCCTGGCTTTCCTTTTACCCCTATCTGCTCTATTTTTCCCCCTGGCTCCCAAATCTATCATTTTATTTCTTTTTCAACTCCTGGCTTTGCTCCAAACACAATGCGCATGATTTTGACCCTGAGCTGGGAAAGGGGTAGGGGGTTCAAATAGCGGATGGGAAATCTGCAAGTACGGGTCTTTTATTTTTCTTTGTTGGTTTGCCATCCAATTGGCCAGCCTGATTGACAGGCTGGCTTCAGTCGGACAGGAGAGCAGCCAGGGAGAGGACGTGAAAAGGCAAGTCTTCAGGTAAGTCTTTGATTGTATGGATGGTGGAGGGGGGGGGGGCATGGGGGCACGGATGGGCATGGGGGTGTGGGTGGGCATGGAGGCACTGATGGGCATGGGTGCGCAAGGGGCATCAATGGGCATGGGGGGAGTCAGTCTTGGGGAGAGGGATCGGGGATCAGTCACAGGCGGGATCGAGGGTCATCACGGGGTCTGCGATCGTTGGGGGGGTTTGGGGGTCATCACTGGAGTCTGCGATCGTTGGGGTAGGGTCCGCGATCGTTGGGGGGTCACTGCAGGTAGGCTTGTTGGGCCTGGGGGTAGCACTCCTGCTCCTCCAGGCCCACAAGCTGTGCCAAAAAGGCACCTACCTACGTGGCATGAAGGAGAAGGCCCGGGAATCCCGAGCCCCAAGGGTTGAAATTGCATAATCTGTAAAAATGGAGGCCCACAGCCTCCTTGAAAGGTTTTAGTTACCAACCTGCCTCCTGGGAGCCCCTCGTCCCACCCCGGTGAAAACCAGAAATGGGTGGGTGGGAGGCGGGTCTGAAATGGGTGCCATTTTCAATGCCCCCCCGCCCCCAACCCACCTATTTTTCAATGTTAAAATCATGCCCAATCTGTTCTCCATTTCTCAATCCCAGCTTAGCTCTGAAGCTGTCCCCTCACGTGTTTCACAGTCCCAACTTTACTTCATCTAGAAGTCCGGATCCTCCAAGAATTTCTTCCCCGAGTCCAGCAACATCTGCCCATACGCTCCCAATGGATCTTCTTGGTCCTATTGTCTCATAGCTAGTTACATCATGTTACACTACAGTGATGCAAGACCAAAAGCTAAAAAACTGCAGATGCTGGAAATCTGAAACAAACAGAAGATACTGGGGACAGTCAGCAGGTCAGGCAGCATCTGTGGAGAGAGCAGATAATTCAATGTTTCTTCAAAAGGGTCCACTTCCAAAATGTTAACTTGTCTGTTCTTTCCTGATCTGCTGACTGTCTCCGGCATTTCCTGTTTTTCTTAGTGATGCAAGAGAAGTTGTCTCTTACTTTTTTTTATATTAAGAGGCCGAGGTGCTTTTTTACTGTAAAAATCCAGCTTTCGGTCAGTTAGTGGCAGAAATAATGTGTTGCACCACATCCTGCCAACTTGTAGCACACAGCCATTCCTGTCAAAAGCTTCTGAGATTTCACTTAACCAAAATATTCACTCCGAGCGCGCACATTGGGTTTCCTAGGGCAGCTCATGAGCATTGAGCAGGAAATTTAAAGTACACCTGCAGTTGTTTAAAGGGCTGTAGCAGTGAAGTGAATTTTTTTTTATTGCTGGCAGATTGCACTCACTAGAGGACAGGATTGGGGGTGGTGTAGGAGGGAATAGAGTAGATGGTATACTTATGGGGGGCTGAATCCAGATCCTCACGTTGTCCAATCCAGCCGAATTCTGGTCGAGCGAGGGAGCAGGCAATTCTTCTGCCCTCTTCTGCCTCCATCCAAGCACTACGTTGGGTGCATCTGGGGGAGTTTCTGAGTTACTCCAGGAATTCTGCCTGTAGAGCTCTCCTTAGGCACAATGGAACTTATGCCAGCTGAGGGCTGGGCTACTGTATATGTATTTATTCTTTGGGGAATGACAACTGTAAAAATTCAAAGCATTGATTAATCTGAAATAAAATCCCAAGTCATATGAGCCAAAGGGAAGGAGACTAGAGATCAACACCATTTTTCGCCAATGGTGGATTCTTGAAAGCGCACAGGCAAAATTAGGGATGCTGCATTTAAGGTGCTGATGCAAGCAGTTAAATAAATGTGGGTTTCCCTATTTGGCACTCAAGGAGCATCCTCCACAAAGAAGAATCATTCAAAGTGCCTGGCGAGAGATAGCTGACAGGATGCTGGCTCTGTGCAACACTCAGGCTGCAAACATAGAAGATGGTAGCCTATCTGAAGAAAGGACACACAGTTATATTAGCTAGTGGTTTCCTATGGCAAATATATGTCGCAAGTATCCATGCCACGAAGTGTGTTTCAGAGCCTGTTACTCTTTTAAGCCCCAATTTTAACTGGGGCACACCTGGGGCGGGTGGGGTGAGGGGCGGGTGGGAATGCCCCATGGATTCTGAGGCCCGGGCCATTTTAACTCCCATGCTTCATTTAATTGTGTCTGCACTGTCTCCTGCCTGAAGACGGCAGGAATAGAGTCAATGCTAATGAGCGAGAGTGGGAATTGGAACTTGAGCTGGACGCCAGGGACACAAGGGAACGGTCTCCGACATAGAATAAGTGCTGGCTGAGGGGGTTACAGAGGGAGGGAGAGGCAAGATCGCAGCAGTGGAGGCCCAAGAATTCCTTGCATGGCCTTGAGGAGCACTCCTTCTCCTGGCCCTCAAGGAATCCTTCCAAAGATTAAAAAAATTCACTTATCTTCGCCTATTCTGGACATGCTGATGCCTCGAGCCAGGTTTCACTAGTGATTGTGGCGGTGTACAGGCTTCCCACGATTTGAAGTTAAAATCGCATCTTGTTTTAGTTAGTCCTCTGCCTGCCTGTGGCGGGCGACCTCCATACTGCTGGAGTCCTGGCAGTTAAAATGGCGGAGGGGCAAATGCAGCAGGTTCCGCCCGGCCGCAACTTTAACCCCTCCCTCCACCCCAGCCCACATCATTCCCACCAGGCAGAGTTAAAATCGGGGCTCTCCTCTTTTCTCCAAAGCTTTCATGCCACCTTACAGCCTTTTCAATGTTAGCTTACAGGACAAGATGACACACAATAAATAAAACCGAACTGGAGGAAGGCCCAGGAATTACAAGCACTTGACGCAATTTTGAGGAAGCCACCCTGGAAATCCTCACTTGTAAAAACATCAAGAGAATATAGGAAGATGAAGCTGGAGGCCTTCCCCAAACCCAGGTCTGGCACCACCCTGTCTGGTCTCCATTCTCACTCATCGATGCATAGGTATACACACAACCACAAAAAGCATCACACACTGCATCTTGCAATGTGAGTTTGATTTGAAAATGTCTACTGAAGCCAGCAATGTAAAATATCTTCCTCTTCTGTTGTCATAAAGAAAGAAAAACATTTCATTGATGTGGTCTCTTTCATGTCCTCAGAATGTCCGAAAGTGCTTCACAGCCAATGGATTACTTTTGAAGCATAGTCGCTGTTCTTTTATAGGCAAAAATGTCAGCCAATTTGTGCAGAGCAAAGTCCAGAAACAGCAATCTATTTTGGTGGTGTTGGTTGATGAGTGTTGGCCAAGACACCTGGAAAACTCTCTGCTTTTATTCAAATAAGTGCCTTTGGATCTTTTACATCCACCTGAACTAACAGATGGGGCTCCAGTTTAATATCTTACGCAAAAGACAGCACCTCCAACAATATAGCATTCCTTCAGTACTGCATTGAAGCATCAGCCTAGATTATATACTCAAGCCTATCTTTGAGTGTGGCTTGAACCCACCACCTTCTGACTCAGAGGTGTGAATACTACCAACTGGACCAAGGCTGATACCGTAGGTCTGGAAGAGCAGACCACCAGTGGACCAGGATAATGATGATGTCAGCAAAGGAGCAGAACTTGCTGGCTGGATGTCCCCTGTACTTCAGAAAATTCAAACGTGCAGTGAAAGTGGATAGCTGTGTCATGCTCTTGTTGCTATTTAGTGATGAGATGAAAGTGCTGGCCCTGCCCAATGCTGCATCTGTCACTTGCTTGAGACATCTGTGGGGAGTAAATTGGCTGAAATGGCAGAAGATCCCTATGTCAGTCTAGAAGAAAAGCAGAGGCTTACAGCTTGGGGTGGCAGTGCCATCCCCTTAGTGGAGGTTGGCAGCAAGTCTCCTTGCAGTAGATGACTCAACTCTGCAACTGGTTTTGTTTAAAAGCAGGAACGGAGGTGGCAAGATAGAGGGAACTGGCTAGAGATTTCCAGAGGCAGAAATGTAGTTGCTAAATGAGTGGCTTCATTTAGGAGCAGAGGGAATGAGGGGTGAGGGAAAGTCTGGTATTAGAGGAGGGGAAATCACGTGCAGTGACAAAAGGCAGGACAAGATCACAAAAGAAGAGTGGGGTGATACCATGGAGAGATTTGAAAATAAGGATGAGAATCTTGATGATATGGAGCTTGGCGAGAATGGAAGTGATGGGGATTTGGTATTCAAAAGGCATGACAAGGCATTATATCAAGGCAAATTCTTTCTTTCCTACTGCATGTATAATACTTACTGGGTTATTTATTTATTCAGGTCCTATGTCTGGAGAACCTGGTTGAAGAGCTAGCCATTGCACAGGGAACAAACAGCCGAGGAATGGAGAGGAGTGAAATGGCTGTCACTTTATTGTATGGGTAGGGGAAGGGAAAAGGAGGTGGCAAAATGTATTTAATTTACAATAGGGAGAAAGTGTTCTTTTAATTAATTGAACTATAAAAGACACCATCTGAATACAGAAACACTTTGGTAAAGGTAAATACATGTAAATAATGTATAAAATTACCTCAGATGGTGAAAACTGCAGACTCTGAAATAGTCACCTATCATAAAGTCCAAACCCTAATAAGTAAGTAACTTAATCATACTCACTTTTTTGTCTTTGTTCTCTGCCATTTTCAGATCAGTTGATACCTTGCTTGGTTTTTCTCTAATTGATTAATACAGCAATTCTCCTTAACTAATATCTGGATACCAATAAAAAAAATTAAAGTGGGAGATATTAGCCAAATTACCTTCATGGTAGCAAAATTTTGTCTCATTATTTTATTAAGAAAAAGTCTCTGGCAAATGATTATTTGGCTAATATCTCACACCTGGGTCTTTTTTTTATTGGTCCACCAATACAACAGCCAAGGAGGAAAGCTTGAAAGGCAAGATATTTAGAGAGAAGTGATAAGTAGTTGTATTGGGCAGAGCTGCAGCATGCAAGGACAGGTGATTCATGGCACAATTGTTAAATTGGATGGATGATGCACTCAATCATCAGTTGCTGAAAGTTTCTAGCAAATTGGTAGGCGCTGCAGGGTCATACTCCATGGTTGCCAGGGTATGAACAGGAGCTGGGAGCCAGGGAGACCCTGCCCGGCAATCCCTTGCATCCTGGACTTGTGCATTACAGATTTCCCCAAGTCCACGTGCAGACCCATAAGGACTTTGTCCAACCTGTTCACCCTAAGCACCAGGTGATCGAAAAAGAGCCGAGTTGGTGAAAAATATAGCCAAAAATTAAAGAGCAGCCCCTTCAGACAAAGGTAGAGTAGGAGTATCAGATTATTTCGAATTAGGCACAAACGAAGGCAAAACGTGAATGAAAATATTCACTGTGTAAAAGAGGCTTCATTCTTGACATGGAGATATTCAGTAGACAACCTTCATGAAACTTAGACTGCTAATTTTATTTAGTAGGAAATAGTCCTTAAAAATAGTGGGGCTGAAATTCTGTGAGGCAGCCAGTCTCCAGATCTCCCACTGTAACTTTGGCAGGAGACTGGCAGAAGACCCAGGGAAATGGCCAAAACAGCCATTTCCACCAGAGTTACTGTGTGGAAACCTGTGGAGACTCCATGGAATTTCAGCCTCACTATTTAGAATTAGAAACTGAACTTCCCACACCACAGCAACACGTGATTCAAAACACCAGTCGTTGACTTACAACCATTGCCAATGAAAATATCAACCCAATAAGGAATAAAACTATCCTCACGCACCTCACAGTAGATATTATTTAAAATAATAATATATGTGTTGGAATGACTTCAAGCTGCAATCACATCATGAAGTTTAGAAGCAGAAAGAAAAATTGTGAACATTGGAAATCTAAAATTTGAAAAGCTGCAGAATATGCTGGAAACACAAAGGGTCAGTCGGCATCTGAAAGAGACAGAAGTTAATGTTTTGGGTGGGACATTTTATTAGAAATTCTAATGAAAAGTCTGTACCCAAAATGCTAACCTGTCTTTCAGGTGCCAATTCACCTGTTGTATATTTACAGAAGGTTTTTTTTTATTTGAGGTTTCAAAGTCAATTAGAACCTGCTTGTGCCTTTATGAATCCCACCTGTATTCTCTAGTTATTAGTAATGTTGTAGAGGAGTTATTGAACTAAAGCAGACAAAGATTCAGTGAAGTAAAGTCAAACTCATGATGGATATTGACTGAAGAAGAATCTGGTGCAAATTTGCTAAAACTAGCACTGCTGATGAGATCATCAAAAGCAGCGGGTTGAGCAGAAGCAGAATTAGGACCACTGATTTTTTTCCCCCCAATTAACTTCTACCTGGACTAATTTTCTCCCCTTCGCTCTTGGTTATGATTCCAAAGGTGCCTGCTGCCTCCAGGAAGTCCATTCCAAAGGTTATTCTCTATGTGTGGTCATAGGCAGTGAGTGCCTATTCAACTAATGTGGGGCATTATAGCTGAGCCCAATCCTACATTCACACACAAGGATTTCCCAACACAAGGTTTAATGGAAAATGCTTAGTTAAGGGAACTCCCACTGCTGCCCTGACTGAGATCAGCTAATTCTGCAAAGACAATATTGGCACTCCCTGGTTTGTGTGGTCAGTGCTGCATGATATTTTCTCATTGAGCCATTGGAAATTAACCTTTTTATTGCTGTTACAGGAATAAAATTCTATACCAAGTACTTAATACACTATGGGCCCGATGTTAGCAGGGCTGCGGGTTCTCGGCGGGGGGGCTATCGGGCGCGTGGGTAACGCGCCCAGTGAAATTAGTCAGCTTCCCGCGCGATTGTAGCAGACAATCCACTAATTGGATCCACTTACCTGCTCTTCCGGGTTCCCCACTGCTGATCTGCGCATCGTGCGGGCTGTGCATGCGCAGTAAGATCTGTCAGCTGGAGGCGCTCTATTTAAAGGGGCAGTCCTCCACTGACAGATGCTGCAACAAATAGCAAAAATTACAGCATGGAGCAGCCCAGGGGGAAGGCTGCTCCCAGTTTAATGATGCCTCACTCCAGGTATCAATACATGGGGTGAGGAGGAGGGGGAGGACAGAGATCTTCCTCCCGGCGGGCGGGAGGAAGCGGCCTGCCTCAGCCACCAGGAAGGCCTGGCTCGAGGTGGCAGAGCAGGTCACCAGCGCAACCAACATATCGCCCACCTGCACACAGTGCAGGAGGCGGTCCAATGACCTCAGTAGGTCAGCCAAAGTGAGTACACGTAGCCTTTCCCCTACACTCCGTCTGCCACATCACTGCCCCCACCCCACATCTCCTTCAGCACTGCCAACACCACTCTGTCACATCACCCCTCATACCCGCTCAAACCTCATCCTCATCTTACCTGCACCTACTCACCTCGCCAGTACTCATCCCGCCACTACCACTCAACCCAATCATACATCTCATGGCTCTATCACATACTCACCCTCTCGTGCATCTCTTTCACGGCCAGCCTCACTCAACCTGCCACTACCTGTGCTGCAGCCTCAGGGCATGCATCACATATGTGCAGTAGGCAGCGTAAGGCAAACGTGTCGTGAGCATGAAGGGGATGCACAAGGGTGTTTGAGGGTTTGTCATGGGTGTTACTTATATTGAATTTCTGAACAACTCACGTTACATATTATATTGGCACCACTACTGCCATGTCTTCGCGAATCCTGTCTGGTTTGTGCAATAATGCCCGCTCCTGAGGATCACTATGAGGACGCACAACTGATGCCATCCATTGGGTCACTGCAGAGTGGGTGTAGGTGTATTTGCAGGGCTCTTCTGCGCAGACGACTGAGAGACATCGGCGATGTCCCCGGTTGCACCCTGGAAGGATGCGGAGGAGAAGTTGTTGAGGGCAGTGGTGACTTTGACAGCGACAGGTAAGAAGATGGTGCTCGGGCCAGCCAGGAGCAGCTCGGCATGAAAGAGGCTGCAGATGTCCACAACTACATGTCGAGTGACTCTGAGCCTCCGTGTGCACTGCTGCTCAGAGAGGTCCAGGAGGCTGAGCCTCGGTCTGTGGACCCTGTGACGAGGGTAGTGCCCTCTGCGACGCATCTCTCTCTGCGGTAGCCCTCCCTCCTGCTGTACAGGTGGATGTGTCACAGCACTCTGTTGTGGAGCTCCATGTGTCAGAGGTGGACGGCGTGGATGGCGAGGCTGGTGAGGCTGGTGATGCTGCTCGCCCTCCGAGGAGGTCATGACTGCAGCTATGGCGGCCCCCATCCGCAAGATGTACATCTGAGGGGGTCCGCAAGGTAGGTACATGTCTCCGGACCCCGGGGTAAGTGTGCAGGTTGGTGACTTTGATTGTCAGGAGGAGGGTGGTGGAGGCCAAACTTTGTCCCAAGTGACAGAGTGGCCTCCTGCAATGGGTGAGGGTCTCCCCCCCCTACCTGTCAAATGGACCTTTGCAGCTGCCACAGGCTGACAGCTGCAACACGTCCATTTGACCTGGGAGTGTTTCCCCCAGTGTGGAAAACAGTCCCAGTTTGTTCTAAAATCGCACCCCTCCTCACATAATCCCTTAATCAGGTCAATTAATGACCTGAAATACCTGAATAAATACTTTCAAGTGGCATCCCGCTGGCTTTAATTGCCTGCGGGATTCCCACCAGCGGGGGCTGCGCGCGCACGCCGGCGCGTCAGCGGGGAACCCGGAAGTGCGTGGGTTCGAGGCAGGCTCCGGTCCAGCTCCGGGATTCTCCGATTTTTGGAGCCCCCCCCCGCCAGGAACGCACCCGATAGCGGGTGCTAAAATGACGCCCTATATTTGTTCTCAGTCTTATCAACACTTGTTTGCAGACAGGCAGGTAAGAAAAAATATATTTTTTTAAATCATCAAAGATTTCATGAAACTGCTGCTTTTCTGGATCTACTTTAAAAGTTGAGTTGATTAGGAGCTTACATTAAAAAATTGAAGAATAAGGAACATGAAGTAAAAAACCATACAGTAGCAGATCCCATGTAGAATGGAAAGACAAGAAGAAGGGGCACAGAGGCCAGTGGTATCAAGAACTAATATGCCAATTAGCATCACATAATTTTATTAAGTAATAAGATGATGGTCATGCACACTGTACCCAGGGGAATTCCTTTAACAGGTTAGAGTGGCTTAAAACAAGGAAATCACAGGGTATGGGGGTAAGTGGCAGGGAAATGGCAGCATATGACCATCTGCCATAAGGATTTGACCAGGTGTTGTCAAACTAGAAATTTTCAATGCATGATACCCATTACAGAATGGCTGTTGTGAATTAATGAGGTACACCAGACTAAACCGGGTGCAGTTATTGTCTGTCCAGTCCATGTTTTGTAACAAGTGGATCCATTCCTTTAGCACTAGTTCATCCACTCCATGGAGGAGATTTTCAAGTGGGGCCCAAAATGGGCACGATATCAGCAGTCTGCCCATGCCACTTGCCTAAGGCCACAGTCAGAAGATCCAAACCATTTTCAGATTTGGACCTCATTTAAATTTTATTGGCCAGTTGCAAACGCTAAACGGGCGCTCCACTGCAACTCGCTGGTTTGGTGTCGAAGGAAATCGGCCGGCCTCTGCATGGAGCCCGCATGAATGTTGCTCCTGGTCCCAGAAAAATCTTTAAAAATGAAAAAGCTTAGCCTTTCTGAGAGGCTTCCTTTAAGGCCGCTCAATGCCTTGAGACATTGGGACTAACACGCACTTCGCCTGCTCCACCCACTTCTCAATGAAAATTGTAATCGAGGTCCTACAACTAGCATAGGATTTCAATTTGCACATTTAAACAGCCTCCCACCTCACTGTTCTGTGGTGCAAATATGCTGTTGTTTCCAGGTGTCATTAAATTGTTAGCAAAATTACCGATATCTGGATATCCTTTGTATCTCTTATAAGCCAATGCACAATATTATAACAGTTTGTGCACACACCACATCAATACTGGCATTCCACTTCTCTGAGAAAGCAATAAAACATACCAATACTTTCAGAACAGTAAACAAGTTTGTCTGATTTCTCTCATTTTTTATTTTTCTGCCTTCCTGACTATTTTAAGATCATATATTTGCATTCAGTCAAGAAAAAGACATTGATGCATGAAATGGAATATAAGAAAGAGAATCAAAAATTATTAGCATCTAAAGAGTAGCAAGCGATAGAGCCTGGCTTTGCACACTTTTATTTTCTACTTTCAGCAACGTGAGATGTTTTGAAGGTTTCAACGTGTGTATTTGTTTTATGGGCTGAGTATTACTGAGCTCGTTAATCAGATTCAGGAAATGGAAGTTCAGCAGACGTTACAACATTCTATTTTTTTTTAAACTGACCTTAAAGAAAAGTCATTAGTTTTAATTACATCACTCGGCTGCATTAAAGTGGATGGTTTCTTAAACTGAATCTATCACTTCTCTGCACATAATGAATTGAAAGTATTACCATGGACCTACAAATTATTGTCTCAGATTTGATGTTGGAAAACAGCTGCATGGAAATTAGTCGAGATACCGTGTGAACGTGATCTATGTTTTGTAATTTTTTTGTGCGTATGATGAGGATGAAAATGGTGCAAAATAAATGTAACAACTGACACTGTTCCTCCTCTCTGCATCCTAAATGTGCTCAAATCAAGATTTAAATCTATCCCATTCTACTTGATTCTTTCCCAGGATTTTAAACCTGTGGAATTCCTATCTCCCTCAGTCTTCCATTCCTCCTGCAGTCCTTAAAAACCCAAACTTGATATCATCTAATCACTGTTGCTTATCCTACTCTTTTCAATCTTCTTTGTGTTCTGTTCTAAGGCCTTTGGCCCTTCATTTAAGTTTCTCAATATAAATTTTTTAAAATTTCATTGAACTGTTTGCACTGTGGTTCCTGTCTTCTCTAAGACTCACTTTATGGATGTCAGGATAGATATACTGTTTGAACTCAGATTAAAGTCAAAGGATCAAAAATGTGCATTTTTGATATTTTACCTTTTTTTGCTTTCAACAACTATTTATCAATGGTGTGCAATCTGAGCTTGGTCAATGTGGTCTCCTGGACTCATTTTCAACTGCCTAAGAGGGTCGGAGAGGATTTTTCCAATTTTTTTCCAATTAGCCTTGGGTTTTAATCTTTTTTTTGCTCCTCCCAGGAGAGTACATGGTTACTGGTGGGTAGGGGGTGTCTAATCATGATGCTTCATGCATCACAACTGTGATGGGGAGGCTTGTGGAACGGATGGGCCTAAATTTTAACACCGAGCTGCGAAGACGGCGGTGGTGGTTGGGAATTCCTGACAGGAAACCCGGAAGTACGGGTTTTTTTTTATTTGTTCACGGGATGTGGGCGTCGCTGGCAAGGCCGGCATTTATTGTCCATCACTAATTGCCCTTGAGAAGGTGGTGGTGAGCCGCCTTCTTGAACCGCTGCAGTCCGTGTGGTGAAGGTTCTCCCACAGTGCTGTTAGGAAGGGAGTTCCAGGATTTTGACACAGCAACGATGAAGGAACGGCGATATATTTCCAAGTCGGGATGGTGTGAGACTTGGAGGGGAACGTGTAGGTGGTGGTGTTCCCATGTGCCTACTGCTCTTGTCCTTCTAGGTGGTAGAGGTCGCGGGTTTGGGAGGTGCTGTTGAAGAAGCCTTGGCGAGTTGCTGCAGTGCATCCTGTGGATGGTACACACTGCAGCCACTGTGCGCCGGTGGTGAAGGGAGTGAATGTTTAGGGTGGTGGACGGGGTGCCAATCAAGCGGGCTGCTTTGTCCTAGATGGTGTCGAGCTTCTTGAGTGTTGTTGGAGCTGCACTCATCCAAGCAAGTGGAGAGTATTCCATCACACTCCTGACTTGTGCCTTGTAGATGGTGGAAAGGCTTTGGGGAGTCAGGAGGTGAGTCACTCGCTGCAGAATACCCAGCCTCTGACCTGCTCTTGTAGCCACAGTATTTATATGGCTGGTCCAGTTAAGTTTCTGGTCAATGGTGACCCCCAGGATGTTGATGGTGGGGGATTCGGCGATGGTAATGCTGTTGAATGTCAAGGGTGGGTGGTTAGACTCTCTCTTGTTGGGGATGGTCATGATTAGGAACAGTCAGCATGGTTTTGTGAGAGGAAAATCATGTCTCACAAATTTGATTGAGTTTTTTGAAGGGGTAACCAAGAAGATAGATGAGGGCTGTGCAGTAGACGTGGTCTACATGGACTTTAGCAAAGCCTTTGACAAGGTACCGCATGGTAGGTTGTTACATAAGGTTAAATCTCACGGGATCCAAGGTGAGGTAGCCAATTGGATACAAAATTGGATTGACGACAGAAGACAGAGGGTGGTTGTAGAGGGTTGTTTTTCAAACTGGAGGCCTGTGACCAGCGGTGTGCCTCAGGGATCGGTGCTGGGTCCGCTGTTATTTGTTACTTATATTAATGATTTGGATGAGAATTTAGGAGGCATGGTTAGTAAGTTTGCAGATGACCCCAAGATTGGTGGCATTGTGGACAGTGAAGAAGGTTATCTAGGATTGCAACGGGATCTTGATAAATTGGGCCAGTGGGCCGATGAATGGCAGATGGAATTTAATTTAGATAAATGTGAGGTGATGCATTTTGGTAGATCGAATCGGGCCAGGACCTACTCCGTTAATGGTAGGGCGTTGGGGAGAGTTATAGAACAAAGAGATCTAGGAGTACAGGTTCATAGCTCCTTGAAAGTGGAGTCACAGGTGGATAGGGTGGTGAAGAAGGCATTCAGCATGCTTGGTTTCATTGGTCAGAACATTGAATACAGGAGTTGGGATGTCTTGTTGAAGTTGTACAAGACATTAGTTAGGCCACACTTGGAATACTGTGTACAGTTCTGGTCACCCTGTTATAGAAAGGATATTATTAAACTAGAAAGAGTGCAGAAAAGATTTACTAGGATGCTACCGGGACTTGATGGTTTGACTTATAGGGAGAGGTTGGATAGGCTGAGACTTTTTTCCCTGGGGAGTAGGAGGTTTCGGGTTGATCTTATAGAAGTCTATAAAATAATGAGGGGCATAGATAAGGTCGATAGTCAAAATCTTTTCCCAAAGGTAGGGGAGTCTATAACGAGGGGGCATAGATTTAAGGTGAGAGGGGAGAGATACAAAAGGGTCCAGAGGGTCAATTTTTTCACTCAAAGGGTGGTGAGTGTCTGGAACGAGCTGCCAGAGGCAGTAGTAGAGGCGGGTACAATTTTGTCTTTTAAAAAGCATTTGGACAGTTACATGGGTAAGATAGGTATAGAGGGATATGGGCCAAGTGCAGGCAATTGGGACTAGCTTAGTGGTATAAACTGGGCGACATGGACATGTTGGGCCGAAGGGCCTGTTTCCATGTTGTAAACTTCTATGATTCTATTCTATGGCCTGGCACTTGTCTAGCACAAATGTTACTTGCCAGTTATCAGCCCAAGCCTGGATGTTGTCCAGGTCTTGCTGCATGCGGGCACGGACTGCTTCATTATCTGAGGGAATGGAACTTCATGGGATGTGGGTGTCGGACGTCCGGACGTCCTTATGATTTTGACGTAAGGATGTCTTTTTTTTTGTCGGTTTCCCGCCTGACAGGAAACGAGATGATAAGTCTTAGGTGGAGGGGTAGGGGGTCGGTCATGGGGTAGTCGGGGTCGGAAGTCATTGGGGCTATGGGGGGATGGGAGGGGGGGGCATCGGGGGTTCGGGAGTCATCAGGGGTCAGGTTCGGGGATCGGGGTCATCGGGGGGGGTCCAGAGTCATCGGTGGTCAGGGGTCATCTGGGAGTGTGGGGGTGAGGTCGCTACAGGTAGGCTTGCTAGGCCTTGGGGAAGCATTCCTGCTCCTCCGGGCCCACAAGCAGTGCAATAAAAGCACTTCCCTGCTTTTTCGGGCCTTCTTGTCTTCTTGTCTCCTCTCACGTGTCGTGAAGTAGAAGGCCCAGGAGCCCGGCCCCCACGGGTTAAAAATAAAAAAGCCGTAAAAATGGAGGCCCACAGCCTCTTTGAAAGCTCTCAGTGACCGACCCGCCTCCAAAGAGCGGGTTGGTCACCTGCCCCTCATCCCGCCACCGTTAAAACCGGAAGTAGGCAGGTTGGAGGCGGGTTGGGGTCGGATTTTAGATTTTAAAAATTTTTACTGCCCCTATGCCTCCAGCCCACCCATTCTTCCAGGTTAAAATTTAGGCCATGTTCTTTCATTGCCCCTCATTTACGTATATGTTTATAAACAGCCAATGAGAAACTAGTAATGAGCAATCCTGAATTCTAGTCAAGAGAACCTATCAATTTAAAAAAAAGTTTTTAAAAAAGCAAATCAATTGAATTGGTACAAATTTTTTCTCAGCACCTGAAGTTATTAATGTCCAAAACAAGATTTTGAATAAAATAAAAACATCAAAAAATTACATATTTCACAATATGATTAAATTTATGTTTATTTTTATGTATGTTTATATATCCAGAATGAGAAAAGGCCCATACATCCTCAATCTAATCATTTCACTTATTTCCTGCCCATGCACCAAACATCCCTTTCTCCCACCTCCTGGGAGAGGAAAAAGACAGAGGAGACCTGTAGCTAATTAATTATTTCTGTAAAAAATTCCTCTCTGACCCGGCATTGATAATCAGTCACAAACTTCAGACAATGAGCTGGAATGTTGGTGGAGCAATCAATGATCACTTCCAAATCTTTGTTTCCCTCGTATATCTTTAACTGACAACTGCTAATGTTATATTCCATATCCTTATTATGAGCATCAATGCGTATAACTGCACACTTATCTACACTGAAGGACATTTTCCAGTCTTTGGCTCACTTCACCAATATCTACAAATCACGTGCTATCTATTTCCCTCTTCTAGATTACTGATTCTGCCGTATAATTTGATGTCAGCTGCAAAGTTAATTGCTGTGCTGCCAAGATGTCCTGCAGATCATTCAGAAACCCTAGGGCACCCTAGCCATGACTGGACCCCATTGGGGACATTCTTCCCATTTCGCCCTCTACACTATGAGACCTAATTTACTCAAACAATCCCTCAATGGGGCTCTTCATCAAATTTACCCATTGAATTGTCTTTTGTGTCTTTTAATACCTCCATTAAAGTTTTTACTTCAAGGCGCAGCCTGTTTCAATAGCCTTGGTTTTGAGAGGATATTTTTTCTCCACAAATTGGAGAGGTACTAACGTGTTTGTGGACTCTGAGCGTGTGTAGTTTGCAGACATTCTGAGCATATATTAGTAACTTTCTCTACATTGAAACAGGAAGGTGTACCCCCTGATCCTGTAAGGATTTGTGAGTTTCTCTGCTTTTTCCAAAAGATGTCAAAGCAAACTGGAGATTGAATTCTCCAAGCTTTATTTGAGGCATGTTTCGCATTTGAAATATTAATAACTGCTACTTTTCTGTTATAAAGTGCTCACAGACAATTAAACAATGTGTGATTAGCAGTTCCTATGGTTCCTTTGTTAACATCTATAGAGGAAAACTAAAATGGATTTCTTTTATGCAGTGGAAAAATTGAAAATGGCTTCAGTTTATTTTTCCAAGTGATTTAATTGTATCTGGAGGATAAATTTGAATGATTGGATTCTCCAGATTGTCTGCTGTCCACATCAATCATAGCAAGTCCTCGTCCTCTTTGTTTTGGTTGCAAATTTAGTTGACAAAATCTTTCTCTTCTCAGAAAGACAATGAATCATTTCTGGAGCTTAAAGGTAATCTTTTTTTGAAGAAAAGCTTGGAAACTGTAAACAATGAACTTTTCAGCATTTTATGAGGTAAGATTTGCTTATTTGTGGAAGTTTATGTTTATTAAACATGCCACAAATTGGCAAACTCACTAATAGTGCACTTACTGTGTTACGGCAAGAACTGGCTAATGAGGGGATTGCAAATGGGTTGGGAGGAGGCCAAAAGGTATACACATGGGATGGAATGCTTGATGGTCCAAAAGGACATTAAAATAATGGTTCTGGATAAGGTTAGATCTTTAAAAGATAAAAATGACAGAATTAGCACACGGAGGCTTTGAAAAGGACCTATGAGCCAAAATATAGAGAAACATTTGAAAAAGTAAATAGATTGTTGGGATACATGGCCAGTACAGTGTGGAGATGATATGCTGAGGCTTTATAATTCACTGATCAAATTTCTCACTTGGAATATTATGTCGAACTCTCTGTTCCTCTGACTCTGGCCTCTTGTGCATACCCCTCCCTTTGCCCCATCATTTGCAGCTGTGCCTTCAGCCACCTACACCCCACACCCTGGTGTTCCCTGAGTAAACCTCTCCATCTCTTCACTTCCCTCTCCTCTTTTAAGTGGCCAGGACAATGGAGTGCAAGTGTATAGAGGATACACTGCCTTTTTCTTATGTTCTTATAGTACTGTTATTCACACTTGACTAAAAAGGGAAAAAAATGGAAAGCAGTGGGTGAGGAAGGGGTGGAGGACAGCAGGAATGAGAAAGAAGAACAGTGCAAGTGTGCAGACTATGGAGACATATCAAAGTGTTGAGGAGAGAAACAAGTCAAGAGAGTTAGACAGACAGTCAACTGGAGGAAAGTGAGTACTTAGGAGCCAGTATCTGAGCAGGAGAGAGTTGTGGCATGATTGCTAACATTTGAAACTGTTTCACACCAATACCACCAATAAACCCAAAACCCCCAACCCCACCCCACAGCCCACCCTGATTAAAGGCAATAAATCACAATTAATTGTCTTCCATTTTTATGGAAAAGTTCCAAAAAAGCAAGTCCTGTACAGTATACACCAGTTCATGGAAACCTCATAATAGAAATGTCCTTTTGAATTGAATACCCATTAGGCATGGATAAGAATAGGGAAGGAACTGATCAATGGTATAAACTAATAGGAACCATTAAATAAAAGGAGCACTTTGATTAACACAGTTGTGTTTCAATAAAGAAGGTTCTTTATTGTAAAGATTGACATAGATCTTTGGAGCACCAAAGTGTCATACTTAGGGGAAGCTAAATACTTTCCCACAAGACTGAAGGAAATGTTTACCCTTCACACATCTCCTAGCAGCTAGTTCAAAGCAGTACAGGTGGAGGCATGAGAGCAACATAGAGGAAATGTACCCTGAACTTTATTTTTAAAATTTTACCATAAATCTAAAGATTAATAATAAAAATATATTTGCATGATTTCATTGCAAGAGTTTCCAAAAAGATCAAGAAACCTAAATGATTCCTTCACTGAGTATTCAAGTTCTTATTTTGTTATGTTAGAAGTTAAAAAATAAGTAAAGATCACATTGGTCCTTTGAGAGGTTTATCAAGAGATGTTTAGATATGAAGATAAACATATGGCTGATGAGCTGAATAGTTATTTTGCATCGGTTCTCACTGCTAAAGACTATTCCATGATTCTGATATTATAGGTGTGCAGTTAAAATCTCTCTTCAATAGAAATGACTGCAGAAATGGTTTCAGCTAAGATTAATGTGCTTGAGGATAGTGCTGCAGGACCCAATGCCATTTACCCCATAATGTAAAAGGAAATGGAATAAGTCATATGTGAGCATTGGCTCATATATTCAGTAGCTCGTTGAGGGCCTGGTTAGTTCCCATGGGTTAGAGAGAGGCACCTATGATCCCACTATTTAAGAAGGGGAAGAAATTTAAAAAGTGAGTTTGATGCCAGTTGCAGGGAAGATGTTGGAAAGCATAATACGGAAATGTGATTTATCATCACTTGCATAGTTCGGCAGATATTAGGGATTCCCAACATGGTTTTAAGAAATGTAGGCCCTGCCTCATTAACCTGATTGAGTTCTTTGAGGAAGTGACCAAAATGGTGGATGAATTTGGTCCTGTTGATGTTGTGTATCTTGATTTCCAAAAAGCATTTGATGATGTGATACATAGACAGCTATTGGGAAAAAAAATATCGGATTATAGGACTGACATCATGGTGGAGATAACTATTGAAATCTTGTAGATAGAGGGTTGTTATTAATGGGAGCAGATCTGAATGGGGACTGGTTAAAATAGAGTTCTACAAGGCTCCATATTGAAATCATTGCAGTTCATTATTTTCATCAATGACTTGGATAAGGGCATTAATAGAACCATTCCTAAGTTTGCTGATAACACCTAAACATGCATAGGATAATAATTTAGACCAAGTAAACAGGTTATTAGCTAATTTAGACAAGTAAGGGGAATAGGCAAGTAAGGACAAATGCAGTGTCATTTATTTAAGGTTAGAAGACTTCAAAAATACTTATACCATGCAGAGGTATCCATGAACGGTAATGGATCTGGAAAGCGACCTGGGGTCATAGCTGATCATTCATTGAAGGTACACAAGCAGTGTGAGGTGGCTACAGGGAAAGCAAATAGGGTTTTAGGTTGTATTGCGAGAATCATTGAATATGAAATGAACGATACTATACTTAGGCTATACAAGGCTCTGGTATGTTCACACTTGGAGTATTGTGTTCAGTTCTGGTCCCTGCACATGATGAGTGATATTAGACTGTGGAGAAAGTGCAGAGGAGGAAGACCAGGATGATACTTAGCTTCAGAGTTCTTAGTTATGAGGATAAGCTCCAAGAGTTAGGGCTATTTACAATGGAGAAACATACACCTGGAACTTCCTTGGGGAATCTCCCAATTAACCGGGTTAATTTCGAAGGAAAATTGGCAGAAACCCAGTTTAAGTGAGTTATTTTTCCAAGTGGAGAGAGGACAAGTCACGGTAAATAATAACAATCATGAAGTATACATAGCACAAATGGGTGGCAGTATGTTACAGGGCTGTAGCACAATTGAAGGATTTCGTAAATGAGACTAAAGTTCAAGTGCTTTATGTATCATCAGATCCTAGAGATCACCCCAATGCTCCTTCCATCCAAATGTTTGCATAATATCTGCAATTCACATAATATTATTACAGTAAATGGCTTGTATTGGGACCACTACAAAACAACAATCCATTTGTCTGAATTTTCCTATGGAGTAAGTACTTTGAAAACTGCAAGTAATCATCTTAATTGGCAATGATGCATCCTTTAAATACCTAAGAATTAAAGGTATTAATCCAACCTTAAAAGTTGTTTTTTATTAGGTGATAAGAGGGTGCAAAACTAGTCCATCGAGTTCCATAGCACTTGATGTACTGAACAGAAAAAGCAGGAAACTATGCAAAATCTATTCATTCTTTGTAGCTTTACTTCATTTGCTTAAAGTACTTTCCATCTGCAAATCTAGTAATGGACCTGTTGCAGCAGTGACTCAGAGTCATGCTCATAAAGCAGTAATCTCAGGCTAAACTGCATCTATAAACCAGCAGGTTTTCCCATTAGGATATATCAGGAATTAATCTTTGCCTGCACAAATCTTGAAGCTGGCACTCGTGTTAATGTGTTGTGCTTGTACTTTATAAACATATATTTATTTGTCTTTTTTAACTTGAGCTTGTTCTCCGGGAGGTGCACAGCCTGCTGCAGATTGCAGTATCCTTTAAGAATTTTTTTTTTGGTTTGTTAAATCAAGGTAAAGGGCCGAGGCCTATAGTGTGGGACACCACCAAAGAAAGAGGCGATAAGTCAAGAAGTAGTCGTTCGGTGATGCCAAGTTTGAATTTTTTAAATCTGTCACCTGTAGGAGGAAGGAAAGGCTGAAGGAAGTAAGGAGTTCCACAGTTTTTGGATATTGGGAAAGAGTAAGGTGGAACAGGACATTGTGTGATGAATCTTGATTTCAACAGAGTGAGGAAGCAAAGAGGATGAAGAATGTCAAATGAAGCATATTTGAAACTTAGCAGCAATAAGAAAAGAAATGTGATAGAGAGAGACATGAAATGCTGTCCTGTAGAGATTGGAGACTAGAGCTGAGAGAAGGATTATCAAGCAGATGACAAGCATAATGTGCTGAAGCAGTCTTTTGAAGATACCAGTACTTTTTATGTCTCATGACGTAAGAAAGGTTAACAGATGAGGATGAAAGCATGTGGCAGGAAAGACTAATGGTACATGAGATTTAATTATTTTTTAACAATATGTTGGTATAAAATTATATATGCTATAATATCATGAGATGATGCTATGTTTCTGCAACAATATTGGATAGGACTGTATGGTGATCATCACAAATAGACATTTAAGTACATAATATGATTTCCTCTCCTTCCTTTCCTCCTCCTGTGGCCCTATTCTTCTATACTCCATTGCAATCTGGGTGTTATGCCTGGGTGTAATGTTTAAGTTGATGAGATTTAAATTTCCTATGCACTTACACTGAACTTCTTAACTTCCAAGATTTGTGTCTCCATGGAAGGTGACGCGATGATGCTATACTTCATAGCACCATTCTGATTACATTGCCTTTCCTCCCTTGATGCAATCACCTCGCATCCTTGTTATACCCCTCCCCCGCACCTGCCACCTGCAAATGCAGCCTCCAATCCTGATACCCTCCTCCCAAACTCCAGCCACTACTTGCAGCTCCAACACCGCACCTGATCCACCGAGCTCTGGTCCTAGCTGGATCCTCCCCCAAAACCCACCACCCAAAAATGGGGCCTTTGGCCACAACCCACCCCCTCCCACATTCCATTTGCCACCTGCAGCCAAGAAAGGATGCATCACACACTGGACTGCAACCTTTCCTGACCACTGTCTATGCTGCCCACCAGCCAGCACCCACACCTCATACTAACAAAAGAAGAAAATAGAGAGAGAAGGGGAACAAAAGAAAAGAAGAGAGAGCAATGGAAGAGGGCAGAGGAATAATCAGAAAATATGTAATTTTTATAAATATATGGAATTTTCAAGAGCTCAATATTTTGAAGAATATTCCTTTTAGACAAAATACAAGTGCAAAATAAAAAGGAAGAGTTTGTGCATCTTCGACGTACTATTAATTAACATCTCGCTCTGCAGTGCTCTCACTAACATGGGAAGGCATCTCCCTATTTTCAATATGTTTTAGGAAAACTCATGCTAAGCTCGGCGTCGTCACATCATTACTCTGCTTCAAGCTTTTCCACTCATATTAGCAGCTCGCTTCTGAAGGATTGGAATAAGGTAATGGATGGCACACCATGTTCATTCCCAGTCACTCATTCTTTAAGTTCTCCAATGATGGTTTATCACCCTTATTTAGCAGCTCTGTGCCCTTCCCATTAAAAGTCATTTGAAGAATTGTCAATGAAGTTTAAAGGATTTGTTCCTTGGCCCAAGATTTGGCTCTTCTTAACAATGAAAGCTTCAAATTTTTCTTCATTAAAATCCAAGTCACTTTGGACTTTTCAAATCCAAAAAATAACTCACAATTTGGTCCTAATGAGAATAAAAATGTCACCAGCACATGCTGACACAATTACTGTCCCCAGTCTTTTCCCCAACCATCATATCCATAATTCTTCAAATCTGTTTTAAAGGCCAGTAAATCTGATTACATAGTTAAATATAAAAACGTGGGAAAGAATAACCTTGGCTTGCCCCAACCCATGGGTAAAGTCACTGCACCCTACTTTTAAAAAATATGTATAACCTGCCAAAACACTATGGGCCAGATTTTGCTCTAAAAATCACGGCAAGCCTAATAGTGCTCACTGTTATTTCAGTGCAAATGGTAGAATCCGGCGAGAGCCCATGTGCAGTTAAATGCGGAAATCCGGAAGATCCTCTACCAGATGCCCTGCTCCTCCCGAAGCTTCGCAGATCTCGCAGCCTGTCTATGCCCTCTTGAAGTCTATCACTATCCTCCTCACTATTCACTACCCTTCCAAGTTTTGTGTCATCTGCAAATTTTGAAATTGTGCCCTGTACACCCAAGTCCAAGTCATTAATATATATCAAAAAAAGCAATGTTCCTAGTATCGACACCTGGGGAACACCACTGTATACCTCCTTCCAGTCTGAAAAACAACTGTTCACAACTACTACCTGTTTCCTATTACTTAGCCAATTTAATATCTATGCTGCCACTGCACCTTTTATTCCATGGGCTTCAACTTTGATGACAAGCCTATTATGCGGCACTTTATCAAATACCTTTTGGAAGTCCATATACACCACATCAGCCGCATTGCCCTCACCGATCCTCTCTGTTACCTCATCAGAAAACTCAATCAAGTTAGTTAAACACAATTTGCCTTTAACAAATCCGTGCTGGCTTTCCTTTATTGATCCACATTTGTCCAAGTGACTGTTAATTTTGTCCCGGATTATCGATAAGATCATGGCTGATCTTCTACCTCAATTCCACTTTCCTGCCCTATCCCCATAATCCTTGATTCCCTTAGTGTCCAAAAATCTATCGATCTCAGTCTTGAATATACTCAACGACTGAGCATCCACAGCCTTCTGGGGTAGAGAATTACAAAGATTTACAACCCTTTGAGTGAAGAAATTTTTCCTCATCTCGGTCTTAAACGGCTGACCCCTTATCTTGAGACTATGACCCCTAGTTCTAGACTCTCCAGCCAGTGGAAACAACCTCTCAGCATCTACCCTGTCAAGCCATCTAACAATTTTATACGTTTCAATGAGATCACCTCTCATTCTTCTAAACTCCAGAGAATATAGACCCATTCTACACAATCTCTCCTCATAGGACGACCCTGCTCCTCTTCTGGAAGTTTCTCTTCTGCCCTGATGGAAATGAAAAAGGTCAAGGAAAAAGGTACGTCAAGTTTTTTAAGTGTAACGAAATTCTAACTGCATGCTAAGTCTTAATGGCTGCCAAACAACCTCTCTGACACTGAAAATTTAATTTTACAAGTATGGAGTCTCATTCATAATTGTTATTGTACATCAAATATATTTTAAAATTTTTTTTTTACTTTTTCTTTCTGTCTCTTCTATCTCCATCTTTTATTTCAATATTTTTTACCCTCTCTTTATTTTGCTTTCTGTAACTGATTTTACATTGAATTCACTATTCTAACTCACACGTCCTGGTTCTGTGCCTGCGCTGCTGATTAACATGCGTCAATCTGATTGGTTAAGGGGATACACAGCAGCTTGCCCCGTTCACACAGCTCCCAGATGCCCGGGTGAGGACGCCGTGTTGGATTGAGGGCCCCAAGAGAGGAACTTGCCATGCAAAAGCCCATGAAAAGTCTATGGGCAAGTCCAAGTCTAATGAGCAGCTCAGAGCAAAATTTGGCCCATGGACTTTTCTTCTTGGATGTATAAGTACCATCTTATTTTGAAGGTAGTCTAAATGGCAGTTACAACTTGTTCTAGATAAAAGAAATGTCCCACTCATGAATAAGGTAATCGGGGATGGGACAGCAAGCTTATTGGCTGTCTCTGAACTTTCCACAAGAACTTGGCTTTATTTCCACACCACGGTGTAAATTTTTTTGTTTTGTTTCATTTTTAAACTAAGCTGTCTTCTCTCAAGCACAGTTGGAGTCCTGTTCTTTCAGCCATGTGTTCAAACGGCACTGAGGCTTGTGAATGCAACAAAAGAATTATCTTGCTAATTTCCAGCCCAGATTTATTGCTAGGACAGACTTTCTGGCTTCTCCTTGCTGCTAGGGGTGGTCTTGTTTTTGGCCTGGATCACTCGCAGAGCATCTTCAAATGGTCACTTTAATATTTTAACCAAAGTTTTTAAACTGGTGGTCCTTGTTACTAGCAAAAGGTGAGCTTGTTTTTCTGACAGCAGCAACACTTTACTGTTCACAGAGAGGAAAATCCAGGCCTTGAAGTATAAGATCCCAACCTATTTTACTGATAAGCCTCTACTTCTTTAGATAAAAATAGTAACGCTGTCAAAATTGCTAATAAAGAGCTATTGAAACGGCTGTTAAAACAGAGAACTTACAGGATGTTCAAATGAAGAGGCAGTAGTAAAATGGAGGAGATTCAGAGGTGCGTTGAGTAAAAGATAAGCTCCTGGGAGAAGGAGGAGCTGCCACAACCCCACCTATTGGACAGACAAATGAATTGTGACAGCCCACCATTGACATAGAAATATTGATATAAAAGTGTGACTCAAAAATTGTAACAACAGGGAGTTAAATTTTTGGGACCAATAGTGCACACATATACAATAGTTTTAATATAATATATAGCTATTAATTGGGTGAGTCGAAGGATACATTATTTTATAACAATAGGTGTATTATCAACAAAATGTGACAAGGAAAGTAAGTGTGACGCTTACCAGAAGTGTGTGCTATATGAAAGACTTTTAATATATATTTTTTGCGTATATATATATTCCTTTTCTGTCACTCCTCTTCCTGTTCACAAATGCAACAGGAGGGATAACAACAACAACTTGCATTTATATAGTGCCTTTAACGTAGTAAAATGTCCCAAGGCACTGCCCAAGAGTGATTATCAAATAAAATTTGACACCGAGCCACTTAAGTAGATATTAGGACAGGTGACCATAAGCGGTCAAAGAGGTAGGTTTTAAGGAACATCTTAAAGGCGGGTATACGGAGTTAGATCACAGATCAGCCATGATCTTATCAAATGGCAGAGCAGGCACGAGGGGCTGAATGGCCTACTGCTGTTCCTATGTTCCTATGTTCCTTGGTAGAGAGGCGGAGAAATTTAGGGAGGGAATTCCAGAGCTTAGGGCCTAGGCAGCTGAAGGCATGGCCGCCAATGCTGGAGCGAAGAAAATCGGGGATGCATAAGAGGCCAGAATTGGAGGAGTGCAAAGACCTCGGAGAGTTGTAAGGTTGGAGGAGGTTACAGAGATAGGGAGGGGCGAGGCCACTAAGATTTCTGATGCAATAAAATCCTCTGAAGTACAGATATTAGCTTTCTGACTACATACCACTTCAGATTGCAAAGTTTTGAATTCTACTTACTGTTATGTGTTATGTGGACTGTTGATTAGTATACAGAGCACCATATGGTACATCAGGCATTCTTGCTTAGAGATGCCAGACACCCATACAGTATGATAACATTGTTCTGGAATGAATGTCGGAATGCTAATGAAATTGCTGCAAAAGCCATAGGCCTTAAAATATATGAAGTTTCTACTGCCCTACGGTTTAAATTTTACTTGTAGTATTGTATGCATCTATCTCAAAGGGGCGATACCAACTTGCAGGATGAAAACTCTCTGCCACCAAATTAGTGGCATCAAACACAGTGAACGTAGCAGTCACTGAATTCATCATTCATTTTCATGTTATGTTTTTAAAGAGGTTCAAAGATGTGATTGAGATTGTAGGTTCCAAAACATCATTAGTTGACAATTATGGCAGATTCAGTAAGCAGCACTATGTTGGATTCCTTCAATTTGACCTAATGACCTTTCATGTTAAGCTTTCTTCTTTTATAAGAGAGCACAGCTCTTTTAAGTATGTACTACACAATACATTGATAGATAATTATAGTTATAACTGGGCTTTTTTGTTTTGTCACAGAAGCCATTTTCACCAGTTTCCGTCTAGTGTTTCTTCCTTCAGGGCCATCCACACTTCCTGTGTCAGACCTCTATTTTGAAGTAAACTTTATTCATCAAAATATCAAAAAAAATGTCACAAAAGTCAAAAGATTTTCTTTGAATTCCAATAAAATAAAAGGAGTGAGGCAAAGTAACAAGTGTGAAAGGGACAGGAGAAGAAACAAAAACCTTGGGCGACCATAGCTGGACTTTCATAAACTCGCAGCTGTACATTGTAGAGCACAAACAAAAGTGAATTTTTCACACTACACATTTTGCAAATTACAGCAGAGTTTGCTTAAAGTACATTTTTGGGGGTGGCAAGAGAAACTTTATCGATCTTTCTTCAGGAGAAGATATGCATTGAGCACATTTCATGATAGAGTGAATTGCATATAATTGGTGGAATAAATGGGCTTTTCTTATTCATAGAATCATAGAAATTTATGGCACAGAAGGAGGTCATTTTGCCCATCGTGTCTGTGCCAGCTGAAAAAAGAGCCATCCAGCATAATCCCACTTTCCAGCTCTTGATCTGTAGCCTTGTAGGTTACGGCACTTCAAGTACATATCCAAATACTTTTTAAATGTGATGAGGGTTTCTGCCTCTACCATCCTTTCAGGCAGTGAGTTCCAAACGCCCACCACCCTCTGGGTGGAAAAATTTCTCCTCAACTCCCCTCTAATCATTCTACCAATTACTTTAATTCTATGGTTATTGACCTCTCTGCTAAGGGAAATAGATCCTCCCTATCCGTCTATCTAGGCCCCTCATAATTTTATACACCTCAATTAAATCTCCCCTCTGCCTCCCTTGTAAGGCATGTGTATGGATTGGTAACTGCCGATGGGAGGAAGTAAAGGGTAGTTCTAAGGGAGAGGGGCTAATTTGACATAGTGGGGCAGATATATTGAGTAGGATGCTTCACGGATCTATTCTGTTTCAGGTATGCATGAATGACTTGGCTCCATAGACTCAGTCACAGAATCATAGAAATTTATGGCACAGGCAGCCATTCAGCCCATCGTGTCTGTGCCGGCCGAAGGAGCTATCCAGCTAATTCCACTTTCCAGCTGTTGATCCGTAGCCTTGTAGGTTACGGCACTTCAAGTGCATATCCAAGTACTTTTTAAATGTGATGCGGGTTTCTGCCTCTACCACCCTTTCAGGCAGTGAGTTCCAGACCCCTACCTCTCCAGACCCCTACCCCCCCCCCCCAACCTCGGTGAAAAGATTTCTCCTCAACTCCCCTCTAATTCTTCTACAAATTACTTTAATCTATGCCCCCTGGTTATTGACCTCTCTGCTAAGGGAAATAGGTCCTTCCTATCCAAGCTATCTAGGCCTCTCATAATTTTCTACACCTCAATTAAATCTCCCTTCAGCCTCCTCTGTTCCAAAGAAAACAACCCAGCCTATCCAATCTTTCCTCATAGCTAAAATTCTCCAGTCCTGGCAAGATGCTCGTAAATCTCCTCTGTACCCTTTCTAGTGGAATTACATATTTCCTGTAATGCGGTGACCAGAACTGTAAGCAGTACGCTAGCTGTGGCCTAACCAATGTTTTATATAGTTCAAGCATAACCTCCCTGCCCTTATATTCTATGCCTCAGCTAAGAAAGGAAAGTATCCCAAATGCCTTCTTAACCACCTTATCTACCTGTCCTGCTACCTTCAGGGATCTGTGGACATGCACTCCAAGGTCCCTCTGTACTATGCACTTCTCAATATCCTACTATTTATTGTGTATTCCCTTGCCTTGTTTGCTCTCCCCAAATGCATTACCTCACGCTTCTCCGGATTGAATTCCATTTGCCACTTTTCTGCCCACCTGACCAGACCATTGATATCTTCCTGCAGTCTACAACTTTCTTCCTTACTATCACATGGCTAATTTTTATATCTCTGCAAACTTCTTAATCATGCCCCCTACATTTAAGTCTAAATCATTGATATATACTACAAAAAGCAATGGACCTGGTACTGAGCCCTGCAGAACCCCAATGGAAACAGCCTTCCAGTCAAAAAACACCTGTCGACCATTATCCTTTGCTTCCTGCCACTGAGTCAATTCTGGATCCAACTTGCCACTTTCCCTTGGATCCCATGGGCTTTTACTTTTCTGACCAGTCTGCCACATGGGACCTTGTCAAAAGCCTTGCTAAAATCCATGTAGACTACATCAAGCGCGCTACCCTCATCGACCCTCCTTGTTACCTCCCCAAAAAATTCAATCAAGTTAGTCAGACACGATCTTCCCTTAACAAATCCATGCTGACTGTCTTTGATTAATCCGTGCTTCTCTAAATGATGATTAATATTGTCCCTCAGAATTGATTCCAATAATTTGCCCACCACCAAGGTTAGGCCGACTGGCCTGTAATTACTCGATCTATCCCTTTCTCCCTTTTTAAGCAACTTTTATGCATGTTCTAGCACAACATTATTATATCACACAGCCTTCAAGAACAAAACCACACCAAAAAAAACTACTGTTAAATTTATTCTGATTTCTTTTTCTGTTTCTTCCCTCACCTCCACAATTTTCTCTACTCCTATCTTGAATGTGTTGCCACCTTGTGTGTCAGCTGTCCTCCAGTATATTGCCTGAGTAACCATTGTTAGTATGTGAGCCCAGTGAGTGTCCATAGGATCTTGGCTGTGGAGTGGGGAAAGCATCACCGCCAAGATCCTGTTGTCACTGATGTCCCCACACAGCCACTTTCTGGCAGGAATGGGAAGCCTGGCTGATTTTTTGCCCTCCCAAATCCAGGGACACTAAACTCAATTGGTATTGCTTCTACTGTCACCCCAGTTGAGCTCAGCTAACTCAGCACAGAAGAGCAATAGATTTTGTAGATCCATAGATTTCTCCAGTACTATCTTAGAATATTCAGTATTTGAAATGTACATAAAACAGTGGCTTAACTTGTTACCTTTATGTCCTTGAATGGATATAACTTAGGCACGTAGCCTTATAAAATGCACCTGGAATTTCCTGTTGGATGGCTGCAAGAATGTGGGGCTTGAAGCTCAACTTAGAGTCTAATAAGTGATAAAGGATGGACACCTGTTGGCTCAGCCAGGAAGGAAGGTAGAATTGGCTCCTGGAGTGCAAAGTTTCTGGTGGGAGCTGAATAGTATGGCATTATTCTTGCTGAATTTAAGGTGGAGAACATTTTGGCTTATCCACCATTTGGTATCATAAATTAGGACAGTACAGTGCTGGTTGGAGAATTAAGGATTGAAGTGGAGAGAAAACATTAGATATCATTGGCATATATATATGGAAGCTAATCCCATGCTTGCAGATGATGTCAAGGAGGGCCAGCATATAGGCAAGGAATAGGAGGAGGCCAAGTATAGAACCTTGGAACACACCAGAGGTAACCGTGAAGGCACAAGAGGAGAAACCACTGGAGATGAGCTGACTGCTTTGGGCTGGTAGAAATAGAACCAGTAGAGAACATAGCTATGGAGGTAAATCGTGAAGGAGGGACAGTGGAGGAGGAAGGCATGGCTTATATTGTTGAAAGGTACTGTTGAGGATGAGGAGGGATAATGTTTCATAGTCGCAGAGGATGTTCCACATTGAAGGAATGTAAATCAGTGGGAATCACACAGGAGCCACTATTCCACACCTCTTAGCGATCAAATCAAGATTAAGAATTGGCAAGTATCTAGGCCAGTTTTTTGGCAGGTAGCAAGGAACAGATCACAACCCAAGCCTTTCCATCTGGAAATGATATGAGAGGCCAACGAGAGTGGAAATTAAGTAAAAATGAGGTCAAAATAGAAATGTCTTTTCTAAATCGTGAAATGTATATTTTCCTTTTTTTCAACAATGCAGTGAAAACAACTTTCAGAAAATATGGGATAATTAATGCATGGTGGCTACCTCAAAGCAGTAAAGGCAGGTGAGTTCACATTTTGGAGAGCTGTCACAGCTGAAATGTACATGTTCATTGTATTTTCAATAACTCCAATTAAATAATTATAATTTCCATGGTACCTTTCCAACATTTTCGATCCATTACTCGCTATACAATTGAGAGGCCTGGTTAATCTCTCAAACTGGAGTAACACTGGTATGTTTTAGCATGGACTGATTAAAGTGTTTCCTTCTCAGCTTAATTCCAATATAATGAGGGTCTTTTGTTTTACCTCTAAAAGTAACAATGAATCAAATCAATCTCCTGCTGCCCAGCCAAGAGTCATTTGTTTTCTGTGCATCCTAAAACATGCCACTGATTTAGCAATTAGACAAGGCTTGATTTTTTTTATGAAGTGATGATAAAAGTTCTAATCACATATAACAATTTAACCCATCAATGCAAACCAATAATCCCTTTCCAGTAAACTTCTCCATGAATTTAGTTTTTTATTCAGCTTTCTAATTAATTTTTGCTTCAGTCATGTGGAGAGACGAGAGAAGCTGGGATTGTTCTCCTTCGAGCAGAAAAGGTTATGGGCAGATTTAATAGAGATGTTCAAAATTATGAGGGGCTTTAATGAATAAATAAGGAGAAACTATTCCCACTGGCGGGAGGGTCGGTAACCAGAGGACACAGATTTAAGATGATTGGCAAAAGAACCAGAGGGGAGATAAGGAGAATTTTTTTTACACAGTGAGTTGTTATGATCTGGAATGCACTGCCTGAAGGAGTGGTGGAAGCAGATTCAGTAATAACTTTTAAAAGGGAATTGGATAAATACTTGAGAAGGAAACATTTGCAGGGCAATGGGGAAAGAGCAGTGGAGTGGGACTAATTGGATAGCTCTTTCAAAGAGGTAGCACAGGCATGATGGGCTGAATGGCCTCCTGTGCTATAAGAATCTATGAACTCTTGCTGATGGTCATTCTTCACATAAGCCTAGACAATGAGTATCAGCAGGTTATTTGGTGGTGGGGCGGGGGGGCAAAGGGGCATCACTATCAGACCCAACCTTGTCCTCACCCAATGTCTACTAGTGCACACTTTGCAACATGGAGCCCTGGCTGACTTTTTTCTTCACAGTTCCGTTGACCAGGGAACAATGAGGCCAATGTTGAGACCACCATCACTGCCATAGTCCAATGTTGTCCTGTACTCCCAGCAATCACTAGGATCAAATTCAGACTCTAATCTAGGAGACATGAAATAAAACATCCATAATTTCTTTGCATAACAACATGGTGCAAGTGGAACACTTGTGTCAGTCACTTAGTCCCGATATTGCTAGCAGTATGACCTAACGTAGTAGAGTGCCAAAACTGGCCTGTGTTTCTAGTTCAAGGTGGGAGAAAAAAAATTAGCCAGGGTCCCCTCTCCTTATTGCCGTCCAGTGATCCCTGCTGGAAAGTGCATACCTGTGGACTTTGGGTGAGCACAGGAATGAACGCAGTTGAGATGCCCCCTTCTCCCTCCTACCCCCACAGACAGTTGAATAGGCTGCTGATCAGCCGAAACTTAATGTCTAGGTTCACATATGAAGAATGACAACAAATATGAGTCAGTGTCTTCAGGGAGAAGGAAAGGGAGGAAATTAAAAAAAGAAAGATTTGCGCTGGGTTACCAACAAGAATGCCATAGATTTCCCTTAACCAAATGTATGCTCCAGCAAACCTAATTTAGCAGGTGCTGTTTAACTCTGCATTGAATCTTCAGGAGAATATACCTTACAAGGTTTATTATTGTAAACAATTTTACAACACCAAGTTATAGTCCAGCAATTTTATTTTAAATTCACAAGCTTTCGGAGGCTTCCTCCTTCGTCAGGTGAATGATGTGAAAATCGTTCATCTGACGAAGAAATTTTCACATCGTTCACCTGACGAAGGAGGAAGCCTCCGAAAGCTTGTGAATTTAAAATAAAATTGCTGGACTATAACTTGGTGTTGTAAAATTGTTTACAATTGTCAACCCCAGTCCATCACCGGCATCTCCACATCATTACAAGGTTTATCTGGAAGGATCCCAAACACTTACGTCATATTTGTAGCATTGGTGTCAGAAGATTTGCTTGCAACATTGAATAGGACAGGTGATCGGGAACCTCCTGGACTTCTTGTAAGATATGGCAGAAGTTCTTAGAGCTCCAGTCAACTACACTGTCTGAGAGAGTGTTAAACAGGCAGGACACATATTGTATCGAGCTTCTACACTGCTATTCCGGGCCGACATTTTGGTTGGTGCAGACCATTGGTGAATTGACACTCTGCCCAATGTAATGGTAGGATGAGTTTTCCCAGAACCACTTTCTGGTGACATCCTGATTTAGGCCAGGCAGGAGCAGGTGCATCTTCACAGGGAGGGAGAGAGAGGAACAACAGGAGGATATCATCCCCAATACTCAATTAGAGGGCAGCATTTTGGAAGAAGCCTGGGGGTAAATTTTTTTTTTTGACTATGGAACAATGTGTTTGGGCAACTCTAAAAATGGAAATGAGCAACTTTACAAAAACGGAGGAAAAACAATTTACTTTTTTATTCCAGCCCTGCATCATAGATTGGAAAACAAAAGGAAATTTCAAACATATTACTTCACTAAAATAACAATTTTATTGCCTTAGTAAGAACTTTTGGATAAAGAAAATGATTATATCATTCTTTACCAACTCAACTGGTCACCTTCCGTCCTAAATTATTCTATGTGGATGGAAAAGTGAAATATTTGCAATGTCAAATCATAAAATCACTCCTGACATCAAAATTCTCACAACAATAATCTATAGTAATTTAACCCGCAAAAAACACCCTGGTTTGAACATATTTGTGTTTTTTTTCCCACTCAGCAATTACCTAATGCATCTTAATTTATCTTTCTGTGCCAGTTTATGATTTTAAAGATATTTGATATGCTTCCTTAAAATATACATTTTAGCACCATCTGCTGGTATTAACAAAATAGCTTCTGTAGAGAACATGGTCATCCTACTCTTTTTGCTTTTTTTTCTAGCCCTCTTAGTCAGGTTAATTATCTGCCTTTTCATTAGATTCAATGTGTCACAAAATTGCATACCTCATTTAACTGACTGGTAAAAAATAAACCAATGGAAAAAATGCAAAGACTCTGGGTTCTATCTGTTCCAATCCACACAACAGCAACTGCACTTGAGTTTACATAAGGTCAGGTTTTTCCTGTTACAGAACCAAGTTGTAAATTAAAGGCTCTGTGCTACAGGGCTTCACACTGGATCAAAAGCTGCATTCCCTCTTAAGATTGGACTACTTTGTTAGGAGACACAATAAATAAAATGCAGTATTGTATTTTCATTCTCCGCGACAATTAAATAAATGTTATTCTTGTTTGACTAAATTCTTATTTACAGCAATCAGCACCAAGAATCTCCACCTATGATTTCATATATATGTTTTTTTGTTTCAATTGAAGAACCTAGATAAAGGGCCAAAGCCCATAAAATGGAACACCACCGAGGCCAAAAGAGATGAGAGAAGAAGAGGTGAATCAAGTAGTGGTGATTTGGTGATGCCCAACTTAGGGTTTAAAAGCCTGTAGGTAATAGGAGGGAGGGAAGACAAAGGCAGGTAAGGAGTTCTACAGTTTTGTGCTTCTGGGAAAGAATGAGTGTGAATTTAGTATGAAACAGTACAATGAGTCTTGGTTTCAACACCGTGAAATGCAGAGAGGAGGAAGAGCATACAAAGCATTGTAGAAAGCATATGTACATTTTATAAAAAATTAAAAGCTACTCCAGGATTCAGTTAAAGTGATCTTGACTGAATCCTATTGTAGTGATTACAAGTTTCCTGGATTTTTTTGTTGTGGTCTTGATGGAGCTAATCCTTATCCCTATAGAAATGAAACAGAACCCTTTTATGGAGTTCCATTTTGCAAAATAAATGAGTGGAAATCAACCTCTTAAAAAGTACTTAATTTGCAGAATCAGTGTAGCCAAGAATGTCCTACACTTGTGCCATCTCGGCTTTTTCATTTTATGAATTAATAAGAGGCAGTTATGTAACGCCACTGTTCTAAGGTTTCACATTCCGGTACTACCTCTGTGTTTATGCACAGTTTGTACAAGGCTCAAATATGCATAACAAGATCTTTCATGTCCAAATACTACACCTTTTCTTAGTTATTGCTTTTGTTACATGTATTATGGAGCTATGCATGGAGTCTTAGTTTCTTATATTAAACTAAAAAATGCTACAGATAAGAATGTGGGCTATTGCTGCTTGCACCACCTCAATACTCCAAAATACGTACATTCTAAGCTGGCAATATATTTCAGTATTATGCGGCATAAATGTACAAATTGTTAACAGCTTCTATGCTGGTGTCACATCAAAACACAAGCAAATTTTTGACCTGACTTTCTGAAGGTGTGTTGGGTGGTGGTGGGGGGTCTACAGGGGACTTTATTTCCCCAGGACCTTATTACAGCAACTGTCCCCTAGTGTAAGCTAGAAATAGGGCACAATTTACCTGTTTTTTGCTCTCATTTTAAACTTGGGATCTGGATGGAGTGGGTTAACGAGCTGAATGGCCTTTCCTTGCACTGGATGTTATGTTCTTATTAAAAAAAGACTTTGCAGTAAGTTTCTAAAATGCATGGGAGGGATAGTGGTCACCTAAGCATTTATTAAATGTAGCTTCACACACACTGGAGTTATTCTCCACACTGTGTCAAGCCAAGCTGTGTCAGATACCTTCCTGAGAAGATATCGCATCACTTGGTATTGATGTGGAGCGAGCCTTTGGCCTCATGGTAGCATTCTGAGTCAGAAAGTGAAGGGTTCAAGCCCCATTCCAGACAGCCCCGGTGAGTGGAGACCAGAATATGGTCTCTAAATATTGGGTTGATATCCAGTGGGGTACCACGACCGGGCAGAGTTACCACTGGCTTCCGCCTCTGAATCAGAAGGGTTGAATTCCGGCCCAACTCCAGACAGCCCAAGTGGAGACCAGAGCACCTGCTCTGAATATTGGGTTGATGTCCAGTGGAGGTACTTGCATCCGTTGGGCACAGGTGGCCACCCCCATCATAAAGGGTAAGTGGAGCCCTTTAGCCTTGGTTGCAGCCCGCCTAGGATAAGGTGCTCCGTAGATAAAAACCGTGAGGAAGGCAATTGGGAAACCACATCAGCTGCTCTTCCCTAGTAACTGGCTGAAGAATCTCATGTGTGAGGCTTGAGCTAGGACCTGCCCTAGGGCAGAACACAATGGATGGATGGTATTGATGTGTTCCAGAGTCAGATTTGAACCTGATCCCAAAGTTACATTGCTACTTTTCATTTAATAGACAACAGAAGCCAATTTGTATCGATGCAAAAATGAAAATATGACTGTGTCCTAAGAATATGATTTCCAATTTTATTACAATTTTGAGTTTGCTGCTGATGGTTATGTTCAGCCTTTTTATTTGAAAAGAGAAAGAGACCTTCTGAACAATAGGAGGTACCGGGGAGGGTAGGGCACCTCGATGAGTAGACTATATTGTGCTAGATATGAAGGAATGAGCAGAGATCATGCATGCAGTTCTAGTAGCCATATAATGAGATAATGCCAGAAGGAAGCCTATCCCTTTGGCAGTCACCAAGTTGGAAGTGCAGCTTCAAATATTTAGGAGGTTTTAGAAGTGAGAGGTGGGCCTACATTGCAGATGTGACAACATGCTGTGGGCTGAATGTTTGATGCATGCATATTACAGCCATGCTGTTGCTTCTAGTGGGGATCATTACCGTTCCCTGCCTAGGCACTCTTCCTCAGTCTAGAGAACTTTTTTCTCATTTGCTTCCTCAAGTGATGCACTGAGGAGGCATCATTCACATAATTAGCAGCCTCCTGCCATGATGTATTTTGAGAATTGCCTGGGCCCCAAGAATCACCATTTTCCTCAATACCACCTCACTCATTAAAACCCCCAAGCTCTTTTTGCTGAAAGAGGCAGTTCTCAGAGCACCTCCAGCCATGTTGTCCATTAACAGCCTCCTGCAAAAAATGTTGCCTCCTTTCAAGGGTGCAGTGGCCCTTTAAGAACTGCTGCACTCTTGACTGTGCACTCCCACACAAGTGACAATGCTCCCTGGACAGAAAAAAAACACAAGCAGCATATTCAAATTCCTGCAGAATCTAGCAAGGTCGGCCCTCCTCTCAACCATTGTAGTGTGTCCAGGAACATCAGGAGCAGAGGTCACTTTTTGATCCAACTAAGGACCCTTCTAAGCTCAAAAGCCTGGGTTGGATTTAAACCCAAGGTCTGGAAATGAAAGGTCAGTATCTAAGCCATTGTGCCATCCAGTCCCTGAATAGCATTAAAAGGAAAAAAAACTACAAAAAATAAAGATAATTATATTGTTGCCATCAGTTCTGAGGCAATCTGTCTGTTCCACACAGGTTAATTTGTTGTGTTCAAAGAAATGCACTATTATTGTTTAAAATAGTTAGGTGTTAGAACCTGTTGAAGCAGCATTACATTTCACTCTTTTATAAAAATATTCTTTTCGGCCCAGATGCACCTGTTAGTCACAGTTTTTACAAAATTGTTACTCCTAATTTATTCAATGCATGCATCCTAAACTACACACTGCTCTAAAATGATCTGGTCATTGTTAAAGAACACTGTCTTTGTGTGTTTGACTAAACTTTTATTCTATTTCTTCACAAAATGTGACAAATAGTCTTGAAACATTTAATTGTTTCAGCTGAGTGTGACATCCTTGTGACAGAAGTTACATACAAATCTTCAGGCTCTTCTTCCTCCCCAAACAATAAGAGGTTTAGAAGACATTTCTTTCATGTAAACAATACCCCTTTAATGATAATGTGACTACTTGAAAGGAACATATTATCTGCCATATGTTACAAAGATAAATTCCTTGCCCACCCAAGCTCAGTGTAAATTACAATCGGATCGGTTTACAATCAGTAAGTTAATGTTTGTTCTCCACCTTCTTGGGTCCCTCCCTCCTGTTCCAGTACTTCCTTCCTTTACTAGTCAGCAGATTTGACCAGCTGACATTCCCATGGCCATCATCTAAAAACATTCAATGCTTAGCCAATAGAGAGAGTGTGTGCATGTATGTGTGATGTGGCTACTACTCTGATTAATGTATCGGGCCAAGAGGTTGGAAGTCCAGGCGATGAAGAAAAAAGAAAGGAAATGTTTTGAGACATGATAAGGCACTATATAAATGCAAGTCTTTCTTCTTCTGTTCCTAAAAATTCTTATGCTCTTATGTTCTAAAGTGCACTACAACACTATAAATTCTGATGCTGTTACCAGTACTGGCTGAAAATGGCAATACTTTAAAGTTCAGTCATCATCATTCCTATACAAAATCGTGTAACACACTTTGCTTTTTACAGAACAGCTTGCATTTATATGGTACCTATAATGTAGAAAAATGTCCCAAGGTGCTTCACAGAGGCATACGGCAAAAAATTGACGCTAAGCCAAAGAAGGAGACATTAGGAGATGGAGAGATGCGTTTTAAGGAGGTTCTTAAAAGAGGAGAGGGAGGTAGGGAGGATTTGGGAGGAAATTTTAGAGTGTTCGACCTATATGGCTGCAAGCAGGGCTGCCAATGGTGGAGCGAAGGAGGGGAGGACGCACAAGAAGCCAGAGTCAGAAGAATTGAGAGTTCAGGGAGTTGTGCTGGGGCAGGTCACAGAGATAGGGAGGGGTAAGGGCAAGGATGGACTTAAACAAAATAATGAGAATTTTAAATTTGAAGCTTTGGGGAACCAGGAGCAGTAGTTCAGCAAGGAGGTGATGAGTGAGTGGGACTTGGTGCAGGATAGCATACGGGCTGCAGAGTTTTAAGTCAGCTGAAGATTGTGAAGGGTGGAACATGGAATGCCCACTGTGATAGTCAAGTCTGGAGGTTACAAAAACATGGATGAGGGTTTCAGTGGAAGATGGGCTGAGGTAGGGGCAGGTGATATTGTGGGCGTGATAATGGGTGGTCTTTGTGATGGGGAGGATACGATTTCAAAAGCTCAGCTCGAGGTCATATAGGATGCCGAGGTTACGAATAACCTGGTTCAGCCTGAAACAGTGGCCAGAGATAGGAATGGAGTTGGTAGTGATGGTACAGAATTTGTGAGTTTAGTCTTCCCAATATTTGGCTGGAGGAAATTGCCGCTAATCCAAGACTGGATGTTTGACAAAACAATCTGGCAGCACCGAGTAGTGGAGAAGTCAAGAAAGATAGTGAGGTAGAATAAGATTAAACCATAAATCTAACAGCACTTTGAAAATCCAGTGACTTAAATTATTCTATTAAAAACAGTTACCTCCTTTCATTCATTATTCCTGTGACAATGACAAACAATATTAGGGATGGGCAATAAATGTTGGCCTCACCAGCGACACCCACATCCCATGAATGAATAAAAAAAATATAAGCTTTAATTATTAAGAATTCAGTAGCACTGCTGAGGCTGCTATTGCCACTTTAGTTGTCTTCCACAAGATCAAATGTATTCAATTCAGTCCCCCGAGTTCTCTAAAAATCAATAAGGAATTTTAGTAATTAGGCTGAGGGATGTCACCATATCAAAGGATCCAAATTAAATAACACAGATTTAATGCAGAAGGTAAATAGCAGTAATTCTTTTAAGTAAAGCTTTCTGACACTTTAGTTGCCTGACATAAAAGCCCAGATCCATCACCCTTGATTTGGACATCTGTGAGGGATTTGTATCATCAAACTGGTTAACATATTCCCGCATTCACTGCACTGTCTTTACACATGCAGCAGGTTTGCAAATTGATTTCACCAGGATCTGTTGTCAAAGATTGGCGCCAGCCCAGAAACCAGGATCTCAGGTGTATTGTACATGAACATAGTGTATTCTGTGGAGACAACAGTCCCACTATTATTTCCAGTATAATTAGGACTCAGCTTTAACTAACTGAACTCGGGTGAATTATTTCATACACCTAGATTTTCTGATCTCCTATCATAACTTTGGCAGAATTCTTCGTGTAATGGCGCAACCAGCTATTTACACTGTTTCTCTGGGATTAACAATAATCTCAAATTCTTGGTACATCAAATTGAAAATAAAAGCAAAATTTTTATTTGCACCATTATACTGAAGATACACAAGAAATTAAGTGTTGAAATTGTCTGTGATATCAATAATGAACAGGTTTGAGTGAAACTCCTCTGCCCACTATTTTATCAAAGGTATTAAACCTGTTTACAATAAATGGATTAATGCCTTTATTAAAATAACACTATCTCATTTATTCTCAACTGGATTGCTTTCTTTCACCTCCAAAATATTAGTCCCCGAAAGAAAGAAAGAAAAGCAAGAATCTCATTTGCGCCTTCAAATCCTACGTCAGTTACCTCTTCAAGCCATATGTCCTTAAACACAGAACTCTGTTCCACCATCACTGGCTAAACCCTCGTTTCAAGCTCCCTCTGTTCCACCACCGGGACTACAGGTTAAGCCAATGTATCCTGGCCCCTGGAACTCCCTCCCCCAGCGCCTTTGCCTTGGCAACTCCCTCTCTTCCTTCAAAAGCCTCCTTAAGATCCTTTTCTTCAACTGTTCTTTTTCTCTCACTAAACCCCCCCACCTTCCCTCTCCCACCCCCCTCTTCCTTGATGTCTACTCTTTGTCCCTGTGGAGTGCTGTAAGATGTGCCTCTGCATCTCAGCAGCATTGTAGAAATGTAAGTCGTTGCTCTATGGATCAGTACTTCATCATGTAGTGCATTTACTCACTGAGCCATAGAGGAAGCCTCAGATAATCTCTCTGAGCAGTTGTGAATAACATTCATAGAAGGGGATGATGCACCTATGCATTCATTATTATATAATGATATAATAATATCATTATTGCAGGTTTATGAAAGCATGTGAGAATTACAGAGAATTTCCAGAAACAGTACATATTACAATCTGTAATGTAATCTGTAATCTGTTGTTGTAAAAACATTAAACACGAGGCTTCCTTTTAACTGGATATTCAATTTAAAGTGCAACATTTTTTAAACTCTTGGGGAGATATTTTTTTTTGAAGCATAAATTAGCAGTAGGCCCCAGGCCACTGATTACCAGCAGTTACGTCTTACATTATCGGTTTTAGTTAGCATAGTATTATACTTACACTAAACGGAGACATTCTTAGATGGTAAAAGATCTCTTTTTTAAAAAAGGAATTTTCTTGTGCTAAAGAAAGTTTGGATTATAAACAAACACTCCAGAAAAAGATATTTATATTCACAGATGTCCCTATATAATCTAAACCAAGTATACAATTTTTAAAAATGCTTCCAGATTCATGGATTCTACAGCAGCTTATCCTAGAATAATGTTAGTTTTTCAATTAGCTGCTTCTAAACAAGTCCAATTTGCCAACCCGTATCTTTTATACTAGGTGCCGTAACCTCGTCTCAGGGTGCTACTTTTCCCCCCTTTATGTTACTCTCCACTGTCGCAAGTGCACAGAGAGCTGCAAGATAAAGAAAAACGTCTGTTGTTAAGAAACTATAACAAGATGTAATGCCAGCCTTACTTTGTTAGAGTACCCTACACCAACAAGTCTGGGAACGTATGGAATTTCAAACCACAGCTGGACAACTCAACTCATTTAAATAGTTGAAAAGATAGGTAAAGAAAGAGATCTGGGCACAGCTCCAAAAACACTAAAGCAGCACTCCTGACATCTGTTCAAGGGTGGACTCCAGTCACTATTTCCTCATCAAGCTGTTGTAAAACCCACTGTTGAACTTATGCACACAAAAATGTTATTTTTTCATTACAAATTGGTTCATAACTCTTACAGCTCATTACTACAGTAACCTACTTAGGCTGATTAGCCAAGTAACGGGGCAGTATTGAGCGTGACCACCTGGAATTTTCCAGTCTGTGCAATGTTTTGATAAAAATAACAAGAAAATTAATTTTAACGGAAAAATAATTCCAATCATATCGAGTTAATCTTATTGTCCATCTAACAGACAGGCCAATGATGTTTATACAGTCAGCCCTACCAATGAAACTTCTCATATTATTCAATCTACTAAAAGACTCTGATATTTACTTAGAGGAAAATACCTTAGTTTTGCACCAGAAGTTACACAAACCGTGAGAACAGTAAGACCAGACTCCAGCAGCTCTTATTCAAGGAAATGTAATCTATTCCTCTCTCCCCACTGTATTTGGTCAAAAATGTCTTTCCTCTATTTTTAAAAATTTTATATTTATTTATTCATGTTTATGTCTTTCTACATGTCTTAAATCATGAAGGGTCTAGACAGAGTAGATAGAGAGAAACTGTTCCCGTTGGCAGACGGGTCAAGAACCAGAGGGCACAGATTTCAGGTGATTGGCAAAAGAAGCAAAGGTGATATGAGGAAAATCTTTTTTACTCGGCGAGTGGTTAAGCTCTGAAATGCACTGCCCAAGGGAGTGGTGGAGGCAGATTCAATCATGGCCTTCAAAAGGGAACCGGATAAGTACATGAAACAAAAAAATGTGCAGGGCTACGGGGATAGGGCGGGGCAGTGGGACCAGCTGGATTGCTCATGCATAGAGCCGGCGTGGACTCGATGGGCCGAATGGCCTCCTTCCGTGCTGTAACCTTCTATGATTCTATGATTCTATGAAACAGCAAAATTAAGTAGTCAAAAAATCAATACAGATAGGGCTGTGGCAGTTGTTTACTAGTAATCAGTGCCATGAAGCGAGAGACAGATATAGATCTTAACCAACATCACTAAAACAGATTATCTAGTCGTTATCACAATGCTGTTGGGACCTTGCTATGTGCAAATTGGCAGCTGCGTCTCCTATATTACAGCAGTGACTACACTTCAAAATTACTTAATTGGCTGTAAAAGCGCTTTGGGACGCCCTGAGGTCGTGAAAGTCGCTATATAAATGCAAGTTCTTTCTTTTCTTTAACTGTAAGAGATCTCTGCATTCCTCCAATTCTGGCCTCTTGTGAATCCCCGGTTTCCATCACCCCACCAATGGCGGCCGTGCCTTCAGCTGCCTGAGTCCTAACCTCTGAAATTCCCTCCCTAAACCTCTCCGTCTCTCTACCTCTCTCTCCTCCTTGAAGACGCTTCTTAAAACCTACCTCTTTGACCAAGCTTTTGGTCACCTGTCCTAATGGGCATTATTTTAAATGGGAAAAACGGGTGGGTTGGGGGCGGGGGAGCAGTAAAAATTTTTTAAATCCAAAACCCACCCCCAACCTGCCGCAATCCCGCCCACTTCCGGTTTTCACGGAGGCGGGATGAGGGGCGGGCGACCAACCCGCTTTCAGTAGGTGGGTGCATCAGTAAAAGCTTTCAAGGAGGCTGGGGGCCTCCATTTTTTCAGATTTTTTGTTTTTGGCCCCTGGGGGCCGGGATTCCCGGGCCTTCTACTTCACACCACATGAGAGGAGGCGAGAAGGCCCGAAACTGCAGGTAAGTGCATTTATAGCACAGCTTAAGGGCCCGAAGGAGCAGGAGTGCATTCCCAGACCCAACAAGCCTACCTGCCCCAACCCTACAAACGCGATCAACAACCCCTCTCCCCACGATCTCCAACCACCCCCACCATGATCTCCAACCTCCCTGCCACGATCTCCGACCCCCGCCATGATCTCTGAACCCCTGCCACGATCTCCGACCTCCCCCCCCGCCACGATCTCTGACCCCCCCCCCGTGATCTCCGACCCCGACTCCCGATGACTGATATCCCTCCGATGACTGAGCCCCTCCCCCAGTGACTGCCCCCCCCCCCCCGGGATGACTGACCTCCCCCCACGATGACTGACCCCCACCTCTGCCGGTGACTGAGCTCCCCCTCCGATGACTGAGACCCCCTCCGATGACTGAGTCCCCCGATGAGACCCCCCCTCAGTGACTAACCCTCCCACCGACGACTGACCCCCCCACCCACCTCGGTAACCCCCAACGACTGAGCCTACCCTCAGTAACCCCTGACCCCCCCCCAAACTAACACTGACCTGTTCACGTCCTTTTCTTTCTTCTTAAGAAAAGACATCCTTACATCAAAATCGTAAGGATGTCCAGGAAAACCATAATTCTGGGTTTCCTGACAGGAATTCGCCCCACCCCCGATAAAATCATGCCCAATGTCTCTATGTGGCTCGGTGTCAAATTTTGTCTGATAATGCTCCTGTCAAGTGCCTCGGGATGTTTTACTACATTAAAGGCGCTATGTAAATGCAAGTTGTTGTTGCTTGGTTTTTGACCTGAGCTACGTCATGGGGAAGCACCAGAGGCTGTGGCATCTCCCAAGGGAGGGGAGGGACAATCAAAGGGGACAGTCACACCTTGGCTGTACCTGGCGCCTTCCAATGGCTTGCTTGGTTAGGTATGGGTGGCAGCCAGGGCAGGTGGCGTGCCACCCTTCAGTTCCAGATGTCAGGTCGGTCACACAAAGGAGATGAGAATACAATTTAAAAAATGGCAGAATTTGCCTCCACAAAAATGACTGTATAGCTTTAATGGGGGCAACAAAGCACAGGACCACAGTGTCGGGATACGGGTTCTAATGCCCCACTTGACTGAGTTACTGGAATCAGCTCTAACATTGTGTACAAGCCTGGCACTTCCCCACCGGAGGAAGGATGCGGGATGAGACGGTTACCATTTATGGCACATCTTTGGGCTGATTTGAAAACTCATTAGGAATGGAACTTGCAAGCGAGTTATGCGTAGCCTTGCATGTGGGATACGCATTACATCCCACAACTGTTTATCATCTATTTTTCTTTAGTGTAGCACTTGTTGAATAAGTAACTAAACAGTTAAAAATTCAGTTTTTATCTTCGATTTTGGTGACCACATCAAAATCCTGGAGGTGCTGTCACATCTGGAGGTAGTGGAAGAAATGCTGTGCAATATGAACAAGCTGCTGTAAGGTCACGACCTGTGTCCATGTGGAGCTGCTTTTTTTTGTTGCAAAACCTAGGTGAAGGGCCAAGGCCCATAGTGAAGGATACTACCAAGGTCAAAAAGATTAGGAGAGAAAATAAAGTAAATCAAGATGTAGTGATTAGGTGTTAAAATCACAAGCTGGGATTTTAAAACATTGTAAGAAGGGAACATTGAGGAAAGTAAGAAGTTCTTCAGTTGAGCAGTTCTGTTAAAGAATGAATTAGAACAGGAGGTGGTGAGATAGGGTTGCCAACTCTCCAGGATTGCCCTGGAGTCTCCAGGAATTGAAGATCAATCTCCTGGACACTGCTGCAAGCAATCCAGGAGACAAATCATGGGGACATTAAAAAAATGATTAGTTTTTATCAATTTATTTTATTTATTAGTTAATTTATTAGTTATAAAAATATTGGAGATGGGGAAAAGGCTATTTTACTGGACGGGGCAGTTGGAGGTGGGAGGTCATGTGATGAAACCTCCAGGAATACATTCAACCAGAGTTGGTAACCCTATGGTGAGATGAGTCTTGGTTTCAACACAAAGATGCAAGGAGAAGGAAGAGCATGTAGGATGGAACATTTGGAGTTAAGGGGAAGAAGAGAGGAATGTTCAAAGGAGCAGTGCTTACAGCAGTATTGAGAAAATAAAGACAATAAGGGCTGTGACATAGAGAGACTGGAAGTTAGAGGTCCATTAGAGGACAATTTTTTTTCTTGTATCCTGTCTAGGAAGTGCAATAAAGGTTCAAGACCAGCCTCCACAGATATGGGCACAGTATTTAAGTCTTAAACAGACTTGTACTTTATGGAGAGTTAAAAGTTGCTGAAGGGAAAAGAAGTATTTGTCACAAAAGAGGAAACTGAGCTTCTTGAAGGGGGCTTTAGTTATATGGACAATGTGAAAGCTCCATTTGAGATCAGAATATTCAGTAAGGCCAAGAAAGCCTCTGCTTATGGAATGGAAAATAGTCTATATATATATTAACAATAAATCCAAATCACCATAATAAACTTATGATGAATAAAGGATAAGGGACACACTTTGATTCTTAAAAAACAGTTTAAATATATTGTCCATGCTGTTCACTAAACTGACTTATTCCGCCTTGTGCTCTCAGCTCATATATTCTGCACTTCTTAGCTGATATCATTGCTCTTAAATAATGGTGTGAAATATATTAAAGACCAATGGAAAGGATGTATACATCACAAAACACCGAATGAATGCGTCTGCCTATACTGTATAAGGGTTCACTTTAGAAGTCCTCACTCTCCCACCAGTATTAATATCACTGTGAATATTGATATATTATTTATTACTTTTGTACTTGACCTCAAATCTTAGGTCATTTTTTCCCCTTGTTTCCTTTCCTATTGTCTTTCTGTACCAAGCACCTTCCTCTGCTGATAGGATGAACTGTAGATGTGCTCCTAGGCCTCTGTACATGCTGTTCCGAAACACGAGATGTTCAGGAGAAGTATATAGTGGCTATCTGCCATTGTGTCTTGCTCCTTGTGAATGAGGTTTGGGGGTTGATTTTCCCGGGAGGGGGGATTGGTGCAGGGGGAGGGGTCCAAAGCGGGCGATGGACCTGAAAGGCAGCATTGGTGCGAGGCCTGGCCGATTTTATAGGCCGAGCTTCATTATGATATTATCGGCGGGCTGGCCGGCCGATCGCGTCAGCAGTAGGCCACCTGCTTTGCATAATTTCTGGCGGAAACTACAAACCAGCACTATATTTAAAAGGTGAATGAACCTCTTAAAGGGAGGTTGCATTCACTAACTTTCAAAACTTTCTCAACTTCTAATTTTGTGTGTCCCGGACCTTTCAGATGGCTGAAAGGAGCGGAAAGGTGGCCCCCAGTTTTTCAGATACTTCAGTAGGGGTGTTAGTAACTGAGGTCAATCGCTACTGAGGGAAACACCGTCTTGCGCTACATCCCTCTCAGGCACCAGCACAGAGATTGGCACCCCAGGTGGGATAAATATTGAGTCAGAGGAGCCTGTGCACGGTGAAATGCACAGCACAAGTGAGCAGGAGTGGGTACTGTGGCAGGGACAGCTCAGGAGAGGACTTGCCGGAGGCCAATGTCCTCTCCCAACTCTCCCAAACTGGACAGAGATATGGACCTCCGGGGTCCAGCCAAGAAAACGAAAATGCTTGAGGTACACCAGAGATTATGGGCACAATTTTAAAAGGGAAAAATGGGTAGGTTGGGGGCGGGGAGGCATTCAAAATTGCAACCATTTTGGACCTACCCCAACCCACCCACTTCCGGTTTTCACCGGGGCGGCACGAGAGGTGGGCAACCAACCCGCTCCCAGGAGGCGGGTTGGTGATTGGAACCTTTCGTGGAAGCTGCGGGCCTCCATTTTTTCAGAGCTTCCAATTTCAATCCCTGGGGGCTGGGATTCCAGGGCCTTGTCTTTTGCGCCACATGAAAGGAGGCGAGAAGGCCCGAAGCTAACAGGTAAGTGCCTTTATTGCAGTGCTTTTGGGCCCGTAGGAGCAGGGGTGCTTCCCCCAGACCCAACAAGCCTACCTGCAGCGACCCTCCCAACGATTGTGGAACCCACCCACCCCCCGATCTCCGACATACCCCCACAACGATCGTAAACCTGTCAATCAGACTGGCCAGTTGGACAGCAAACTGACAAAAAAAAAATAAAAGACATCCTTACGTCAAAATCGTAAGGACGTCTGGGAAACCCGTACTTCCGGGTTTCCCGTCCGCAATTTGACCCCCCCTCCCCCTTCCCGACTCGTGGTCAAAATCATGCCCTATGTGAGGTATTGAAAGGCCTGCCAAAAACTTTGAGCACCACATCGGAAAGTATGGAGCTGTCCACTTCCAGCATGTTGTTTCATAGCATTTCCACTCTACAATCTACCTTGGAGCACATGGCCACCTCCAGGGACACTGCAGCAGGAGTCTGTGTCACCAGCCTTTGCAGCTTTGATGGAAGCTCCAACGTCTGCTCTACCTTGGACAGACTGGTGCACCAGATGGATAAACTGATGGACCATGTGGACAGGGGCTTTGAAGATGTCACTTATCTCCTGCAGTTTGCTGATCCACAGAGTGGGAGTGATAAGTCACAGCATGCGTTGATCTCTCTCAGGATATCAGCACGCTTGCTCCCTCGCCACCCCTCAACTGATACCCGCCATGGTACCAGAAAGCCAACTGGGTCAGACTGCCTCCGGCAGGCAGCCGAGGAGCCACAGTCTGCAGTCGTGCCCTCATGGGCTTGAGCTCCCAGAGGTCACTGGCTAAGAGCATCTCAAGGGTTCCAACATCATCCACAGCAGCCTACCACCACCTCTGCTGAAGCCACTGAGGCAGCACTTCATAGAAGTGGTAGAGTGAGTAAACCTTCTTTTAAAAAAGGCACTATGGGTGATTAATGATCTGAAGCAATTGAAAGTGTTTGGATGCATATTAAAATCTTCATGGCTTTTGGCACGTTGGTCTGCATTGTGTTTGTAAAGCAGTTTGCCTTATCAGGGAGTCATAGATGTGAAAATTGGCAGAATGATTTCAATGTTAGAGAATGCAGGATTAAAGGAGTGGTGACTGAGGTTTCCAGGACTGTTTGTGCAGAGAGCTTTGGTTTCAGTGTGCAGGGCAGGGGACTGAGCAATTCAGCTGAACCGTTGTGCAATTAATTTGTCCCTTGCTTCGTTCTCGCTGAAAAGCCTGGTGCTGCCTTTCCTCCCTGTGCTTTGGCCTCGCCCTCAGCCAGCTGTTCCTCGTCAGATGAGGATTCCTCATGTTCATGTGTCTCCTCCAGCTGCAATCCTCCCTGGACAGCTATATTGTAGAGGACACAGCAGGCCACAATGACATGGGAGATTCTCACTGGTGCATATCGCAGGGAGCCCCTGGACCTATCAAGGCACCAATACCGTTGCATTAGAAACCCTGTAGTGAGCGTGATGTGGTGGCATGGCTCTGGTTATATCTGAGCTGCCCAGACATTGTGCGGTTTTGAATGGGTGCCATGAGCCAAGATAGCAGGGCCGGGGTGGGGAGGGGGGGCAGCCCCTGTCCCCAAGGAACCATCCTCTGACATTCCTGCCATGGGGGAAAAGTGGAGAGATGTGCGACTGCTGCAGGATGAATGAATCATGGCAGCTTCCTGAGTACCTGGCACAGACCTTCATTATTCTCTTGTTGTGATCACATACCGACATATTGACATTGATCAAGTGAAACCCCTTGTGGTTAACAAAAGCTGCTGGCTGGTCCTGCGGTGCCCTGATAGCAACACAAGTTCAGTCAATTGCGCCCCATGGAAACCGGCCCCTACTGCCACCCATGGGCTCCCTCGTTCTGACTGTTTCCATCAATTGGGAAGAAGATGTAAGTGGTTCGCTCTGGTAAATAGTGCAATGTCCCCCGTAGCAGCCTGGAACGACCCTGAGGCAAAGAAATTTAGGGCGGTGGTCATCTTCACAGCCACTGGCATGGCATCCTGACACGGCAGGCTGCAGGTCTTGTTGCATGAGGTGACATGGGTTAGCAACAACCTGCCTTGATAATCGCAGTCTCCTCATGCACTGATCCTCAGACATGTCGAGAAAGGTGACCGTTGGCCTCTATATCCTGTTGGCAGGGTAAGGCCTTCTGAGACCAGGCCACCTCACCTACTGTACTCTCTGAAGCCACCCTGCTGCTGCATGCTGAGATCTCTGCTGCCTCTGTTGCTGCTGCTGCTCTTTCTCCTCCTCTTCCTGCACCAAGAACAAGGCATCAAGAGCAACACCCATTATAAACTTTGGCAGCTTCTTCAGTGCCAGTAAACTAAACAAACTATCAGAAAATAACATTATTGAAAATCACAAGTAACTCCAATTACAACAACCTCACCAGCGCACACATGTCAATGATCTAAGTGGCTGGAGGTGTTTACCTGTTTAAAGCCTGCAGCCTGTTGAATCTGCCACCAATCTCATGAGGTTTTACCCAGCGTGCTCGCCGATGGGCGGGATTTACTCATTCCAGCGGCAAAATGAGGTCGGGGTCCTAATTGCATGGTAGGACCCCGTATTGATGCCATTCATGAGGCCCCCACCTGCCTATAGCGGGAGCCTCAGCCGAATGTGAAATGCGCCCTGGTAAAATGACGATGGGCATGAAGTAAGCGGGTACGGGATGGTAAATCTGCTCTTGTGATTTTTACCGCCCGGCAGGGGAGGGGGTTAAAATTCCCTCCTTAGGGTTCACACAGCAAAATGGTCAAGACCATTATGAGGAATCATTGGTGCAACAACACATCCTGCCACTCCATATTTATTCACTTATAATACTTACAGGCAATAAAAATTCATTGCAAATTATGCCTCAATAAATTTTTTCTCTTATTTTCTCCCCTTCCTTCCTGAAGGCACTGACTCACGATGGAGTACAGTTCCAGGGATTCTGTTAACGCTTCGGGTACCTTGCCCAAGTGAATATTTCTCATGTGCAAGTGCATACAGTGAGTGTTGAGAGGCTATTCAACTATGGAAGCATTACAGCCAAATCTGATCCTGTCCTCATCCATGTGCAGTTTCCAATAGAAATCATTGGACTGTGATTAGGAGTAGAAACCCTGATGAATTTTGCTCATCCGTATCCCTAGGCCAATGCTATCACCCCTCACTGTCGCTCCAACTGAGGTTAGCTAACTCTGTAATGATGGAGGATCAAACTGGAACCTTCCTGATTGTGAGGTCAGTATCACACAATGTGGAGTATAAGCAAACAATGCCATTGGGGAAACTCTTGATAAATTCGGGGAAATCCTATCACATAAACTGATCCTTTTGCAGTGACTGTCACCGTGGATCAACGGTATGATAGGCACCAGCAGCCACTATCACCATGGAAACAGAATTAAACTACCACATAAAACCAATAACAAAAAATGACAAAAAAACAGATACCTCCGGTGGTTTCAAGACAGTAATCTGATCCTATAGTTCAAATAACGGCTATAAAAAAAAAGGAGAATAAAGCTTTTGGAGTTTATCATGTCATCTGAGCCCTTCAATGAAATTACTGCCTTGTAATCATTCCCAGGTGTCCATTATTTTCCATATCTACCAAAGTCTATCCAATATAACTATCATTGCCCAAGCCCTTTAAACTGAACTATTAAAAATGTAGAAGCCTTTTTTTTGGTATTGTAACATAGTTTCTCTGTACTTCCCTTAACCCAGAGCCTTCCCACATCTCTACAATATTACCCTTTGGGCTGGCTGTTATTTTGTTTCATTACACCTGTATTAGACTATCAGTAAGTCAGTCTTACAGATGAATCCCTACAAACCTATTCATTCTCAGAAAGGCTGCGGTTATACTGCAGATGTCACTTTGAAATTGCTGGCGGCTGAGAATGATGTGGAAACCAGTAGTTTCATTGCTGGCTCTACATCGCTCTCCGGCCAAAGAAAATGGAGCTCCCTATGCAGCAGACAGCTTTGCTTACTGCTCTCCATATTGTATTGTTGGGAGCCAACTGGACAGTCAATTCTTTGCTTATGTTAAAATGGTGAAAAATCTATGGCCAGGAAATTCCTTGGAGCTGCTCTGGTTCCGTCGGCGTTAATTCGCTGGAAGTGCGGCAGAAACCACCTTTACACATTTTTGTAATTTACAAAAATGAGGTATTTCATAAAACAAGTGGACATACATACAAGTTTTCCACATCATTCACACCATTAGGTTGTCTCCTTGTACCGACCCTTAACAGTACAATAAGATTCTAATCCACAATATTGGGTTCAGCAGATCAGCCCATTTACACTCTGAATTATAATAATTTTATTTGCATGTTGCATGTGTGCTGGGAGTAGGACAATCCTGATGATCAGAAGTGCTGATGAATCAGTTCACTGTATGTTAGGACTGATTTGGAGCAAAGGAATTCCACTATCTGCACTGTTAATTGGAACTCATTCATACTGACATCAGAGCCTTCATTGTATCTGATAACATGGTTGCATTAATGCAGCAGAAAAACTATCCATCAGTTTACACTAGGCTGCCTCACAATCGGTCCCAGCATGAAACCAACAGGTGGGGTTATTTTGTGGTAAGACTAATTCAATGTGTGGAAATACACTGCACATCAGTTGGAGGTCAGATTCTGACAGACATCTGCCCTGACCTCCAAGTGGCAATATAAATCAGCATAACATTAAAAAATAAACTCCAGTAGCTAGGTGTTAAACCGACTAGTTATGATGATTAATTATCATTTTGTGATTCGGACTACAACTATAGAATGTACGTAAGTATTGCATCTATAGAGTGCATTCAAATATATTGTGCCCATTGTTATTATAGTTAACAACTTTCGATTTGTGTAGAAAATGCAGAAGAGTGATTGGAGTAAAATATGTTCCATAAGAAATCCTATACAATTACAAGAAAAACATAATTGATTGTAATCCATCTCTCGCCTTTAGCTTCCAAACTCTCTCCCCCCCCCCGCTGCAACTTTTGTTGTCTTTCTCCATTTTATCAATGCTATCCTGGTTATTGCTTCTTTGTTCCTCCTAAACTCCAAATACTCTGTCCAACACATTCTTCCTTTTCCCTGTATCCTCACTGTGTTAAAATGAAAACTCGTCACACCATCTCCAACCCAAACTCCTTTGGGTCTGTATGCCTTTACTCAGTTGGCTGTTGGAGGAACTGAGCTAATGGTATTTATTCATAAGCTGACGCAAAGCTAACATCCTTCCAAATTTTATTTTTGATCTACATGAAGGCCTGGATTTTCCCCTTTTGCAAAATTCTGGCGCATCTTCAGTGGAACTGTAATTCCGACTGTCATAGGATGTGCCCACGACCCCTTCCTATTTTCCAGGGTCAGACCACTTTACAAGTTTAAGGCAGGCTCCCCGACCTCTGCTGGGAGTCCACCTCAGAATGGCTGTGGGTGGTTTTGTGCTGCCCGGGAAACTTTAAATCAAAACTAGGTGTCTTAGCCCGTGCAATCAATTGCCTGGCAACCATTGGACAGGCTTTCTGGCCCTTTAAAAGGCATATATTCCCCTTCACCACCCGAGTAACGCTAGACACCAAGAACACACAGGTGTCCCTTGCACCAACCTTGCTTTGGCACAAATAATGGAAAATACGTCAGCTGACATATTTCTATTGATTGCATATCGTTACAATACACTCATTCATATTTGGGTGAACTTATTATATGTTTCCTGAAATCTAGACCAAAGCATTTAAATCAGATGCTGATTTATCAGAATGTCTGGCTTACATCAAGGTTAGAGTTTATTAACAGAAAACTGGTAGCATGGACTACCGATATTTCCCATGGAGCTGCTGAATTAAAATTTGCTGGTGACCTACATTTTTTCCCTGTTATTATAAATACCTCATACCATTTCACCTCATTGTGCCAAATATCAAAAAATAAATAACTGGATGGAAACTAATTGGACCCAATCTGCCTGGATAGCAACATTTGGAAAAACCTGTGGAAAAAAAATGTTGAACCAAACTAATAATAGGTTTTGATTGCTGACCAAGAGGGTATGACTTTCAAAGAAAATTATAAGAAAGACAATTGTTTAGTCTGAAAAAATGATGTAGTTTATATTGGCTATGATATTCAGAAACTGAGTGATCCCATATTTCTCATCGTCCTCTTTAAGGAGTTTTAATTCCATAGTTTATATGCCTCGTTTCTTTAAAAACCTGTTCTGATTTGCCCTCCACACAACATTATTGAACAAATGTTTTGACACACAGAAATCCTTAGTTATATGGATAAATAAAAGATAACATTTAACCTCTACTGCTATTATATCAAGGCTAGGTTTTCCTAATGCTGATTGTTTGATTAACCACCAGCAACAGCACCAATAATAATATGCTCTGCATTTCAGTGATTAAGATAAATTAGCTCATAATCAAGAGTGAACAGCAAGAACCTTGCACAGACCTCATGGCCTAAATTTTAACTCCGAAAAGCGGGTGGGTTGTGGGGGGGGGGGGGGGAGAATGGGGGTGGGGGGGTGGGGGGGTGGGGGGGGGGGCAGTAAAAAATGTTAAAATCTAAAACCCGCCCCCAACTGGCCCATTTCCGGTTATAATGGAGGCAGGACGAGGGGTGGGTGATCAACCCACTCTTAGGAGGCGGGTCGGTCACTTAAAGCTTTCAAGGAAGCTGTGGGGCTCCATTTTGACTGCTTTTTTATTTTTAACTCCTGGGGGCTGGGATACCAGGGCCTTCTACTTCACGTTATGTGAGAGGAGGCGAGAAGGCCCGAAACTGCAGGTAAGTGCCTTTATAGCACAGCTTGTAGGCCTGGAGGAGCAGGAGTGCTTCCCCCAGGCCCAACAAGCCTACCTGCAGTGAGCCCCCTCCACGATCTACGAACCCCCCCCGATCTATGACCATCCCCCCATGATCTATGACCACCCCCCCATGATCTATGATCCCCCACATGATCTACGACACCGCGATCTACGATCCCTCATGATTTCCGACCCCCCCACGATCTCCGACCCCCTGATGACTTCCAACACCAATCCCGACCCCTCCAATGACCCCGATGACTCCCGACCTCCCAATGGCCCCCGATGACTCCCGACCCCCAACCTCCCGATGACCCCGACCCCCGACCGCCCCCCCCCATCTAAGACTTACCTTCTCACATCCACTTCCTGGCTCTTCTCCAGTCCGACTGAGGCCAGCCTATCCATCAGGCTGGCTTGAGGGGCGGGAAACCGAAAAAAAACCTAAAAGACTATCTTATGTCAAAATTTAAGGACGTTCAGGAAACCCGTACTTTTGGGTTTCCTATCAGGAACTCCCCCCACCCGGCTCCCGGCTCCGGGCTAAAATTTAGGCCCATATCCCAGCTCCCCTCCTCCACCCATTGAGTGGTTCCAGAGCTCACCTATCCAGTATCCATATCCAGGACTTTAAAAAAGGTCAAAAATAAAAATTGAGTACAAAGTTAAAGAAACATTTGCAAAAGCAATACATAATGAGATAAAGGCAAGAAAGGAGATACAGCAAAGGAGATTTACAAACACAGTGAAAGAGTGAGAAAAGGATTGACAAGTAGTCAATTGGACACCACAATGAGAAAGGTATCTGACAATAAGAAAGAACAAACGAAAGAAAGAGAAAAAAAGAGAAAGTAAGAAAGAACAAAAGAGTAGAAGCCAAACAGAAAGAGACAGAGAGTAACACAAAAAGAAATAGCAAAGGGTAGGAAAGAACAAGAGAGACAGTTATTGGGAGAGAGATAATATTGATTTTGATTTTCTCCAGGAGCAATTGTATAGGAGCTTGCCCATTTCTCCTTCAAGGCCTGACTGGTAACAAGCCTGAAGTAAGTGGATGGAAGTGTCCAGATTGAGATAAGTTCAGCAGGCAGGTTTAACCGTGAGCCAAACTTGGCCACTTGTAACCAGTCACTTTGCATAGCTGTATCCATCTGTTGCAGTTTGGCTTGTTTCCTGGTAGTATACTTACATTTTCTGCTACCTTCTCTGCTGAACCTTTCACATACTCACCCTCTAGTCCTGTTTGCACCTTTACCATCCCAATGTCTGTTCCTCTATTTATTTTCCGTTCCCAGACTGTAGCCAGCTATTAGTAAGATATTCAACTCTCTTAACATCAATCTATTTTAGTAAAGGAATTCTTTTCTGTCCTTAATCTTTTGCTGTTTTACTTTGATACATTGGCCCTTGTGTCATGTGTCCCTTGGTGGTTTTCTTCTGGATCAATATCTCAGCCATACACTTTCCCTCTTGCCAAAGTTCCCCACCAACATTCACCAGAACAACATCCTATTATACTGGCGCTCCATACACACTATTTTTTTTTACTGTCACTTCTGTTTTGCAGACTTTCAATCGTCGACTCCATCTGGAAACATTTTTCTCCAGCTCCTGCAATCCCAAACCTCAGCCAAACAATGTGAAATGAGGTGGGAGCACTGTCCACCAACTTGGCAAGTTCTTTGTTAATCTATCTTTTCTTACAATTGCAGTAACTTACAATTAGAATTGCACACTTTAACAATGAGTTTCTGATTTCATTCTGGGAGGCACTTCCTCAGAGAGAGGAAGATGAAAATCAGAGAGCAAGTCCATTTATTTCTTTCTCATACAACTCTTCGTGGCTTGTTGTAAAGTGACATTGGGCCTGGGAACTGGTGAAAATAGCATGCTCTCTCAGTTAGAGAATGGCTGATAAAGATGCTTTATGATTTCAGTCGATGGAGTGGTGAGATGTGTGCTTATATCTCCCCCACCTCTCACCCCCACCTTCTTTACTGGAAATAATCCCAGGCTCAGGGAGACCAAGAAGTGGTAGGGAATAAAAACAGTAAGCCTTAAAAAAGACTGGTATGTTCTTATGTTCTTATGTTCTTATGTTGCACAAGTGTCCTAAGAAAATGGAAATTAAATAACTTGTACAAAAAAAAACAAGGAAAATATATTCAGAGTGACATAAGGGCCAGGTGACCCTTAATTTTGATGAGTGAGTGATTTATAAGCCTCCCCTTATGGATGAATTATTTCAACATATCCCATCACTCCTAACTTGTTCTTTTTTATTTATACAAAATAACACATTAGTGTGATAGCAAAATTTTAAAATGTATATAGAAGTAAATTAATAACATAAAAATGGCAATGGTATTGACTCCGCTGACCTCAGGTCATGTGACATCTTCAGTGGTACTTCTGAGTTGGGAATTAACTCGCCAACTATAATCTATCACTTAGGAGAAAATGTGTGGTATAAATTGCCTGAACCCTGAGCAGTGCTAATATTTCACCACTAACAATCCAGCATTTTAGATTTCATTAAACCACGCAAAGTTCAGTTTAAAAATAATTCAGTCTTAAGATGCTTTATTTTTCATATAAGCCAGCTCCCCCAGTGAGAAGAATTTTCAGGCCACATTTATTTTATTACTTTATTGCTATAACCACTTGCAGGCTCACAAGTTTGCCAGTTTTACACTAGTTCTGCAGGTTACGTCTCCCCTGAAGTTAAGTCTGCATGTAGCAGGCAGGAAAACAGATGTAACTAAGCCAGTTCAGTGATGCAGCTCAGCATATGTTCAATTAGGTAATACTGCTTTATGAACATATATGTTTAATTTGGATATCAATTTCAAAGACAGTGTTAATTTATTTATTTTCTTCATGAGAAATTATACTGAATAGTTCCATCTGCTTTGTAAAAATTAAGAGGTCATTTCTAAAATCCACAATTTTAAACTAAATTGCTTTCATATGGATCAACAGGAATACAGAAAATATGAAGTACTTTTTTTTTCCAACCTCACATTTCACACATCACTTTTTGAAGGTGGTTTCTAAGGGGAAAATATAAAGAGGCAATTGATACCTGCCACCATTCCCCATTTCACAGAGAAACTCACAATATCTCCACCTGTTTCCTGAACTTAATTCCTGATTTTAAAAAAATTCTGGCACAATACCATTAAAAGGATGACTTGAAACAATCAAACTTGGAGTTTCCTGTGCAAAATTTTCAAATGTTGGCAAATATTGGGATAAATCCTAAAACATATTCTACTAGGAAAACATATAAGAAAATCTTGAAGTAAAATATTCTAATACTATTCTAATGGTCCAAGGAATAGGAATATTACTCATCATGGCAGCTCATGGTCTCTCTCAGTATTACTCAATTGACCCATTCTCTTCTGGTGGAAGGAAGAAGTAGACAATGATTGATAGACTTTGTCTAAATAAGGTAGCACAAAGGAAGTGATAATTTGAAGACTAAGAATGGGGTAAAATTCCTCTTTTTGTTAATTTTAGCGAGGAAAAACAAATGCACCACGTTATACTCACACTTTTTCTTTAAAATTAGCAAACACAGCAATTAATTCACCTAAGCTGCAACTTTTTCCTTGGAGGCAGCTTCATTGATGAGAAATAATTGTAAAGCATCAAGGAATTCTTGGAGTGAAATGTTTCAACCAGATGAAGTGAAGTGGAATAAGACAACAGAAGGGCAATAGGCTGGTGTTAGATAGGAGGGAGTTTTCTGTCTGGAGAGCTACCTCGTAAGTCAGGAATGTGATTTTCAACCTTCTGAGTGTAATTCAGAGATTTATGTCTATGGCATAAGAAATAGTTATACATATTTTCAACCAAAAGGAAAAGATCTAATTTTATAATATTAGGATTGTCAAAATGTTAGACAGTTTTAAATTTGTTCCATTTATGAATTTGTCTTAAGTATTTGTTGTATTCTCTCCCTCCTCCGCCTCCCCTTCCTGATGTCTCCATGTGCTATACACCTTTTACAGCCGGGAGAATGGAATGGAGTCCTACATCCAAAGCCTCTGTCAGTAAACAGATGCTAGGGGGTATGTGAAAGCAGTCAGGGATGACAGTTCTCCTGATTTTCTATTCACTGATTCACATGGCCACCTTAGTACTCAATGATGCAGCATTTAGGAGTTCCAACACACAACACAGTGCATCCTTTGGGTGCAACATTTACTTAGTATGTCCTACAATTTATATGGAGCAGTACCAGGACTTCTTCTGAACAAATTGTCCTGAGAAGTAAGCATTTATTCCCGATTCCAAATTTACAAAAGGAGATTCCAATCTGCTTGCATTTTCACTTACAAAAAAGGAAACTTTTTCTCCAAGATTTGTGGTACATAAAACTTTGCTAAAAATGTAAACATTTTAAACATCCCAATTTAATTTAAATTCTAAATTTTTGCTGAATGTTGGTGCTTATGAAGGTGAGGGGTGAGTGCTGAGGAATGGTGCACTTTTCGACTTAGTACATCCTGGACTGTCAACCTCAAGCAGTCCAGGATCAAGTGTAACTTGGCCTAAAGTGACGTAAAGCTCCCTCTACACTGCTCCATGATATGCCTTAACACCAGTCTCAGAAGAGTACTCTCGACAACACATTGCATCAGTGTAAATTCTCCAGCTCCCACAGCAGCTATTGTTATGTCCTCTGTTTGTGAGATTGATTATTTGTTCTGAATTGTGGACAGATTGTACCATGGTCCTGTGCTTTCCAAACACTGGGTTTAGAAATGATCAGACTAATTTCATGTAAAACACTTACAGCCAGCAGTAAGAAGTGATGTTCATCCCATTATTCTGGGCTGTGTTGAAATCCCAGTCCCAGAAGTGTGCTAATCCACTGCCTCACTGAGTCCTGAAATCAAAGCTTTTGCAACATTTTGTACTGGAATGAAAATAGACTAAAATCACTGTTGATGATCACAAATATGGTATATTTAATGTAGGAGTGTTAACAACAAGCTTTCCAATTGATTAGCCTCAATTGCCATATCAATTACAGCAGCAGATCATCACCATGGAAACAATGCTCACCAATTGGAATAACATTGAGTCAATAATTCTGCAGGGTCATTTAATCACCCTATCCTGCTGCTTCTGTCCATGAGTAAAGCAATGAACCTGTCTAGCAAACATGCTTTCAGTCCCCTGTCTGAAGCAAGCATGAACTGCAGACTGACTGATGTTACTGTTTCACCTGTGGCAGCCTGGAAGGAGCTGGAGGCCAAATTCAAGGCTATAGTGAATGTGGCTGCAACAGGTGATGCTGTGGCAAATGGTTACAAGTCTCGTAGAAGGTGATGTAACTCTGTGGCAACCTCCCTCGAGAAGCAGAGCCTCTTTACGCAATGCTCCTCAGAGATGTGCAGGTATGTTGTCCTGGGTCTACACACTCTATAGGGAGGGTAAGGATTCCTGCGAGCTTGTCTCCCTACAGGTCCAGTTCCATGTGCTCTTTCCACCTGTTGCTGCTTCTCCTGTTCCTGTAGCCAGAATGGATTTACTAGCAGGATGCCTATTTTGAAAAAGTGCATAGGCAGTACCCTTTAAGATTTCAGAAGATTGTCCAGCCACTACAAGTCCTTTAACATTGAGAACCTTGCCAAAAACTATGATAAACTACCAGCAAAATATCTCTCAAACCTTTGCAGCACTTTAAATGAGAGCAGGTGAGTGTAATGCTGTAAATGGCCACCTCCCAACCTGTACTGCCCAAAGGGTTGCCAACTCTGGTTGAACATATTCCTGGAGGTTTCATCACATGACCACCTGCCTCCTTCTGCCCCACCAGTCAAACAGCCTTTATTTCCATCTCTAATATTTTTATATCTAATAAACAGAAGTCTTCAAAGAAAATGGGAAAAAAACAATTTTTTTTAATGCCCCTGTGATTTTTCTCCTGGATTGCTTGCAGCAGTGTCTAGGAGATTAACCTTTAATTCCTGGAGACAATCCTGGAGGGTTGGCAACCCTAACCACCCATCATTTGTGGACAGATTGAAGAAGTAGTAGTAACCATGCTGATTGACAGGAAAATTGCATCTGGGCCTTAACTGCATCATCTGACCCCTATTTCAATATTTTAATTAGGCCTCTTGCCTGTTTCTGGCGGGAGCGATGGCTGTTTAAATCAAGGTCCGTCCGAAAATCGGAATGGGCAGCCCTCCAACGGTAAGTCGACCATTTTGAATTTTTATCCCACTTCTGCCCCATTTATAGGCATAAATGAGGTGGTAGTGAGACAACAGTCGGCCCTTGGGTCGTTTAGAAACCAAGTATGTATTAAACCAAATAAAATATCCAGTTAGGCGGCACACCAGGGTAAGCAAAGTGTTTATTTATTGAGCATTCACTGTGAACAAGTTCTTAGTATTTCCTGTTGTATCTCACATCCTTGGCAGTAACATTGTTTCTACTAAAATATTCTGAGGCAATTGTGCACAAATTTTAGATTTCATGAAATTGATCTGCATCACCTCCATGCAGAAAAATTTAATTCTAAAATATCGCTAATTCTGTGTACATAAAAATGCACAAGAAGACAAAAGTACTTTTAATCTTTTTTCTAATTTCTAATGAGCAGATTGCTTCACTGCTTATTTTCTTTGCTTTTCAGGACAATTAAAGACGGTCGTATGTGTAGGGTAATGCATTCTCAATCTGATGTGTTTGTGTAAATTCAAGGTAACCCAAGTTTACAATGTTGTATATACCAAAGAGTTTACAGTGTGAAGATACCACATTTTAATGTAGAAATTACTGATGCTGATGTTAGGAGACAAATGCATAACACATCTGTGTGACATAGCTCTGACACTGCTTCAACAGAGGCATTAATCCAATTCAAGTAAATGGATTAACGTCTGCATTAAAATGGAAGATCGAGATGCGTCATACGAATATGTTAAGCAGCAATAATTTCTGTTTCTTTTGCGGTGGGGGTTTAATTTGTAGGGAAGTGAGAAAGTGCAGTTGATGAATTATGCATCACTCTTTCCAGCCCTGTACCGATCCATTAATGTTGGACCTGCTGAAGGAGCAGGGTTATGTTTACTTGAAAAGTTTTTTTTTGAACTCTTGGAGGTAGAATTGTTGTATCACAGATCGGTGTCACCATCAGAGGCATGAAAGCTTGCACCTTTGTTTACAGTTTGATTTGGGTCACTCTGAATATATTAGATCTTTCCTTCTAATGGCTTAAACCTAGAATTAGACACTTTCATTTAAGAGCATCCAGCACATTTTAAAAAAAGAAAGACTTGCACCATTGGTGGCCGTGCCTTCAGCTGCCTAGACCCTAAGCCCTGAAATTTCCTCACTAGTCCTCTCTACCTCTCTCTCCTCCTTTAAGACGCACCTTAAAACCTACCTCTTTGACCAAGGTATTGGTCACCTGTTCTAATATCTCCTTATGTGGCTCGGTGTCAAATTGTTTGATAATACTCCTGTGAAGTGCCTTGAGGCACTTTACCACGTTAAAGGTGCTATATAAATGCAAGTTCTTGTTGTTGCATTTATGTAGTGCCTTTCACAACTTCAGGACGTTGCAAAGCGCTTTACAGCCAATTAAGTGCTTTTTTAAGTGTAGCCACTTTTTTAATGTAGGAAACACGGCAGCCAATTTGCGCATGGCAAGGTCCCACAAACAGATAATCTGTTTTAGTGGTGTTGATTGAGTGATAAATATTGGCCAGGACACTGGGGAGAACTCTCCTGCTCTTCTTTGAAATAGGATGCATTAAAACCAAGCAGTGTGAGCCCCTCTTCAAGGCACCTTGGGCTTGGCACTGCAGTGTGGAGTATGACGCCAGTATGGTGTGAAGCCAGGCTTAAAAAATGTTCAGGCGGTCCATTGGACTCCCTGTCCACTTCATAAACCTACTGCAGAGTTTTTTGAGAAAACAGATGTCCTTGCCTATGCTCCCCTAACATTAAAAAATAACCACTGGGAGAGTGGAGCTCCACAGATGTGCTTGCTCTGCTGGCGAACAGAGTGTGATTCACAGCCAGTTGTATGAGATGAGTCGTGCTGGATGAACTTTGCACTCTACAGCTACCAGATTCGAACTGATAATGCCTTGTAAGTTAGCCGTGGTTATTTGGATGTATAGGTTCTTGTGCTGAGACATCATTGGTGTCTTCTTATTATCAAAACGATGTTTTCAGTTAATATAACAATTCTGCTTTTAATAGAAGTCATTTTTTAAAAAATAGTTGAAAAGAACGGCACTAAGATCTAAATAAATAAATCAATAGATATTTATTTAAAATCAAATTACTCTTACTTACAAAACTGAGAAATATGTTTGACACTTGCAGGCTCTTCAGTGGGTCAATTACTTCAATGAAAATTAAAATTCGGGAGAGATGTATAACGGGCGGCTGATCCGATATCGTCCATTTTACACTATCGCCCAAAGTCAAAATTATCAGAGTTCCTCCAGTGTCCGGGCCAACATTTTATCCCTCTATAAACACCAGAAAATAGATTTTCTGTTCATTTATCTCATTGCTGACTGTGGGATCTTGCTGTGTGCAAGTTGTTTGCCTATGTGACAACAGTGACGACAGGCTCGATTTTCGGATGTCCAAGCGGGTGTGTTTGTGGCGGGGGGGGGCTCCAAAAATTGGGGATTCCCGGGGCGGGTCCGGAGCCCGGCTCCAACCCGCCCACTTCCGGATTCCCCAGTGACGCGCTTAGATGTGTGCGTAGCCCCTGCATGCAGGACTCCCGCCGGCAATTAAAGCCAGCGGGATCCCACTTAAATCAATTAATTGGATACTTCAGGTCGTTAGGAGACCTGATTTGGAGGATATTTTAGGAGGGGTGGGATTTTCAGGTCAACTGAGTGTGTTTCCCGTATTGGGAGAAACACTCCCAGTTGAAATGGACGTGTTGCAGCCACCAGTCTGTGGGAGCTGCAAAGGTCCATTTGACAGGTTGGGGGGTTGGGGAAGGCCCTCATTCATTGCAGGAGGCCACTCTGTCACTTTGGACAAAGTTTAGCCTGCACCACCCTCCTCCTAACACAAAAAATCGCCAACTTGCAACCTCAACCCCAGTGTGCAGACACATTTACCTACCTTGCGGACCCCCTCAAACGTACATCTTCCGGATGGGGGCTGCCATAGCTGCAGTCATGACCTCCTCGGAGGACGAGCAGCATCACCAGCCTCACCGGCCACGCCGTCCACCTCTGACACGTGGAGCTCCACAACACAGTACTGTGACACATCCACCTGCATAGCAGGAGGAAGGGCAACCGCAGAGAGAGATGCATCGCAGAAGGCACTACCCTCACCACAGGGTCTACAGACCGATGCTCAGCTTCCTGGACCTCTCTGAGGAGCAGTGCACAGGGAGGCTCAGAGTCACTCGACATGTAGTCGTGGACATCTGCAGCCTCCTTGATGCCGAGCTGCTCCCAGCTGACCCGAGCACCATCTTCTTACCAATCACTGTCAAAGTCACCACTGCCCTCAACAACTTCTCCTCCGCATCCTTCCAGGGTGCCACCGGAGACATCGCCGGCGTATCTGTCGTCTGCACAAAAGAGCCCTGCAAATACACTTACACCCACTCTGCAGTGACACAATGGGTGGCATCAGTTGTGGGTCTTCATGGTGATCCTCAGGAAAGGGCATTATTGCACAAACCAGACAAGATTTGCAAAGACGTGGCAGTAGTGGTGACAACAATTTTTTTGTGTTCTTTTTGTAAAACAAACAAAAGTAAATCAAAAACATGACATTTTGTCTACACCCTTGTGCATCCCCTTAGCCTTACATTTACGGGAACCCCTGTGGCTTCAGCAGAAGTAGTGACAGGTTGCTCTTGTCCATGCCTTGACCGATGAGATGCTTTGCGCGGATGCCCTCTGGGTTTCGGTGCCCGTGAGGACCCCTCCAAAGACTGCTCCACCTGCACCTGTGCAGGGGCAGACTCGGCCACCTGGCGAGGGGGCAGCCTTGTGGGTACTGGTTGAGAGGGGGCAACGGGTGAGACATGGGAGCACTTTGAGTGGCGTCCCCACTTCCATGTCCCCTTTCACCATCATCCCTCTCCTGGCCCAGGCCCACATCACTCCTTCCAACCTGCTGGACGACAGTTTGGATGACCTGTGTGAAGCCTTGGAAGGCCAGTTGTAAGGTATCTGTCAGCCTGTTTAAGGCGGCAGAATGTTGCTCGCCCTGAATCCGAACGGCCGTTGTCAGGGCCTGAATGGACTCATTGTTGAGCCGTGCTTGAAGCTCGATGGAGGCTAGCCTTTCCTCCATTGCAAACATTCCCACACCTACCCACGACACTATCTCAGAGATGCCTTCACGTCCCTGTGACACTATCTCGGAGATACCCTCCTGTACCTGTGCCACCATTCCACTCATGCAGGAGTTGGTCTCCTCCATCCTCTGCGGATTGTGGACAGTGTGCATGGCAACTGTTCCAGTACCTCAGCAATGTGCTGCTGGCCCTTGATGACTCTCCTTTTCATGGCTGGCCCCCAGAGTTCAGCATCTGGGTCCAGCTGAGCAGAGCCTGGAGAAGAGTGCTCCCACCGATGCGGACTCTCCACGGCTGCCCCTGCCACCAGGGTCTGCTCATGCTCACGTGCGTGGTGACTCACCATGTGCAAGCCCAACTAACTGAGGACGGGGACCCACCGAGGTGTGTGTATCTGCGCTGGTGGATGGCTGGCTCAGATGTGACGATGCACCCTCAGAGGCCGGCAGGTCCACTGAGGAATCACCCTCTGCTGTAACAGCGTTCGCTGATGGCCCTGCAAGAGAACAGAAAGCAATATTAAGCATGTGGACAGATGTTGAGGTGCTGCAGATGCCAAGTAATGCTAAGATCATTCGCTATCATGAGTGCTGAGTGTTAGATTTCTGTCACCAGCCGCTTGTGCACTCCCAGTCTTGGCATCCGCCACGGACAGGCACTCCAGCGTCCGGCTTATTTTGAGTGCCTGCTGCTCCGCATCTGTTAAGACTACCTGGTGCGGCGGGCCCCCTCCGGTCCTTGCCCTCTCCCGGGCATTCTGGCGTCTCTTCTCCTATCAAGGGAAAACACAGAGGCATGATTCAGTGATGGTTGCATGGTGACCCGCTGCATGCATTGGTGTGGGTGGGGGTGATCGTGAGGAAGATGCATGGGAGGGTACGTGTGAGACATAGCCATGAGATTGTATGAGGATTGGGTTGCGTGGTAGTGTTCGAATGGGAACTGGAGCAGTGAGTAAGTGCAGGCAAGGTGAGGATGATGGTTGAGAGGATGTGAGGAGTGATGCGACAGCATTGTGGTGGCAGTGCAGAAGGAGTTGTGTGGTAGTGGAGGTGATGTGGAAAACAGAGTTTGGGAGAATGCGTAAGTATACTCACTTTGGCTGACCTGGTTAGGTCATTAAAGCGCTTCCTGCACTGGACCCAGGTTCTGCACACATTGCCGCTGCTGCTGACCTCCTCGGCTACCTCCAGCCAGGCCTTCTTGGTGGCTGAGGGAGGACAGCTCCTCCCATCCGATGGGGAAAAAAATTTCCCTCCTCCTCCTCACCCCATCAAGCAGCACCTGGAGTGAGGAGTCAGAGAACCTTGGAGCAGCCTTGCCTCTGGACTGTTCCATGATCCAAAATTGGTTCTTCGCTGCAGGAGGAGCATTGGAGGACTGCCCCTTTAAATAGGGCTCCTCCTGCTGACAGCCTGTGATGTGGGTGCGCACGCGCCCAGTTGACCCCCTGCTGCCAACTCGCCTCCCTCCTAAAATCGGGCCCTACGTTTCAAAAGTAGAAGAACTTAATTGGCTGTGACGCACTTTGGAATATCCCGAGAATGGGAAAGGTGCTATGTAAATGCAAGTTCTTGCTTTCTCTCTCAGTTTTTTACTGAACATCAAACCTAGGTGCTCAAAATTATTGAAGTCTTTACACTTTGTTGGAATTTGTTAAAGTTGTTACCAACACACTTGTTCCATTAGTGTTTTTGGTTTATCCAGCATGTAGCATATATTATAATAATCCCTACGTTGCCAAGTCAAAGTTACCATCCATGAAGATTTATAATTAAGGTTGTGCTGCACATTGACTTTTACAGTACACAGCACCTTGCAGTCCCTAGATTATATAGAGTCATAATAGCATCATATATTAGCTCTCAGTGTTGGCCCATGCACCTCTACGCCAGATGGCTGTGAGTTCAAACCCCACTCCAGAGACTTGAGTACGTACTTTGGGCTGACACTTCAGTGCTGCACTGTCAGACTTGCTGCCTTTCGGATGAGATATTAAACTGAGGCTCTCTCAGGTGGATGTAAAAGATACCACAGCACTATTTGAAGAAGAGCACCAGTGTCCTGGCCAACATTTTATCCCTCAATGAACACCAGAAAATGGATTATCTGTTCATTTATCTCATCGCTGTCTGTGGGATCTTGCTGTGTGCAAGTTGTTTGCCTATGTGACCACAGTGACTACATTTCAGAACTACTTAATTGGCTGTGAAGCACTTTGGAACATCCTGAGGATGGGAAAGGTGCCATATAAATGCGAGTTCTTTCTTTCTCTCAGTTTTTTACTGAACATCAAACCTAAGTGCACAAACTTATTTTGACAAGCATTATATATAAACTAATTACATTTGATGTCAAGTTTATTTTATATATAGGGCCTCCTAATAACATTTGATTAGAGTTGAAAAATAAACTCTTCATGTCAATGACAACAGCATTTACACTAAATCACTCAAAAGAACCTTTGATGATCAGCAACCTGACTCATAACTACAGCAGAACACACCAAGTTAGCCGGAGGCTCTAAGTTTCTTTTATTAATGTTCTTCAAAGGCATTGATTTTTTTTCAGGCATTGATTTTTTTTTAGTCAAACAAAAAAATCCAGCTGTTTCTTTGCATTCAATCTGATCACTTTTTAAAGTCACAATCCCCTTTCTTCTCCCCATTGTACTTGCCAGGAGAACTTCAGACTTTGACATTTAAAGTGACCCCATCGTTAACCAAGTAACTGAAATAAGGTGTACATAATGTAAAACAAAACAACACCCTGGTAACTCAGTGGGTTAATGTACCACTTGGTGCGATACTGAGCCGTACAAATCAGGAAGGTTGCAGGTTTGATCCCAACTTGTGGTGTTGGCTGATGTCAGCAGAGGTGTCCCCAGACTAGGGCCAGGGCAGCACAGGGAAGTCAGGCAACTCTGTCTTTCTGTCTCTTAATGACCCCCTGCTGGATAATGTCACTGCCTGGTTCACGCATGAAGAATAGCCACATGGGCAAGGTACCAGAGGCCAGCTGGCACTGGGCCCTAGATGAATCAGTACATTTATGTGGAGAAGGGGAAGAGTTTAAAAAATATCTATATTGCCACTAATAAAAAGTATTTTGGCTCCAGTGCAAATAATATGAAATAAGGTGCAGTCTGAACCTGCTTAAAACATTAAATTTTTGTACCTTATTCAGTCCCTGTTGCTTCACCCCTGCAATAATATTTCACACATACATAATAATTAATAATAATACTTGCATTTATTCATTATTGTATCATGTCGAACCGTTCAAACTGCTTCACACAATGAACTATTTTTGGAATGCACTGACTTATTATATGACAGTGACATACCTCAAACAGTGATGAGAAAAATGGCCTATTAATCTGTTACTGTGGTTAATTTGGTTGTGTGGGTTGAGGGAGGAAAGTGGGACAGAATTACCAGGTGAATTTCCTGCTTTTCTTCGAAATGTTTCCCTGAACCATCTGAACAAACAGGTTAAACACCTCATCTGAAACATGTGTAAAGATTGTACTTCTCACATGCGTGAAAACAAGTACTTCAAGAAAGAGGAAAAAGGTCATTGTGAGTTTAAGAAGGTAGGATAGAAAAACTTGCAGGGAGCGCATCACTGATGGACTGTTGTTCACCTCCTAGTGACCGCATGAAGAGCTGCATTGGTACAAGGCTGGGAGGAGGTATGCAGTTGGAGCTGTTGGCTAAGGATGATGAGGTGGTGCAAGAAAATTACAAAGGAAAGGCCTTCCTAAAGTCCAATTTATATTCCAGGGGAAAAATGACTTTGGGACACTGTACCTGCTTTTTGAAAATTACTTTTAGATTCATCTTTTAAAAAAAACATGGCTATATCATATCACACATTTGGAATAAGCAACATTAAATATTTTGAAAATATACACATAGCTTGAATGATTTGCCACCAATATTCTAGACAAAATGAAGGAATTTATTTGTATTACAGCAAGATGCAATATAAATACATTTTTGCTGCCAGGCCAAAAAAAAATTCAACTGATTGTGTAGCTGCACTTGTAGTTCTACTTGTAGTTGCACTTTACCAGAACATAAGAAATAGGAGCAGGAATAGGCCATATGGCCCCTCGAGCCTGCTCTGCCATTCAATAAGATTATAGCTGATCTTCAACCTCAACTCCACTTTCCTACCCGATCCCCATATCCCTTGATTCCCTTAGATTCCAAAAATCTATCCATCTCAGCCTTGAATATACTCAATGACTGAGCATTCACAGCCCTCTGGGGTAGAGAATTCCAAAGATTCACAACCCTCTAAATGAATAAATACCTCCTCATCTCAGTCTTAAATGGCCGACCCCTTATCCTGAGATTATGCCCCCTAGTTCTAGTCTCTCCAGGCAGGGGAAACAGCCTCTCGCTATCTACCCTGTCAAGCCCTCTTAGAATCTTATATGCTTCAATGAGATCACCTCTCATTCTTCTAAACTCCAGAGAGTATAGGCCCATTCTATTCAATCTCTCCTCATAGGACAACCCTCTCATCCCAGGAATCAATCTAGTGAACCTTCGTTGCACCACCTCTAAGGCAAGTCGATCCTTCCTTAGATAAGGAGACCAAAAATGTACATAATACTCCAGGTGTGGTCTCAATAAGGCCCTATACAGTTGTAACATGATAAATGTGACTTGGTGTGAATGGTAAGAGTGAAGCTTGTGTAGATTGTAACTTTCATCTAAACACTGGGGTTAGATTATTGCTTTAAATCATCCCCAAGTATCATTGTACAGTATATACTGTGGGAAGGAGAGGAGCTTTCCAATAATGGCTGCTGTGATGTATACCAATGAGCTCTCTCTCTCACCAAGTTGCTATGACTGTTGCACTGAAAGATTAATGACTGTGAATGTAATGATTTCAAGTTTATTAAACAATAATCAAAAGTTGTTTACGATCAGTACATCATAATAATGCAATTTAGAAGTGTCATCCCCTCTGCTGTTTTCATATCAATATCCATAATACCACAAATATTCTTTCCAATAACCAGCCTCTGCGATTCTAGCACTTTAAAAACAAGGTCAGTTATTTTGACAAATTCCTTTAGCTGATGATATTATGCAGAAACATTTTTACTACGGTTCAGGTGCTTGTATCTCTGCGGGGTGTCAAATATAATTTATTTATGAAGTGAGGCATTCTTAGGCAACCTGTCTAGAATGATTGATGTTCACTGACAGGAAAAAACACACGCTTCTATGTTGGGCAAACAGCCATTAAGAGACATGCTAAGAACACCATAGAAAAATCTGCCTCTGTTTATTTTTTTATGACGAGATATTTGAATCTTGGTTTCATTTTTATTACATGTGAGCATGTATTTATTTTCACATTGATTTAGAACATTCAAGTTTGAGGGAGAGCCTTATTTATATTAAATTTGGGCATTGCGTCGATTGACCTAGTACATCATTTTTATATATAATGATAACTGAAAGTAATAGGAGCCAATTTTCATGTCATTTACACACCGATTTCAGGTGCAAAGGAGAAGGAAGAGAACAGGTATGCTGCTCAAGGGACAGAATGTGAGAGGAAGACTGCTTGTACCCATTCAACCAAATGTACTGGCTGCACTGAACGTTCCTACACTTAACTGAAGAGCAATACATGAGGAGGCTACATTTGTGTCATCTAGTGCAAGATGGTCTGCAGCCAACCTGCAGGGCAACCAGGGCAACACTGCCTGTTGCAGTAAAGGTCACTGCAGTCCTGAACTTCTTTTGTCTCTGGCCCCTTCCAGGCTGTCGTGGGAGGCATCAGTAAATTCAACCAATCTGCAGTCCATACAAGATCTCCCTCTAAACCTCTTGCTCCCTATTCTCTGAATTCCAACCACATCATGATCAATCCGTTAGTTTTATATGTGTGTGTATATGAACACGTGCTCCAACTGTCACATAACCCACTGACAATCAATATCTAGAATCATACTGTTTTGCTGCATAGCAGGAGGCCATTTGGCCCATCATACCTCTGTCCGCTAGGCTTACACACCGAAGAATGACCAGATGTACAAGGTACTGTGCCCATAGAACTGTATCCCAGCATGGGTCACCGTCTTCAGGAGAAGTGGGGGGAAGAGGGCTCCTTGTTTTACATGTCAGTGCCTCAAAAGAACAATTTTAAAAAACACTCATATAAACCCAGATTCCTGTGTTTTTCTGCATATTAATTATTCAATGTTGGTTTGAATAATACTTCATGAACTGACTGAACCAGTTGCTTGCATGAAAGAGCAATGTTGCACAAAATGATTGTTTCGCAAATAGCAGCTCTCTGTAACAGACAACAGGATTTTCCTTTCTCTGTATTAGTCTATTATATAAAGTCATTGTTTGGCATTCTTGACAATCTCACAAATAATTCAAACCCAGCCAACTAAAGATCCAACTGGATTTCTTGTTGAAATAAAACTGTTAGGAATAAATGGCTACTGTTTTAAGAATGTAACATAAATTAGACAAGAATGCCTGTTTGAAACAAATGTAAAATCTCAAAAAACACTCAAGTCTAATGGCAAATAGGACTGTAGTGATAATGGTTCAAAAAAAGTTTTCAGCTTTTCTTGGCTGCTTTCAAAAACGACATCTCTTAAACATTTTACAATAAATCGTATTAGCAGTAACAGAAGATGACACTATTTCTCTTTCTCCTGGGGAGACAAGAATGTATGTTAATGATATCTAGATATGACTGACAGAGAGATATTGATTACATCGGAGATGATGTTTAAAGGACAATTCTGAAGATGCAGGGTACAGCTTATAACTATTCTTAAAATTTAATTTAGAAATCTAGACAAAGGGCCAAGACACATATTGCAGGATACCACCAAGGTTTAAAAGAGTTGGTGAAGGGCTCCCCCAATTGTTCAGCTGGTTAAAGTAGTTTGTAGCTGAGTAATACAGTCCAGGAAGATGCCAGTTTCATTCATGGTCCATCCTGAGTAAGCCAGGGCGATGATAGCCTTGGTGCCCCTGGGTTAGGGAGGCGGAAATCAGCCAAGACTCCTCCTCCTAATCTCCATATAACAACCCTGCTCGAACTCTAGACGCATTGGTGTTTAGTGAGGACAGGATTGGGTTTGGCTGAGATGTTCCCTTCCCCCCGATAAAATAATATATTGATCCTCTGTGTAAGTTGCCACTAAGGCAAAGTAATAAGAGTGATTGGTGCCCAGGAAACTGTGCCTCAGCAAGATGAACAACAACTTTTTTTAAAAATCGTTCATGGGATGTGAGCGTCGCTGGTGAGGCAGGCATTTATTGTCCATCCCTAATTGCCCTTGAGAAGGTGGTGGTGAGCCGCCTCCTTGAACCGCTGCAGTCTGTGTGGTGAAGGATCTCCCACAGCGCTGTTAGGAAGGGAGTTCCAGGATTTTGACCCAGCGACGATGAAGGAACGGCGATATATTTCCAAGTCGGGATGGTGTGTGACTTGGAGGGGAACGTGCAGGTGGTGTTGTTCCCATGTGCCTGCTGCCCTTGTCCTTCTAGGTGGTAGATGTCGCGGGTTTGGGAGGTGCTGTCGAAGAAGCCTTGGTGAGTTGCTGCAGTGCATCCTGTAGATGGTACACACTGCAGCCACAGTGCGCCGGTGGTGAAGGGAGTGAATGTTTAGGGTGGCGGATGGGGTGCCAATCAAGCGGGCTGCTTTGTCCTGGATGGTTTTGAGCTTCTTGAGTGTTGTTGGAGCTGCACTCATCCATGCAAGTGGAGAGTATTCCATCACACTCCTGACTTGTGCCTTGTAGAGGTGGAAAGGCTTTGGGGAGTCAGGAGGTGAGTCACTCGCCACAGAATACCCAGCCTCTGACCTGCTCCTGTAGCCACAGTATTTATATGGCGGTAGTTAAGTTTCTGGTCAATGGTGTCAAGGGGAGGTGGTTAGACACTCTCTTGTTGGAGATGGTCATTGCTTGGCACTTGTCTGGCACAAATGTTACTTGCCAGTTATCAGCCCAAGCCTGGATGTTGTCCAGGTCTTGCTGCATGTGTGCACGGACTGCTTCATTATCTGAGGGGTTGCGGAAGGAACTGAACACTGTGCAATCATCAGCGAACATCCCCATTTCTGACCTTATGATGGAGGGAAGGTAATTGATGAAGCAGCTGAAGATGATTGGGCCAAGGACACTGCCCTGAGGGACTCCTGCAGCAATGTCCTTGGGCTGAGATGATTGGCCTCCAACAACCACTACCATCTTCCTTTGTGCTAGGTATGATTCCAGCCACTGGAGAGTTTTCCCCCTGATTCCCATTGACTTCAATTTTACTCGGGCTCCTTGGTGCCACATTCGGTCAAATGTTGCCTTGATGTTAAAGGCAGTCACTCTCACCTCACCTCTGGAATTCAGCTCTTTTGTCCATGTTTGGACCAAGGCTGTAATGAGGTCTGGAGCCGAGTGGTCCTGGCAGAACCCAAACTGAGCATTGGTGAGCAGGAAACTTGTGATTGGAAGAAGGGTAGGGATGATGTATAACGGGAAAAAGGAGGGGAGGCGGGGAAAGTGTCGTAGAGATGATGAAAAAAATCAAGAAATGATGCTTAAGTGACTTCAACCTTGAGTTTCAAAAGCCTGGGCATTATTGGAGGAAGAGATGACTTGAGATACAGGGAAAGAATAAATTTCAGCACAAAAAAACTGCACAGAGGAGGAAGGCCATGTATATTACAAGCAATTGGCAACATACCCGATCTCTCTTAATCCTCTAGATATTGAAGTCACACAACTACGCCATCACTTCTTTTCCAAATCTTCTAATTAATGGTTAATGGAATGACCTTGTCTTCCTGATGTTGCTTTAAAGTATGCTGACAATCTACTTTACAATCCTGTAATCTACTGTTTCCTCCGCTGTCACTAACCAAGAGGTTGGAATGATCTAACGTGTGGCTCATTGTACAACCATCACTTCTTATGGTCAACAATAGGTGCCCAAAATGAGAATTGCATCATGGCAATCTACTTTACTTAGTGGCATAACCAATAACGGGTACAACTCGTGGTAGGAGACCTCAAGTGACAGACTTAGACGTGTTCCTGCTGCAAACCAGAAAGGAAGTCTTACTTCACCATTCCCTGTCAGTCTATAATCACTACATCACTAATAGAAACCTCACAATGGGGGGAATTTTAGCTATGAGTGATGGCGTAAAACAGGCATTACTGTTTTAGCCGCCCATTATACACCATGCCTGATTTTCCTTTCCATTGAAGTAAATGGAGGGGATAATCGGGTAGGGTTTATAACCGGCGGCCAATTCAATATCGCTCATTTTTACACCATCGCCCGTAGTTAAAATTACTCTCTTTGGAATTTCTTTGAAACCCCTCCCCCCACAAAAAAAAACAATTAATGGGATGACTGGATACCCAATCCATACTTTTATTTCCTCACACTGCTTGCAGGTTTCCAGTTGGCCTCATTTAAAATAAAATGAAGGGATTAAAAGGGAAGAACAACAGGGTCTATTTAACCCCACAAAGTGTAGTTGCCATTCACCAATACAGAATGCTATTGGTGGCAATCACAAATAGCGAAATGTGCATCCCAGACTGTCCTACTAATCAACATCAGTAGTAAATAAGAACCTATGTAGAGGACAAGCAATGCCTCCCTGAGAAATGTTACTATAGTTGTTTTTCTTTTCATTTCCCTCAAGTTCCTCAGAAAAAACCATTGACATTTGCCCAAAATATTGAAACTTGCTCAAAGTTGGTAGCCATTGGTAACGAGGGTGAGTTTGTTGATGGAGTAACCACAACTTTCATTTATAAAACACCTTTAACAGGGAAAATGTCCCCAAGTGCTTTACAGAGGGGAGGAAAAAAAACAGATAAAATAGAAAAAGGAATTGAAGCTGAGCCAAGGTGAGAACATTTTTAAAGGTGGAATCAGAAATTGAGAAGCAGAGGGATTTAGGGAAGAAATTCCAGACGCCCAAGGTAGCAGAAGTATGTGTAGCCAATGGTGGAACAAGAAGAGAGAGGATGCACAAAACACAAGAGTCGGAGGACTGAAGGAGGTTACAGAGATAGGGCAGGGCAAGACTATAAGGGGTTTGAACATGTTCCTTGGATCGGTGACAAGAGCCAATGTAGGTTAGCAAGGACCGGAGAGACAAACGAACAGGACATAATGTGTGACAGGATATGGCAGCTAGGTTTTCCCTTTCGAAAATGAATCTTGCTGGGGGGGGGTGGGGGAACAGCTATTGGTGTCATCCCTGTCACACTACCTTCAATTTAACATTTCTGCAACAGAAAATGTCTTGCCCAGAAACAGATACCTTTTTCATGTCAGAGGTCCTGCAATTACGTTGGCGATTATTTTTCTTCCCAAATGTACTTTAAAAAATTTTCTCAGTTGATTAGTGGAACATTAGTGAGGAACTAAACCATGAAGGTAAGGAAGGTCCTTGGTTCAATCTCCAATCTGAATTAGCTGATCTCAGCTAGGGTACAACCAATGGCCTCAATTCGTCAGACTAGAGAGGGGGAAAATCACCAAGGATTCTCACTTCTTGATCACTATCCTGTGACACCAGACGTAAGTGCATGCATTTGGATATCAGTTAGGGCAGGATTTGGCTTGTCTGTAATGCCCTCCAAAGGTAAATAGCCTGCTGGAACTCACTAATTAGGCTCACACATGAAGAACAGACAACTGAGCAAGGTACCAGAGGGCAGCTGATGTGCAAAGAATCATATCCCAGGATGAAATCAGTGCCTTTAGGACATGAGGGGAGGAAATTGGAGAACATTTTGGCCGCAATCAGGGTTCATACCAAGGTCCACTGCTCAGTTAATTCAGTTTATCATGCCATCTCCTTGTCTACCATTACATTTGAATACATAACTCATCCAGGACCTCACTAGTGATGAACAAACTGGCCTCAATTTGGATAATGGCTTCATTTCAAACTGACTGAACTCTGAGCCAGGTCTGTAGTATAAGGGACACAGTTATAAAGGCACTTTTACGTTGAGATGAAGCAGAACACAAAGTGACAGCATAACAAGGGAGCTGGATCAGTGCAGTGAAATCACCTCCACTATATGGTTTTATACCCGTTTTGCGGCAAGCAGGCAGCATAACTCCAGCGAAATCTTCACACATATACTCAAGCCAGCAATTATTCTACTGACCATTTTATTCTCTTATAAAACTGTCCCTTTCTGCTACAGGACTATGTTCTACATAATTTTCCCTAATTCACAGGTCACCCTATCTGACAGATAATACTGTGGGAAGTACAGTAGAAGGTAGAGATTTGAATTAAACAGAAACTAACAGCATTGATGGGAGATGCAGAACTTAAGAACAAAAACTGCGGCAATGTCACAAATATAGCTCCTGCACTGCAAATCTTCTCCATTACACCAGTCTGATTCTACCCCTTATAATTCAGTGATTACCTCCCCAACCAAGTTGTGTTTTAAGACTTCTTGTTCCTGCTGGAACTGTCTTGAGGTGTTAGAACAACAACAATAACTTGCATTTATATAGCGCTTTTAATGTAGCAAAACACCCCAAGGCGCTTCACAGGAGTGTTATTTTGCCTACCAAAATGCACCACCTCACACTTATGTATATTGAAATTCATTTGCCAATTACACCCACATTCTGCAGATTTATTAAGGTTCCTTTGCATTTTGACGCATTCTTCCTTTGTATTAACTATACCCCTCAATTTGGTGTCGTCCGCAAATTTTGAAATTGTAGGTGACCAAAAGATTGGTCAAAAAGGTAGGTTTTAAAGAGCGTCTTAAAAGAGAAGAGAGAGATAGAGGTGGAGAGGTTTAGGGAGGGAATTCCAGAGCTTAGGGCCTAGATAGCTGAAGGCACGGCCGCAATGGTGGAGCGATTAAAATTGGGGATGCGCAAGAGTCCAGAATTGAAGGAGCTCAGAGATCTTGGAGGGTTGTAGGGCTGGAGGAGGTTACAGAGATGGGGAGGGGCGAGGCCATGGAGATATTTGAAAACCAGGATGACAGTTTTAAAATCGAGGTGTTACCAGACCAGGAGCCAAACAGCAGAATGCGCAGTAATCAAATCCTCAAACCCCTCCAGGGCCTCGCTCCATCCCACTTTTAGCCTTTCCAGCACTACATCCCAACGTGTACCTTCCACTCTTCCGACTCTGGCCTATTGTGCGACTCCTCTTCCCTCCACTCCACTTTAGTGCCACAGCTTTTGGCCACTGCACCTTTGCACTCTGGAATTCTCTTCCTAAATCCCTTCATTTTGCTACCACCCACTCTTCAGACCTTCACAAAAACTCCTCAAAACTTACCTGTTTGATCATGCTTTTGGTCATCTCCATGATCTCCTGCTCAATATCCACTGTTCCACCCTGGAAAGCGCTGTGGGACGTTATTATGTGAAAGACGCTAAATAAATGTCATTTTTGTTATTATTCTATGTGCAAAACATAAAGTGTTGATTTTTATTTCTAAAGGATTTTAGGGCAGCAAGATTTATTTTTTTTAAGACAGGACTCTACATTGACAACATTTTGAAGGCCATTGTTAGCTAATTTTGAGGTACGACTTGCATCAATACAAACAGCAACATGTGACAAATGGGTATTTCAAATGACTGTGAAAGTTTAAAATAATATTTTGAACTTAGTGTTTGTCAATGTGGCCAGCAAGATTCTGTGCTTGGAGGTCACAATAGCTGCCTGATCAAAATCTAATGATATAATGCTAGTATGCAAAAAACATCATTATACATATGTCAGGCTCCTAGCAGTCTTCATTCATAGCATTTTGGTAAGCCTAGTAATCATCCCAGCTGTCATATTATTTGAACGGATCCATTTATCACACATGGTTCCTAAAAAGATTGAGCATTTTTATCATGTTGACAACCATGCATTCCCCTGTAAGAGGGCAACGTTCAAGAGTTCCCAGTCGCCAATAATCAGCCATTTAATGAGCTTTGCTGGCAAGCAACAGTGGTGGTCTGAGGAAGAGGGACAGCAGACCATTCGTCCAATGGCAAGTGCGACAATGGTCACGGGCTGGCTAGCAACAGTGGGGGTCAAAAGGAATAAGAACAAAATTCTTGTTGGGAAACCAGCCACACACAAATGTCAGCACAGCAGCAGTTATTCAATCTCAGACCACCCAAAGAAGAAGAAAAAAAGAAGACAGCAATGTAAGCTCCCAGAGGACTTGAATGAGTTCACTTTAAATCCTTTACCAGGAATTCATTGGAGGGAAAGCTTGGTAAAAACACTAGCATTCCTTGCAGAAACAGTGTTCTCTACACTACTATAGTGCATTTAAAGCTGCTGTGGTTAAAGGTCATAGTCGCACTTGGAATTTATTTTTGGAAAAGGATTTTGTGGAATCCTTTTCCACCAAAAAAAAGGCAGGAGGCAGCAGTTTAAGCCCAAAGGACTCAAGAGTATAGTTAAAATCCTTTACAAAGAATTTGTTCAGGGGCAAGTCTGGTGAGAGAAAACTAACAGTTGCACTCTATTAGTGGGAATGGTCATCCTATATTGTCCAATCTACACATTTAATTGTAGCAGATACGAAATATTACAATTTATTTTATCCCTTTGAGACTGATCACTTGGTCTAGCACAAGGCAAGACAATTATATTCACTTGAGGCTGCCTCTGCTTCTTGGTGTTCTCTTCAATGCTCAGATGTAGGTGTCCTGGGGGGTCCGAACATGTACTTTGGAACAATTATCAAGTGTTCACTGCAGATCAATTACTTGAACATTCTATAGGAGAATAATAGAAAAGGGTTCTTGTTCTTTTATTGCCTGGTTGGAGGGGGGGGGGGATGGGGAGGAGGAGAGGGAGGGATCTTGTAGCATATCAATCCTTTAACACTTTCATTGCCGGGTCAGTTCAATGCATGAACAATGTTTTGAACAAAGTTTATTTTTTAAGTCCAATGTTATTTCCTAAAAGATGGAATATTACGCAGGATGTTTGTCAAAACTTTGGGAAGTCAATTTTATCAACGGCACTCAGAAATCAATGGTTCAGTGACATTTGGAACTAGGAGATTTTTGCTGATGTTGGACTATACCAGGAACATAACAAACCAAGAAAATGTTTATGCTTCAGTATACTTACAAGCATATAGTTGACAATACATAAAAGGCACCAAAAATTCAACTTCAAACTGATAAACACAAAATCTCCTAGTGACTGATTCATGTGACGTATCACTTCAGCATTGTGACGTACTCTTCAGGATCGATTATTCTATATATAAGTATTAGAATTACCTGGTAATCACTGTAGATTATTCCCTAAAACAAATGCAGAAATACTTCAAAATCATTACCCCTCTTATATGAACATCAAGGACCCAGAGTATTCTGATAAAGGGTACCACCTAAAATGTTAAACTATCTGTTTTAGATGCAGATTAACCTATTGTGAATTTTCCAGCATTTCTGCTTTTAGCTCAGATTTCCAACATTTTGGCCGGGGTGGGGCAAGGTTCCTTTTACCTCAAGGACCTGGAGTGTGTTGACAGCTCTCAGTCATACTGACAGCTGCTGTTGGCACTAAAGCAAATTAAAGTCAGAACAACACCCCCACATAAAACTGCAGAATACATTATAAACTACAGAAGGAGGGAAATTATTTCAAGGGTGTAATCTATACCCGAGTTTCAGACGACAGCTGTAAGTTACTTAAATTTTGTTCTAGTGGTCTATGGCATCATTTTGAAGCCTTTAAATAGATTACTGCCATGTTACTCCCAGGTATTCATAATTATATATAATTCAGCAGCAAACATTTTACTGAAAATTGATTCACATATGTTACTACTCAGCTCAAGAGTTTAGAACGGTTTGCAACAAAATTGCTGCGCGTGCGAGGGAAGGAGAAAAACTTATGTCCTCAGTTTTTTCAGGGTTTAACTATGCCAAATGGTCAAGTTATTTTCATTTGTACTGCATGCAATCCAAAGTCTGACTTTGAATTTGATGACTCATTCTGGTTTAGAAAATCCAAAGTTTGGATTCAGCTTCAATGAAATACAAATTCCTAAAGCTGAATTAAAAATGCTCGTCCATTGTATAAACTATCTAAAACACGAGACCCCAGCATCTCTGGTGATAGTCCCATGTTGCACTGAGTGGTGAATTACAAATTCTCCTCTCAGGTTGGCTATCAGGTGAAGATGCCTTCTGGTCAAACCCTTGGGATTTCAATTTACCTGTGGAGTTAAACCCTGCACTTTCATTTTATTTATTCCTATTCTAAAGCCATACTTTATTACCTTGGTTACACTTTCTTCACAGTCCAAACTCCATAAAGAAAGCACCCGTTGCTTGACTTCTATTATTTCAACAATTTACTAGACATTTCCTAGCATATTAACCCTTACTGTGTCATGGACAAGCTTACTCATCCAGGCACACTCTTATTCCCAGGGCCAGTTTGATGTGGAAAACACATGAAGGGTGGACAGAGTCATGTCTGTCTGTCTGACCATGGCAATCCTCAGATCTTTCCCATTTGATTGGCCAAAATCCAAAGGCATTTTTTCAGCCAATCACATAGCAATTCTTTTTTTAATTGTTCCCATCTCCAAAATGGAAGCTAAGAATGAGAAGAAAAAGTTAGGCGAAAGATTTTAAACATTAGAATAAGCTTAGAATAGTTGGAATAGAATATGTCAGAAAAACAGTGAAAATAGGGAAGAAAAGAGAGACAGAGGTTAAAATGGATGACAGCAAACATGGATATAATATTTCTCTTTATTTTTATATAAAGCTCTGTTTTAGATGTTTATTTGAGTTTAGGGATAATATTACAGCAATAAAGTTATTCCTGATGTTAAAGTAACTTCATTACTGTAATATTAGTGAGAGGGTAGGTTCAGTGTTGCAGTGTGTACTGAAAACTAAGAAAACCAATTAGTTCAGGAAGTCGCGAGTTTCACTGAATTTGACAGTAGTCTGTAGAATTCAATTAAAACTGTGCAAAGAACATTCTCATTATCAGTGAATTCCTGATAAGTGAATATTTTTTGGAGAACATGGAAACAAATGAAATTAACTTGACTGTTCAAAAAACCTTCTCAACTCAAATAAAACCTAATTATAGAGCCATGACTGTTTAGTTGATAAATGCTCAGAACTGTGCCATACTGACCAGGAGGATCCCAGCTTCAAACCTTGATCTGTATGACTGTGACCATGGTGCACTATCCCTCCTCATCCTTATCGACCTCCCTGCAGCCTTTGTTATGGTTGACCACACCATCCTGCTCCAACACCTCTCCTCTGTTGTTCAGCTGAGTGGAACTGGCCTCATTTGGTTCCAGTCTTCCTTATCCAGTCATAGACAAAGCACCTCCAGCAATGGCTTCTCTTCCCACCCCTACACCGTTACTTCTGGAGTCCTCCAAGGAGTTATCCTTGCCCCCCTCCTCTTCTTCATCTACATGCTGCTCCTCGGCAACATCACCCGAAGACAGGTTCCATATGCTGACAATTCCCAGCTCCACCTCTCTACCAGCTCTCTCAACCACACAACTGCCTGTATGTTGTCAGTCTACTTGTCTGACATTCAGTCCTGGATGAGCTACAATTTCCTCCAGTTAAACATTGGGAAGACCAAAGCCATCATCTTCGGCCCCCACCACAAACTCTGTACCCTCGCCACCAATTCCATCGCCCTCCCCGGCCACTGTCTCAGATTGAAGCCGACGGTTCGCAACTTCAGAGTACTATTTGACCCTGAGCTGAGCTTCCATCACAAAGACCGCCTTACTTCCACTTCTGTAACATCGCCTGTCTTCAGCCTTGCCTTAGCCAATCTTGTGCCGAAGCCCTCATCCACCTTCAGACTTGAGTCTTCCAATGCTCTCCTGGCCAGCCTCCCATCGTCCATCCTCCACCCTCCTTAACTTCAGCTCATCCAAAACACTGCTTCCATTATCCTAACCCATACCAAGTCCCCTCTCACCTATCACTGACCTACATTGGATCCTGATCTCCCAACGCCTCCAATTTAAAATTCACATCCTTGTGTTCAAATCCCTTCACAGCCTCACCCCTCCCTATCTCTGTAACCTTCATCATCCCTATGACTCTCTTCCTCCAACTTCCTACAACTCTGCATTCCTCCAATTTTGGCCAATTGCGCTTCCCCCACTCCCTTCACCCTGTTATTGGCGGCCATGCCTTCAACCGTCTATGCCCTAAGTTCTGGAATTCCCTCCCTAAACCTCTCTGACTCTTCAGCTCTCTCTCGTCCTTTAAGACCCTTCTGAAAACCTACCTCCAACCAAGCTTTTAGTCATCCATCCTAATATCTCCTTCCTTGGCTCGGTGTGAATGCGTGTCTGATTATGTTTTTGTGAAGTGCTTTGGGATGTTTTTCTATGTTAAAGGCACTGTATAAATGCAAGTTGTTGTTGTTATCATATCTCAGCCAGTGCAACAGTGAGATGCTTTAATTGGACCTAGTGGGCCTGGCTGAGGAAGGAATCAGGATCGCTATCTAATGCCCCCTCCCAGAAAGTTTGCACATGTGGACATCACATGCCAAAAGAATCCAGCTTGATTGTAATGCCACCACATTTGAGCAGCCTATTTGCATTCATTGTTTATGCCTATGCATGAAGGAAGGTCACTTCACAAGGTACCAGAGGTTGGCTGGTCTCTAATTTGAGGAGAAAATTACAGGGAAAAAATAACATTTGTCTCCCTCATACTTTTTTTTTGGAAAAGAGACTGTCATTTTATTTAGGTGTTATGGGATGTACTTTCAGAACATGTTTTCATTTGAGAATCTCATGCCTTCAGCAGTGATCCTACCTCAACCAGAATGTATTCTCAGAAAACCAGCAATAGCAAGATGGTTATTTATGAAGGATGCTGCAAATTGTAGGAAAGCATTATTCACATATACTGGAAAAGATTGTATGTTCCAATTAATAGCTGAAATATTGATGTTAACATCTTGGCCTAAATTTGTAGACCCAAGTGTACAAGTACAAAGAATAGGTGTGTATGTGTCAGCGTGCATTTGTATGCAAATCAATGAACCTTTCTACAGGGACACGGAAAAATTAATATATGGATATTCTGAGAGGTATACGGACTCCTCACCATTTGTCCTGGGTGCATTGTTTATGTACATGAGAAAAGTAGGTTGGGGAAATTTAGGTGCAGTGTGCAGATATAGCCATTCTCAACGTGTGCATGCAAATAAGATAAACTGCATGTGGGAACACTGACACTGACTGAGATGGTAATTCAGCCCAGTGAGTCATCATAGCATATTTACCATTTTGCTTCATATGTCTAATGTAGTGTAATGTAGTCAATGTTAGTAGTCATTTGTCTTTATCCTTCTTCTGTTTTGTTTTTCTTCCTCCCATCTCTTCTAAAGGCAGCAACAGAGGCGGTCAGTCATTGTTCCCACTTCTACCAGGCGGAAGGGGTGAAAATCCAACCCAATGTATCTACTGTGTAGCGACAGCCTGATCTAACATCATTAACAGATGCAGTTTGGTGCAACTTTATTTCTCTTGTACTTCAGAGACATTCTTAAATTCCTGTTGAAATGGATGAAAGAATTGGCCAAGTAAATCCTGCTTCAATTACCCAACATAGAGCCAAAAAAAATCAGTTTGTTGTACATAATTGTATGGCATGGTTTAATGAGGAACTTCAAATCGTTGAAGATGCTAGGTGGTCTCATCCAGTCTATGTGAACCTGACAGACTTATATAACCATTGGGCAAAAATATCATCTTATCATGTCTCAAGCATGTTTGGAGTGCAGTGACATCACATGTGGAACCTTTCCTCAGGAGATTAAATAAATTGGATGGAGTCTATAAGAGAAAGGAATGGGGACTGTGAAAAGAATGGGCTTGATGGGCCAACTGGCCCTTTGCTTTTTATTATCTTTAACATCGTTGCTAATACTGAACCGAAAATTGTCCTCAATAACATGCATCTGTCAGCACATCAGGTTGCCAAGCATTCTTAGGAAACTGTTGATATCAATATCCAGAGAGTGAGTGAAAGTTGAATAAGAACTGTCTGTATAATTATGTTACTCTCAGGAAGCCAGATATCAAAACCAGAAACTACAAGAAGAAACCTGCATTCAAAAGAAAAGGTATGCCTGCAGTCTTCTGCCAAAGTATTTGTTGTTGGATAAATCCAAAATACACTTGATTTTCCCTGATTTGTTTGAGATTGTGAACCATTACCTTAGATATACTTGCCTTAAAGGAGGTGCAACGAAGGTTCACTAGATTGATTCCTGGGATGAGAGGATTGTCCTATGAGGAGAGATTGAGCAGAACGGGCCTATATTCTCTGGAGTTTAGAAGAATGAAAGGTGATCTCATTGAAACGTATAAAATTTTTAGAAGGCTTGATAGAATAGATGCTGAGAGGCTGTTTACCCTGGCTGGAGAGTCTAGAACTAAGGGTCATAGTCTCAAGGTAAGGGGTCAGCCATTTAGGACCTAGATGAGGAAAAATTTCTTCCCTCAGAGGGTTGTGAATCTTTGGAATTCTCTACCCCAGAGGGCTGTGGATACTCAGTCGTTGAGTATATTCAAGGCTGAGATCAATGGATATTTGGACACTAAAGGAATCAAGGGATATGGGGCTAGGCGGGAAAGTGGAGTTGAGGTAGAAGATCAGCCATGATCTTATTGAATGGCGGAGCAGGCTCCAGGGGCCTACTCCTGCTTCTATTTCTTATGTTCTTATGTTCATTAGTAAAATAAGGGGGCTCCCTTGACTTCTGAGGTTGGATATCAGAATCAGGTTTTAAGGCCTTGATTTGATTTTCTGCATTATGGACAGAGAGGCCTACAAGGATGTTCTCTAGACCACATCTTCAACCTACCTGTTGGGAAGCCACCACCAAATATTTTATTTTAATATACTTTGTTAGCAAAATTGAAGCCCATGGGGTTAAAGGGGCAGTGGATACAAAATTGGCTAAGAGACAGAAAGCAGAGAGTAATGGTGAACAGTTGTTTATCAGACAGGAGTGAAGTGTGCAGTGGTGTCCCCCAGGGATCGGTGTTGGGGCCACTGCTCTTTTTGATATACATTAATGACCTGGACTTGGGTACACAGGATATAATTTCAAAGTTTGCAGATAACATGAAACTCGGGAATGTAGTAAACAATGTGGAGGATGGTATAGACTTCAGGAGGATATAGACAAACTGGTGAGAAGGGCAGACGGCAGATGCAATTTAACACAGAGAAGTGTGAAGTGATGCATTTTGGTAGGGAGAATGACGGGAGGTAATATAAACTAAATGGTACAATTTTAAGGAGGGTGCAGGAACAGAGAGACGTAGGGGTGTATCTACAAAAATCTTTGAAGGTGGCAGGACCAGTTGAGAAGGCTGTTAAAAAGGCATACGGGATCCTTGGCTTTATAAACAGAGACATAGAGTACAAAAGCAAGAAAGTTTTGCTAAACCTTTATAAAACACTGGTTTGGCTCCAGATGGAGTATTGTATCAAATTCTGGGCACCGCACTTTAGGAAAGATGTTAAGGCCTTAGAGAGGGTGCACAAGAGATTTACTAGAATGGTACCAGGGTAGGATTCCCAACCCTCCCGGCATGGCCTGGAGTTTCCTGGAATCAGGGATACCTCCCCCGAGCGCGGCCTCCAGCAGTCTGGAAGATCAGTGATTTAAATTTCCTGCCACAGTGCGTCCACCGCCCCCCCACCCTCCAAACTCTGTGACGTCACCGGCTACTGTTGGAGAAGCATCTGGCCTGGTGGTGTCAACCGACCACGTCACAACCGCATGAAGTGCAGTCGGGAGGGGGCTGGAGAGTCAGGAATCAGGGCTGTCGACATTCAGGAGTTTTGGCATTCAAGGGAGTCTCGGCGTTCGGGGGAGTCGCGGCATTCGGGGGAGTCACGGCATTCAGGAGAGTCTTGGCAGTCGGGAGTCTCGGCAGTCGGGGAGGGGGTCTTTGAAGTAGGGGGTCTCTTAAATGGGAGGTCTCTGAAATGGGGGGACTCCGAAATGTGGGGTCTCTAAAATTGGGGTGACTCTGATGGGGGGATACTGTGAAATGGGGGTAAATGGGGCAGGGTCTCAAATGGGGGGATTCCTCGGTTTCCCCTCTTCCCCACCCTCGGTTTCCCCTCTTCCCCACCCTCGGTTCCCCCTCTTCCCCACCCTCGGTTTCCCCTCTTCCCCACCCTCGGTTTCCCCTCTCCACCTGCTCATGGGTGATCTCCTGGTTCTTGGAACTTGTCGCACAATAGCTGCTGGCACAAAACTACAAGCAAAATTACTCAACTACAGGGGACCCAACTTTATAAGGTAAATGCAATAATATTTGTAGAAGTCATGTGTTCAGATGTCATGTGGTTATAATGTCGTGTGATCAAAACTCCAGGAATGCCTCCAACCAGTGTTGACAACCCAATTCCAGGGATGCGGGACTTCAGTTATGTGGAGAGACTAGATAAGCCAGGGTTGCTCTCCTTAGAGAAGGTTAAGGGGAGATTTAATTGAGGTGTTCAAAATCATGAAGGGTTTTGTTAGAGTAAATAAGGAGAAACTGTTTCCAGTGGCAGAATGGTTGGTAACCAGAGGACACTGATTTAAGGTAATTGGCAAAAGAACCAGAGGCGAGGTGAGGAGAATTTTTTTTATGCACTGAGTTATTATGATCTGGAATGCACTGCCTGAAAGGGTGGTGGAAGCACATGCAATAATAACTTTCAAAAGGGAATTGGATAAATACATTAAGGTGAAAAAATTGCAGGGCTATGGGGAAAGAGCAGGAGAGTGGGACTAATTGGATAACTCTTTCAAAGAGCCGGCACAGACACATTGGGCTGAATGGCCTCCTTTTGTGCTGTATCATTCTTTGATTTTATCATTGAAATTCTTTACGAAGAATATTATTTATTACTTGTTTGTGTTCATTATCCATTTGAACATTTTAGTGTGGCACATAATTTTCCTAGATACTAAGTTGACAAGACAGTGAAAAATAAAATCAGAAGCTGGCAGACAACGTTCAATAGTCAGGCAATAAGGCAGGGAGTCGACTGCATTTGTTAAATAACTGGAATTATCAAGGAAACTGTCCTCGTTATAGGGACAGAACTTCCTATGTACTTGAGGTCAGGCAGAGTATTTTCCTATAAAGCAGCTCCAATATGTCAGATCTTCTAAAAGAGTTAAGTTTTCATTCTAACTTGTTAAAAATTCTTTATAGATCGAATCTTCAAACTAATGATTTCTATAGCTCTCATGATCAAACTGTACAATGCTCTGCACAGATTGCACTTGAGTACTGTGTCCAGTTCTGGTCACCAAGATACAGGGCAAAGAAGAGTCACAAGGCTGATCCCTAGTTTCAAAACTCTGAGGCATGAGGAACGACTGTAGACACTTGGGCTTTTCAGCCCGGAAAGGAAGTATCTGAGAGGTGATCTTGCAGACATTTTTAAGATAATTAAGTTAATAGCAGTATGATCTTTCAGTGACATCATTTATGTTCAGTGAGGTTCAGGGTAGATACATTTTGAAATTTGCTACTTTTGCTTATAGCTAGATTCATTGATCAAAAGATCATAAAATAGTTACAGATAAGGAAAGCCATTCAGCCCAGGATAACCCTAAAGTCCTCCCATTTCAGCATCCAATTGTTTCTTAAAAGATTCCAGAGTTTTTGCCACCACTAATTTTCTTGAAAGTCTATTCCATATACAGATCACTCTTTGTTCAAAGAATTTCCTGACACCAGTCCTAACTTATCTTTTATTAGTTTGAAGCTATGTCCCCTTGTCCTACACTTGCTATTTAACTTAAAGTAATATTCCAGATTTATAGTTTGCATTGTCCCCCTGGTAGGTGAAAGAATGGAAAATATCTTCTCTCTTCCATGCCTAATGGCACATGAGACAACCTATCTCTTCTATTGATCCAGCAGATCATACTCTGGGTTTTTCTGTAACAAAGACCCTTTTTTTACGTGGACAGGTCATTAGCCTGACTCACACCGCCCTACCAGGGGGACAATGGAAACTATAAATCTGGAATATTACTTTAAGTTAAATAGCAAGTGTAGGACAAGGGGACATAGCTTCAAACTAATAAAAGATAAATTTAGGACTGGTGTCAGGAAATTCTTTGAACAAAGAGTGATCTATATATGGAATAGGCTTTCAAGAAAATTAGTGGTGGCAAAAACTCTGGAATCTTTTAAGAAACAATTGGATGGTATATTAAGGGTAAGAGGATGACTAGGGAAAAAATAGGGCCCATTAGGGACAAAAATGGCAATCTGTGTGTGGAGCCGGCAGATGTAGGAGGGGTTCTAAATGAATTTTTTGCATCTGTTTTCACTATGGAGAAGGACGATGTAGACATAGAAATACAGCAGGGGGACTGTGATATACTCGAACATATTAACATCGAGCGGGAGGAGGTATTGGCGGTTTTAGCAGGCCTAAAAATGGATAAATCCCCAGGCCCGGACGAAATGTATCCCAGGCTACTGTGTGAGGCAAAGGAGGAGATTGCGGGGGCTCTGACACATATATTCAGAACCTCTCTGGCCACAGGGGATGTGCCAGAGGACTGGAGAACCGCTAATGTAATACCATTATTCAAGAAGGGGAGTAGGGAAAAACCGGGGAACTACAGGCCAGTGAGCCTAACATCAGTGGTAGGAAAATTATTGGAAAAAATTCTGAAGGACAAAATTAGTCTCCACTTGGAGAAGCAAGGATTAATCAGGGATAGTCAACATGGCTTTGTCAAGGGAAGATCATGTCTGACTAATTTGATTGAATTTTTTGAGGGGGTGACTAGGCGTGTGGATGAGAGTAACGCAGTGGATGTGGTATACATGGATTTCAGTAAGGCCTTCGATAAAGTCCCCCACAGGAGACTGGTCAAGAAGGTACGAGCCCATGGAATCCAGGGTGCCTTGGCACTTTGGATACAAAACTGGCTTAGTGGCAGAAGGCAGAGGGTGATGGTCGAAGGTTGTTTTTGTGACTGGAAGCCTGTGGCCAGTGGGGTACCACAGGGATCGGTGCTGGGTCCCTTGCTGTTTGTGGTCTACATTAATGACTTGGATATGAATGTAAAAGGTATGATCAGTAAGTTCGCTGATGATACAAAAATTGGTAGGGTGGTAAATAGCGAGGAGGATAGCCTCAGTCTGCAGGACGATATAGATGGGTTGGTCAGATGGGCGGAACAGTGGCAAATGGAATTTAACCCGGAAAAGTGCGAGGTGATGCACTTTGGAGGGACTAACAAGGCAAGGGAATACACAATGAATGGGAGGACCCTAGGCAAGACAGAGGGTCAGAGGGATCTTGGTGTGCAAGTTCACAGATCCCTGAAGGCGGCGGAACAGGTAGATAAGGTGGTAAAGAAGGCATATGGGATACTTGCCTTTATTAGCCGAGGCATAGAATATAAGAGCAAGGAGGTTATGATGGAGCTGTATAAAACACTGGTTAGGCCACAGCTGGAGTACTGTGTGCAGTTCTGGTCGCCACACTACAGGAAGGATGTGATCGCTTTGGAGAGGGTGCAGAGGAGATTCACCAGGATGTTACCAGGGCTGGAGCGCTTCAGCTATGAAGAGAGACTGGGAAGATTGGGTTTGTTTTCCTTGGAGCAGAGGAGGCTGAGGGGGGACATGATTGAGGTGTACAAAATTATGAGGGGCACAGATAGGATGGATACTAAGGAGCTTTTTCCCTTCGTTGAGGGTTCTATAACAAGGGGACATAGATTCAAGGTAAAAGGCGGGAGGTTTAGAGGGGATTTGAGAAAGAACTTTTTCACCCAGAGGGTGGTTGGAGTCTGGAACTCACTGCCTGAAAGGGTTGTGGAGGCAGGAACCCTCACAACATTCAAGAAGCATTTGGATGAGCACTTGAAATGCCATAGCATACAAGGCTACGGACCAAATGCTGGAATATGGGATTAGAGTAGACAGGGCTGATGGCCGGCGCGGACACGATGGGCCGAAGGGCCTCTATCCGTGCTGTATGACTCTATGACTCTATGACTCTATGAAATGGGAGGACTTTAGGGTTATCCTGGGCTGAATGGCTTTCCTTATCTGTAACTATTTTATGATCTTTTGATCAATGAATCTAGCTATAAGCAAAAGTAGCAGATTTCAAAATGTATCTACCCTGAACCTCACTGAACGTAAATGATGTCACTGAAAGATCATACTGCCATTAACTATAAACTTTCCAAATGTCAAGATTGAATATGATCCTAGTTGTGGCTTTAAAATAAATAAAACAGCTGAAATTTAGGAATTATCCAGGGACTGCTTACATTGCATTTCAGTAACTCACTGGTTACTTAAGTGCAGTATATCAAAGTACAACAATTTCAACCTTTAGAATTGCTTGTGAGAACCAGTGTGCTGACTAAATTAGTAAGTCACAAAAAGCAGACGCAGCATCACATCATTATCTATGACTCACTGACAGTATTGATTTGTGTTAATAAAAGAACAAAGTATCCTTGTCACCTGATCAGATAAACAGCTTTTCAGTGCTAGCTCCAAAAGTGATGGGTTTAGCTCAATAGTTTTGGCAAGAAAGTGTTGCCCTCCCATTTGAAACATCTCATTTTAAATCCCAGCCTAGGTTGTCATTCATCAGTTGGTGAGTTAGGCCAAATCTCAGCTGGGTTGCTGGTTGGAGCACTTTCCTGCTCTAAATTTGGGGGGGGGGGGGGGGGGGGGTAAGTGGTGTTGAGGCGGGAGGAAAGGTAAGAAGTTGAGCCCACTGTACAAACCTTTATCTGTTCACATGGCAACATTATTGAAAGCTATAGAGATATCTGGGATCCAGCTTATCCTGTGCCTTCCTTCTTTCGGAAGAGATGTTAAACCTCTCAGGTGGATGTAAAAGAACCCAGGGCGCAATTTCAAAGAAGAGCAGTTCTCCCCGGTTTCCTGGCCAATATTTATCCCTGAAACAACACCTAAAAACAGATTATCTGGTCATTATCACTGCTGTTTGTGGGACCTTGCGTAAATTGGCTGCCGCGTTTCTCTACTTTACGACAGTAACTACACCTCAAAAATACTTCATTGGCTGTAAAGCGCTTTGGGACATCCCAATGTTGTGAAAGGTGCTATATAAATGCAAGTCTTTTTCTTCCGAGAAAGGAGAGAAAGAATGGATAACAACTTCAGGAACACAATGGAGAGCTTGGAGTAAAGAGGAGAAATATATCTGCGGCTTTTATATTAGCAACCTATAAAGGTGCAAGTGCCGTCAGTAATATGACGCAGGTTTTACATTACAATAACACGAGAAATACAGTCATCTGCAGGCTTTTAAAATCCCAGCTGGATATTACCTAATCACTACTTTGCTTTATCTTGTCGTCTCCTGTGTTCTTTTCAACTTGGTTTGCCTGTACTATGGCCCTGCAATTAGTTTCTCAATTAAAAAATAATGCATTAGGAACTGCTTACAGTAAGTGATCAAATATTAAGTGAATCATTTCTGCCCCTCTCCAAAGATTTTTTTAATAAAAGAAAAATACTGAATGCATAAGAGCTGAATCATATTGGCGATAAATAAAAGAATGCAACCAAAATGGAGAATATATTGGCTCCAAACACTGTGACCCTAATTTAGAGGAGGTATAATGTTTAAACTGAGGGATACAGGCAAAATGCACCTCAAATACCAACACTTATCATGTTTCTATTCCCTATAACAGCCCATACATTTACTTTCTTGTTTTCACTTAAGTAGAAGTAAAAATTAGTTATTTTTCATCAGCAGCTAGGCAGGCCATACTGTTTGGAAGTCCACCAAAAGTCTTTTTGGTTCTGAGCTCGTAGGAAAATGATACAGTCTTTCTCGTTTCCCTGACATAGAGGCATCCTAAAGACAGCAATGTAATGAGGGTAAAAATGTAACAAATTTAACATGTGGAGATTGGGTTGAATGTCCAATATCTCACTGAGAATCTCCACATAGACACAATCAGTCGCTAATCAGGCTTGTGATGTTTCAAATTACATTGCAGAACGCATAGTTTAAGGCCTAGGGCTATCAGGCAACTGTGAATTTTAACATTAGTAGTCTTAATCCTATGTTTACCCCCATTTGCGATTGGAAGATATCTTTATAAATTCCATTTTGTGTTTTTTTTAAAAATGTATTCTATGCCCAGGTAACAAACACTAAGTAAATTTTCTGCAGAGGCAATATTTTATGCTGTATGTAGTTAAATCTATAATCTGCTGACAACAGCCTGTGCCAAAATGATATCGGAGCCTCTTTCTCAAATGACAGCCAAAGGTTGGCATGTTCCCAAATGAGCAATCTTTCTGCCATGAAGTCTAAGAGTAATATTCTGATTCATCCCTGATACCTCAATGCTTTGTTATCGGTGCCACAAGATATTTGTCTTTCTCCAATGTCTTCTACATTTACAGTTTAGACACTTTTAAGCCGCAGTGACAAACTGTTTAATGCAGGCAAAAGATCTTATTGATTTAATGACACTTAAGAACTGAAAGTCTTTAAAAAAAAATCTTGCAAGTCCGATGGCTTTGAGTCTGGCATTAAAACGAGAAAGGGGACTTTTTATATGTTTGGCACTCATCTGTTATAAATAGCTTCACACTGTGTAGAGTATCACTGGGTGTGAATATATGAAAACCATTAAAAAGTTATAATATATACAGGAGTGTGCAAGTTTCCCCGTACTTTTGCAGTTCAAATGGGTACAAAGTGATGTAGCACTCGTGATGGACGTAGGCCTAATATGTTCTACACTACCAGCTGCCTCCCAGCCATTTATCATCAATAGAAGCAGGGACAAAAGTGTCTTGTACATATCATACAAAAAATAAAGAGACAGAAGGGGTATATCGCAGACATCCCTCATTTGTTTTGGATTTGCAAGTGCACTTGAAGCTCCATCAAAGACCAACCTGAAACTGTTTACACACTTGTAGTTCAGTGGGGCAACACAATCACCCCAACATCCCTAGGGTAACGAAGAGGGGAGGGGAGGGCGGGATAAAAAAAAAATCCCCAGACGTGTGGCAGCTGTTTAAGAGCTATTGACCGTGAAGTTTTGCTCATGGTTGAATGAGTTGACAGCATACACATGAGAAATGAATGCTGGGGCAAATATTGGAGAGCTGCCCGTACCCATGGAACCATACTCAGCAAGATTCTCTGCTTTCAGGGGAGAAGTGGAGGGGAACCTATCAAAACTTCTGTTATACACTCCTTTTCCAATTCTTTTTGGCTGTAAAGTGCTTTGGGACGTCCTGAGGTCATGAAAGAAGCTATATAAGTGCAAGTTCTTTCTTAAGTTCTTCTTACTATTTCAGGTATAAAATTACATAGAATTCAGCTCAACTGGTCCATGCCTGTCTTTATGCTCCACACGAGCCTTTTATGCTCCACACGAGCATGTGGAGGGGGGAGGGGAATCTGCTATATTATGTTTAACATACAACAGGCTACTTAATATCTTATTGCAACAGTTAACCTTATAGCACCCTTTACCCTCTCCTGTAAAATTAAATTTATGTCACAGTGTTTATAAATCACCCTCACTCAGTTCAAAGATGTGGGGCAGCTTTATGTACCACTAATTAACTGGCAATTTCAAGGTTAAATTATTATAAATAGAGTTTATAAATAGAATACCCAGTATTGCACTGTGCAGTTACATAGAATTACATAGAATGTACTGCACAGAAACAGGCCGTTCGGCCCAACAGGTCCAAGCCAGTGTTTACACCACACCCTTCTTCATCTAACCCCATCAGCATATCCTTCTATTCCTTTCTCCCTCATGTGTTTATCTAGCTTCCCTTAAATGCATCTATGCTAGTCACCTCAACTATTCCTTGTGGTAGTGAATTCCACATTCTAACCACTCTCTGCCTTTTGGATTTATTAGTGACTAGCTTATATTTATGGCCCCTAGTTCTGGTCTCCCCTGCAAGTGGAAACATCTTCTCTACGTCTACCCTCTCCAACTCTTCCATAATCTTAAAGACCTCTATCTGGTCACCCCTCAGTCTTCTCTTTTCTGTTCAATCTTTACTGATAGGTATAACCTCTCAGTTCTAGTATCATCCTAGTAAATCTTTTTTGCATCTTCTCCAGTGCCTCTATATCCTTTTTATAATATGTAGACCAGAACTGTTCACAGTATTCCAAGTGTGGTCTAACCAAGGTTCTATACATGTTTAACATAACTTCCCTGCTTTTCAATTCTATCCCTCTAGAAATGAACCCCAGTATTTTTGCATTTTTTTTATGGCCTTATTAACCCGTGTCGCTACTTTTAGTGATTTGTGTATCTGTACCCCCAGATCCCTCTGCTCCTCTACCCCATTTAGACTCTTATTTTTCAAGGAGTATGTGGCTTCCTTATTCTTCCTACAAAATGTACTAGCTCACACTCATCTATATTGAAATTAATTTGCCAATTACACGTCCATTCTGCAAGTTTATTAATGTCTTCCTGTATTTTGTCGCAGTTCTCTTCAGTGTTAACTATACCCTAATTTGGTGACATCTGCAAATTTTGAAATTTTACTTCCAATTCCAGAGTCCAAATCATTTATGTAAATGGTGAACAAAAGTAGTCCTAGCACCAATCCTAGTAGTCCTAGCACTGGAGAAGATGCAAAAAAGATTTACTAGGATGATACTAGAACTGAGAGGTTATACCTATCAGTAAAGATTGAACAGAAAAGAGAAGACTGAGGGGTGACCTGATAGAGGTCTTTAAGATTATGGACGAGTTGGAGAGGGTAGACATATCTATCCCCCTGATTATAGAATCCTCTAGGACTACAACCTTTCTATTCTGATCCCCCATCCCCCCCCCCACCCTGCCCCGGACTGCCTCATGCTCCACGATGCCATGGTTAGCATTCTGGGCATCCTCTTTGCAGCCTCCATCCTTATCCTCACAGCGATCAAGTACCTCGTACCTGTTGGATAGGACCAGTGTCTGTGCGACCTCCTTCTCCACCTCCCCCTCCTTTATGTGTCGGAGTGCCTTTAACTTGCACTCCAGCTCAAAGACCCTGAGTCGGAGTGTCTCAAGCCAGAGACATTTACTGCGGATGTGGCAATCCAGGACAGTCCCGCTGTCCACAAACTCCCACATATTACAGCCCCGACACACAGCCTGTACTAGAGATGAAAACTCTCTAGTTTTTATTTATTTATTTATTATCAGTAGTTTATTTTTAGGACTAATAGAACTACTTGAGATCTGGATTATATTTAGTAAATAGATTTACTTGATTTCAAAATAATTAGTAATTAGTCTTTTTTTATTTTATGTACTTTTTTATGTAAGTTTTAAAAGTTGATAAATTAGTTTATAGTCCATTAGTTTAAATCACATAGCATGTCCTTCCCCCTCTGCACCTAATTCCCACACTCACCAAATTCCCAGCTGAAAGTCCCTGCTCTGTTAACAATTCACTCCATTAGAGGTTCACTCTCTGTCTTTACCAACCTCTGTGCTCAAGCTCTATACTATACTGTATTCTAACAAAAATAGAATTCCCACTCCAAGGAGATCATGAAGAACCCTTATCTGGCTATGGATACAGAATTTATTTCTCATGCACAGTAGCTTCTGCAGGGTTGTTAACGATCATTGAGATTCTTGGTGGCCAATTTCTTTGCATTGCTTTGTACAGGTTGGGTGGCTGCCAGGAAAAGTTTGATTGTGACATGAGTGTTGAAATAACAAAATGAGTTATTGGGCGGAGGGCACGAATAACCATTAACAAATCATTGATTAATAATCTTGGACTTGTTCACAACAATCTTACAGGAAGCAGAGAGGAGAGTTTGTTAAAGAAGTAAGTTGAAAAAGCCAGTGCAAACTACCAATATGGACAAGAGCCAGATAATATAATACTGAAAAGAGGTTCCACAGAATTAATCTGTAATGTGGTTGGTAAACAAATGGTCGCACAATGTAACAGAATATCATTACTAGGGCAGGACCTTCAATGTAACTTTCACAGGGAGACAGATTTTTTAAAATGTCTAAAACAGCAACAGTAATTGGGATCTGTGTGGTACAGTGGCTAAGCATACAAGCTTTTCACCTCTGTGACGTGGATTTGAATCCAGCCCTAACTAATGGGATGAGAATCTTGTTTTTCTCTTGGCTTTACGACTGCTGTATGAAAGAAGTTTGAGTAGTCTCCATCCAGTTCCTAATGGTCAATGATCCACAGCAGAAAACTGCCCCAAATTGGCACTAAGTTGACAATTCGCTCAGGGAGGCCACGGGATTACTGGGGTGGGACATGGAAATGTCAACTGTTACTCTTCTAAGGTTAGGAGTAAGGTACGTTGCTGAGCTACAGTAAAGGGACCTTTTCTCTGCATCTAAACAGCTGCCTCAAAAATGAAAATGTTCCATTCCCAGTGCTAACATCCTCACTTGATGAGCAAGAAATTCAAAAAAACAAAAATAATATCTAAAGCCATGGCTTGCTGACAATTTGGAACAAAGGTAATAATGTCCAGACTTGTGGTCTGGATAAAGGTGCAGACTTGTGTATTCTCATTCCCACTAATGCCAAAATATAGATGCTGAAGATAGAGTTATGTGAAATGAAAATCAGTCATCAGATTCCAAAACCAACAAGACAAGATCATGTGTCAAACCAAGAAATGTAGCAAGTACAGCCAACAGACTTACTGATTGAAAGAGCAAGGATACTGTTTGGTAAGGTTCAGAGAATAAGACCAAGAGGGAAACTACGAAGAGGAAGGAGGGCAGAAGATATGTGGGACTGGTGCCAGACATGGATATTGTATCAGCACAAGATAGATCTGTGTAGAGATACATAACTAATCTATATGGCAGAGATGCCAGGAGATGATAGAGTGGAGAGTTCAGATATACAGTAACACAATTGCTGGATTCAAGTAACGATACACGTTATTAACATCTAAATGCCTTGATTGTGTCACTGCTTGGTAACTCCCTCTAAGTCTTTCATTTTATATGTAATTGTATATTTCTTGTTCCAAAAATAACAAACTGCAAATATTTAACCCTTAAAGTCACTATACTTGCCATGCTACCTGTATGAAATTTCCATTTATTCTAAGCAGAACAAATATTCACACATAGTGGCTAATTAGAGAAGTTAAAGATAGTATTAGATTAAAAGAAGAGGCTTACAATGTTGCCAAAAAGAGTTGTAAGCCTGAGGATTAAGATGGTTTTAGAAACCAGCAAAGGATGACCAAGAAATTGATAAAGATGGAAAAAATTTAATTTGAAAGCAAACTAACAAGAAATATAAAAACAGATTGTAAAAACTTCTACAAGTATGTAAAAAGGAAGAGATTAGCAAAAGTAAACATGGGTCCCTTAGAGGCAGAGACAGGAGAAATTATAATGAGGAATAAGGAAATGGCAGAGACGTTAAACAAATATTTTGTATCTGTCTTCCTCTCTCTCCTCTTTTAAGATGCTCCTTAAAATCTACCTCTTTGACCAAGCTTTTGGTCACCTGTCTTAATATCTCCTTATGTGGCTCAATGTGAAATTTTGTTTGATAACACTCCTGTGAAGCGCCTTGGGACGTTTTACTATATTAAAGGTGCTATATAAATGCAAGTTGTTGTTTTTGTAGAAGACACAAAAAAAATACCAGAAATAGTGGGGAACCAAGGGTCTAATGAGAGTGAGGATCTTAAAGTAATTAAGATTAGTAAAGAAAAAATACTGGAGAAATTAATGGAACTAAAAGCTGACAAATCCCATGGACTTGATGGCCTACATCCTGGGGTTTTAAAAGAGGTGGCTGCAGAGATAGTGGGTGCATTGGTTTTGAACTTCCAGAATTCCCTAGATTCTAGAACGGTCCCTGTGGATTGGAAGGTAGCAAATGTAACCCTGCTATTCAAGAAAGGAGGGAAAGAGAAAACAGGGAACTATAGGCCAATTAGCCTGACATCAGTAGTTGGGAAAATGATAGAATCTATTATTAAGGACGTAGTAACGGGGCACTTAGAAAATCATAATATTTGGTTTTATGAAAGGGAAATTGTTTTTGAGAAATCATTAGAGTTTTTTGAGGGTGTAACTAGTAGGGTAGATATGGGGGAACCAGTGGATGTAGTTTATTTGGATTTTCAAAAGGCATTCGATAACGTGCCACACAAGAGGCTGTTACACAAGATTAGGGCTCTTGGGATTGGGGGTAATATATTAGCATGGATTGAGGGTTGGCTAACGGACAGAAAACAGACAGTAGGAATAAACAGGTCATTTTCGGGTTAGCAAGATGTGACTAGTGGAGTGCTACAAGGATCAGTGCTTGGGCCTCAGCTGTTTACAATATATGTCAATGACTTAGATGAAGGGACTGAGTGTAATGCATCCAAGTTTGTTGACAATACAAAGCTTGGTGGGAAAGTAAGCTTATCAGGAGGACGCAAAGAGACTGCAAAGGGTTAGAAACAGGTTAAGTGAGTGGGCGAGAAGGTGGCAGATGGAGAATAATGTGGGGAAATATGAAATTATCCACTTTGGTAGGAAGAATAGAATTCCTAAAAGAATGTTTTTTCGGGTGAAACATTGCCTGACAGAAGACCGTGTTAATAGTGATTTCCTCTTTTCAGACAAACAGCATCTTTCTGTGACTTTACATGTGTGTCTCTAGATTAGTGTGAAACCACCTTTATTTTAGTCAGCTGGGTGCCCGACACATGCGACAACCCATCACTATGTTAACGAGTTTGCAAATCAAGCGATTGAGAAATCTAAACCCACCTGTACAGTTCTGTTTACCCAATATGGCGTGCACACTCTCTCCCATTAGAGACAGATCCCACTTAGCCAACTCCAGAAAACTTAGGTGCTGTTTAGCAGAGCCAAGGTTTAGAGACTCCAAAGTATACCCATGAGTATTGCTGGAGTATAATCAGCTAAAACAGCACAACTTATCGGAACAGCTTCTGCTGCTTGTCCAGAAAGGGCCACCCTACCTGCTGCGACATTGGCTTTCAGGGTTATCTGGAGCCAAGTGGGATGAACCTTGGTCCCCAGTGACAGGTCTACCTCTCCAGGTTCCATTAGTAAGTAAAGTTGGCTGGTCAATCATCAATAAGCCCTGGAGTACTGTGGATCTGTCTGGTTCAGACGTCAGAGTACTCAGTCTATCAAAGATGGTTGACTTGGTTCTGAGCTTTCATCATCAGGAGTGTCCTCTTGGAGCAATCTTGATCCCAAAGAGATCTTACCTACCTCCCTACCAAGAAGGTATGAAACCACTTGTGAACTTTACAATCCATGCAACCTAACACTTTTAGGTCAGATAAAGCACCACAGGACAGACGGAATGCAGAATTGAAGATATGATGTCAAAATTTGCAGATGATACCAAATTGAGGGGTATAGCTGAAGACTGCACCAAAATACAAGAATACATAAACAGGCTTGCAGAATGGGTGGATAAATGGCAAATGAAATTCAATATAGCAAAGTGTGAGGTGGTTTATTCCTTGCAAGGTAAGAAACTAAGTGGGGTAGAGGAGCAAAGAGATCTGGGAATACAAATACATAAATCGCTAAAAGTAGCAATGCAAATTGATAAGGCCATAAAGAGTGCAAACAAAGTATTGGGGTTCATTTATAGAGCAATACAAGACAAAAGCAGAGAGGTAATGTTAACTTTATATAGAACCTTGGTTAGAATACACTTGGAGTGCCATGTGCAGTTCTGGTGTCCATACCACAAAAAGGACATCGAAGCACTGGAGGAAGTGCAGAAAAGATTTACAAGGATGTTATCAGAATTGAGAGGTTGCCATTATCAGGAAAGATTGAAAAGGCTAGGCCCTTTTCTCTAGGAAGAAAAAGACTAAGAGGAAACCTGATAGAGGTCTTAAAAATTATGACGGCGTTCAACAGGGTGGATATGCAGAAACTGATAACTAGTGAACCCAGTTTGGAATATTAAGTACAATTTTGGGTACCTTATCTTTAATGTTTTGGAACAGATTCTGGGTCTTGGAGCCGTCGTTTATGAGGAAAGACTGCTTATGGGGAACATAGGAATTGCTAGAGGAAAAAAGACCAAGGTCCATCTAGTTCACCTTCCACCATCCTCGTAGTTGCATTATACAACCAGAATAGAGTTGTTGACTAATCGTGGCAATCAATCTCTATCAATTAGTCTACAACAGACCCAGACGTGAGGCAAGGAAAACTCCGAGTGGTGGAGAGCTTTGGGAACCATAGAACCTGTTCCTCCCAAGCATGCTACACTTACCACATGTCATATCTCAAATTACTCATACGCTGTATCCCAAAATATTATTTTCTGAAAGAAATCTATCTAATTTGCATTTGAATTAATTAATATTAACTGCTTCCACTGTCTCCCCAGGGAGCTTGTTCCATAGAGTTACCACTCACTCATTGAAATTTTTTAAAAATTCGTTCACGGGATGTGGGCATCGCTGGTGAGGCCGGCATTTATTGCCCATCCCTAATTGCCCTCGAGAAGGTGGTGGTGAGCCGCCTTCTTGAACCGCTGCAGTCCGTGTGGTGACGGTTCTCCCACAGTGCTGTTAGGAAGGGAGTTCCAGGATTTTGACCCAGCGACGATGAAGGAACGGCGATATATTTCCAAGTCAGGATGGTGTGTGACTTGGAGGGGAACGTGCAGGTGGTGTTGTTCCCATGTGCCTGCTGCCCTTGTCCTTCTAGGTGGTAGAGGTCGCGGGTTTGGGAGGTGCTGTCGAAGAAGCCTTGGCGAGTTGCTGCAGTGCATCCTGTGGATGGTACACACTGCAGCCACAGTGCGCCGGTGGTGAAGGGAGTGAATGTTTAAGGTGGTGGATGGGGTGCCAATCAAGCGGGCTGCTTTATCTTGGATGGTATTGAGCTTCTTGAGTGTTGTTGGAGCTTCACTCATCCAAGCAAGTGGAGAGTATTCCATCACACTCCTGACTTGTGCCTTGTAGATGGTGGAAAGGCTTTCGGGAGTCAGGAGGTGAGTCACTCGCCGCAGAATACCCAGCCTCTGACCTGCTCTTGTAGCCACAGTATTTGTGGTTGGTCCAGTTAAGTTTCTGGTCAATGGTGACACCCAGGATGTTGATGGTGGGGGATTCGGCGATGGTAATGCCGTTGAATGTCAAGGGGAGGTGGTTAGATTCTCTCTTGTTGGAGATGGTCATTGCCTGGCACTTATCTGGCACGAATGTTACTTGCCACTTATGAGCCCAAGCCTGGATGTTGTCCAGGTCTTGCTGCATGCGGGCTCGGACTGCTTCATTATCTGAGGGGTTGCGAATGGAACTGAACACTGTGCAGTCATCAGCGAACATCCCCATTTCTGACCTTATGATGGAGGGAAGATCATTGATGAAGCAGCTGAAGATGGTTGGGCCTAGGACACTGCCCTGAGGAACTCCTGCAGCAATGTCCTGGGGCTGAGATGATTGGCCTCCAACGACCACTACCATCTTCCTTTGTGCTAGGTATGACTCCAGCCACTGGAGAGTTTTCCCCCTGATTCCCATTGACTTCAATTTTACTAGGGCTCCTTGGTGCCACACTCGGTCAAATGCTGCCTTGATGTCAAGGGCAGTCACTCTTACCTCACCTTTTTGTTATGTTCCTAACAACAAGCAATTAATGCTCTGATCTTTTATAGGCGCATTTCCCTCTAATATTTTGTTCTCCCAGGCCATAGATCTCCTATGGCAAAGTGGGTGACCTATTTTCTGCCCTGAACCTGAACCAACCACTAGGAAGTGGGTGGAATCAGACCAGGGGTGACTGTCCTTCAATTTTCCCTCCCTGCTTATGGCATAACACCTAGGGTTAATTTAGCAATGTGACATGTGACTGAGATCAGGAGCTCATTACAACTGAGGAATTGAATCCACAACTTACCACACCAAGATAGCAGGCTTCAAGGCACTATACCATAATACTGCCATTGGTTATCTAACCCAGAGATATGTCGGCATTTTTTGTGTGTGGGAACCCATGCAATTATTAACACACTTCTTGGCATCCCATACATGCCAACCCTGAAAACGTGCAAAAGATAACCAACAGCTTCAAAAAAGTTGACAACTCAAAATGGTCCTGAATAAAACCCATAACATGTGAAAGCAAGTAATTCAACTGAAAGTGAAGTGGGGCATGGGCTTATAATTAAACTGTGGGTATACCTAATATCCCTTCACTTTAAATGTACAAAAGCCTAAATGGAAATACCAGTGCTGAAGGCACAAGATTTATTTTAAAAGGAGCCTGAGGATATGCCCTCTGCTAGAAAATGCTGATTTTTAACACTTTAATTGATGCATTTTTCAGTGTTGTGGAATCTACAATGAACATGGGAATTGTATTGCTTTCATCTCTATTTGTCATTTTGGACATGAATTATCTTTCCTTGTATTTTAAAACTTCTTTCTGCCAGCAGCAGATAAACAAGTACAAATCAAGTATTGAAACATACAAGATTCTGAAGGGACTCGATAGGGTCGATGCTGAGAGGATGTTACCCCTCATGGGGGAATCTAAAACCAGGGGGCATAGTCTCAGAATAAGGGGTTGCCTGTTCAAGACAGAAATGAGGAGGAATTTCTTCTCCCAGAGGGTCGTGAATCTTTGGAATTCTTTGCCCCAAAAAGCTGTGGAAGCTGAGTCATTGAATACATTCAAGGCTGAGTTTGACAAATTTTTGATCAGCAAGGGAGTCAAAGGATATGGGGAAAAGGCAGGAAAGTGGAGTTGAGGTAAAAATCAGATCAGCCATGATCTCATTGAATGGCGGAGCAGGCTCGAGAGGCCGAATGGCCTACTCCTGCTCCTATCTCTTATGGACCATTCCAGTGGGAGCTGTATGCAAAAACTATAAAATTGTAACCGTTCTTCCAAATGCTGCCCCTTCCCCCAACTCATAATACATTTCTAGCAGAGTCCTGGGCAATTTTGAATGTTTACATTATAAATGATGCATTCTGGTTGATTTTCAATACAGCCAAACCCACTTAAATGATCTCTAATAACTGATAAAACAATTAAACGTTTGAGAGAATAAAATCTCCATGCACAAATCCCTTTTCTAACTTTTCCAATGAGTGCTATCCTGTGTTAAATGAATAATTTCTAAAGTCTGGATTTATTCGTTTCAGCATTATACTGCCTCGCTAAAGCCCCTTTTGCCAATCAATGTGTTAAGCTCTCTTTACAAGTGTTTTTGTCTAGATGTGAAAATCGACTAGTAACCAATTCACTGATGTTTCAGAGTCTTTTTCACCTCATCGAGTGCTGGGGCTCATGAACTTTGGGCAACCAATATGACAAGCACTTTTGTTTAGGTGTGAAAACCGCCTTATCAGGTGCTAATACTCAAGCTTTGTGATGCATAGAACCTTGCCCATGTTTTAGCAGCGCACAAACCCTTTAGCAACAATTTGGGGCAGAATCTCTGTCTCTGAATAATGAAAACACCACCTCTAAAGAAGAAGGTCCTCTCTCTTGCTGATAAGGTGAAAGTAATAGCAATTCTGAATGGGCCGAAAATTTCACAGATTCCCAGAGTGAAATCGTTAAACAGTTTGGTGTATCACAACCTTTTTAAAAGATTTATTGTGCCGCATTGTAATGTGTGCCTGCTTTTACAGTGCTATAATTGTAATCTAGTTTGCATTCCATTGTTAGCTTCTTTCCAAACTTGATATAACAATTAGAATGGATAAAATAGACTGGTTAAGTGAATAAAATTACTTAGCAAAATCATTATTCATTTAACAGTTTTCCTCTGTACTTTTACACTTTACAATTGCTTGTTTTTCCTTTCTAAGTTTCAAAATCTAAGACATTTTGGTTTTCAACAGACCAACCAGACTCTGTTTCCAAACCACTGCTCCCAGTTTCTTTCTCCCCCTCAAGGGGCTGCTTCCAATTTCCCCCACCCCTCACCAAATGCTTCTCTCTTCCCCCACCCCTCAAAGTGCTCCTGCTGGCTTCTGTCCTCCCAATTGCTGCGGCAATCTCTCCCCCCACCTTCAAGTGTTGCCGTTAGCTTCTCTCTCCACCAACCCCCCCACCCCCACCCCACCACGTGCTGCTGCCTTCTCTCCATCCCCTCCTCTCAGGTGCTGCTGCCACTGGTTTCTCTTCCCACCTCCCCCAAATGCTTGTGCTACTGTCTTCACTTCTTCCCCCATCCCTCAAGTCCAGCTGCTGGGTTCTCTCTCCAGCCCCCCCATTCTCAAGTGCTGCTGGCTTCTCTCTAGATGGCAAATGTAGCAGAAAGCTTGCACTATATGACAATCTCACTCAGAGAGGCACAGACCGGCTCGTGCTACACTGATGCAGTTCTACTGAAGTTGGGGCTAAATTGAGAAAGCTTTAATTCGCATCTGTAAAATACAAACATACAAAATTGATGGGCAGAAAAAGACCAGCTGGTCCATCAAACCTGCCCCACACCATGATGGCCGGAGCATCATGACTAACATACCTGATAGTGCCTGATGGTGACACTCAGGGGTAGATCTTGATTTTGTGTGATAGTGTAAAACGGGTGATAGGGAATCACCCATTTTTATTGATTTCAATAGAATTAAATTAAATGGAATGGAATTAAAAATCAGGTGAGATGTAAAATGAGCTACCGATTCGCTATCACCCGTTTTGCACTATCACACAAAGTCAAGATCTACTCCTGAGTTCCCAAAAGGGGAAATTCCATTTTCCAGTACCAATTTCCCTCTAGATGAACCACAAAAATTTACCAAAAAAGTACTGATTTCAACCAGCCTTTCATAGCTGTTTTAGTGGAAATTCAGCTTTATTGGTTGAATAACTGACGTTTGTTCAGGAATGCAAACATAATTTTCAGCACTCTTCATAACAAATCACTATTTCAAGGTCAAGTTTATAAACAACTGGAAATCCACTTTCATACTTTGCCATAATGCATAAAATGCTCAGCTCAACAGCACACTATAGCAAGGGTGGCATGTATAAGTTTCCAATTCCCCTATGACCTTTGCAAATCTGTACAAGATGTTGAGTTAATGATTGCACCATCTGTGTAAAGCAGTGCTGACAATTCTGTTGTTAATATAGCAGGGGAGTGGGATACATATAGAACAATGGACAGCCTGCAGTGAAGTAGAAGGTAAGGAATTCAATCAAGTGTTTCTGATGACATCATAAAGTGCAAGAATAAAGCTCTAGTAATTTATAAACGTTAAGCACAGCACCAAGATTGGATTACTACCTTAAACTCACTGCCAGCTTTTTATTTTTCTTTCTAATATGGTGTATATTAGTTCATTTCTTCCAGATTTCCCTGTTGTTATGCAGCAGCATGTTGAGCATGCTTGAGATGGTGTGATGTCAGTAAAAATACAATAACGGTGATTGCAATGAAAAACTTGAACATATGCCACTGGCATTTTACAACAGTGTATTATTGGAAAGAAACCATACTGCAATATAATATTTGATTAACTCTTTGACGTTATCACTAATACAACAAAAACAATGTCCTGAATTGCCCTATGTGAGCCTGTAAAATAAGAATGTACAAGTCATGTGACATTATATCACTTCAGTTAAGATGTTAAAATAAATGACGACCAATCCTCCTCTATAATATGGGATTCTGATTACCAATCATTCGCTCTCCAGTCACTGTTCTGTTCCGTTCACTGTTAAGCACATTGGTCACATTCCACCTTCTCTCCTATCCTGTGGGTACTGACTAAGCTGAGGTATTGTTCCATTGTGGAAACCAACCTCTAGTACCTCACCGAGGTGGCCATTCTTCGTAGAGTTGAATGGAATTAAAAATCAGGAGAGATGTAAAACGGGCTGCCATTGAAAATTATGGACAGTTCTGTGATTCCTCCATAATTATCAACTCTATGAGCCTATGACAACAATGCATTTTTTTTCTTTTCAAGCATATATCCAATTCCTTTTCAAAATTAAGGCCAATCCTATGCTCTCCCAAATTCCACACATTGGGGGTCATTTTGACTTTGTGCGATAGTGTAAAACAGGTGATAGTTGTTTTACATCTCTTCCGACTTTAATGGAAATAAAATGGCTTCCAATTCACCATCGATAGTTGTGCGATAGTTTTACACTATCGCACAAAGTCAAAATTACCCCCATGGACTTTCTAGCAGGAGTCACTGGATATAGATCAACAGTTTGTATGGTTAATTTGTTCCCTCTTTAGCCCAAGGGCAGTGAGGTCAATTATAGTGTTCTTAACATGTTGAAGTACTCTTAACTGTTTACAAAGTATCTTATTTCTATAAATTAGCAGCTAACCACATTTTTATATGACACAGAATTCTGAGGTTAAGTTCTATAACAGGTATCATTAATGTTAGGATTCAACAGTTTGCAATATAATTTGTTTCTGTTAACTTTACAAAGATTTTTTTTAAACCAAAGAAACAAGAAGGCTTACCACTGGATTTGCTGGTGTAGTTTCAGATCACTGCATAATATGAAACATACAGTGTGGATTTGCCTACTACCCTAGAGCCAGATTAGTTTTCTGTGAGAATTAGATTTTCTTGCAGCAGTTTTTATTTGCAATACATTTTGAAAATTATGGACAGTTCTGCGATTCCTCCATAATTATCAACTCTACTGGGATCCTCTTTTGTCAGTTTTTTTCAAGGTGTCAGCCCTGGCTCGGTGGTAGCACTTTCGCTTCTGAAGGTTGTGGGTTCAAGTCCCACTCCAGAAACTTGAGCACATAAGCTAGGCTGACATTTTTAGTGCAGTACCAAGGGGAGTGCTGCCCTGATGGAAGTGTCGTCTTTCAGATGAGACAAAGAATTACAAAGAATGTAATGCACAGAAACAGGCCATTCAGCCCAACAGATCCATGCTGGTGCTTATGCTCCACATGAGCCTCCTCTCACCCTTCTTCATCTAACCCTATCAACATATTCTTCTATTCCCTTCTCCCTCATGTGTTTATTTAGCTTCCCCTTAAATGCATCTATGCTAGTCGCCTCAACTACTCCTTGTGGTAGTGAGTTCCACTCTCTGGGTGAAGAACTTTCTCCTGTTCTGGTCCCAGTTCTGGTCTCCCCCGCAAGTGGAAATATCTTCTCTACGTCTACCCTATCAAACCCTTTCATAATCTTAAAGATCTCTATCAGGTCACCCCTCAGTCTTTTTTCTAGAGAAAAGAGCCCCAGCCTATTCCATCTTTCCTGATAGGTATAACCTCTCATTTCTGGTATCCTCCTAGTAAATCTTTTTTGCACCTTCTCCAGTGTCTCTATATCTTTTAAAGTGAGGCCCCGTCTGCCCGCTCAGGTGGACGTAAAAGATCCTATGGCCCAATTTGAAGAAGAGCAGAGTTCTCCCATTGTCCGAGCCAATATTTATCCCTCAACCAACACCTAAAAACAGATTATCTGATCATTTATCTCATTGCTGTTTCTGGGACCTTGCGGTGCTCAAATTGGCTGCTGCGTTTCCCTACAGGTCCCCTCTGACATGATGACGTGGGAGTATCGGGTCTGTAAATATGGATACCAGAGAAGCGACAGGTACGGACATAACACCTCAGGTATCACTGCACCTGCATTTGTTGTCCCCCGATGAACTCATTATTCTCATCTAAATCATGAAGCACAAAAGGAACACCCATTAGCAAATCTCATGCTCAGCACTTTGTTTCTTGCATGTGTCTTTGTAGCAGCAGTCATTGATACTGTAGAAACGTGCAGTAAACAAACAATGTTAAGATGCAGAAATGGATAATAAAGGGAGCCAAATGCAACCAAATATCAATGTTTCTTCCAAAAAAACAAAAGTTGGGACGAGTAACCTAGCTTTAAGAATCAAACTTCAACAGGGCAGGTTAGTGGATTAGTCATGCATCCATTTTATATGGACAATGGGTGGAGATTGCTCAAAGAACATGAATTTTAATATGGGACCTCATTAACATCCTCCTCATTTGAAAAGAGGCTGTTGCTGGACAGCAGCACAACCTCCCTTTTTCCCACTATTTTGCCTGCTGCAAACTGCAGCCCACAATGACTCAGACAAACACTGTGCATGGCCGTAATTCCAACCTGCACTCATCTATTGTGAAGGACCACCCTTCACAGCCAGCAGAGCCTTGCAACTTCAAGGCTAGAAAGAATTAAAACAGGAGATAAGCAGTAACACGGTTTAGGAAAGAGAGGGACACACTCAACCTTGTGCATGAGTAATGCTGGGGGAAATGTTACATTTCTCACCAACTTTCTCTTCTTATCTTCTTAAAATGTTGATTCCGCGAGTGGGTACAGTTTCAGACCGTGAAGGGGGGAGATGGGGTCGGGATGGAAGCGGTGGCTGAGGGGAGAGGCAGCAGTCTGCTCCCCCCGGCTTCATATTCAGATAAGTATTTTCTGCAAACTTACCTTGTTGGTTGGGCCTAACAGGTGGTCCCTTTAAGGACCGCCTATCCAGCCACATATGGATCTGGTTTTCCTGAGTGCAGCTGGCTCCAGCACCTCATTTTGCCTTGCACCATCGAGACTTTTGTTATTTAATCACTCCTGCCCTCCACTCGATCACAGACCACAGATCTCCTATCTTCAGGTCAGTTACTTATCCTTTTTTGTCCCTTAGTATTACAACTCTGTTACTACTGCAAACTTGTTTGAGTTCCCCACAAATATCATCTCCATTTTCTTTCCCACTGTTTGGTTATTGACAATGTACTTCTAACATGGTATTAAACCCCTTATTATTTCTTAACTCAACCCAGACAGACTCCATTTGAGCACCTTCATCAATAAAAACTTACCTGTCTATGACCGTTTGACTGTAATTTAGGGAGGAAATTGGCAAGGTGCAGGGATTTAAGGATATTAAATTATTGAACTTCAATATTACACTAGGGCTGATTTTAACTATCAGCAGTGGTGGAAAACAGGCAGATTGGCCGCCCATTATACCCCCGCCCATTATACCCCACACCCATTATACACCACGCCCATTATACACCTGCCCATTATACCCCTGCCCATTATACACCACGCCCATTATACCCCCGCCCATTATACTCCACACCCATTATACACCAGGCCCATTATACACCTGCCCATTATACACCTGCCCATTATACACCTCACTCATTATTCCCCTGCCCATTATACACCACGCCCATTATACCCCCGCCCGTTATACCCCCGCCTGTTACACACCACGCCCGTTACACACCACGCCCATTACACACCACGCCCATTACACACCACGCCCATTATACACCATGCCCATTATACATCACGCCGATTATACACACCACTCCATTTGGAAGCCAATCCGCTCCCGCCCATTTTCTAACACCACCGAGCTTTGAATTCAGCCCTACTGTTTTTACTTTATTTTCTGTGTATTTATATTTTGAACTGAGCTGTGATGTACCTTTCTAGGATATTAATCTCATGTTTCCTCAACTTTTTTTTCCCTCCCTAACATCTCCTGCAGATGCTCACTAACTGATACTAAGGCGAAGCGCCACCCTCCAATGCCTCACCCAAATGTCTGTTCTTCATATATGTGCACAGATAGTCAATTTTGTCAGGCTATTCAAGTATTGAGGAAAAGGGGAATCATCATAACTGAGTCTGATATCACCCCAATGTCTGATGTGCACTTTCAGGCAGAGGCAATGGATAGCATTCTGAGGGAAGATCCCCAGATGACTTTTCCTCTCACTAACTCTGGGGCAGTGAGGCTAATTATACTGTTCTGCCAGACAGTAGCAAACTGAGCAGATTTGGGATCATACCATGGACCTTTATGGTCTGTATGGCTCAATAATATATCTAGCAGGTACAGTTTCACACTGAGCTGTGGGGAGAGCTTTGCCCAGTTTTCTGTTATACAGATTGTGTATAACTATTCTCTTAGAAATACAGTCAAGCTGTTTTTGGTTCTCATTTTGAGTCTACTAATTTTTGGAGGATTATTTCCCCTTGAAGTCAAATATTGCTAGAAATGGATAAGGGTGTCATACAGGTCCATATATCAAACATTTTCCATCTGCACTGAAAGTCATTTTTCCATCAGTTCTTCACCCATTTTTTCTTTTTGTTTTGGGATTCCAATATATTGGGTTAAGGTTACAAATTATTAGTATTTTTCAATTTTATTTATCTTATCTAATTACTTATGAAATTTGATAGTGGTGGAAAATTTGATAGTGGTGGTTATTGAGAATGATAACAATCCTATTTAATTTATGTACCTATTTTCTAAAAACAAAAGCAACGACACTTACTCCCGTTGGACTTAGAAACATGCTTTCACCCTATATAACATTTGTCCTACTATTGGGTTTACCATCTCTCACTCTCCTACTCTAACCATCTAAAATATGTCTTTATCGCTCCTTACATGAAAATCTGTGTTCATAAGGCCAGAAATGTTATCTGTTATTAACAAGTTTACATTATCTAATAAGATTCCCTGTCTTGCAATAATTCTCCTACCATTAATTTTTTTTTGGTTATCCCTTTGACAGGATTTATTTTCCTCTATAAGGCTGGAATACAATAGGGAAAGCAAAACAAGTACAGAGTCATTCAATCTACGTGGTCTTTGCACCTTATTTCATGTGCTACAGTTTTCAGTGTATAATTATTATCCTTGTACTTCATGGCCTCACCCATCCTTATCTCTGTAACATCCTCCAGCCGTACAACCCACCTTCCTGAACTCTCTGCTCTTCTGCCCACCACCCGCCATCACTTTACCATTGGCCATGGTGCCTTCAGCCACCTGAATCTCTCCCTAAACCCCTCATAATGCCTCTCCACCTCCTTCTCCTCCTTTACGACCCTCCTTAAAATCCACCTCTTTGATCAAGCTTTTAGTCATTCCTCCTAATACCTCCTTTCTTGGCTCAGCATTCATTCTTTCCTTGCGCCTCTGTGAAGTGCCTAGGGACGTTCTTTTTATGTTAAAGGTGTTATATAAATGCAGTTTGTTATCATATTGCCTGTTGAGGGAGTTCTCTGTATGAACCAAGCTTCATTATCTCTGGTTAGGATGCTCAAACCATACACAGAGTTGACAGGATTCTGCATGTAATTTATTCTGTTTTCTTTTTATTTCTATGTTTCATTTTCCAGATTTTCCTGGATAGTCTTGCAAATGTCTAATTTCAGCTCTGTTATTTTCAATTTATTTTAAGAAATTTATGTTCTTGCTGATTTTATTGTGCTCATCAAGGTGAATGATGTCAGTGTTAAGGAATGGAACACTTCTGTTATCCAGTGACAGCATCAAACATTCGCAGGTCAGGTATAGCATGGGCCAAATGCAGAGCAAAGTTCCCTTTATTATGTCCTAAGTCCATCAAACGATCAGGGCCCACAGCAACATGGTGATTTTTTTTGCCACTTCTCACACCTTCTGGCTTCTCTAAGTACGAGTGCCAATTTAGTGCCACATTATGGGCAGTTTTTTGTTTTCACCATATGCCCACTAAGAACTGGGTTGAGACTACCCAGCTATTTTTCATATCAGACCCTTACAACCAGCAAGAGAAAAACTTACATCTTATCAGCCCAAAGGTGAAGGAGTAATGTCCTGGTCTATCCGTGCTACCAAGTCCCCAGAACTACATCTTCAAAAATCAATGTTTTATACATATGTTATCATCCAAATTTTACTTCTCCCGACCAAAAAGTTAGAATTGTATAAAGTTGATTTGTCTGATTACTAGCCTCTAAAAACACATTAAAGTGATATCACTTATTGCTCCCCAGTCTCTAGGGGTTGAGGAGGCTTCCATTATTTTTAATAGATTATAGTCCATTTGCCCAATGTAGAGACTTCAACTTACTTTTATAAAGTCAACAGTAAAAAATACTATTTTTAACACAAAAAATCATGTGTGATAATGTACACATTGCATTATTTTTTCAAACACTAGAACTTAAACTCAAAACCATTACTCAGTGTAGAATTTATTATTATTCTAAGGTCCCACTTGTTAGATCTGTAAAACCATTTTGATACTTTTGGCAAGAGTGTACACTACAAAATCTAACAATTAAATAAACTTTAAACTATTTTGGCATCATGCTAATGACATACCTAAAATTGGCCCTGAAAAGAAATGATCTCCCTGTGTCTTTCCTAAGATACATGTTGAATGCAGGGATTTTGTTTTTCTCAATACAAAGAATCATTGAGAATCATAGAAAGGTTACAGCATGGAAGGAGGCCATTCGGCCCATCAAGTCCACGCTGGTTCTATGAAAGAACAATCCAGCTAGTCCCTCTCCCCCACCCCATCCCCGTAGCCCTGCAATTTTTTTCCTTTCAAGTACTTATCCCGTTCCCTTTTGAAAGTCATGATTGAATCTGCCTCCACCACTCCCTTGGGCAACGCATTCCAGATCCTAACCACTCGCTGTGTAAAAATGTTTTTCCTCATGTCACCTTTGGTTCTTTTGCCAATCACCTTAAATCTATGTCTTCTGGTTCTTGACCCTTCTGGCAATGGGAACAGTTTCTCCCTATCTACTCTGTCTAGACCCTTCATGAATTTGAATACCTCTATCAAATCTCCTCTCAACCATCTCTGTTCTAAGGAGGACAACCCCAGCTTCTCCAGTTTACCCATGTAACTAAAGTCCCTCATCCCTGGAATCATTCTAGTAAATCTCTTCTGCACCCTCTCTAAGGCCTTCACATCTTTCCTAAAGTGTGGTGCCCAGAACTGGACACAATACTCCAGTTGTGGCTGAACCAGTGTTTTATTCATCATGATTTCCATACTTTTGTACTCTGTGCCTCTATTTATAAAGCCCAGGATCCCATATGCTTTTTTAGCCACTTTCTCAAACTGCCCTGCCATCTTCAATGATTTCTGCATATATACCCCCAGATCTCTCTGTTCCTATACCCCTTTTAGAATTGTGCCCTCTAGTTTATATTGCCTCTCCTCGTTCTTCCTACCAAAATGTATCACTTCCCATTTTTCTGCGTTAAATTTCATCTGCCACGTGTCCACCCATGCCACCAGCCTGTCTATATCCTCTTGAAGTCTATCACTATCCTCCTCACTGTTCACTACACTTCCAAGTTTCATGTCATCTGTAAATTTTGAAATTGTGCCCTATACACCCAAGTCCAAGTCATTAATATATATCAAGAAAAGCAGTGGTCCCAGCACCGACCCCTGGGGAACACCACTGTACACCTCCCTCCAGTCCAAAAAACAACCATTCACCACTACTCTCTGTTTCCAGTCCCTTAGCCAATTCTGTATCCATATTGCTACTGCCCCTTTCATTCCATGGTTTATATTATTATTGTTATCCCAGTCTATATTAGGATAGTTAAAGTCCCCAGTTATCACTTCTCTATAGCTTTTCCACCTCCCTGTAATTTCCCTGCAAATTTGCTCTTCTGTATCCTCCCCACTAGTTGGTGGCCTATAGAATAGTAGTGTAGTGTACCCAGTAGTGTAATGGTACCTCTTTTATTTCTTAACTCTAACCAAATAGATTCTTGTAAACAATTTTACAACACCAAGTTATAGTCCAACAAATTTATTTTAAATTTCACAAGCTTTCGGAGGCTTCCTCCTTCCTCAGGTGAATGTTGTGGTCACATTCACCTGAGGAAGGAGGAAGCCTCCGAAAGCTTGTGAAATTTAAAATAAATTTGTTGGACTATAACTTGGTGTTGTAAAATTGTTTACAATTGTCAACCGCAGTCCATCACCGGCATCTCCACAAATAGATTCTGTTCTTGATCCCTCCAGGACATCCTCTCTCTCCAGAACTGCAATATTCTCCTTAATCAATACTGCCACCCCCACTCCTTTCTTTCCTTCCCTATCTTTCCTGAACACCTTGTATCCCAAAATATTTAGTACCTAATCCTGCCCTTTTTTTGAGCCAGGTCTCCGTTATCACCACGACATCTTATTCCCATGTGGCTATTTGAATCTGCAGCTCACCAACCTTGTTTACCACACTTCATGCATTTACACACATGCACTGCAAACCAGTCTTAGACTTTCTTGTACTCTCTCTTAGTCTGATCCTACCTAATACTATACTATTATTTGCCCCAGTGCTATCTTTCTCCCCCAATCCTTTGTGCCCCTTGTTTCTCCTTTCCATTGCTACATCCTGGTGCCTACCCCCCTGCCAAATTAGTTTAACCCCTCCCCCCCAACAGCACTAGCGAACCTCCCCACAAGGACATTGGTCCTAGCTCTGTTGAGGTGCAACCCGTCCGGCCTGTACAGGTCCCACCTTCCCCAGAACTGGTCCCAATGCCCCATTGCTCTAAAGCCCTCCCTCCTGCACCATCTCTCCAGCCACACATTCATCTGCTCTATCCTCCTAGTTCTATAATCACTAGTGCATGGCACCGGGAGTAATCTGGAGCTTAATACCTTTGAGGTCCTGCTTCTTAATCTCTTTCCTAGCTCCTTAAAATCTGCCTGCAGGACCTCATCCCTCTTTCTACCTATGTCGTTGGTACCGATATGGACCATGACCTCTGGCTGTTCACCCTCCCCACCCCCACCAGAAAGTTGTGCAGCCGCTAGGTGACATCCTGACCCATTTTAATATATTTTAATATTCAAAACAAGAGGATATGTTAAGATATAATCCCTTTATTTCTCCAATTTTATATGGCCTGTGAAATACTGGAGTTTTAAATATCGTGATAAATTATTGAAGAAATAGTAATGAACATGTGGAATAAAGAATTCTAAATTACCACCAATATGTTGACATTTTTTCTGAGCAGATATTTCAGGAGCCTCATCAAAGGAGTACTTGTTGAAATGGAAAATGTAATTCCAATATTCAAAAAAGCAAAATCTTGAAATGATATACTAATTAGTCTATCAGTAGTGGATAAAATGATCAAAAGCATTACACAGGACACAGGATCAGATTCTAGAGAGAATATAAATATTAAAGGCCTACAGCAGAAATTGAATGGCTTCAATATCCATTTCTTCCAATAGAGTCAGTTGTATTGTTTACATAATTCATTAGTTTACAATACTCAAAGTATTGATAGATTCTATGCACCCTTGAAAAACTGTTTTCACATATTCATGTTCTTGACGAATATAAAGTATGGAATGATAAAATGTCAGTCAACCCATCAAGCTCCTTCCCTCCACAGGCTATGAGGGAAAATAGGGATGACAGGGAGAGCAGAAATAAAGTATTCAGTGTTTGTTCCTGATTTATTTTCTTCTCATCAACATGAGAACAGAACTGTTCCCATTTCAGGCACCCTGGCCAGATAAAGTGCAACTAAGTACATGCAGAGTAAAGCTCCCTGTGCTCTGCCTCAACCTCAGAAGAGCACCCCCTACTGCACCAATATGACATTTCCCCCCCATTTCTTACACCAGTTATCCTACAGTTTCTCTGAATGAGATTGCCAATTATTGTCAAATTAGCGACAGTTATGTGCTGTAGACCCAAGCCCATTAGGAACTTGATTGAAACTCTCAAACTCATTTCACATTGGAACAAGAAAACTTCCTTCCCATCAGTCTGGGCTGGATTTGAACTCTGGTCTCAGAGGTGAAAAGCCAGTGAAAAACTACTGACTTTCCCAATTGTTTTAATTTTTATTAAAATTATGTTTTGATTGTTTTCTTTAGTTCCGTGGACTTAATACTGGAGTAGCATCAGTTATAATTGCTTATTTCAGTGTCACCAAGCTGAAAATATTTTTAAGAAGCTGTTCATCCCAGGGCACAATTATTTCCCTAATCTGCCAGCAGGCTAAGGGTGCATTTACGCTCTAGCCACTGGTTTCAGACCAGAAGTAGCTGTTCGAGTGCCAGCCAGGCAGAACCATTTTTACATTGCCTTGGCTCCAGTCTGGCTGGGACTCTTAACTGTCCTGCCCAGGAGTAGAGGATGCTTGGACACACGCATGCACAGAGCATTCTCCCAACAGTTAGAAATATAAATGTTTATAGAGCAGTGAGGGGAGAATCCCTGCTCTCTGAACATTTGAGATAAAGCAGATTTTAAAACTGTCCACGAGAGCCAACAAACCCATGAACATTTTGTAAACCAGTTCTGTCACCACACTGGATTTACTCCCCATGTTGTGTCAAATTGAAACATTGTTAGATTATCACCTCTGGGGAATCTCACTCTGCTTCAGCCAGGAGTCAGTTCAGATTCTGGCTTTACAACACAAGCATATTGTTGGGGCAAAGTGGAAATCATTTAATACTGGCAGTAAGCTTCCAGTGTAAATCCACCCTAAGAGTTAAAGAGCTGAATCATGTCACTCCTCAATAATCTCTTTGAAACTAAACCTGGCAGCAATTTTGTCGCAATCTGATCATATATTTGGATGCTTTGGAGTCAATCAAATAATCAGAACCAAACATCCAATAGTCTGACTGCAGCTTTTAAAACTAAAAAATAGTGAAGAGTGATATTTGTTCCCAAGTTAAGAGGTTACAGGGAACATACCGTTCGGAATAAACTGCATGATACCTATTTTTGCAAACTAATGCCGGGATGATTCTTGAAGTGGTAATTGTGTTCTAGGAGCCTACAGTTATCCAAGGGCAGTTTGCAGCAAACCCTTTGCAATAAGCATCATCACAATCAGATTCGATGAAACTGTCCATGGCAGACAGGCTACCCAAGTAGTACTTTTGGGATATTGCAACTGGCTCCTGCTGTTAAACTGCTACCATCCATCATGCGCAGAGACAAAAATTTGGCTTCTCTCGATGCTGGCGAGTTGAAAAATAATGTATTCAAGCAGCATTCTTGTGTGGTGAATAAAAGTATTGTGCAGTCACGGGCCCAAGCATTAAGTGGAACATCATCTCATGAGATCGTCTGCATTATGGTTATTCTAACTGAAGGACGAGTTGGTACGTACATTATCCGATGGGTTTTGGTCGGTGGGCCCCACTTATGTAAAATGTTCAATGTAAAACGACTTTATGACGTCCCCCCTGCATTAATTTGATGTTCAGATCAATGTGGATTTCTCTATAGTCCCACAGAGGCAATAAACAACAAAAAAGATCACTGTTCATAAAACACACGATAAAACAATCGACGTACACTAATGACATGTACCGAGCCAAAATATACATGGATCGTCCATCAAATGGAAACTGGGTGCTTTTAGCAAAGTAGCAGTACAGCATCAGAACAGCACTGAGAGCGTCGTGACTTATAGGCTACATTACCACGACACATGTGTTTAACAGGTCAGTGCTGCTTTTCCACCAATGTAAAACAAACTGATACTATAGAACCAAACACAATTCCAAATGCACAGTAATACACACCAGTGTATCTTGTTCAAGTCAGTCTCACAGAGGCAAAGAGGGGGGGGGGGGTTTCACATTGCAAGCTCCATCACGTAAGGAGCCGTGTATGACGATCATCTTACAATGTAAACTGCAACATTTAAAAACCAGTATATGCACAAGGCATTTGATGTGTTTTAATAGAAATCGCCACCTCTCCACGTGTTATTTTCTCTTTGCTGACTAAATGTCAATTTCAACTGAAATACAATTTAAACGTCAACCTATTGGAAACGCTGAGATCTGTGGGGCAGGCACGGGCAGTGCTGTATATTGCAAATCCGTCCAAACCAACAGAAACAACGCAGAAAAGTATTAATGTGTATTTTCATTTAAAAAGTGACTCTCGCTGAGAATACGTGAGACTTGAACAATTCTGGAGCGAATTGCTAAACACCTTCCTTTGTGGCTATTTAACATTGTTTGGAATCGGCCTGACTCTAGAACCGATGTACTTTACACATCGGCAGGAGGCCTTTTTTCTTCAGCGTTGCGGGGTTTCGTTTATTTTATTTTTTGTTACCATGATATAGATTTACGAAACGACACAACACTAAATCTGGATTTACTGTCAAACTTCCAGATCGTGGAAAAGGAATTCTAAACGCATGGTAACAGGTGGTTCTGCAAAGGCAGTCCCCAAACAGGTAGATTCTCTGTCAAATTACACCCTTGGGAATTGCCATAAAATTAGGATGAATGTCCAACTATGTTTCAGATAAAATACGTACATTTCTCGCTCCCCCTCCCTCTCACACATACGCATATTTATAAAAGTTGAATATTTAAGGACTAGGAGCAGAAACAAGGCTGTTGTTTCAAGTAGTGCGGTAGAATGAGCTGGGAGAATGCTCCTAACCCTAATGATAAACCTGTCTTTCAAACAGTAGCACTGCAGTATCCACTTTCACATTTGACATGCATGCTCCTGTTTGTGCAGACAATGCTGGAGTATAATGTTCACACGTTATACCAATTATCAAACATACCAGATATTAGAATGAATCTCAGTTGTGTTGCAATAACAAATCGCCAGTTATCACACACATTCTAGAAACACGAAAAAAACATTTTGGATCGGAATGGGGAGAGGGGCTCAGGGACATTTTGTATTTTAGGATGTGATAACGTGTTGCAGAAGCGACAGCTTGGGACTTGGTTTTTGTCAAGAGTTTCGGATTTCCAACCTGTCACCCACTATACACAGAGCCGGCAGAGTAGACACTGCTGAATTATTATTATTCTCCTATTTTATGGCCTCGGGCCCTAATCCTCTGGAGACCGCCCCCCCCCGTTCAAAATAATTCTACTGAAAATAATGTCCACTGAAAACTGAGGTTTTGACGGTCAAATGGTTCAAAGCTCCGAGCTGTAGGATTCTGAGACTAGTGGGTCAGGCGGCACTCAATCATACTGCTAGCTCCACAGTCATCTCTGAAATCTTGGGAAAGCGTCGCTCTGCTTACTGCCTTCCAAGAGTTGGTGATATTTCTAATACAAATCTTAATAAAGAGCCAACTGACCTTTAAAATCAAAATGTCTAAAGATGGCTTTGCGCCATTGCAATCACCCTTCAGCTGGTAAGATGTTGAAACAGTGTGACACTACCACCCGAAGCCAAATCAACTGCGGTCCGAAAGGCCCTTTAGGGTGCATTTGTACAATGAAGCTAACATCAACGCATAGCATTTTCACAGTGTACTGTAAATCTGGACTTATGGCCCGATGTAATTCGGAGTGAGGCTCCCTCCTGCAGGGAGAACCCACTTCCCACCAATACTACAGTTGTAAACGCACTCTTATGTTACCCTTTTTATTCCATTTTGGGGAAAGTGACCGCCACAAACTATTCTCTCCATTTCAATTTGTCACTGGGTCGCAAGCTTTGTAGGCTGGCTGGGCTCAGCTGCGACATATGGAGGCCCAATTGCAGAGGAGTGGAGCTCACTAGATCGATACAGTTGTGGGAGGCCATTTGGCGTATTTTAGTTTATTCATCCAGAAAAAAAACATTCCCTGCATGACATCATCTAACTCTTGAGTAAGCCTAAGGATTTCGTCTCTACTGTTGTACCTGGGAGATCATTCAAAGTGATGATCACGTTTTGTATGAAGAAGTTCTTTCTGACTTCTTTCTTTCACCAGTTTTAATCTGTGGCCTCTTGTTCTGATAATCGAACATACTTTGAAGGACTTTTAGCTAGTTGGTTGAGAGTACTTGATCCTACTGCAGATTCAACATCTCACATTTTCTTGAGTCTACCGTACCATCAGCTCATTGCAGGACAGGTTGTTTATACTTAAGTGTACAGCCGACGGAGAGACAATGGAGCATCTGCAATTGACCAGATGTCTCCAATGTAAAAGCTCCTATATCACACATTTTGAATTGCTGCCAAGCTGAAACCATTTTGCAGTGAGGCAAAATCTGCGGTATAATTAGTCTAACAAGGCAGAACACTCGCTTTAAAGATGTCTTCACCATTGAGTCCTTGTTTACAAACACACCATTCTGTGACATGACCCACAACAAAATCTGTTGAAAATGATGCACGGATCTTCTCGCTCTGGTCCCTCCCTAAAACAAAAAACTTTGCCAAACATTTTTTTAATGAAAAGAATGTCTCTTTAAATAAACATTTTTTAGAATGCATTTCACTGCAATGCCTTTCCATTTTGAAATAATCACAAGAACTAACATTTAAGGCGTTTTAAGTACACAAAGGTGTGTGGGTGTTGGGTGTTATAAACAAGTTGCCCTAATGCTCGACTCGGGTTTAATAGCAGCAGGAATTCAATATGCAGCGTGCAGCTCCTAGAAAGTAACTGGAAAAAAATGTGATCAACAGCGACTTCTACCGAACTATTTGATCTAGGGACTGATGGCTCCCAGACCTTCAAGCAGCCGAGCTGTGCGCTCGTACATATAGCGCCGAGCATGTCAAAGGCTAAAGGCGAGCTGTTATATCAGCCCTGAAGGTGCTGAGTGCTGATTAGCCCGGCTCGGCTCTGGCACAGTTCGTCACAGACTAAACAGCTGGTGTAAAATGGGGAGGGGGGGCAGTAGAGTGGGGGGGGGGGGGGGGAATAGCTAGAAAAACACCTGTTCAACAAGGTGAAAGATGCTGCCCTCAAGTCCCTTGTTCAAACCTCATCTTCCTTCCAGTTCTGCAGGGTTTAAGAATCCATTAGCGATTCCAAGACGTCTGATAAACAATTGCTCATTTGAAAAAAAAAATCAGATTTTTCCTCTCAGTGATGAAACAGATCGAGAAGTTTTTTAAAAATTCTAACGAGCCACGTTGGCAGCCCCCTTTGCTACATCTTATTACAACCTGGAGAGTTTTTTTTTGTTAAGTAGCAGGCTGGAGTTGTATGATTTCATCAGACGTGTACAGGAGCCCGAGCTGCCAAGTGCTGCTATGCATCAGTGGATTTTGTAGCTTTTCTGGTGTGTTTTTTTTTAACACACAGTTAACAATGGGTTGAAGCTCTTGCAGTTCGAACCCAATGAATCTCAGAGACGATTAGCCGTGGGGATGCCAGGCGGGGCTTATTTAAATATCGAATATGTCAATGTGCGAGTATGTATATAAACAGCTGCTTTCATCTGATTCCCCTGGACTTCAGTTATGAAATTTAAGCGGAGATTAATGCGCCGGGATCCCTATAAACGGTGCAGTCAAAACAAAGTCGTCTCGTCTGTTATTATACACGAGGGGGGCTGCATTGGGAGTCTGTCCGTATCAGAGAGCTGATTAATAAAAAGTGATCGCGGCTCTAATTGATCGCCCCCTGGCCCCGGCTGCCTCATGACTCTGATGGCCGAGGTTGGGAGCTATCTAGGAGCCCTGGACTCAGACATACACGCCGTTTCTCTTGGGAATATGCCCGTGCTGGCCCTGGCCGATTCCCCCGGGTTCCTGAACGAAAGGCTCGGGCAGATCGAAGGCAGGCTCCAGAGGGGAACACCCACCGACTTCGCCCACCTCAAAGGCATCCTCAGGCGGAGGCAGCTCTACTGCAGGACCGGCTTCCACTTGGAAATCTTCCCGAACGGAACTGTATACGGGACCCGGCAGGATCACAGCCGATTTGGTAAGCTGGCTGGGCATTCGGAGAAATTCCTTTATTTCGAGCAACTGGTGTTTATAAACACCTTAAAATGCAAATGTGTTTGTTCTTGAACAAGGGAGGAAGGGTCACTGTGGGAGAACTTGGTCATATTGCAAATATACACGTATAATTTCGAGGTATTACTATGCACAATGGAACCCTTGCTCCACATTTATTGAAGGCAGATTTTGCATGTGTACCTGTCGGTAAGGAGCAGGCACTTTGGTTACTGGGAGATAATGTGCAGCGTGCAATCGTTATCGAATTTTAGCGGAGTAAAACAAGTTGCATTTTGCATTACACTCCAGTACAATCACCACTGGACTGCCTCAGACTTTCTTGATGCAGTCCCCCTCGATTATATGAAAACGTTCATAAAATACACGCACCATGTCTGGCACGGTTTAAGGTTTTAACACTGTATTTGTAAAATGTGTGTGATGGTGCCACTGGGCGGTTGCGGTATGTACTGTATTTACAGTGGAACACAGAGTCCTGGCCGTCTGCAGGGGCAACGTGTACCTAAGGGAGAACTCGTATCGCTTCGTTCAAGTGATGCAGTGTTAGAGAGAAAGGGGAGCATCGAGACACCGAGAGAGAGAAACATACACAGACATACAGACTGGGATCAAACAGATACAGAGGGTGGAAAAGTCAGAGAGACTGAGGGAGAGAGGGGGCTCGTGGGGAGCATAAACGCCGGCATAGACTAGTTGGGCCGAACGGACTGTTTCAGTGATATAGACTCAATGTAACTCAAAACACACAGTCAAACTCAAGACGGAGACTGGGTGAGTCAAATAGAGGCTAGGAAACAAACGGAAAGTGGAAGAGGCAAACACAGTGACCGGGAGAGTCGAATGCACAAAGATTAGTGAGTAAAGGACACACATTACTGCACAACACCCGGCTGTCCTTAAATTACATTAGTTTCCATCCCTCTTCCACCTCCCCTTTCCCTTCCTGTCTCTCCCACTCGTCCCAGTGGCTGAAACAGGTGTCTTTCATCCACATGAAAAGCTGGATTTAACCGGAGTTGCTCCTTGCCTTCCCAGACTGGTTCAAAGCGCAGCACCGTTCGTACCTAATACCCAAACTGGCTCATAAATCATCGAACAAAAAAATACTTCGCCGTTATTATTAAACACAGCGAGATAATTTTTAAAAGCATTTTTCTCAATGTTTCCACCGAGTCTGATTATTAAGCGATCCCGCCATTCTGAGCAGACATTACACGGGTTATTTTAAGGACAATCAAACAAGTATAAGAAATGAAACCTGAAAGGATAGAGGGCTTTCTAATTAGAACCAGATCCAGCGACCTGACACCATATATACTACAGGCAGTCTTAAACATGTTCTTTTTTTATAAAAAAAAGAGAGCCGAAATAATCACTGATATTCAGGTTTTTTTTAACTATTTAGTGACCACATATCATTTCTCTAACAAAAAAATCCCACCAAGGTTACTTTCTAAACTCCATTCAAGTTGTGCAGCGAATTAAAGGACGTTTCATGGTTGTTAATTTCTCGAGTTATTAATTTATGGGATATTTGGCATCAGCTGTCTGTGTGACTATTACTGGGCACTTAGAAAGCCGCCCTGGACTCAGAGGATTAATATGTATATTTTATTGCACGTTACTGTGATTTTTACAGTCCCCTCGGGCGGAACATACTTGCTTTCTCCCGCAGCACTAGTGTAACTCTTACCTTTCCTGCTTCGGTGGCTGTGATCATTGACAATTTCCCATCTCTGATGTGTTGTGCAGGGATCCTGGAGTTCATCAGCCTGGCGGTGGGACTGGTCAGCATCCGTGGGGTGGACTCGGGACTTTATCTGGGAATGAACGAGAGAGGCGAACTCTATGGGTCGGTAAGTTCGACATGTTTTCCACACTCTTGTAACACAAGTGCAAAGCAAGTGTGTAATGTTTCATGCAATTGAACCAAACTTTACACTGGGATCTTAGAAAAGACTGATTGTTGGCAGACTTTCAACTCCTGGTGTGTGGTCAGATTAAAGAGTTGTGCAGGAAACTTCACCTTGTTTGTTAAGTTTAGGGGGGGAGGGGGAGGGTGATGCGATTGGTGACACAATAACACCATGATGTTGCTGAAGATACAGAAGAACGAGGGTTCATCTTGCCTCATCCATTCAGGACAAACCTACAGTTCTCTCTCCCACCGCCCCCTCCCAACCCAAACCATGGGATCCAACAATTTCTTTTATGATTCCAGCCTTTTGTCTCAGCTATTCTATCCAGAAGTCTATTCCATTTGTCATTATTCTTTGTGTGAAGTAACACTTCCTGATGTCAGTTTTAAATATGCCTTTTTGCCAGTTTGAACCTGTTCCCCCTTGTCCCACTATCGCATTTTAAGTTAATTTAATGTTCTGGACTTACATTTCTATATTTCCTGTATATCTGAGCTCCCCCTCTCAGTCACCTCCTTTATCACAACTAGTTTATATTTTCGCCTTCAACCTAACACTCCTTTGCAATACAATACTGCAATCAAAGGTAGCCCTGACTATAAAGTGACTGAGGGGGCTGTGTTGCTGGCTGGAGGAGTAGAGGGCAACCTCAAAAGGTGATGCTCAACTGCTCCTGCAGAGGCAACTGTGTCAGCAGTGGCAAATGTTTACAATGGTTTAGTCCACTTGTACAGATCACCCGCACATTCTTCTGCATCTCTGGACCCTATGGACCTTCCCCAGATGGCAGCAAAGTTCCTGCAGCTGGAAATGAAAGTTGTGATTGTGACTTTCAAACTGTACAGTCACAAACGTGCATTTGTGCAGGTATTTTTGAGTTGGTACCGATGCTGTGAAATCCATGCTGCAGTGTAAATGGGGTGAATCCCATTTCAGTTGCTGCCCCAGCATATTACACAACCATTTTTACTTGAAGCAGTTCCACAATGTAAAAGGAGGGAGGGGGCATAAAATAATTTCCTCTTTAAAATACTCACTTAAAATGTTTGCTCTGAGCAGATATAGCATTAGTTGCAATGTGATCTTGCCATGGCTCAGCAGCAGAGTTCTGAAGCATGTTGTTCCTGGCTGGTCCAGACCTGTGCCTACTAGTAAACCCACTATTAAAAGCAATAACGCCCTATAACTCAACACATCAATCAGAAACAGTGGTATAGACTTGTTCTTTCCCTTAGAAGTTGAGCATTGTAATCAAACAACAACCATAATGGTATTTCAAGAGAACTAAAATCTATAAAAAAAACCTGGCATTTTTCACTGTTAGACAGTGCACAGTGTTCCTGTATCACTGGCTCTTCTTGTCAGACAAAGTGATTATAGCTAAAGATTTCCCTTAAATCTGCTATTCCTGTGGGGAGACATGGAAATTACTGCAGTCTTTAGGAGGCTGATATGGTAGACAACATTACAGCAATGGGAACTACAGCCCAATCCTCATAAGTGTGAGAACAAAACAGTCTACACATTTTATAAATATATTGAATATGGCTTATAATGGCCCAGGAATCCCTTCACTGTGCAACACATATGAAAATGTAAGAAGAAAGAGAACTTACATTTATATAGTGTCTTTCACAACCTCAGCACTTCCCAAAGGTTTTACAGCCAATGAAATACTTCTGAAGTATAGTCACTGTTGTAAAGTGGCAGCCAATTTGCACTCAGCAAGGTCCCACAAACAGCAATCAGATAAATGAGCAGAAATCTGTTTTAGTAATGTTGGTTGAAGGATAAATTTTGGCCAGGACACCAGGAGAACCCCTACGCTTCTTCAAAAACTGTCATGAGATCTTTTATGCCCAGAGGCCATCAGTTTAACATGTCATCCAAAAGATGGCAACTCTGACAGTGCAGCACTCCCTCAGTACTGCACTGAAGTGTTAGCCTGGATTATGTGCTCAAGTCTCTGGAGTGGAGTTTGAACCCACGACCTTCTAACTCAGAGACAAGAGTGCTAGCATTGAACCAAGGTAAGTACAGTTTGAATTTGGCCTGCAAGATCAATGGGGTATTATGTTTGGTACAGCATGTTGGAGTTCCAACCTTTAGCACCACTGAGTGAAGGATGGGGCTGTGGGATTGTGACTGTGATTCTCCAGACAGCTAAATACCCAATATTTGTCATGATATTGGAGGGTAGATTCTTCCCCATGAGGACCATTCCTGCACCTTCCAGCAGTCAGATTCAGAGCAATATTTATTGGCAGACTGGGAGCAGCTTACTCACCTACCCAATCTCCCATCATGAATGATGGGTTTCGCTGTACCATAACTGGGGAAAAGGAAAGAAAACAATTTAAAAGGAATGTTGTCCTCATATATAAGAATGAATGAATTCCTCATCTGCACCTGTTGTACATTGCTATCCATGTGGCTGCTAAAATCTTAACATGAAAATGTTTTTTAGGATTATGTAGCTTTAATGATTAAGGTGTCCTAGCCCGCGTTAAATATCGGTGGGGGAGGAGGTAACTCACAACACGCATGCATTTGCTTTCAATATCTGTTGCTGACAAACACATATAATAGGACAAATTACATCCCAGATTACATTTCTTGAACATGTTTTTCTAACTCAGCAGGGTCTGAGAGAAGGAGACACACATAAATATCAACAGTAGAGTCAGAAATTAAAGGAGCTGAGAAAACGAATGAGAGGGATCAAGGAAAGGAAATCACGTGAACCAGGATAAGATTAGTGACAGGGGTGAATAAAGATGCAAGTGTTTGCCTGCTCCGCAGTGACACTGGAACTGTCAGCATGGTTTATAATACCTGCAATCATTCAGTGTTTTACGGAACATTTTTATACCCTTAAGGCTAGGGAAACATTTTTTAAAATAAAAGTAAGGCATGGGGAATTGGGATTTGTTTATCATTTTGTTTGACATTGAAGTAAATTGTCTTGGTTCATTTCCAAAATATAGCTGGATGAGGTTTTTTTAATCACAGTTTCAGAATACGCATTTTAAAGGAAATAATGGACTACAGATCAATAAATGATTGCTTCTATAACTCAAGAATTGTCTCTAAAGTGGTGCACACACTCTCAGTTCTGCAACAGAACTGAACTCTTGAGTGAAAGAAGGACTAACAGACTATGGAGGTTTCATCAGACATTTGCCCTTTCAAATAAAAATAGTCAGACCTTGGGCTGCAGTAGGGGGTGGAGTTCGCATAAAATTATAAAGAATGGTGTCAAAGCTTAGTTTATTAAGGTGATCACAGCCTGTAAATTGGATAACTGCCTTTAACTCCCATTCATGCAGTGTTACTATTACCAGGCTGAGGATTAGACACCTGTCACCAGTCACCATTCTCCCCAACCAAGGGTGCTGAAGATATTACATCTGATCTGTAGGTGTAGAAGATCACAGATGGGCACAACTGGTACTTTTATTAGTGGGTTTCCAGCTTATGTACTCTCTAATATACATTATCATCATTAAAAATTTAGTAGGGGCTGGCAAAGGGCTACTTTAATCAGCATATGAGCTTCTCAGTTTATTACAATGGATTTTATGCTGGGACAAGTGGATCTATAAAGCTAGGATTGTAACAACAGTATTTTAATAATGAAATTCCTGTACAATTATAAACACATTATACAAAAATATGAATTTGCCTGTTTTCAGTTTCCCTTTAATTAATGTTTATCGTTTATAAAATGCATCTCTCAATCCCAATGAAAATAAACTAACTTTGTCCCATCAACCTATTAGCCTCTCTATTTCAGCTCAGTACACAGAGCAGCATACTGAAAATGTTTGTCTGGTCTTGTGCAATTCACTGAGTGAAGGGGGCAGTGTTTTTACTGCTTAGGTGACTTACCACGCCCTAGCAAAGTAATGGTTTAGCACATCATGACACCTGTCATCTACTGTGCTTCATATAAAACAGAAGATAGTCATTTAAAAATGGATATAAATATAGGCTTACAACTAGAACCTTTTCTTAAAATAAAAGCTGTTTATGGTTGTTTGAAACACATAATTCAAAGCTTTGTGTCAGTCTGAGACTTGAGAGAGCTTTACTAATGCTTCCCCCTCCCCCACTGCAGAGTTTTTTTCCCGCCCTCCTGCTTCCTGCCACCATGAGAAAAGGATGGGTCTACCATTAATACAAGTCCGATTGTTCAAAAGGAGACATGTTGCCATGGAGTAGGACTGGTCCTACCAGTTCTCCTTTCCTTTGCTCTTTACTCCCCCCTCCCTCCCAAGATGGTACATGTTCCCGTTCCACAGTGCTCCCTCTAGTGATCTGTTTAAGAACTGACTAAACTCACCAAATGAAAGCAGGCGAGTTCAAATATCAGTCTATTTTGGGAGTGGAACTCTAGACCATCTGGCTGGAAATGTATTGCTCTATTTCTATAGGTGTTAAGATGCCTATAAATACTTGTAGTAGGAATATATTCATGGCATTATTGGGTACTTAATTAAAGTATACACATCTGGAGTTCAAACACCACTGTTAACTATATTAGCAAGTGGTATTTTATCTAAAAGATTTAATATTATGCTCCTTCATCAAAAATATAGGTAATGGTAATTAAAGTAACAGGTATTTGCTTTCAATTCGCCTATTAACCCTCTCCCCAACTATTTTCTCCACTCTTTTACTTAAGATACTGACTAATGCCAGCCGCACTCAATTACCTTGGTCATTCTTCATGTATGAACTAGACAGCAAGTGTCGGCAGTCTATTTGATTGCAGGAAGAACCACACCTGCACCTGATCCTATTGCCGCCTGCCATCCACATGTGCACTTTCCATCAGGGGGTGACTGGATAGTGCTACTGATTTTCCCCTTCCCTGACCCAAGGTGCTGAGTCCAACGGTATTGCGCCTGACGCCACCCAAGCTGAGATGAGCTCATTCAGAATATAAGTGGAATTGAACCCATGTGGCTCAGATCCACGTTTACCAAACTGAGCATTGGGTGCGATATATTCTTCTCACTCCCTGTTTAGGTCTCTGGTAATATGCCATTCTCTAGTAAAGAGTGGACAGGTGAACCATAAAGCAGCTCCTGAGCTGTCTGCTAGGAGGTGGGAGGAATGACCAACTTTTTTCCCTCCCGTTGGAAAACTGTCTGAGCTCAGCTCAGCTCTTCCTCTCAATTAGTTGTGGCTGGCATTGTTTCACATGCATATGGAAATTCCAATTCATTATTTTATACAGGAAAAGCATGAAGTGATAAATATCAAATTACTTTAATGGTAAAATATGTGTTGAGTGTCTTCAGTGAGTCTACCATTTAAAGAAAGAAAGAACTTGCATTTATATAATTCCTTTCACCACCTCAGGATGCCCCAACGTGCTTTACAGACAATTAAGTAATTTTGAAGTGTAGCCACTGTTATAATGTAGGAAATGCAGCAGCCAATTTGTGCACAGCAAGGTCCCACAAACAGCAATGAAATAAATGATCAGATCATCTGTTTTTAGGTGTTGGTTGCAGGTTAAATATTACCCAGGACACCAGTGAGAATTCCCCTGCTCTTCTTCGAATAGTGCCATGGGATCTTTTACGTTCACCTGGGGACTCAGCTTAATGTCTCATCTGAAAGATGGAACATCTGACAGTGCTGCACTCCCTCAGTACTGCACTGAAATGTCAGCCTTGATTATGCGTTCAAGCCTCAGGAGTGGGACTCTGACTCAGAGGCGAGAGTGCTGCCACTGAGTCAAGCTACCAGTGAACTGGCTGGTGCATTTTTCTGGAACAGTGCCTTGAAAGGATGTTCTTTATAAAGACCTTGGTCAAATCCTGCCAATGGCAAAGAGATAATAGTTTCCTTTTAATTCAAGATAATTTGAGATCATAAATAAGACAATTCAGGCACTTAATTTCATCTCCCTTGGACAGATCTCCATAACGGAACATAACGACAGTCTCCTGTCTGAGAGAGAGAATTCATATCTTAGAGAATAGAAATGACTTCTGGCAAAGTGAGAACACAATTTTGCTACTAGGTTTTACACTTTATCCAGAAAAGATCAATGCTGTTTGGAACATGTAAAGCAGTATGTAGTTTAGCAATTATGCTGGTCAATTGGTGGATTGTTCTATAGTGAAGACATCCAGTTATTTCCCTTCCCCCTCCCACATGGTAAACACTTAAAATGAATAGTATTAAAATATAAAAATGACAGGCATCGTAGATTTTCTATTGTTAAGTCAAATTATTTCTCAATTGCTGGTAATTGCCTCCTAACCTGAGTGGCAGCGTTCTTATCGTTAGCAGATGTGAAGTGGGAAGAAGTTCCACAATGTTACTCCTCAATTTATTAAATACCAACTATAGAATATAATGTATGAAATAAATATTATTGAAAATACATTGAATATACCTTCTAATTAATATTTCTTCTATCTTACAGAAAAAATTAACACCCGAGTGTGTTTTCCGGGAACAATTTGAAGAGAACTGGTATAATACCTACGCATCAACTTTGTATAAACACTTAGATACTGGGAGACATTATTATGTGGCTTTGAATAAAGATGGATCCCCACGGGAAGGATATAGGACTAAGCGGCATCAAAAATTTACTCACTTTTTACCTAGGCCCGTGGACCCTGAAAAAGTACCGACATTATACAGAGACCTCTTGAACTATAGTTGATAAACTCTGCTGCCTTGCATGTGTTGTACATACGTGGGAGCTTTAGCTATTCTGGGGAGCAGTGCCAACGAGAACCTCGTGGCCATTTCTGAGACGACCACTTTGGTTGAATTCATTACCACTACCAATACTATCAAGTCTTTATCAAATGCACAGTCCCAGGATTTTTTTTTATGCTCACACATCTATATTCTCCACTGAATTTTGCTTCTAGATAATGGTTGAGGAGAAGAGGAACACAAAGCCTCATAGACAATGGACACTTTTATTGCTGGAGAGATACGAAAGGCCACTAAGTGGTGATAAACGCTGCTGCAAATAAAGAAGCTTTGAGCTAAAAATTATATATTTATCAAAAGTTGATATATTTCGGATCTGTGGATGAGACCCTGCTGAAAGCAGTTATTTACTATGCTACATGGAAGAGAAGAGCCAACATGATATAAGGTTCACAGTCTTTAGAATGGGCTAAAATTATTACCATGGACACTGTACAAATGGACAAAACTATTTATAGAAATGTCAATATTATATTTATTTTATATATTTATTTATTACATAGACTATATTTTTAAATGACAATGTATAGACCAGATTGCTATCTGGAAGGATTAGATCCTACTGAAATGTAAATGACCACTTTTAAGTTATGAAGATCTATGAATGTTGAGTTAAAAAGGTTATGGACAATAAAAAAAACTTTGTTTAAAGCAAAAAGTATATTGTACAATTAACATGTTGCTTGTTCACTCTTAATAAAAAGAAATCATTATGACTGAAATTTCTAAGTAGAAATAAATGTATTATAAATATTCCATAATATTTCTTAATATCAGTTGCATTGCAAAACTCTCAATATTCTACAACATGCTAGGCAAGTGGTATATTAATATTTTTTAAAACCCATTTGCAACTCTTTATGCTAGTATTTAGTATATTTCACCATTTATCTTTACCCATTGCTCTTTTTTCTCCTCTTTGGGTCAGTTCTATATAGGGACTCTCTTTCCTTTGTATATTAGCTCCAGTGAAAGATCGCTAAGTAAAATATTAACTTATCTTTTCAGATGGTCATGGACTTTCTATATATTTCCAGCAATTTCTGTTATTTTAAGTTTTTTTGGTACATCGCAGTGTATCATAATTAATTTACGATATTTAACTACTTTAGAAATGGGGTCAAAAATCAAAATACTGCTCAGCCACAATGGCTGAGTAAAAGGTTTAAACCGTATAACATACATGCAATGGGCCACAGGCTCGCAAGCTAAGCTAAAACTGACATAGGCATTTAAAAAAAACTTATTTCTCCCAATAGGTTATCTGCTTCTACTGGTGGAAAGGAATTTTAAAAAGAAAAGAAAATTGAGTGAATGTCTCTTCCTTTTTAGAGATAAAAATCCTGTTTAGATAAAAAAAAAGCATGCAATGTCCATGTTTGTGGTAGATTTCAAAATATTGGAAGTGCACCAAATAAAGTGTTAAAATTTAAAATTTCCTGGGGTGCCATACCTCAGACCTCTCTAGGTAATAATTATTGTGCCTTTAGCACTTATTTCCCCATCAGGATTTCATGTCCTTATGCCTTTTCCCTCTCCTTTACCAGTGAAGGAATATTTTCAGTGTAATTATTTGTTCTCATGTCATAGGTTTTTTATTCAGAGCCATTTTTGAGTGGTCAGATTTTTTGAAACGGTTTGGTTAGCTTTTGCTAATTTTCTATGTTGACATGTATGAATCTTATGCTGGAGGTTGCAATTGCAATCCATTTGATGTGGTTATACAATGGCTGAAACAACATAGGATGATTACAGTATCCAACTATAACACCTGCTACATAATAGCAGATCCCTGGGCACAATACTTAATAATAATGCCAGTTTACCTACTTGATTTTCTTTCGTACAAACAAAAAAATACAGCACTCTTTTAATCAAAATGTGAGTCAATATCACAAACAAGTTCCAGACTTTAGCATTAATTAGCACAGTTTTGTCAAACTTTCAGGAAAAAAAGTGATGTAGTGAGTGCTCTTTTAGGATAAGGGTGGTGGTGCATTGCCACCACCTAAAGTTGGTGAATGTTCATGCTCATTGGGATGAGAAATGTCAATACTGGGGAATTAAACACTTTCCACTTTTGGCACCTGGTGGCAGCATCAAGCAGTCCAGAGGGAAGTCTAGATACATAGTAAAGCTCCCCATCTTCTATCTCAGCAATGTAACTTTAATACTATAACCACTGTGTGAATTGGTCCTGCTTCCCACATCAACATCCTTAGGGCCCCACTAAATGGGATTACCAATCTGAGCTAAATTACTGTATGGCAGTTTTGAGTTGTGAACTCACACCCACTAGGAAGTAGATTGAAACTACAGTACCTCAAACTCATTTATCTTTTACAGCAAGCTGAGAGGGGAGACCACCATCTCAGATCCCAGAGGTGAAAGTTCAGCATGACTCTTAATCTTCTGGCCAAATTCAGAAGCCAATTAACCCAGTGGTCTATGGGCCTATTGTTTTAAGGCCCAGACAATTATAAATGAATCCAACAAACAAGTGGGTGCAGAGAGATTTAAATATTTGGGGAGAAGAGAATGTAATCTACTCCAAATTTTAATTATTTAATTCATGGGACCAATGAAGAAATAACAATTGAAATAAATAAAAGTTTAAAAAAGTAACAAAAGAAGAAATGATAAAGAGGAAAAAACAAAATACAATTTGCATTATTCAAACAGAAAATAGAATGAAAAAGACAGGAAATGAAAAAGTACTCAATAGATTAACCAGATTGTACAAGAAAATCAGTACTTTTCTTGCAATTACAACACCAGGGACAGTGATTCTGAAACCAGGGTTGAAGGTTTGTACACATCAGTCTTGAATAATGAGCAAACATATAAGCAGTAATAATAGCCAGGAGGGAGTAATAAGACTGCAATTTAATTGAGCGAGTTGAGATGGCGTAATAAACCATTAGTACACTTCAATTGAACATTACTGCTCCTTCCCAGGTATTTATTATTTTATACAACCTACGTATACTGCAGAGGATCGACTATAAAAGATCCACGGAACCAGGAACATTTTACAAAAAGTACTGGAGAGGTGGTCTTTGAAGGCTGTAAAATGAATCAAAATTTCATTGAGAGTTTGCAGGAGCCCATTAAACATGAACAAAAATTGTTTAGAGGAGTCAGAGGAAACTGATAAAATATACCAGCAACTTATATCAATTAGTGACAGCATATAAAATTAATAAAAACTTACCTATCCAATCAATACTCTTAGAAGATGTGACATAGGAGAAAGGGTTATAAATTCCGTTATAATGATATTAATTCAGAAGGCTAATCAGTCAGTTGGCAGCTATTACTATTGCAGACTACAAGTTTATATCCCTTACAGCAGTGTGGGCACAATAAAGGGTCTACACTCGAAACATTAACCTGTCTTTCCTCTTTACAGATGGACCTGCTGTGTATTCCCAGCATTTTCTGTTTTATTACTAAAATATTGGCATGGCAATAAAGCAATTTCAGTTAGGAGTCAACATTTCAAAAATGAATTACAGTCTCGTGCAGGTGTGGGAGAGCAGAAGGTGTTATGTATAGGCATTAAGGGAAGCTTGCATGTATGATTTTCTTGCTGTCATAAAATAGCTAGTGATGACATTTTGCATGGAGGAAGAGTGTGACTGGCTATGTAGTATGGAACAGTTCTACTGTTTAAATGGCTTTTCTGAATTAAAAATATTAATTTTTTAATATATATAGATATATATTAGAATTCCTTAAACTATGTCATGGAAAATGAGACTTAATGAAACAATAGCAGATCTCCTGTGGCATTTGTCATCAGAAGTCAGAAGTTACATTGTTGCAAGAAGGAGGAAGAGTGCTGGGATGGGTGGGAGTGCATATTTCTACTGGAAGGATTTGGAAAGAGGTTTATGAGACAGTGAAGGAAGTGTTGTTTTTTATTGGTTCCTGAAAAATAAAGTGTTTTCCTTACCCTCTGAAGGTAGGTTAAAAAAATAATTGTGTTCCCCCAAGTTATATTAATAAATACATCTGTGCATGTAACATGGGGAAGAGGAGCAGTTTAGGGTAAAAAGACAACTCAGGATCATTGGCTGCATAATCCTTTTGTTCAGTAGAGGCAATGTGTTCAATTGCTGATCCAGCTTAGAGAGAATGCAGAGAAATTCAAAAATTCCATATACTTAAACCTAGGTCCACACATTCGGGCTGGTTTTGACTTTTGGATGACCGACCAGTGGAGCGTGCCGGCAAATTCCCCCATCTGCGGTGAAGAGGCAGCTGTGATTTTGAGGCATCAACCTCATTAACATTGGGCCGGCGAGCTGCGCGGTGCCAAACAGGCGAGTGATCCAATGCACCTCTCCGGATTGATGCCTCCCAATATCGGGCCGCTCCGGCTGCTGGCAAGGTGACTGCACCCCCTGGTTGGGATCGCGGAGGGTCGGGGGTCCCGGAATGACAGTGGCGCAGATTATTTTTGTGGGGCCTGGAGGAGCACTCCTACTGTCCGAGACTGGCGGGAGCTTTGAGCGCCCAGCAAAAGGCCCCTTTCGTCGGTGTTGACAGGGCGGTAAGGCAACCGACCCCGTTTTGAGGCCATAATAGCCCCATTAATGCCAGAGAATAGAACTGAAAATTGACCCTATTGTGAATAAAAACCAAACCAGGGAAGTATTTCTGGGAGAAGATGAGTAGAATGGCTTGGGAGTTAGAGGTATCTGCCTCTGGAATAGTAAATGAACAAAAGCTTGCTTTAATATAGATCATTTCTCATGTTAAAAATATTTCACAAAATTCTATTAATCAGAAAAAAAATTCTGGAGGTTGTAAGCACATAGGAATGCTGGGAGATAAATTCTGCTACTTTGTTGTGTGTCTTTAGCTAGAAAAGCCCTAAGCTTTTTACAGGCTTTTTACAGAAAATGTTTTTAAAGGTATTTTAGACACAAAGGGCTCGAATTTAGCAGGCCTGCGGGTTCCCAGCGGGTGGTCCTCCGGGAGCGTCGAAAACGCGGACGGCGAAATTAGTGGGTTGCCCACGCGATCGTAGCAGGCAACACACTAATAGGAATCAATTACCTGCTCCTCCGGGGTCCACGGCGCTGGCCTGCGCGTCGGTCGGGCTGCGCATGCGCAGTACGATCTGTCAGCTGGAGGCTCTCTAGTTAAAGGGGCAGTCCTCCACTGACAGATGCTGCAACCAATAGAACAAATTGCAGCATGGAGCAGCCCAGGGGGAAGGCTGCTCCCAGTTTAATGATGCCTCACCCCAGGTATCATCAGATGGGGTGAGGAGGAGGGGGAGGACACAGATCTTCCCCCCGGCGGGCGGGAGGAAGCGGCCTGCCTCTGCCACCAAGAAGGCCTGGCTCGAGGTGGCAGAGGGGGTCACCTGCACCACCAACATATGGCCCACCTGCATACAGTGCAGGAGGCGCTGCAATGACCGCAGTAGGTCCGCCACAGTGAGAACACGAAGTCTTTCCCCTACACTCCGTCTGCCACAACACTGCCCCCACCCCAAATCTCCTTCGGCACCGCCAACACTATTCTGTCACATCACCCTTCATACCCACTCACACCCCATCCTCATCTTACCTCCACCTACTCACCTCGCCAGTACTCATCCTGCCACTAACACGCAACCCAATCCTCATACAATCTCATGGCTCCATCCCATACTCACCCTCTCGTGCATCTCCCTCACGGCCAGCCTCACTCAACCTGCCACCACCTGTGCTGCAGCCACAGGGCATGCATCACATATGTGCAGTAGGCAGCGTAAGGCAAACGTCTCGTCAGCATGAAGGGGGTGCACAAGGGTGTCTGAGGGTTTGTCATGGGTGTTACCCATATTGAATTTCAGAGCAACAAACAGCACACATTATATTGACACCACCACTGCCATGTCTCCGCGAATCCTGTCCGTTGTGTCCAATAATGCCCGCTCCTGGGTATCACTATGAGGACCCACCACTGATGCCACCCATCGTGTTACTGCAGAGTAGGTGCAGGTGTATTTGCAGGGCTCGTCCGCGCAGACGACTGAGAGACATCGGCGGTGTAGCCGGCTGCACCCTGGAAGGATGCGGAGGAGAAGGTGTGGAGGGCAGTGGTGACTTTGCCAGCGACAGGTAAGCAGTTGGTGCTGGGGCCAGCCAGGAGCAGCTCGGCATGAAAGAGGCTGCAGATCTCCACGACTACATGTCGAGCGAATCTGCGCCTCCCTGTGCACTGCTGCTCGGAGAGGTCCGGGGAGCTGCGCCTCGGTCTGTGGACCCTGTGGCGAGGGTAGTGCCCTCTGCGACGCGTCTCTCTCTGCTGTAGCCCTCCCTCCTGCTGTGCAGGTGGGCGTGCAACAACACCGTGTTGGGGGGATCCACGTCTCTGCGGCGGACGGCGTGGACTGCGAGGCTGCTGGTGCTGGTCATGCTCTTCGTCCTCCGAGGGTGTCCACACACCACCCAACTGGCAGGTGTTGGTCTGAGGGGTTGTGCAGGGTAGGTGTGTGGTTCCTCGGACTGGGGCTGCGGTTTCGTGTCGGTCTGTCCTCTGGCTTGGCGGGGGGTGGTGGAGGGCAGGGGTTGCCCTATGTGACGCGGTGGCCTCCTGCGTGGGTGAGGGCTCTCCCCCGTGGAGCGCACCTTGGCACCTGCCACAGGCTGCTGGCTGCAACACGCCTGGTTGGAGGGAGACTGTTTCCCCCAGTGTGGGAAACTCACTGCCTTGAACCTAAAATCCCACACTTCCTCTTTTGACAGCTGCTTCAGCTCATTAACTGACCACAACAAGCAAGTTAAGTACTCTCAAGTGGAACCCCGCTGGCTTTAATTGCCTGCGGGATTCCCACCAGCGGGGCTTGCGCGCGCAGCCCCGCACGTCAGCGCGGTACCCGGAAGTGGCCGGGATTTCGTCGCGATCCGGTCACGTGACCGGAGATCGGGATTTTCGGGGCCACCCCACTGGTAACCCGCCGGAAACCCGACCCTAAAATCGAGCCCAAAGTTTTGCTATATAGGTAAGTTTAGTTGTTTTTCTGTAAATGTTGTCATTTTTATGTTACAAACATTATTTATAACACTGGGGGCCCAATATTAGGAGGGAGGCGGGTTGCCAGCAGGGGGTCAACTGGGCGCATGGGTAACCCGCCCAGTAAAATCAGTGGGTTTCCCACGCGATCATAAGTAAATTGAAGCCACTTACCTTGGCTTCCGGGTTTCGTGCTGGAAAGCTGCGCAGCGGGCGGACTGCGCACCCACATCATAGGCTGTCATATGGAGGAGGCTTATTTAAAGGGGCAGTCCTCCACTGACTGATGCTGCAGAAAGGAGCGAAATTACAGCATGGAGCAGCCCAGGGGGAAGGCTGCTCCCAGGTTTAATGATGCCTCACTCCAGGTCTTACTGGATGGGGTGAGGAGGAGGGGGAGGACAGAGATCTTCTCCCTGGCGGATGGGAGGAAGTGGCCTGCCTCTGCCACCACGAAGGCCTGGCTTGAGGTGGCAGAGGAGGTCACCAGCACCACCAACATATCACGTACCTGCATACAGTGCAGGAGGCGCTTCAATGACCTAAGTAGGTCAGCCGAAGTGAGTACACTTACTCATTCCCCTACACTCCGTCTACCACATCACCGTCCCCACCCCACATCTCCTTCTGCACTGCCAACACTACTCTATCACATCGCTCCTCACACCCACTCAAAGCTCATCCTCATCTTACCTGCACTTACTCACCTCGCCAGTACTCATTCCACCACTACCACTCAACCCAATCCTCATACAATCTCATGGCTCTATCTCATACTCACCCTCTTGTGCATCTCTTTCACGGTCAGCCTCACCCCACCTGCCACTACCTGTGCTGCGGCCACAGGGCATGCATCACGTATGTGTAGTAGGAAGCGTAAGGCAAACGTGTCGTGAGCATGAAGGGGATGCACAAGGGTGTTTGAGGGTTTGTCATGGTTTTTACTTATATTTGATTTCTGATCAACTCACATTACATATTATATTGTCACCACTACTGCCATGTCTTGGCCAATTCTTGACTGGCTTGTGCAATAATGCCCTTTCATGAGGTTCTCCATGAACTCCCTTGATGCCACCCACTGGGTCACCCTACAGTGGGTGTATGTGTAGTTGCACGACTACTTTGTGCAGGTGCCTGTTACGCAGCACTGTGTTGTGTAGCTCCACGTGGCGGAGGTGGACGGCGTGCCTGGCGAGGCTGGTGATGTTGCTAGTCCTCCAATGGAGTGATGAATGCAGCAATGGACCCCCCCCCACCCCGCATCCTGACGTGTGAGTGTGAGGGGGTCCACAAAGTAGGTAAATGTGTTTGGACTGCAGAGTTTAGGGTATGATTTAATAATTTGGAGTGTGGAGACAACGATGTGGCAGGCAAAACTTTGTCTGAGGTGACAGAGTGCCCTGCTGCAATGAATGAGGGTTTACCCCGCACCTGTTGAATGGACCTGTGCAGCTGCCACTGGCTGCTGGCTGCAACACGTCTGTTTAAACTGGGAGTGTTTCCCCCAGCATGGGAAACACGCTCTGGGTAGTCCAAAATCCGAATCCTCCTAAAATCTCCAACTAATGAGATCTGTAAACGACTTCAAGTACCCAGATAATGATCTTAAGTGGGATCCCACCGGCTTTGATTGCCGGAGGGAGTCCTGCATGCGGGGGCTACGCGCGCACCGATTCGCGTCATTGGGGAACCCGGAAGTGGGCGGGTTGGAGCCGGGCTCCAGACCCGCTCCGGGAATCCCCAATTTTAGGAGCCCCCCCCCGCCACGAACGCACCCGCTCGGCCATCCAAAAATTGACCCCTGAATTTCTCAGCTAGTGGTAACTGAAAGGATTGTTCAGAAAATATTTGGAGCAATTTCATTGGTTCCCTTTCTCCTTTTTTATTGGTAGCTTTTGCTGACTGCTTATTGTTGATTGGTTGCTTTCATATATCTGTGGTAGGTTTTCATTGGAAGTTTATGTGGTAGCTTTGTCCACTTCTGATTGGTAGTTCCCCTATCAGTTCAATTGTTGTTGTTTTATGAATATGAAATTTCAGCTAAATGGGTGCAAGTATGATGCAAAAGCTGAATGACAGCTGAAGTTTGATGGACAGAAGGCCCACTACACACAATGTTTGTGTGCAGATAGATAGATAGCTATCCTACGAGGGGTAAAGGAAGGGCGTCCAAAGCTAGAGCTCCCTGGGTGACTAAAGATATAGAGATTAAAATGAAACACAAAAAGAAGGCTTATGACGAAGGTAAGGTCCATAATACAGTGGAGAACCAGGCTGAATACAGAAAGCACAGAGGAGATCTAAGAAAGGGAATAAGAGGGGCAAAGAGAGTGTATGGGAATAGATTAGTGGGTAACGTAAAAAGGAACTCAAAAGGCTTTTATAAACATATAAATAATAAGAGTAGTCAAAGGAAGGGTTGGGCCGATTAGGGACAAAAAAGGAGATCTTATGGTGGCAGAGGGCACGGCTGAGGTAATAAATGAATACTTTGCATCCGTCTTCACTAGAGAAGAGGATGCTGCCATTGTAGCAGTAAAGGAGGAGGTAGCAGCGATATTGGAGAGGATAAAAATTGATAAAGAGGAGGTACTTAAAAGTTTGGCAGTACTCAAAGTAGAAAAGTCACCCGGTCCAGATGGGATACGTCCTAGGTTACTGAGGGAAATAAGGGTGGAAATTGCAGAGGCTCTGGCCACAATCTTCCAATCCTCCTTAGATATGGGAACGGTGCCAGAGGACTGGAGGATTGCAAATATCACATCCCTGTTCAAAAAGGGGAGCGAGCAATAAACTCGTTAATTACAGACCAGTCAGCCGAACGTCGGTGGTGGGGAAACTTTTTGAGACAATAATCTGGAACAAAATTAATTGGCACTTGGAAAAGCATGGGCTAATAAATGAAAGTCAGCATGGATTTGTTAAAGGAAAATCATGTTTAACTTGATTGAGTTCTTTGATGAAGTAACGGGGAGAGTTAATGAGGGTAGTGCAGATGATGTTGTGTATATGGACTTTCAAAAGGCATTTGATAAAGTACCACATAATAGACTTGCTAGCAAAATTAAAGCCCATGGGATTAAAGGGACAGTGGCAGTGTGGATACAAAATTGGCTAAGGGATAGAAAGCAAGGGTGAACGGTTGTTTTTCAGACTAGAGGGAAGTATATAGTGGTGTTCCCCAGGGGTCAATATTAGGACCACTGCTCTTTTTGATATATATTAATGACCTGGACTTGGGTATAGAGGGTACAATTTCAAAGTTTGCAGATGACACGAAACTCAAAAATGTAGTAAACAATGTAGAGGATAGTAATGGACTTCAGGAGGGCATAGACGGACTGGTGAAATGGGCAGACACGTGGCAGATGAAATTTAAAGCAGAGAAGTGTGAAGTGATACATTTTGGTAGGAAGAATGAGGAGAGGCAATATAAACTAAATGGTACAATTTTAAAGGGGGTGCAGGAACAGAGAGACCTGGGGGTGCACATACACAAATCTTTGAAGGTTGCAGGACAAGTTGAGAAGGCTGTTAAAAAAGCATATGGGTTCCTGGGCTTTATTAATAGAGGCATTGAGTACAAAAGCAAGGAAGTTATGCTAAACCTTTACAAAACACTGGTTAGGCCCCAGCTGGATTATTGTGTTTATTTCTGGGCACCACACTTTAGGGAGGATGTCAAGGCCTTAGAGAGAGGATGCAGAAGAGATTTACTAGAATGGTGCCAGGGATAAGGGACTTCAGTTATGCGGAGAAGCTGGGGTTGTTCTCCTTAGAGAAGGTTAAGGGGAGATTTGATAGAGGTGTTCAAAATCATGAACTGTTTTGATAGAGTAAATGAGAAACTGTTTCCAGTGGCCGGAAGACACAGATTTAAGGTGATCAGCAAAAGAGCCAGAGGCGACATGAGGAAACATTTTTTTACACAGGGAGTTGATCTGGAATGCACTGCCTGAAAGGGTGGTGGAAGCAGGTTCAATAATAACTTTCAAAAGGTAATTAGATAAATACTTGAAGGGGAAAAAAATTACAGGGCTATGGGGAAAGGGCAGGGGAATGGGACTAATTGGATAGCTCTTTCAAAGAGCCAGCACAGGCAGGATGGGCCAAATGGCTCCCTCTTGTGCTGTACCTACTATGATACTATTTCTATAACAGAGTTTGTAACAAGAGTGAGGAGAAACTATCTGGAAGGAATCAGTGAGCCTAAAATACTAAGAAGACAGGATTCTACACACAACTACTTAAAGGGAAATGACATTTTACAGAGAATACTTTTTGTTGAAAGTATTTCCCCATTATATATTGAAAAAAACATACCACCACAAAAATATTTTGTTTAAAAAAAACATCAATTTGCTCACCTCCATGGAGACTTGCAGGCAGTAAAGCAAACCTCAGAACTCAGGCCATAATTCACCACCCTTTCCCTGTACACTTGTCCAACTTTAGACTTGGCAATGGCGATTGTAACCCTACTCCTCAAAACAGTGATAACGTCCTTTCAAGTTTTCAAATTGTACGTCATGCAAGAATGTTATCAAATATCATATGATAAGCTCTATGTATTCTATTTAAACAAAACATTGGGTAAAATCATATTTCTATTACTGTTCCCATGACTCCAAATCCACTTTATTAATAAACAAGTGAATTAACTGCAAATCACCCAACCATCCAGCCAATTTAAGCCGACATTTTAAACTTAACATGCAACAAACAACAATATCTCAACACTTATGAAAATCTTGGTTATCATTATATTTGCAGTTTATTTGTCCACACTCCCAGTTGGAAAGAGGCAGCTCTGGCAGCAAACATGTAGGGGACAGAGAAAGAATGAAATGTAAGCTTCGACTTAGGGATACTTTGCCTGGAGAGATAAAAGCTGCCAATGGAACCATTCTTCAGTGTTCTTGCTTACTAAGCATTTGCTAAACAGCGAAGTGTATTCAGAAAATCGTATAATGCTCTATTTTGTGTGCAAAAACATTAGAATGGAAATGATTGCCTAGACTTTTTTGTGCAGAACAATGTGGCACATTCAGAATTCAAACTAAATATCTATTTTGCATGTCAAAGATACATCAAATTTACCTTTGGCATTTCAAAGTAAAGCCACGTCTGCAAAAATAAAATGTAGAGCAACATCTCTAAATTAAACTGGATGCAAAGTAGCATTCAGTCTGACTGAGTCACATCAAGCTGGTGGCACCCTGTGCTGTGACTGTGATGCAGGTGGAACATTTTTAAAGTTCCACAGGAGAAAAAAAAATTATGCTGTTTCAAAATGATCAAATTATTTGACTTAATTTAATTCATCTCAAGTGCAGAATGGTAGGGAGAAAGAAAGCAAAAATATTTCACGACATGATTATGAAATAAAACTCATTACAAAAGCAAATGATTGGAAGAAGAAAGCATGAGACATTTTAAAATACAGAGTCCAATGTCCTGCCTCTGTAGGTCTCATTTACCCTTTCTGTAATGACACAGTCTATTATATATTAGGTTTAAGTCCATTTTGTTAGAAGATGTTTTGTTTTCAACAAAGCAAACATTGAAGAACTTTTGGATCCCAATACATGGTACCATCTTGATTGAATTATTTTGAAGCTGTATGCGTTAGCTTTCCTGCAGCATTGCTCACCACAACTGCAGTCCTTTATGTTTTTCCATATTCATACCCAGAAGATAATGGGCCAGAATTTGCTGTCAAAATAATGGTGAGGCTAATAGCACTCATCGTTATTTATGCGTAAAGGGTGGTGGAGGCAGATTCAATCATGGCCTTCAAAAGGGAACTGGATAAGTGCTTGAAAGGAAAAAAAATTGCAGGGTTACAGGGATAGGGCAGGGGAGTGGGACTAGTGGATTGCTCTTGCATAGACCTGGCGCGGTCTCGATGGACCGAATGGCCTCCTTCCATGCTGTAATCTTTCTATGATTCTAAATGGTACAGCAATTTCAGGCGCGGAGTAGATGCGCGGTTAAACGCAATTATCCAAAAGTTGCTGTCCGAGTTCCGCCATTAGCCTCGCAAAAATGGCATTTCACTGTCTGCCTCACCATTGACTTGCATGAAGTTGCTGTATTTGCATAGTAGATATGAACTAAACCTTTTGCAGCTATTTAGGGCTAATAATTAGTAAGTACCCTTTTAACAATGTGATAATTATTAATTACTGCCAATCAACCTCTCTGGCACCAAAAATTAACTATTACAAGTGTGGAATCTCATTCCTTCAGGTTTTGAATTTTTCCTGGAGATTTAAAAAAAATTAAAAATAAGAGGCTGAGTAGAGTACTCTCTGGAGTTTAGAAGAATGACAGTTGATCTCATTGAAACATATAAGATTATGGCGGGGCTTGACAGGGTAGATGCTGAGAGATTGTTTCCCCTGGCTGGGGAGTCTAGAACAAGGGGGCATAATCGCAGGATAAGGGGTCGGCCATCCAAGACTGAGATGAGGAGGAATTTCTTCACGCAGAGGGCTGTGACTCTTCGGAATTCTCTAGCCCAGACGGCTGTGGATGCTCAGTCATTGAATATATTCAAGGCTGAGATGGATAGATTTTTGGACTCTAAGGGAATCAAGGGATATGAGGATCAGGCGGGAAAGTGGAGTTGAGGTCAAAGATCCGCCACGATCTGATTGAATGGAGGAGCAGGCTCGAGGGGTGGTATGGCCTGCTCCTGCTCCTTGTTCTTATGTTCTTATGTCAAATTTTAAATTTTACATTTTTTTTTCTTTCTTTTCGTTTCTCTTTTTTCTCTCTCTCTTAATCCAATCTTTCTTTCCCTCTCTTTACTTCATTTCTGTACCTGATTCGACATTGAATTCACCCTCCTTCTCAGTCCTTCCTATGTTTATTTCCCAGTCCTTAAATCTCATTGATTAAGGAGATACCCTGTTGGTTGCCCTGTTTCCCCCGTTATGCTGTTATCAGCTCGCACTTTCAACAACTTTGTGGGCAAAATTTTTTTGAGCTGTAGGTTACAGGGGCAAGTCTAATTAATAGCGGACGTCGTTAGATGCCCTACTGCAGAAAAATCTATCCCATTGATGCTTAGAAAATAAGCTTCCAGTGAAGCATGAGGTGAGCATGTAGTTAACAGGTTGAATTCCTTTGCATTCCTTTTATTGTGCCTGCCGGCGACCTGAACTTCTTTCCACAGGCTCATGTTTGATGCTCTGAACCTATAGTTCTGCGTGATCTTAAGTTCCTCACTTTAAAATCTTACATTTCTTCCTCTTCAACTCCAGGAGAGGACTAGCTGGGCCATAATACAGGATTAAACTAGTGAACACATGGGCTAATCATGGACATCCACAGATTTGTAAAGGGCAGGTCATGCTTGAGGAAATCAGCAGGTGTATAAAATAAATGTGTTTGATGTAAAAATGGACTTTCAGAAGGGGCTTGATAAGTTGCCCATAAGAAACTTGTTACAAAATTGGAGGCACATAGTATTAATGGGAACGTAGCTGCATGAAGTGAGGTCGATAGCGGACAGAAAGCAAATAGTACGGGTAAACGTATGTTTTTCAGATGATGGGAATGTGGATAGCAGAAAGCACTAGGGATCTTTATTGGGACTTCTTTTATCTCCCTATTATACCTTCAATATTCCTCATCATTATCTTTATTTCAGCTATATCTTCTGCTTTTATTTGAATAGCTTTATTAATCCTGCTCCCTCTCTTGTTCGGAGAGATTGAAAGAGAGATTTAGAGATTGAGATTAAGAGGGAGAGCGATTGGGAGAGAGAGAGAAGAAAGAAAGAACGAAAAACATGTGGTGGGTAATACTTCCACTCCAATCTCTTGAAAGATGAAATTCAGGACTGCTACTATCTGGGAGCCAAAGAAAATAAGGTGGGCCAACCGCAAAGGAATGAATAAAAAATGAACTGTAAATGCTGGAAATCTAACGGAAACAGAAAATTCTGGAAATATGCAGGCCAGTTGCGAAGAAAGGTGTTACCTGAAACTTGTCTCTTCTGCCTCCAGATGCTGACAGAGGAATAAAGCTCACTTACCCTTGTGTGGAGTTGAAGAGGAAGAAATGTAAGATTTTAAAGTGAGGAACTTAAGATCACGCAAAACTATAGGTTCAGAGCATCAAACATGAGCCTGTGGAAAGAAGTTCAGGTCGCCGGCAGGCACAATAAAAGGAATGCAAATCCGTTTCCCGTAAAAGTCAAATCTGTAAAACCATTGAATGTTCTCCTGGGCTCCTCACTAAGGGAGGGTAGTTAGCCACAGCGACTGTTATGTGGACCCTTAATGAGCTCCATGATGAACCTAAAGATGCCAAGGATTGCAAATACAGAAGATTTGTCAAGTTACACCAGAAAACACCATATGCTTATAGAGTGGTGATGTATATCGAATCACATAGAAAGTACAACACAGAACTAGGCTGTTCGGCCCAACTAGTCCATGTTGGCATTTATCTACCACATAAGCAGTAATCCTAATCCCTAATGCCCGTCTTGTTGCCATATTCCTTTATCCCCCTTTCTTTCAACTATCTAATCTATTCTTAAATGTTGACATGGTCTCGCAATCACCAACTCTGGTAGTGCATTCCACAACATCTCATCCCTCTATGTGTAAGTTTCTGCTGCTGTGTCCTAAATTTCTTACATTTAATCTTCTATCTATTTCGCCTTGTTCTAGACCCCTCAATCGCCAGAAACAGTGTTTCTATCCACTCTTCCTTCATAATTTCAAGCATCTCACCAAATCACCTGTAATCACCTCTGTTTGAACAAAAACAGCCCCAATTTTCACACTTTCTTTGTATTTCCGCACACCAGACATCATCCTAGCACACCTGCACTGTACCCATTCTATTGCCTCAACATCCTTCCTACTGTGTGGAGCCCAAAAATGCTTGCAGAATTTTATATATTTACATCTCGACTTTTATATTCTATACCTCTTGCAATAAAACACATTAAATCAACTTCTTTATGACCTTATCCATTTGAGGTGGGCTTTTAAGATTTTGTGAACCTGTACCCCAATCCCCTCTGCTCTTCCACATCACCTTCCCCCATTAAAAGCATAACTACTTACATTTTTTTAAAACCAAAATATCCCTTCACACTTACTGACATTAAATAACATCTGCCACTTTTTTGACCATTCCACCATCTTATCAATATCTCCTTGCAGCTTCCTTTAATCCTCAGTGTTATTTACTATACCTCCTCCTGGAAATTAGTGCAGTACTCCCTCTAGCCCTATATCCAAATGCCAAAAGCATCCTCTACAGAAGATCAACTAGTCTTCTCAAAACTTATGCTATTTCTATGTTCTACCTGTAATAGATGATTATGAACTGCTTTGAACTGAACTTCAGCAGATCAGAAAACCAACAACTTGCATTTATATAGCACCTTTAACATTGTAAAACATCCCAAGGCGCTGCACTGGAGCATTATCAAACAAAATTTGACAGTGATCTACATAAGGAGATATTAGGACAGGTGACCAAAAGCTTGGCCAAAGAGGTAGGTTTTGAGGAGTGTCTTAAAAGGAGATAGAGAGGTGGAGAGGTTTAGGGAGGGAATTCCAGGGCTTAGGGCCTAGGCAGCTGAAGGCAAGGCCACCAACGGTGGAGCCATTAAAACTGGAGATGCGCAAGAGGCAAGAATTAGAGAAGCGCAGAGATCTCAGAGGGTTGTAGGAGGTTACAGAGATAGGGAGGTTCGAGGCCATGGAGGGATTTCAAAACAAGGATGAGACTTTTAAAATCAAGTTGTCCTCGGCCAGTAGGTAGCTAGGATTAAAGATATGTCATCGAAATGGACCTTGTGGATGATTCTTAGAATGAAAGGAAATAGTGAAAAGTGAAAATTGCGCACAAAACATTCCCTTCCAAGAGGTTGACAGGCGATTAAGAGCAAATATTCAACTGCAACAAAACCTCAACACCTATTTATTTTAAGGGATGAATTATGAAGAAAGCTAATGTTCTATAGTCTAGCAAGGTTTTTTTTAATTCATTCTCGGCAAGGCCGGCATTTATTGTCCATCTCTAGTTGCCCTTGAGAAGGTCACCACCTTACTCTTGAATCATTTGAAGGTGCTCCCACAATGCTGTTAGAACATAAGAAATAGAAGTAGACCATATGGCCCCTCGAGTCTGCTCCACCATTCAATGAGATCATGGCTGATCCTTGACCTCAACTCCACTTTGGTAGAGAGTTCCAGGATTCTGACACAGCGACAATGAAGGAACGGCACTATATGTCCAAATCAGGATAGTGTGTGACTTGGAGTGGAAATGTGTGAAAAATAAACTAGAAAGGTGAGCTTCAATAAATTAAGTTGCCTTTTCTTATCCTCAATGATCTAAGGCTAGCACAAGATCTATTTCCAGGTATTTTAACCTGTTAAAGACCACTCGGATCATTGCAAGTTGGTGCAAATGTACTTTTTCTTTGCTTGTAGTATCCAATGATATTCTGCACACATTCAAGGTGTTGAGTACCTTGAAGTTATAGTGCACCAATGCCAAGCCTGCATTCTTTCCAAACAGAGGGAGCAAAAGTAGGTCACTCTCTGCAGTCACACTCCACACTACAATAGTTCTTGACAGTCTAGTTTTGATTGATTGTACATTCATTCGTTAAAAAAACAGGACTAAGTAGACTGAAGCACAAGTTCATTTATGCTTCAAATTGTATGTATTGTATTTGGACATCTCGAGTCTATGCTTCTTGGACGCAGATATCCTAGCTACATGAGGAAAATGTCAGTTGTCATAGCCAAAGATGCTTGCAACTGGAATTTACTTAGCTTGCTGGATACCATTCCAAGGTGATGGCAGTTTCTAGGTTATGCTTTATCTTTTAGCTGCAGTTCATCAAGGGCCACATGGCTACCATGAACTCCTGGAGGTGGAACATTTGAATTGCATGGTTGAGAAGTAACCCTCTTCTAAGACGTGCACAATTGTCTAGATCTATGCCTCAGCCTGCCTCTATTGGACCAGAGAGCAAAATCGGCATCTCTGGTTGCCTGAGAATAACTTCTCTGAGGGAAAGGGAGCACAAATGAGCAAGTGCTCTGACTCCACCCTCAGCTCTACACAAGGATTGTTCTGCTGAGCTGCCAAAGTTACCACCACACTGCCTGTTCAGCTAAGTACCCACCTCCCCCTGCGTATTAAATGTAAACCCACTCTAACCTCAGGATGCAAACAGCTTTGGGATGTCCTCAACAATTTCCCAGTCTCAAATCTAATGTGAATTACACAATTTGATGGCTGTTTCGTCTGGTATTTCATCTAATTATTCTAATTAAAAATCTAGATGGCCTGCACATGTCTAAGAGCTAACCCTTTATAAACTGAACCTAACATATATCAGTAACAGAATATAAATTAAACCAAAATCCCTCTTCAAAGTCCCAAATGTTACGACTTTTCAATTTAAAAGTAATCACCGGAAGCTTCACCCGAGTTAGTGCATGGCTCTGAAATTCTTAATTAGATGTGCCTATTGAGCGTGATATCTTGAGTTGCAGACTGGATCCTTCACACTCAATCTTTCAACTGTGTTTAGTCGACACCTTTTTATCAGTCTGCTTAATGCTAGTCACATAAACAAGTTCTGTACAGAGGTGTCATTTAATGCATTTATCTACACCATCTGCTAGTGAATAAGCTTAACCTCAATGAGTTTGCTAACCTGGCACCCTCATTTCTATCCTTCTCCCCAGGTCTTGTATTTCTTGGACTAGAGAACAGTAGATTTCACCTATACATGAACTATCACATATATTGTAAACAATTTTACAACACCAAGTTATAGTCCAGCAATTTTATTTTAAATTCACAAGCTTTCGGAGATTTTCTCCTTCCTCAGGCAAATGTTTGCCTGAGGAAGGAGAAAATCTCCGAAAGCTTGTGAATTTAAAATAAAATTGCTGGACTATAACTTGGTGTTGTAAAATTGTTTACAATTGTCAACCCCAGTCCATCACCGGCATCTCCACATCATATCACATATATGTCATGGATAGGTAATTGATGTATGCCCTCCATCTCAAACCTCCCCAAAAGGATCCAAAAGTGATTTAGAATATCCATTTACCTCAGCCAAGACAGGTCTTGAGTTAAGAGGACAACTAACAGATAAACTGCTGGTGCACCAAGTGATGTGTGCCAATCAAAGTACTAACCCAGGTTGAGGATGCAATGGAGTGTCTGCAGTGAGCTAATTGTATGTTTGACACTCACCTGACAAAGGAGGTAAGCTCCAAAAGCTTGTGATTTTCAAATAAAACTGTTGGACTATAACCTGGTGTTGTAAGATTCCTTACATATGTTTGACACTGGTCAGAGACAATACTATCTTTCAAATCAGCTTGAAAAGGAGAGTCTTCCAGGCCTGCGCTGGTATGATTTGCTTGATATTTACAGCCATTTTATTTGATAACTGATGGCTACTTCATGAACCAGAAAAGGCTAACGCTGATTTATTTCTTATTCTATACCATTCTAGACTACTTTACTAAAGAACCAACAGCAAAATCAGATGAGGAGAACTTAACTGTATCAGGACTGACTAGATGCTGGCTAATATTTGACATTTTGTTAGAGATGGATTAGATCCTGTCCACTGCAGGGGATCCTGATAGCTTCTGCTCAATCATCTGATTTGTGACAAAATGCGACTTTCTCAGGGATACAAGGACCAGAAATAACGATTACTTCATTCTCTTCTGATTTAGTGTCTTACAGCTTAAAGTGGAAATGAACTCCAAAGACTCAAATACTGTTCTTTCCTCCAAGATCACTTTCAGCGTGTCAAATGGTCCTGGTGAGTTCTCTTTCAGTCTGGAAAAGACAGCACTGAAGACCTTAGTGACATAGTGTGGAGATGCCGGTGATGGACTGGGGTTGACAATTGTAAACAATTTTACAACACCAAGTTATAGTCCAGCAATTTTATTTTAAATTCACAAGCTTTCGGAGGCTTCCTCCTTCGTCAGGTAAACGTTTACCTGACGAAGGAGGAAGCCTCCGAAAGCTTGTGAATTTAAAATAAAATTGCTGGACTATAACTTGGTGTTGTAAAATTGTTTACAATTAGTGACATAGGATTACACCACAAATATTTAAGTTTCCTTGAAAACACACAATAGCAGTACGAGCAACTTCTAAACCTGACCCACTGGCATTGAATTGATCGAAGAGACCAAATAGTACCTCAGTGAACAATTCCACCTAGATACTAGGATTACAAATGTAGGCTTTTGTGAGGTACAGTATCAACAGCAAAATGGCAAGGCAGAGTTACAAGAACTTGCAATGGACTGTAAAGACTGACCAAGATAGATTGAAATTTTGTTTTCCTCCTGGTGTGGACCAAAAGTAGCACTAGTTCCAGTGATGGTAGAAACAAAAAAGTGCAACTCTAAAACAAGCCGTATATACAGCAAGGGCTGTGGAAGATCATAAGCATCATGCCACTGCAAGGATGCAAATGTTGTTTATATATGGAGGTTTACAACTGAGGAAGAACCGTACTACTTTAATCAGGACTAGATTGATTTGATTACTAGAAAACAATCAAATAATTACTTTAATAAATAACCTACGCATATTATCCATTTTGTCATTTTTATTGAATATTAAATATTAAAATTTCAATGTTTTGATACCACTTGCAAAGGTGACAACACAACAGTGTGCGTACTTATTCATCCACTACAATTTCTATTAAAACACACTGCCAGAGCTTATTTTACACACAATGATCCCTATGGGATGAAGTTGCATCAGTTCTACAGTATTTACGGTAGTGAATAAATACAGTTGAAACAATTTCTAAAATATATAGAAAGCAAGCAAGACTGTTACATCTTCACAGCTGTTAGAACTCAACAGCAAATGATGGTTTTAGGGCTTGCCTTTTGCTATTCAACTAGGGCACGTGTGATACAAAAACATATTACTAAGCAAAGAATGCTTTACATCCAAAATTAAGGACAGTACGAGTTAGAAAATATGGTATTCACCATTTTTAGTCTTAATACAAGCTGCAACAAATTTATCGGTTAAGCAACAGCAACATGTAAATCACATCTAACCTTATAAAAATGAACAATTTGAGTGATTTAGTTTTTCTTTCAACCACAACCATAATAGTTTCAGAACTATTTCCTGGTCAAATTTAGTGCTAAATACAGCACAGATAGATTTTAACAAAAAACAAAGTGAAACATACCAAGCAGTCCAAATTTTGTGTATCTCATTTCAAAAATTTACTTCTGTGTATTAGCTTAATACCATCACTATGCTATCCATGGCTTTATTTTTTTCATTTTATTTAAGAGGAAGAAAAGCAAACACGTTTGATTTGTACTGTCGGAATATCTGGTAAAAAGTCTGCTGACAATTTTTTGCTCTACAAGAGATCTTGAACAGTACTGCACATCACTTGTCACAAAATGAAAATTTCCAAAAGATAAAATCAACCAGAGTAAAGGAGAGCAATATGAAAATAAAGCCCGCTGCGTACCAAAGCCCAGGGGCTGAAAAGTTTCCCCCGAGTACATCCAGACAAATTTTTCCTGGGCAACTTTTAAGTGCATGGACACTTAGTTTCAATAGATGAGTTCCAAAAAAGGAGCCTCTACAAATGCACCATATCAATTTTACATTATCTCTTAATTTTGTAACGTGCAATTGTAGGATGAAAATGGAGTGGTTGCAAGGATGTTGCTAAGATTCATGTCACTGACTACTTTGATTCTGATTGGGGGGAGGAGGGGGTGGGAGGGGAGGGAGGAGAGGGGGAGAAGAGGGGAATGAAGAGAAACTGGTTATCACACAAAGGAGCTAAAGATGCCTTCCCACTGAATAAACATGTGCAATGTCTAGCACAACCCTAATATACGCATGTATTTTTAAAATCTTGACAGCAATTTGTTAAAAGATTTGTATGGGTGTGCGCTTAACATTATAAACATCAGTTCCCCAAAGAATAACTTAAACTATTGCAGTGCTTTGGGATGAACTCAGAAATGCAGAAGGGCAAACTGATTGGTGAAACTTCATAAGGGGAAAAATGGATGGCCAGTCTATTAAAAAAAAACAGATTTAGCCACTGAAAGCAAATAGGCGTTGTACTAATGGATTTTTCAAAATGAGCAGCCAAGTAAAAGTCTCATTTTTTAAATAACAACTAGAGGCTGATTATTTTTTTAAAAAACTATTTTGCATTAAGTGCAGTGAAATGCTATGGAATTAATTCAAATGAAATATTTGACAAAGTAATATTATGCAACAGCAAATAAAAGTTTGAAAGTTACATTTTGCTGCTGTAAGTTCCTAATAAAATCATCTGAACAGAGTCCAACTCAAAGAGCCAACACAGGGACAATGGGCCAAATGGCCTCTTCCTGTGTTGTACCTACTATGATAGTTCTACTAATCAAACTGTGTAGATTAGAAAACATTTATCTTTCATAAATCATTTTACTATCTAAATAGCTTTGAACTGTAAAGATTTTAAAATAAATGTTGCAGCCTGCAGTGCAGAGTAGTTTTATTTTTGGTTTACATTTGGCTGACAGTATAGGTGCAAAATAAATGCGCATTACCATATGAAAATAAGTTTATACTGTGTTAATATGAATGAAACAAAATGTCATGTGACTGACTACACAATAACAGACATCCTGACAGGCTTCTGAAATTTACATTATCTGTTCTGTAAGGGTTTTTCAGTCTTTAAACGGAAGCATCCACCACATACCACAGGAGTGAGCAAAGGTTCCCAATAGGAATACAATCCCTTTAAGACTTAAAAAATAGTCCGTTATGTAATGACATCAGGACTTCATTTGTGTTTCCCTTCCAAAACCATACAAGGTTCTACCCAAGCTGACAAATTAGTTCTTTTTTTGGGGCTGAAAATTGTAAACAAATGATAAACACAATCTGTAGTAACGTCCAAGGACGGAAGAATTGGTTGAGTGGGATTCTGATACACGGAGATGCTTCTGTTCAAAAGAAAGAGCACTCTGCCAGATAGATAATCTAACAACTTCTTTAGAACAAAATCCTTGACATACAGCAGGAGCTTGACCCAACAGTACCCAAGAAGATGGAGGTCCTTGCAGTCTAGACAGCAATTATCAGGACAGACTATGAATTTCAGGATCTCCATGACTGAAAACCAATGTATGATTACACCAGTTGCCCCACAGGGCAGCCCTGCAGATATTGTACAAAGTGACCTTAAGGCTAGTCCATGATACTGAAGTAGATCTGGTAGACTTTATACCTGACCAGTTTTCTATCTGCGTGGTGACAATAATGTAGAATACATTAAACAACAGTTTGTTTTTAAGTGTCTGAAGCAGATATACATCCCATAAATGCAAGTAATTGTCTAGTTTTATAGTTATAGGCTAGGTTTCATCTATGCGCCCAAGGTAAAGCTCTTTTTCTATTTGTTTACTGAAACCTACATTCGACTTCTGACTTGCTTGGAGACAGCTGTAATGAGGTAATGGTCAATTTTCTCTTGTCAATGGATTGCACAAATCACCTTCAAAAAGAAAAGAATCTAGGGAAAGAACAGTCTATTCACTAGTTCATATCAAGTACAGCTGATGGAATATCAGTTCTTGGAGCTCACAGACTATCCTAGTTTTAAAAAACTGCTGCAAGAAGTGCAGTTTCCATGTTATAAATGCAACCTGCATGTTGGCTTCCTAACCTGTCAGGGACCAATATCAGTTATCAATAAAGCTGTAACCTCAATTCCGATGGGACATTTGGTTCCAAGGCCCAACACCTTTGACAGAGAAGATCCTTGGTCTAATTGAACAACTGAAATGAATGAATAATTCTAATATAGGGTGAGGAAGTTTAAATTGAAGTGACCTTTTGCATCTGGTAGCACAAGAATGGCTGCTGCACTTGGAGTGAGAAATAATTATTGTTCTATGGACAGCTACAGTATCTTTACACCAGGGATGAGATGGTTAGCTATCTGAGGTTATGCTGAGGTCACCCACTGACCACAAAGATGTCTACAGACACCAGAGAAGGTTCCCTGACTAACGCATGACTAGCACCAGAAAGGATCAATGATGCCATTTGGTGTGACATCTTGTACACTGTACAGAACGACAGGTTCTCTCCATTTGGAACAGATCCTGCAGAAACAGAAATCCCTTGACCATAACTGCAATGGAGACCTAATGGAATATACAAACTCCACACTTCATTCCAAAGGAATGGGAGTGGCCATCTTTAGGACAGAAATTAACTCCAGCAAGGTAAGGGAGTGCACAGAAGATGTATTAATTGAAACAGCATCTGGGGAAGACAACAGTAAATAGTACCTCATAGCAGATCACCTTTGAGCACTATCCATTTCACCTTCAGTTAAAGGTATGCAAGGACCGTCTTAGCATCCAACTGTAAAAATCCTGCCTTCATGACCAGTTTCTAGCACATATTGAAAGGTGAGATGCAGCTCATTTTGAATTGGGTTGACTGGCAACAAATTGGGGTAGAGCTAAAAACCACTTCTTGAACTGCATTTTTTTGGTTTATCAATGCATTGCACAGAGGGGCTGCATCGTCAGTCCTATTAAGACTGAAGGGATCTATTCAGGCATACAAGATCTGCTGTATTCATAGCTAGCTGGCACCAAATGAGTCCTGCAGACAGCAGTGTCTGATATCATCTCAGATAAACTTGCTCTACAAGTTTCAACAGTTCTGAAAATCTTTCTGCTTTGGAACAAGAGATGGAGGAACTCAACTGCCAAAGATGGGGAAAAGAACTGACTTGTTAACTCATTGAGACATACAGGTGCTATCACCAAAAAATACACCCAGAAGGGACGACACCATCAGTGATTTGTCTCTATCGACCTGGACTTATTCCTGTAGTACATGAAGTATGTGGTAAAGAAGACACTTTTAAAATTAATTTCTGTTGGACAATGAGTCCTGGACATTCTACTTCTCACCCCCCCAAAAGCTTTCAAAGTTTTCAGATACATCAGAATTAAACAAAATAATTGGCAGAAAGAAAACAAAAAACTTGGAAGAAAACTGGTTCTCTTCCTTGCCAGTCACATATTTATTAAGGCTATATACAATGTTTAAAGATTCCGTGGAATCTCCTATGACAATATTACCTCTGAATATCTCAGCACGATTCTATGCACTTAAATAGTGTCCCAACTGCAATCTACAGTTATAAATTGGTCACTTGTAGTTTTTTTTTTCAGTTCAGAAATGTGCTTGCTACCATAGCAAAGGCACAATACCACGTTTCTATTTTCTGGTTAAAATCTCTTATACATTGACTATTTCTTTGAATTTTGTATTCCTTGTTTAAGCTGTGGTGGGCCAGGAGACTGCCCCTTCATCTGCATGGCTGCAGGCGGTGCTCGTTGCAAAGGAGGAGGCCGCATGCCAGGTGCTGTTTGTGGATACATTGGCAGTCCTCTTAAACCCATGTGTGGATAACTAATCATTGGGCCAGGATTTCTTGAAGACATGAACTGGTTTAGAAGTGGGGACATCGGATACTGCTGTTGCTGTTGTGCCATCTGGTTGAACTGTTGCTGTCTTCGGCTCATTAATATCTGTTGTACAGATCGTATCAGCTGTGAAAAAGAAAGCAGAAATAAGAATGCAATTCGTATATGGAGTTCAAGCTGCAGCACTCGACCCTAAGTTCTTTCCTAAAGGGTAGCTCACAAATCACCACACTACAAATTTCTGATCTAGCCTGCACTCTCAAGGGAAGGATGGAGAAAATTCAGAGGTCAATATTAGCTACAGAACTCAGCAGGCACTGGAATCAGATTATCTCTTAACCTTGTGACCCAGGTACCTAAAAACAGGTTTCCAAAAATTAAGTTAGCGTGCACACAGATTTTTGCAACAAAATTTGCATGTGAGATCGCCTACCTCCTCATTGAGAGTATATTTCAATTGAGTAGATAGGTTCTGGGAGCATGAATGGTAAATCTTCAGTGACCTGTTAACCTACTGCAGCAAAGTAGGTGCTGTCCAATTAGATTCAAATTAGCGATGGATATGATCCCCAAAGAATAGCAGTAGTTATAGCATGTGGTTGTAGCTAATGGCAGTGCTTCTTAGGAATGTTTTAGGGGAACCACTGTATGAAATGTTTTTTCTGCAACGGCCTTGAAATGTTCTTCACCCACACAGATAGCACCTAACAGCAGCCCTAGGCTTTGAAAATAGAATTGGTTAGATCCTGCCTCCCGTTGAGATGAATAAAAACATACACAATCATTCTTTTTATTAGTCTATATTTAGGCCTGCTTCCTGATCATTGTTGGAGTGCAACCCCTGTTGCAGGGATTCTTGAAGAATCCCAACTTTCCTTGGATGCTCAAAACTTTAGTGATTTGAGTGGGAGTCTTTCTATGGGAACAATAAGCTGTTCAAGTGCTGCTATTTCTGTGGCACAAAGATTTAAGTTGTTGATTTTGCATGTGATACAGAAGTCCATTTCTGGATAACTTTATTTCTGAAATAGAAAAATGGATATTTCCAAGTAGAGTCCACTTGTGAAGGTGAAGCATGCATGGACTCAAAGACTGCATTGTTAAATTGCTGAATCCGGATAGATGCTAGGCTGAAAGTATAACCTTGTGATTCTCTCAGCAGAAAATGCAAAATATATCTTGGCAAAGTGCTTAAGAAAAGTTCAATCTCGCTTGACGATGAACTGGACCATTATAGTGTTGTGGGTACATGGATTGGTCCTGGACAAGAACTTGAAAGCACTGCAAGGCTACCTAGAGTCTCCTCAATGATATTCCAACACTAAATCAGGTTCAAAAGACCTCAGCATCAGCCACCTGTATGAGTACCATATCCCAGAAGGAAAGCATGAACTACCGAAATGATAGATGGCAGCAGACCTGCAACCAAAAAACCTGTTACAGCATTCTGTTACTGGGATAAGTGAAGCTCGGTTAGTTTTCACTAGCTGTAGCATTCATACAACTACCAAAAGAGTAGGTTAAACTGAAATAATCTCATGCTGAAATGAGTATCTGTAACAACAAAAATATTCACTGATCGACCCAGAACACAGAGATCTTTTAATATTTTTTGATCCAGTTCCAGGGGTGACACTTCCTGCTGGACTTTTCTTTAATCATATAGAAGATAGAGACTAACAGATGGATTAAAATATGAACTTCTAAATGGAGAGATCTTGCAATGGTTGAGGTTGGGAGTTCTCCATATTTAAATCTGAGCTTCTAAAATTAATTTTGCAGTTTGGCAGAAATGCATTTATAAAATTCAACATTGATATCAGTTTATGTAGTAGATGAGAAGTAAATAAATAAATTGTGACTATAAAATTCAACAATTTAACTTATTTAGTAGTTGAGGTCGAAGATCAACCATGAGCTTATTGAATGGCAGAGCAGGCTCGAGGGGCCGTATGGCCTACTCCTGCTCCTGTTTCTAATGTTCTTGCGTTCCTTGAGAAAATAAACTACAGATATTAAAAAACGTTTCTTCCAGATTGCATTATTTTTCACCACTGCATTGAAGAACATTTTTTTTTAACTTTTAGACTGTGTTTTCAGATATAAATTTATAATCTTAAACAATGGCTCTAGAATTTGAACTCAGTTTTTACATACATTTTAGTAAGAGAATCTTTTAGTATAAAGTTGCACACATTTCACTGACATCTACAGTTTGCAAATTGTGGGGACATGGTCTACTAAAAATTGTTGATCACTGAAGTGGTTTAGTGGGGCTCCTGAATATTGTAATTACATCTCAAACATCTGCTATATTCTCTAGCCACTTGAAGCCTTGGTTGTGCAGTAACCAACTGTAAAGCAAGTTACCCAGAAATAGTCATGATCAATTTTAGTAACTCATCTTTCACAAACTATGTATGACTAGAATAGAAACATAAAAACACACAAGTAAATTATGTGTATTACATAGAATGTACAGCACAGAAACAGGCTATTCAGCCCAACAGATCCATGCCAGAGTTTATGCTCCACACAAGCCTCCTCCCTCCCTACTTCATCTAACCCTATCAGCATATCCTTCTATTCCTTTATCCCTCGTGTAATTATCTAGCTTCCCCTTAAATGCATCTATGCTAATCGCCTCAACTACTCCTTGTGGTAGTGAGTTCCACATTCTAACCATTCTCTGGGTAAAGACGTTTCTCCTGAATTCCCTATTGGATTTATTAGGGACTATCTTATATTTATGGCCCCTAGTTCTGATCTCCCCCGCAAGTGGAAACATCTTCCCTATGTCTACCCTATCAAACCCTTTCATATTCTTATGGATCTCTATTGGGTCACCCCTCAGTCTTCTCTTTTCTAAACAACTGAGCCCCAGCCTGCTCAATCTTTCCTGATAGTTCTGGTATCATCCGAGTAAATCTTTTTTGCATCTTCTCCAGTGCCTTTATATCCTTTTTATAATATGGTGACCAGAACTATTCACAGTACTCCAAGTGTGATCTAACCAAGGTTGTATACAAGTTTAACATAACTGCTCTGCTTTTCAATTCTGTCCCTCTAGAAATGAACCCCAGTGCTTGATTTGCTTTTTAAAAAAACGGCCCGATCAACCTGCGTTGCTACTTTTAGTGATTTGTGTACCTGTACCCCCAGATCCCTCTGCTCCTCTACCCCATTTAGATTATTACCCAAGGAGTATGTGGCCCCCTTTTTCTCCATACCAAAATGCAATACCTCACACTTATCTATATTGAAATTTCCATTGAAACATCCATTCTGCAAGTTTATTAACGTCCTCCTGTATTTTGTTGCAGTCCTCCTTGGTATTAGCTATACCCCCTCCCCCGCAATTTGGTGTCGTCTGCAAATTTTGAAATTGTACTTTTGATTCCAGAGTCCAAATCGTTTATGTAAATAGTGAACAACATTGCTATCCATTCTGCTATTTATCCCAACTCTACATGCTCTGATCTTAGTCATGAGTCTACTATGCGGTACCTTATCAATGGCCTTCGATTCAATTGAAATTTAATATGAAAATGTAATACTTGTGATAAATAATGCAAATACGTTCAATAGGATAAAACAAAGCTATGAATATTTGTCTTACTTTTTACTCTCGAGTGAACATGTTTTCATATTGGTAATAATGAGACTTTTTAAAATGTTCAAGCCTAACCTTGTTTAAACATCTATTTTGACGAAAAGTATGATAAAGATCTTGACTTTTTAAAAAAGAAATTGGCATGGGCAGATATGTAGAACAAATCAACTCCTGTTTTGCTAAGTGGTTGATAGAATAAAGTCTGCAAAATGCTTTGTTATATGGACTTAAGACACCAGTGTTTATTCATCAAAAACAGGGCTAAGATGACCAAAAGATCTTACCAGCTGCTGCTTTGAAAGGATATCATTGTACATAGCTTCTCTGCGTTTTATTTCCAGCTCTTGGCTTGCTTGTTTGCTGAGTGACACTGCTTGAACCTGTGCTTCAGTCAGGTTGGGATTCTCTTTCCACTAAAGAAAAGGAACAGCTGTTAAAAACTACAGAACTGGAATAGGAGAGCTGGCAACAACAAAAAAAACTAATAGCATGCAGTTTGTGATTCAAAGTTAATCTCAGCCCAGTTCCCTTCCAAAGTGGCCAATGACAGTTCAGACTAAAAATTAATTCCTAAATAACTTTCATATTACATGAATGCACAGCACAGCAAGAGAGTAAACTTATCTGACTTCAGTTACATTTTTTGTCTGTGAAAACTAGTGGATGTCTAGAATGAGTTTTACCATTTAAAACTTAAATAGTCTAAGTTCTTTTCTCCATATAACTGCAAAGATTTTTTAAAGAAAAAAATCAAGTAGCCCAGAAGTGATTAGACCAATCACTTTCTTGACCCAGTAGGTTTGCCAATCACTTTCTTGACCAAGCAGATTTGCTCGTGACTTTTGGTTAAGAGGAAGTGAGCACAACCATTTAGAATCATTGCTGCAATGGTATATATGGCCATCGACCTTTGCATCAGCTCTCCACATTTAAGAAGTGATTGGACCACAACAACACCAGCCATCACACTATTCCCCGCTCCCCAATACATATGGGGTCACGTCCTGCCAGCAAGCATAGTACTCGGGTATACTTGAGCAGATGACATTCCTCTTACTCTGAACAAGATGGTTTCAAAGGAGGCATATCCAGAATGACTGAACAACATATTCACTCATGTTAGGAAGACAAACTCATCCACTACTTTGTTAAAAGGTTGTTTAGCAATCTTCCATATATTGATGGACTAACAAACCATAAAACTGGACAACCATAAAAACAAAAATTGAAACCAACAGCCTACTAAACTTTTCCAACACTGGTAAAGCTGTAGACCAGGCTCATCTACCCAGGACAATTTGATCCGGTTTTATGGAACATCTAGAAAATATAAGGACTCACATGGCTTTTGTATAAGATTTCTCTGCAGAGTATAACTGGAGGTTGGCTAATCAATATGGACTTCCAGAAGGCATTTGATAAGGTTCCACACAAGAGATTATTAGCAAAAAAGAGCACGCACAGAATTGGAGGTAATTTTGTGACATGGTTGGGGGGGTTGGGAACAGAAAGTAGAGATAAAAGGTTTGTTCTCTGAAGGCCGGATGTGACAAGTGGTGTTCCCCAGGGATGTGTAATGGGGCTTCAGCTTTTCACCATATATATTAATGACTTGTATTAACAAGTAGAGAGTTGTATACCCAAGTTTGCAGATGATACTATGTTAGGAGGCACATTAAGTTGTGTGGATGGTAGCTGGAAGTTACAAATGGTCATAAACTAAGTAAGCAAAACTATAGCAGATGAAATTCAATGTGGAGAAGTGTGAGGTCATCTACTTGGGATCTGTGAAAGACAAATCGGAATATTTTCTTAATGGTGCGAGACTAGGAGTTGTGGAGCAGCAAATGGATTTTGGTGCCCATGTACACAAATCACTATAAGCTAGTGCACAAGTACAAAAAGGCTAATGGAATATTGGCCTTTATCTCAAGTGGTTGGAATTCAAAAGTGAGGAAGTGATGCTTCAGCTGTACAGAGTCTTGGTCAGACCCCAGCTGGAGTACTGTGCTCAGTTTTGGGCACCGCAACTCAGGAAAGATATATTGGCCTTGGAAGGGGTACAGTACAGATTCACCAGATTTATACCAGGGTTTAAAGGGTTAGATTATATGGGAAGGTTGTATAAACTTGGCTTGTATTCCCTTGAATTTAGACGGTTGATCTAATCAAGGTGCTTAAAATGATAAAGGGATTTGATAGGGTAGATGCAGAGAAACTATTCAAGCAAGGCCACTTAGGAGTGAAATCAGGAAGCACTTTTTCCACACTAAGGGTTGTAGAAATCAAACAGACTTCAGGGGCTGAATGGCCTACTCCTATTCCTATATCAATTAATATGGATGGAACTGGGTTAATTTGGCATGGAATGAAAATACATATTGAATTTTGATAGTTGTCCGAGATAGGACAATGTCCTAAACGTCCATATCAGATCATTTGGTTTCAACCCCAATGTAAGGATAACCAGGGGTCCTCGCCTCTAATTTCTTTTTGCAAGACAAGTGACAAAATGGCCACTGTAATAGAATCTGGAAGGGTAGGAAGTTGGGGCCTATTGAAGGAAGAATATTTACAATTTAGTCTGCAAGTCCTTTAAATCACCTGAATGAGCAGCATAGAAAAAGGAACTTTGATCTTCTTAAAGCACTGGAACACGTTGTTACCCAAGCTATTGGGTCTCAAAAGACAAGAAGTCTGAGTTGACATGTGGGCACCCACCAACAGCCTGAACATTGTCTATTCTCCACCTTCTGTGTGCAACAGTCTAATGTGTCTCTAATTGACAAGGGCAGAACACATTGGCTAGAGGGTCCTATGATTTTGCTTTTCATGCTTTCCTCAAGGTGCAGAGATTGTGAGCTATGTTTATTATCCAATGATTTCTGCTTTAAAAATAGACTTGGATCTGGAGCATGATTACTTAAATGTCAAACCTACTAGGCTTTGTTTTGTCTAGCAATGAAAAGACATTGGCTTAGGGAACAGAATAAGAGATTCAACTTAATCTTCTTAGCATGTAAAATGCTAAGTCAGCTTTCTTGGCCAAGCCCCTGCAGTCTATTCAAATGCCACTGAAGACGTAGAATTCAAATCTGTGAAATCATGGCATGAGGGGAGGTAGTAGAGGTATCGGGTATAACAGACATTTCCTGCAACAGACACAGAATTTGAAGCCAGGAGCTGGCAAAGGCTACAAAATTCTTCCAAAGAATGACTTAGAGAAAAGCTGTTTGTCTTGCAGGCATGAGGAACTTTCAATGCAAAAGCAGCAACAGAAAACCCTTTTTAAAAAATAGCTATTTAGGGGGTTGGGAGGAGGGCATTTGGGTTCCGATCAAAAAGGTTCTTAAACAGTCACCCTGCGACTTTCCCTGTGGCATTCTATAATGAACACAAATGCAAATAAACACCACAATTTTAAAAATCTGCTCTATCAGAGCTTGAGAGTGCATCATAGTACTTTATTGTTCAGTGAGCAATAATATTCCTCGTTGTTTATTAAAGTTAGCTAAACATTTTTGGTTTCCACTAAAACCGTAAGTGCATAACCAGCATGACCTATAAAGGGCAGTATAAAAGCCTAGTTTAATGGTATTAAAATGGGGCACTATCTTGTTTTTATTAAACATTTTTATAACCCTCTTTTCTGTGTTAAATGTTCTGAAGCACTTGTTACTGGTTAGATTTTCTTATCACAAAGTAACACTTTTCAGTCTCAGATCAATGCACAGCTATAGACCTCAAAATGATGTAATGCATTGCATGAACCAATGGCAAATGTCTTTGGTGGCGAGAAAATATCCAATGTTGCTAAAAGGTCATCTCCATAACACAGCAGCAGAACAAGATTTTGTTTTAACACTTCTCCCCTTTAAGGAATAAACACTCAAATTTCTTACCACTTGTGCAATTAGGTCTTCAAGAGCCTCTGTTCTCACACCTGCTATACTAGTACTGGCTTCTACCACCTTCTCTCTGCCTTGGTTGATAAGATCCTTAAAAGAGGAAAAAAAAAGTCTTTTACAGTGGAAAGGAACACATTAAAGTTCACAATTACAGAAGATATACTTTTAAGTGACAATATTGCATACTTCAGTCTTTTACTTGAAATAAATGTAACTCAGCCCACTACATGCAGAGTCATGCCTCCAGCTGCCTGGGCCCTAAGATCTGTAATTCCCTCCCTAAACCTCTATCTTTCTCTCCTCCTTTAAGGCGCTCCTCAAAATCTACCTCTTTGACCAAGCCCGACCTAATATCTCCTTACATGGCTTAGTGTCAAATTTTGTTTAATAACACTCCTGCGAAGCGCCTTGGGACGTTTTACTATATAAAGGCACTATATAAATTCAAGTTGTCATTGTAGCACCTTTATATACTGCATACTATGAATGTTGCAAAACACAAAAATTGCAACTTTAAAAAATCAGCAAGATCTTTGGGTTAGGTAATACCAATGCAGTTAAGTTTAGGTATTTTATCATTAAAAACAATTGGAAACAAGTCCCTTTCCACTTAGAACTGACTAAAATGCAAAGAGCATTACATCATTACAGGACAATTTTTATATTATGCTGGATTAAATTAATCTCATATAGTGCTTTGAACCTCAAATAACCACCCAAATTACCATTAAAGTACTGGGATCACCAGTTACATGTGGATCAGATTACCCACCTCCAGCTGTTGATTACTCAGTGTGGACAATGTTGCTATGTTGAAAGGAATATGTGCAGGCTGCAAGCCGTAATTGGCAGCAGGGAAATTAATCCCAGGTGCGACATTAGCTCGCAAGGAGACACCCTGGAAGAAGGAGGGGGAAAAAAAAAAGCCACTTTTATCATTCTGAAACCCACCAGTAACATGAAACACAAAAAGCAGCAATTTTTATCTTAAGCTACTTGGTAACCATGAACAAAGCCTGATGCTGTATCTTTATTCAGATTGTAATGAAGTGGAATTTAAAACAAATTATCCATAAACAGTGAATTTCCATCACAGCTTTTATATCATAGAATACTAACTGCTGCATTTTACAGTTACTCTGCCTAAGGGTAGGAACTTAAAATAGTTAGCTCAACAAATAGTTATCAGTGATAACTAAATACCAGGCCACCTTCAGGGAGACGGATATCTGTTAAGTGTATAACCAAAAAGCATCCGATACTGGCCAGACTGAATAGTATCTAGTGTAATTTACATTGATAGAACTTTGTAGGCGTATATAGGCCTGGAATTTCCAGTGGCGATGTAATCAACAAATTATGCTTGAAGTTGCCCATTTTTGCAACGGCAATTTACACCCAAATTTCCTATTCACCTACTGGGACTACGTCAGAATGCAAGAATCAACATAAAAAAACCTATGTGCTTTAAACACAACCAATGAGGCCCAAAGAAACTTGGATAGAGGCCTATAAATTGGGAGGGGGGGGGGGGGGGGGAAATCTTTCTAGTGAGGGTGGGGAGTGCAAGGTAAGTGCCACACATCCCTCGGGCATAACATTTTTCTTAAATTCTTCAGTCCAGAGAGTCTCCATGATCTCAAATTTTCTCTCCTCACAGGTGAGTGCTGAAAGTGGGCTGAAGGCTGTAAAGAAGAGGGCCTGCTATTTTGTGGAGGATGACCTGCAGGTCCTCTTGGACGAGATAGAGGGAAGGTGGGTCAAGCCACCGGTGGGTTGCAGTCAGTACAAGAGGTCAATAGGTAGTCATGGAGGGAGGTGGAAGAGACACTGAGAGCCTCCTCCATAGTCCCCAGGGCGACAGAGCAACGCTGAAAGAAGTTCAATGACCAGATCAGAGCTGGGAAAGCCCACCCTAGGCAACACCATACTCGAGACTCCGAGGCGGAATTAAAACTCCCTGATCAGTGGCCTAGTTGCAAAGGCCCCACATAGCTGCATACCAGTTAGGCCTCGTTGCACCTTCACCTGTTGCACACACCACCCATTCAATGACAATACATATTGTGATGGAATGCAAACCTAATATTTCTTCCCTTTTATCTTTACAGGGCAAGATGACACACAACAGCAGGGAGAGAGCCAAAACCGATTTTGGGGGGTGGGGGGAATCTCAAGCTTAAAAGCTCTAACCCCAGACGAACAAAAGGCACTGCTGGGCTGCCACACCCCTGTGGTCGCAGTGGAGGCAGAGTGGTTTCACAACCAGGTGACTACCTACGCCCCTGCTATCTGTCCATGCTCCACGCCCTGCCTTCCCCTTCCATCCCCCATGGAACATCCCAAGAGCGACAACTGCAACCATTCTGACCCTGTTTTTTTTCTCCCACAGGTCAAGCACAGTTCAAGGCCACTGTGGTGTGGAGAAGGAGGCAGTCGGAGATGGGGTAGGAGAAGAGGGAGCAGTTTCCAGAAGGAGGAGCAAGTGGACCCTGGCCTTTTTATTCACCTTGTCCCCACTGAGCTGGCGGATGAGGGGCAGATGGAAGGCAAGAGCCATACATCTCCATTCTTGGCTGGGAGTGCACCCACCTCAGCATCTTCACGCCTCCCCAAACAGAGTCAGAGTCACTCAGCTCATCTCTACCAGGCACCGGCACGGAGACATACCACTGGGGCAAGCCAGCACAGACTGATGGCCAGGTGAGCTCACCAGTTCCGGGGACCAAGGAGAAGACTCTGAAGAGTTGGAGGATGTTGCCACCTCTCCGGAGAGATCGGCCAGAAGATGCCACGGACTGATGAGTCATGGGACTCTGATTGGGGGTGCAGACCTTAAGAGGTGCATGTTGGTGCGTCAGAGGGCCACAAGGAACCTGGGTTCCATCAGCAGAATTCTGAAGCAACTCGTGGGTCTAGCTTCTGAGTCTGCTGTAATGTAAAGGCACCAACATCGTGTAGGCGATGTTACAGCTGTGAGAACTGAAGCAGCAGATGGCGATTGCAATGGGACACGCAGTGGATCCTCAGGCAGGGGACAGAGATGGAGCAGTGGGAGTTCGAAAAGGCAGGGGTTCCATGGTTGAAGCAAGGTTGGAACAAAAGTGAGATTTTAAAATCAGAAGAGACATATGATAAATAAAGGGAGATAATACAGGAGAAATCGAAAATGTATTTAAAAATGCAGAAAGGAAGCAAAAAGATTAGGGAAACTGCAAGGGTGTATAAAAGATGACTGGTAATCAACATAAAGTGAAAGTGAGGGCTATTTAAGCACATAATTTAAAAAATTATTCAAAGAGGTGGGACCTTAATGACAAAGGGTAGCATCTTGTACTTGAGAATGGTGGAAATGATCAAGTATTTTGCATTTGCTTTTAAAGACAAAGATGAAGATGAAAATGAAAATAGAACTGTGGGAATACCTGAGCAGTATTTTAGGTAGATAGGATGTGGGGATTAAAGCCCATCCTCGGGGTCAAAAAGGATGACAAGGTTGAACAATGTGGTTCAGCCTCAGCAAGTGGCCAGGGAAGGGGATGAAGATGGTGCCAATGGGGTAGAGCTTGGGGTGGGAAGCAGGCAAAAATGATGGTTTCTTGATGTTGAGCTGGAGAAAGTTGTGACTCATCCATGATTGATGTCACACTGCTAAACAACCTGCTTTCATATTTGTGGAGATGCAAATGGATAAAATGGTTAAAAAAAAGGTTTAACTCAACCACTATATGATGAATGTGTTAACATTAGTTTTCAGTCATCAGCATGTGAAATATAACCAAACATACCAATAGTGAGGCTGAATGTTTATATCGCACTAGTTGGCATATAGAACATAGCAATTTGAGCGAAAAAATACTTTGCATGGTAGCTTGTTCTGTATTAGTACAAGAGCAGTTTTTCCTCCAAATAAGTGCATCTATAATAGTTTCAAACAACACACATTAACTGCTTATCTTTTATAAAATTGAGCATGGCCTACTTGCTGGCCTCCCACCCTGTCCAAAACTAGAGCATTTACTCTATCCCACATAAAGTCCCATAAACCCACCAGTCCTGTCCTCGCTGACCTACATTGGCTCTCTGTTCCCAAAAGCCTTAAATTTAAAATCCTCAGGGTAGGAATTGGTCATTGTTGTGCCCATGTTCCAGACAGAAAATGAGTGCAAAAAAATGACCAATTTCACAGGGCTATGCCCTGCGCCTCAAATACACCTGAAAAAAGTCTGAGACTATACTGTATATACTAATGCAGGGTCTAACAGCTGTTTTAGGATCCCTCTGAGAAATTGGGCTGCGAGGAGCGGAGCAGCCGCCGAGTTTTCCCAGCGCAGTTACAGTTGGCTACACCAAGGTAAATGAAGATTTTTTTGTAAAAAAATTCATGTGGAGCCAAGAGAAGCACGAGTGCTTCTCCCAGCTCCACAGGGCTCCTGCCAGCCCTCCTCCTACAGACCCCCTCCACCCCTGGCACTCAGCTGATAGCCGCTGCCAGTGAGGCAAGCAGCACAAAATTCATGTGCTGAAATAAAAACTGGCACAGACAAATTTCTACCCCTTCATCTTTTAAGTCTCTCCATGGCCTCACCCCACCCCATCATCGTAACCTCCTATATCGTCTTTGAACACCCCATTCTTCTGACGGGCACTTTGCACAACCCTCACGTCTCTCAATCACTGGTGGTACAGCTTTCAAGTGCCTGTGTCCTACTCCTTGGAATTCCCTCCCGAAACCTCTTCATTTTCCCCTCTATCCTAAACTTAAAAACTTGCTCAAAACCCATCTATTTGACTAAGCTTTGTCACGCCTCAATTTCTCCTTTTCTAAGTCGTTGTCCATTTTAAGAGTGCCTATCTATGAGGTTTACTTGGGATGATTTCACATTACATGTACTATATAAATGCAAATCATTGTCAAACACCATAAGTAGGACACGGGTTTAGACTGGGTAACAAAACGGTTTCCTTCAGATTTTTCAATAATGCTCCCAATAACCATACAAAAGCCAAGTTTCTGATCATTTCAAAATAGATGAGACTTGCATTGAAAATCAAATGTTATAATTCATAACCTGTTTGATTTATTATGTCTACAATAGTATAGCTACATTTGGCTGCATGATTAAAACCTATTTTGATGAATTGTGACAACATGAGAGAAGCTAAATGTTTCTCTTATATAATATTTCATGCAATTTTTCTAACCATTTTAGGGTGATTTATGTAGGCTTTTAAGTTTAGCACAGAATTGTTATTTTAGGCCAGATGCATAATTCTCTCTAGGAATTTAAATCTGTTTGATGTTACTGTTCAGTTAATCTACAAGTTCCTTACCTTCTTTTCCGCTTCATACTCAGCCCATGCTGCTTTTCTATCCTCCTCGCTAAGCTCTTCCTCCTCCTTATGGTCCAAAAGAGAGTCATGCTCATGGTAGCCCACAAGGTAATCTTTCTGGTTTTGAAGTATCTCTGCTAAAATGTGATCCTATTTAAAAATACAAACATCATTGTTGATTATCCCTTCTGGGCTATGTTAGGACATTTTACTAAAAAAAATTACTTTAGGATGACATCAAGATTGTTACCATGCAATAAAACTACCAACTGCTCATTCATACTTCAGTTTTCTCCATCTTCCTTTAATAACGTTAAACACTGGAGGTAGGCACGGTGCAATTCATCAACTCTGTAATCCTAGCTCCAATCTCTAGGTACAGTAAGTAGGTGGCAAGGTACATCACATTTTTGAACACATTTCCTTCCACCAGTTTAGCCAGTTGGTCCCTGGAGTGTTCAAATTGGATAGAATACTAGAGCCTGGTCTTAGTTGGTTCCAAGACTTTATTCAGAGATTCCCCTTACACACACACCACACCCTAGCTAAGCTCTCCTATAAAAAGATAGGTGAGTCCCCAAATGATACCCACCACCTGAATACAATTAAGACTAAATGATATAAATCATACAATTAAAATGGAGAACCTTTAGTCATGGTATTTTCAGGAGTTAAGTTTAACTTTTTCCAAGTTTAAAAAAATTTCCTAAATTATCCAGAATAACTAAAACAGTGCATTTAACATAGAAACATAGAAAATAGGAGCAGGAGTAGGCTATTCGGCCCTTCGAGCCTGCTCTGCCATTCAATATGATCATGGCTGATCCTCTATCTCAATACCATATTCCTGCTCTCTCCCCATACCCCTTGATGCCTTTTGTGTCTAGAAATCTATCTAGCTCCTTCTTAAATATATTCAGTGACTTGGCCTCCACAGCCTTCCGTGGCAGAGAATTCCACAGGTTCACCACCCTCTGGGTGAAGAAATTTCTCCTTATCTCAGTCCTAAATGTCCTACCCCGTGTCCTGAGACTGTGACCCCTCATTCTGGACCCCCCCCCCACCCACCAAGCCAGGGGAAACATCCTCCCTGCATCCAGTCTGTCTAGCCCTGTCAGAATTTTATGTTTCAATGAGATCCCCTCTCATTCTTCTAAATTCGAATGAATACAGGCCGAGTCGACCCAATCTCTCCTCATACGACAGTCCTGCCATCCCAGGAATCAGTCTGGTGAACCTTCGCTGCGCTCCCTCTATGGCAAGTATATCCTTTCTTACGTAAGGAAACCAAAACCACACACAATACTCCAGAATTGGTCTCACCAAGGCCCTGTATAACTGCAAGAAGACATCCTTGCTCCTGTACTCAAATCCTCTTGTAATAAAGGCCAACCATTTGCCTTCCTAACTGCTTGCTGCACCTGCATATTAGTTTTCAGTGACTGGTGTACCTTTGTACATCAGCATTTCCCAATCTATCACCATTTAAATAATACTCTGCCTTTCTGTTTTTCCTTCTGAAGTGGATAACTTCACATTTATCAACATTATACTGCATCTGCCATGTATTTGCCAACTCACTCAACTTGTCTAAATCGCCTTGAAGCGTCTTTGCATCCTCCTCACAACTCACGATCCCACCTAGTTTTGTGTCGTCAGCAAACTTGGAAATGTTACATTTGGTTCCCTCATCCAAATCATTGATATATATTGTGAATAGCTAGAGCCCAAGCACCGATCCCTGCGGCACCCCACTAGTCACTGCCTGCCACCCTGATAAAGACCCGTTTATTCCTACTCTATTTCCTGTCTGTCAACCAATTTTCAATCCATGCCAGTATATTACCACCAATCCCATATGCTTTAATTTTTTTCACTAACCTCTTGTGGGACTTTATCAAAGGCCTTTTGAAAATCCAAATAAACCACATCCACTGGTTCTCCCTTATCTATTCTACCAGTTACATCCTCAAAAAACTCCAGTAGGTTTGTCAAACATGACTTCCCTTTCATAAATCTATGTTGACTTTGTCTAATCCTGTTGATATTTTCTAAGTGTCCTGTTATCACATCCTTTATAATAGATTCTAGCATTTTCCCTACTACTGTTAGGCTAACCGGTCTGTGGTTCTGTTTCTCTCTCCCTCCTTTTTTAAATAGTGGGGTTACATTTGCCACCCTCCAATCTGCAGAAACTGTTCCATAATCTATAGAATTTTGGAAGATGACAACTAGTGCATCCACTATTTCCATGGCTACCTCTTTTAGTATTCTGGGATGCAGATTATCAGGCCCTGGGGATTTATCGGCTTTCTGTCCCATTAATTTCTCCAGCACTTTTTTTTTTACTAATACTAATTTCCTTTAATTCCTCCTTCTCACTTGTCCCTTGGTTCCATTTCTGGGAAGTTATTTGTGTCCTTTTCCATGAAAACAGAACCAAAGTATTTGTTTAATTGCTCTGCCATTTCCTTGTTCTCCATTACAAATTCTCCCGTTTCAGACTGAAAGGGACCTACATTTGTCTTCACTAATCTTTTTCTTTTTACATACTTGTAGAAGCTTTTACAGTCCACTTTTATATGTTCCTTGCAAGTTTACTCTCATACCCTATTTTTCCCCTCTTAATCAATCTCGGTCTTTTTTGCTGAATTCTAAACTGCTCCCAATCAGGCTTGCTACTTTTTCTGGCAACTTTATATGACTCCTCTTTGGATCTAATACTATCCTTAATTTCTTTTGTTAGCCACGGTTGGGCCACTTTTCCTTTTGTATTTTTGTGCCAGAAAGGAATGTATAATTGTTGCAATTCATGCATTCGTTCCTTAAATGTTAGCCATTGCCTATCCACTGTCATGCCTTTTAATGAAGCTTCCCAATCTATCATAGCCAACTCACTCCTCATACCTTCGTAATTTCCTTTGTTTAGATTTAGGATCCTAGTTTCGGATTGGACTACTTCACATTCCATCTTAATGAAGAATTCTATCATGTTATGGTCACTCTTCCCTAAAGGACCCCGCACAAGATCATGCACTATACCCAATCTAGGATAGCCTGTTCCCTGGTTGGCTCCTCAACGTACTGGTCTAAAAAACCATCTCGTACACACTCCAGGAATTCATCCTCCACGGTATTATTGCTAATTTGGTTTGGCCAGTCTATATGTAGATTAAAATCACCCATGATTACTGTAGTACCCTTGTTATATGCATCTCTAATTTCCTGCTTGATGCCATCACCTACATTACCACTACTGTTTGGAGGCCTATAGACAACTCCCACCAGTGTTTTCTACCCCTTGGTGCTCCTTAACTCCACCCAGAGTGATTCTACATCTTGATTTTCTGAGCCAATATCCTTTCTCACTATTTATTTGATGAAAATAAATGTAGTAAACTGCTAACATATTGATTTGCAACTAGACAGTCAAGTCATCGAAGATTAGAGAGTCATTTGCTTCCCTAATGAAAAACTGCATGAGCCAGTCAACAATTCATAAAAGGTACACCAAGAAATTAAAGGAATCAACATTAACTGTATGAGCATATCTGGAATGAACACCAGTTTTATACTCCAATCAAATATCATTCAAAGACTAGTTAACTTCCTAGCGTAAGTACAAAAACATATTAATGCAATCAGTGCCCGTACAGCCACAAACTGACTTGAGTTGATTAGTGATGTGCCTATGCACCTGAATATGATGCAAGAAATATAAAATGGTTTCTTACCAGAATATTTTCAAAACCACAAAAGACAAGTCTCAGAACAAACTCTCGTGAACTTTAATCTTTGTCGCGCATGCACCAGATGGTGCTGTGCATCAGAAAAATAAAGTCAAACTTGTTTTTCAGGTCACCTGTCTCCAATGGTGACTACTTTCCTACTTTTCAACTGGAAATAGATTTATTTAGAAACCGTTAGCTTGCAGAGTCCATCTCTACCCAATCCTTAGGATGGTTATTTTCTGTAAATCCAAATAGCTATGTCCAGAACTGGTCCTAAAGGTCCTCTGTATATAACAGCCACATGGTCCCAAATTAGTAATTCAGAATAGCCCAAATAAGCATTGTACTGGTCAATAAATTCTGTTCCAAAAATGGCTATGTCAAACAGGTTTTAGTATATATTTACCAACTTTTTTTTTTAATAATGTTGTACATTAGTGCCATGGTCTCACAAATCATAGTGAAAACATACTTGAGAAATACGTCTAGTTCTACGAAATGAACTAAATTAAATGTTTCAGAGTTTCCTATAAACCAGGAAAGTGTTAACTTTTCACTTGTTTTTTAGTCCAATTAAAAATTTGCTAGAAAAAAAATAAAACCATTTATCAGGTGTTTGTAGGGTACATGCACATACAGGTAAATAAGTATGCTGTTTTTTTTAAAAAAAACTTTAAAATTTCTTTGTATCCAAGGCAACATTACTGAAAACAATGTCATGGAATACAATACATGCCTACTCAGCCAAAATTGTCATTGAAATATGGTTTAGATTACATCCAACTGTGTTTGTTTGCTTTTCTTCGTCCAAACTTTATTTCTCATTTAATCGACGGAAGGTGATGAAATGTGAAAGCTCCTTCAAACGTAAATTCAATTCTTACATCACTTAGAGCCAGAAGACGCTTTTTTCAAGAAATGTAAATTGTTTACACAGCAGGAAATGGGCTCAGTGGATTAGAAATCATTTTCTACCGCGCAATAATCATAAGACCAACACAGCTTGGGTTGTACATGGTGACTGTACAGCAGCATTTAGTCTAAGGGTACAATTTTTCCTTTCACATTAGCTTACATTGATTGAAATTTTAAACTAATCAGTGTTCATACTCAAACTACTCGCTTTCACATATCTAATTCTTAACATAATATTTACAGGGCAATCAAATCCAGAGAAATGCCCATCTCATCCAAACTTCCAATATCCCATTTTATAAAATTGAGATCCAAGCATAACATTTTGTACAAAACTAGTCAAGAGCTTATCAGGGTTCAAATTATAATAAGCACTGGTCAATTAATCAAGATCGACTACAAACAGAATTACAAAAAGGTACCCCCCCCCTTCTTCAACTACAAGCTCACAAGCAATTATAGTGCAATATTCAAGCTAATAAACAGTGCCTTAATGAACATTTTGCTTGAATTCTCTACAATAGCCTAGGACAGAGGATCCCAAACTTTTTTTGCTGAGTCCCCCATCAGAGATTCATGCCTGATGTGCCCATCCTTTTGAGGAACAGTGGTGAAATTGGACTTTGCCAGTAGCGCGAAATGAACGATAGCGAATCAGTAGCCCGTTATGCGCTACTAAAGACGACTAACACCCCCTTTCCGTCCACATATTTCTGTGTAGAACAAGAGGATTTTATTTGCTTGGCTCATAACATTGCTTAGAACAGAAAACAACACAAATAACTGTCAAATAACTGAATAAACATGAATGTAAAAGAACATTTGATGACTTGTCCTTCTCGGAGTAGGATACACCTGTTTTCTAGCACACAATTAGTGGAATCTCAGTTTTATTTAGGAAAGTTTCAGACGCAAATCAGTCTTTACATTCAAGCTGCTTTTATACTTATTTTTGATGCAATTAAGTGAAGAAAATCCCAATTCACACAGATATGATGAGGCAAAGTGGACAAATATTTCAACGGCTCTTTGGAACAATTCAGGAAACTTTTTGAATTGAGAGCCAGAACTGACCAAGAGGAATTACTTTAAAGTTGTCTCTCAAAACAGTCACCAACAACGATCAAATTCTCTTTTAGACTCACGGCAATCTTGGCCTTTGCTATGAAGTCCTCTGAAAATGGATTTTGAAACCAGGCAAAATCCTGCAATTCATTTGCTCTCTTTCAGGAAAATACACATTGAATTTTGTGCAAAGCTGAGACAAATGCTCCAGAATTACATTTTAACTTCTAGGACTGACATTTTGCAGTCCATAATAACAAAACACAATATTGGGAAGGTAGCTACATTGTATTGCAATACACAGCTACTCCATAGCAAAAACTTTTGGCAAAGCTCTCCTTTCTCATGCATGATGGAAATGTTAGATATTACCTTGCAAAGAAAGGTTGAGTTCATTAAGCCTGCCAAGTATGTTGCCCAAATAGCCCAGTAAAACTTGGAAGTGCTAGTTGAGGAAATGAAGTGAGGTGATTCAGAGTCAATCAAAAACATGCAGCACTCCTCCCTGAGATTTTTGCCAAAACTTTACCACAAGACAGTCATCCAACATCAACATCTGTCCTTTTAGTTGAAAGTGCTTTCATTTGAAAAGGTTTGATGGTTTATCTTTAAGAGAAGGAGGTTTGGTCTCCAGGAAGCATTTTATTTCGCGTGGTCTCATGCTATCCCGAGCAAGAACTTCAGCACAAACACATTGCAATGGATGATTTACAACACAACCAGTAAATGTGAAGTAAGGAGGATCATACTTCCTATTTTTCTTTTGCCTGGCTCTACTTGTTCCTTACACCCTCAACTTTTAGCTTAAAAAAAAAAGCTCCATTCCTTCACCAAACGTCAGCTGTATAGCACACTGGAGCTAGGGGGCACTGGAGTGTTCGGAACACTTCAATTTGAAATGGCAGATCAGTGCAGCTGTCAATTCAGGCAAGGATCATCTAAACTGGTAGCAAATTACAATATTGTGAAAAGGCACTTCTTACATGGTGGGTGCCTACTGCTGCCATCGATGCAGCATCATCCCACCTTACTATGGTAGACTGGCAATCAAAAGTCTGAAGGCAACCTCAGCACAGTGTGGGATGTTTGAATTCCTGATTATTTCTAAAAGTGAAATTTGGATCAATCAGAGCTGCTTCTGGTGCACAGTAAACGATTACTGCGCTGAGATCGCACTATGCGAGGCTGCATCAGTGTATACTTTTTCTTTGAAATTAAACTTAAATTTGATCAGTTTCTTTAAAATTTAAAGAAATTCAGACTTTTGATGCACCGCCTCTGGCTACGCGGGGTTGTATCGGAGGCTCTCCTTCTCGGCCAGCCTGTCGTCCTCGCAATATCCTTCCAACGGCCCTCAGTTTGGCAGCCTCTGATAATCAATAATGTAGGAAATTCAGTCTCCTTAACAGTCTATTGTACAGCCTCCCATCATGCAGAACTCCACGAAAGCTTTTTAAAAAGACTTTAAATTCTCAGCTCCAGTAAACAAATAAAAGGTCACAGGTCAATGAGCTTCCATCTGTTTCAATGCAGTGACAATCTTTTGCAGTACACTTTAAAGTTACTGAGTTGGGAACTGATGGAAGTTAAATGTGGCTGAGTAATTGCTAATTGCTCATTAAGATACATTACACTGATATTATTCACAAAGCTCTCCAGCTATAATCACTATTACATTGTTTCAAATTAAATTTATCAACTGTTATGATCTAAACTACAAAGACTTGCCTCAGCTATGCAGTTATATTACCTATTAGTGTACATAAATTGCCAGTGATACTCCATGCACTAATTCATAATGAGATCACTGTTGTGAAGTTGAGGTGCATTACAAGGCCTTTTTGTGCTCCAATTACCAGAACACAACTAGGGTCAGAACAATCTGATTTGTGCTGTTATCAAGCAACACATGGTCAATCAGAATTAAATGGATTCCGTTCTTATCCTGTGGCGCAACAATGATCCTTGCAAGCAAAACTGAGCATCCACCCCCCACCCCCCCACAAGAGTGAGGTATGAACTTCTGGTCCTCGTGCTGGATATGAAAGCAGGCAATCCACTATGAGTTATCAATGCCACAATATGTACAGAATGCATGATGTTCAAGGATTCAAAACTCGAATATGTACTATTTTATTAAATTAATACATAAAACTCTGAGCTACTGGTGGGATGAGCCTCCCTGATCTCCTCTTGTAACTTATTTTCAATTGCAATACTGATAGTGCCATAGGAAAATCTTTGGTTAGCCCATGGTAAGAAATACCTCAAAATTTTCTATAATGTTAGTAAATAGTCACTGTAATCTAAGTCTCAATAAACAATTTTATTTGGTATATCTTGGCAATAAGTGTAGAGACTCTATTCAATTGGCTACCTCACAGAAGAGGAACAGTGCAAGCGATTTACCAGCATTTACCTCATTTCATATCCGAGCAAATAAGGAAGATCAATCTCCTTAACTTTTTTTTGTGATGCCAACATCCCAAGTAGACTAGAGACATGGTGTACCTAGCCTTCCAAAAGATATTTGACAGATGACCAAGAAAGCCTACTAATTGAGCTCAAAGTAGAGGGGACAGGGTAAAATTCAGGAATGATAAGGAATTGACTTAAGGGTAGAAAGCATATTACCTGTTAGAGGAGTTATGTCAGGGGAAGGGGGAAAAGTAGTACTTAGTGATGGGCATCAGGGATCATATTTCAGACCAACAGTTTCTTCCATCACTTGCATTCAGAAACTCAATACAAATTGGTCAAATTCACAGATAATACTAAACTAGGACAGGCAGTTGTTTGAGGAAACATTTTGGAAGCTACAAAATGAGTTGGACAAAATATGTAAATAGGCAAGTAACAGTAAATTAAATTTTATATGGACAAGTAAAAAGTGCTGCACATAGGAAGAAAAAATGGGTGACATAAGGATTCCATGAATATTGTTAAAGTAGCTAAGGATGAAAATGAAAAAAAAATCTAGGAGTCCTAGTAGATTGAACACTCAACAAGTCCAACCCCTTAAAAAAGCAAACAGAATGCTGTATTATATAGGCAAAACAATAGAGTACAAGTCCTGTGTTATGCTCTGGTCAAATCACAAACCTTGGACCCTCACCATCAACTTCATCCCCCACATCAGCAACTTTCTAAGGCCAAAACAGACAGTTTGCAATCTCTGCATTCTTTTAGACTCCAGGCTGAACTTCCGACCCCATATCCTCTCCATCACAATAATCATCTCTAATATCACGCCTATCTCCACTCTAACCTTAGCTCATCTACCGTTGAAACCCGCATCCATACCTTTCACACTTCCGGACTTATTATTCCATTGCTCTCTTGGCTGGCCTCCCATCCTCCACCTGCTGTATGCTTCAGCTCATCCAAAAACTCTGTCAACCATACCCTATCCCTCACAAAATCCTACTTGCACATTACCACTGTTGCTGCTGACTTACATTGACTTCTGGTCCCCCAATGCCTCGGATTAAAATTCACATCCTTGTGTTTAAATCCCCTATGGATTCATCCCTCCCCACCATCTCTGTAACCTCCTCCAGCCCTACAACCCCCCCAATCTCGCTGTTCCTCTGACTCCAGCCGCTTTGCATCTCGCCTCCCTTTGCTCCACCAAAATGGTTGTGCTTAGGGTTGCCAGCTCTGGTTGGAAGTATTCCTGGAGGTTTTATCATGACCTCCAGCCTCCATTATGATCTATCTCCTGGATTTCTCACAGCAGTGCCCAAAACATTAATCTTTAATTCCTGAAAAATCCAGGACAATCCTGGAGGGTTGGCAACCCTAGTCGGTGTTTCAGCTGCCTGGGCACCATGCTCTGGAATTCCCTACAACTGTCCACTTCCCTCTCCTCTGTCGAGGACCTCCTTAAAATCCACCTCTGAACAAGCTGAGTCCTAACCTTTCCTCCTTTTGCTCTGCTTCCATTTTATCCCCCTATATGCCTCCGAAGCATTTTGGGACATTTTCCCAATATTACAACAGTGGCTACACTTCAAAAGTACTTCATTGGTTGTAAAGCGCTTTGGGAAAGCTGTAAAGGGCCAGAAATACAAAACAGTGGCTCAAATAAACTGATCAAATAATAAAAATTGACAGTCTGCACTGGATGTTAAAAAGCTGCATGAATTTATTTTCTCTTTTTGGAGTTGTGGGGGGGTAGAGGGGAGAAAGAAGGCACTTCCTTTAAAAGGAAAAATGTAATGCGTCCACAACTGCCTCTCTCCCACACCTAACTACTGAAAGGTATTATTTACATAGCTCAGTGGATATTACCAAAATCATTTGCTATGTTATTTTCTTCCTTTTTCCACCTTTTGGTTTTGTATTTACTTGCCAAACATGAAAATGTGTGTTTCAAAATATATTTTCAATAAATTTAGCATACTTCATACATTCGTGGATCTTTTGACCATAATTGGATTAAATTCACTGAGGAGTTCCCCAATCCACCTCAAAATCCTGTAAAGCTTGGGAAGAGTGATGCTTTAAATGAGGTCTTCCTGCAAAGCACATTTTTCTTAACAACTTGGTCCACATCATATTAATGAAACTATAACTGCTAATTTGAGTGCATTCTTCTAACCACCTCAATTTTAAAACCAGATATATAGTGATTCAATGTTTTAGTAAAAATTGCACCTTATCCCCACTATTCCTAACTGGCAATTATATGTAGCAGATTTGGATCAGAATTCACAAATGGCTGCAACAATGCTTCGGCAGAAAAACATTTTAGTTTAAGGCACATAAATTTCCTCAACATAGTGTTAAAACAATTTTCTACGAGACAATTACCTTCGCGTATCCTGGACAACTTAAACATTATACAACAACTTACATTTATATAGTGCCTTTAACGTAGTAAAATGTCCCAAGGCGCTTCACAGGAGTATTATCAAACAAAATTGAACAATCGAGCCACATAAGGAGATATTAGGACAGGTTGGCCAAAGAGGTAGGTTTTAAGGAGCGTCTTAAAAGGAGAGAGAGGCAGAGGGGTTTAGGAAGGGAGTTTAATAACCAGAGGTTACGCACATATTCCAAGGAGAAGAGCTGAATAAATCATCCTCTCCTCCCTACTACATCTAAGCAAATTATCTGGACCCCAAGCCTTAAAGGGGTGTTGCTTTTGATAACCCAAGATTAAGACATCACAGGTACTAAGGTGAATGTAGAGACAGGAACTCTTTCTAAACAGGAAAGTGAGGTCCCCAGCGAAGCTTTCAAGTGTAATATTGCTTGTGTGATGGAACGCAATTCAGTAAACAAAAGAAAATGCTGGTATGAACTGCTCTCAATTCTTTGTAGCATCTAGAGAACATTTAGGGCCAAGGGACTTCCTCACATCCACATTTTCACGTGACAGATGTCATTTGTTTTTTTTCTACTGTTGTAATGGACACTGGATAACCATAATGGCTCAAATGGCCTTCTCTTGACCTTTCAAGTGTTTTTCATTGATCCACTAGCATAATAGATCAGCATAAAACCATCAACCAATCACGTCACTACTCTTCCAACCACAAGACACTTTCTAATGCTCAGGAAGGAGCCTTCAATTTTTGACTACTCATGCAGAATTCGTAATCATGGACGTAAAATGCTATCTGCCAATATCTCAGTGATTGGAACAGAACATCAGTAACACAAAGGATAATATCTTTCATACTCTCTGCCATTAACACAATTAAATGAGGCAGTTGCAAATATGATTTTTCTATTTTTTGTTGTTGGTCAACTGGAGTTATACTTCTGTATCACTGCAGTTGCACTAAGGTTAGTGACAAAGGAGATCTACGTGAGAATGTGGATGCATACGTAGAACTCTGCTTCCTGGGCGGTTAATTTTTTATGTTACAAGAACTCAGATGGAGGTGCCTGCTTTTTCATAACATTAAAAACATTTAAAAATAAATTTATGAAGTCACCAGCCAGTTCAAAGGTGCAAATTCAAACAGTGTCAGGAGACCTGAAGTGTATTTCATACCGCCAGGTGTTATTGAGCTTGAAAGTCAGATTGGAACCTAACTTCTGAGTTATACCATCACTTTCATGTCGACCTACACCTGAAACTGCTTCTCATTAGAAGTGGCAGCATAACTGCATCCTTACTCTCTGTTCAGTGGTATACTAACCTAGTATACTAACCTCCTGCGAGATGAAAAAAGTGTTTTTCATGTGCATATTGAGAGGTCAGCAGCTATTTGTTTATCCAAGACAATGCCACTGACTTAAGACTGGGAATGGATTTTGCCTTCACGCACCTTTCACTCAGGTTGACATGGTGTTTTCAACTGAGAATTTGCCAGTTGCTCCACAAAAAATCTCCTCAGCATTCAACCTCAAAAAACTAATCCACTGCACAATCCTCAAACCACTAAGGGCAAGATCACCAAATTGATCCTCTCGGCAGTTCTGAGACAACTTACATCATTGTCAACACAACTGTTAAATGAAGTTAAAAATGAGCCATGGGATCTTGATATCAAGTGCTGGCTAAAAGAATATGGAACATCTGTTTAAGTGTTATATTGCGAAACACATCTTTCAGAGTTGGGAAATTCTAAACTATGTCCCAAAATATAAATTGGTTTTAAGTGCCGGAGCAAATGCTGCAAACTATTTTCAGACAATAATCTGAGGTCAACTGTGTTATGTCTGCAATTCAGCATAGTAAAAGCCAGTTAAACCAGATTAGCCCCTCACTGTTGGAAAAAGAGTAAAACCTCCACTTTTATCAAAATTCGTTATCTTTAACTTTCAATATCTTTAACTTTCAACTTGGCTGGATTTTTTAATCTTTCAATTCTGTGATAAAATAAAATGTACAAACAAGTCATTAGAACCAATTTTCATTATAGCTCTGGTGCTTCAATTACTGCAGTGCTGCAATTAAAGAGAGTAACTTCTACTTAATAGGTGAATGAAAGCATCTTCACATAATTTTTCAATTAGACCCCATCTGGAGTACTGTATTCAGTTCTGAGCACCACACTTCAGGAAGAATATAGTGGCCTTGGAGGAGGTGCAGTGCAGAATCACCAGAATGATACCAGAGTTAAAAGGGTTACATTATGAGGACAGTTTGTATAGAGTCCGCTTGTATTCCCTTGAATATAGAAGATTAAGGGGTGATCCAATTGAGGTGTTCAAGATGATTAAACTATTTTATAGGGTAGATAGAAATAAACTATTTCCTCTGGTGGAGGACAAGGGGGCATAGTCTTAAAATTAGAGCTAGGGCTTTCAGGGGTGATGTCAGAAAGCACTTCTTCACACAAAGGGTAGTATAAATCTGGAATTCCTTCCCCCCACTCCCCAAAAAGCTGTTGAGGCTAGGTCAATTGAAAATTTCAAAACTGAGATTGATAGATTTTTGTTAGGCAAGTGTATTAAGGGATATGGAACCAAGACGGGTAGATGGAATTAAGATACAGATCAGCCGCGATTTATCTGAATGGCGGAACAGGCTCGAGGGGCTGAATGGCATACTCCTGTTCCTATGTTCCAAATTACATAATGGAGGGCACCCCAGTGGATAAGAGAAAGTGGCAGATCGTTTAGAATTCTCAAAGTTTGGTCTTGTGCATATGGTGCGGCAATACCTCAGGCATAGAAATGAAGACAAATGCAATATAAACAAATATAATATCTTTTGGGCTGTTCATTATCATTTGTCAGACAGGAGGATATTGGTGTTAGCAGGTAGTGGAATGCTGTGATATCAGGTGCAAGGCTTCTGCCTGCAAAAAATTGGCAGGTAACTGGAGCACGGATAAAAGGAGGTGCCACTGTAATTCATGTCAGTCGACTGAAAGTAGCTTCTTTAAACTCTATTTTGTACTCAAGTTTAAACTAATAGTTCATGGTTTAAAACCAAACCTGAAGTTGTAAAATATAACTAAAAATATACATGTACAAATAAGCACTAAGATGTCTTTCATTTTTAAATTCTCTTACTGCAGTTTATAGCAGAATTCCATTTTTCTTCAGAATATTTTGTGGAACCCTTCGATGGCTACCACTTTTGAGAGCCCGACCTTTTTTTTTTAGGTCTTCCATGCTCATAAATTGTTCTATGATTGATAGCAAACTCTGTTCCCTCTTCAAACTCTGCTACTCTAAATCTCCCTCTCCACTGAAGTGCCTTACCTTCAGTCACTGCCACTCACTGACTTAAGATATTAGCAGTCGAAATGGATAATAGAATCAAAGCCTCCACAAAACCACAATGCATTCACTGCCAAAAAAAGTGGGACTGTTTTAGTAATTTTACTGCATAACGGTCCAAGTTTTCATGCAGAGAAACAAATTAAAAGTTAAAAATGCTCTTGTTCCACTGAACCAATTTTAGATCAGTAAACGGAAAGCGAAAATAACTAGTATTAAATGTATAGAGAAAGATGGGAACAAATTAGGAATTTACTTTGGAAAAGAGTGGTGGACTAAAGAATGCAAAGGGAAAGGATTTTTCAACCACTGAAATCTGTGTTTGATGAATCCAATCCCTTTCCCATAAGTCATGTCAGATTTGACTTCACAGTACTTCAATTTGAATTTATCCCCTTTCTTCATAATAAATTCTGCATCTAAAACAAAAGTGCCTTTAGGTCCAACTACATCAGACTCTTGAAATCAGTGACAGATTTTATCTGGCAATAACCACTCCCTCTTAGTAAACTGCCTAGTTTAAAAATTCCTTTCAAATATTGCAACAGTGAAATAAAATAAAAAATTAATTCAAGAAAATGAAATTGAAAACAAAACTATTTTCTAGATCAGTAATTTCACTAAAGGAAGCTACATATTGGGAAATATGTAATAGTGGTGTTTATTAGTGATTTATAAAATTAATTCTGAATTTTATGTTCAACAGATCAAAGTAGTACTGCAATGCAGGTACACAAAATATTGCAAACATGTCTTGAAATATGTAAAAGCTAATTGGGGCCAACTGCAGAATATCTAAATTATATCCCAATGAGACCGTTAATCATGGATTTCGCTTTACACAGATTTTTTTTGAGCGTTTAAATGGTTTCCTATAGGGTTGTCAACCAGAACAATCTTTAAACAAATTGACAGCATAATCCCACCCTGACAGCTGTTAAATACACTGTAGGTGGCCTAATCAAGTTCAATCCTGTCAAGCGCAAAGTTGTATCATGAAGTACAATGAAAATAAAGCTTTGCAGCTTTCTTACACCTTTGGCGTATTGAAGCACTCCGTAATTAAATTCCTAATCAAAATTAGAGTACTACATTTTCAAACGGTCTTTCTTTAATCTCATCAATCTGTCTAAAATAGTCATTTCAGGTAAACAAAAGATTAGTTTTATCTGAAAGCACATGCACACAATTGTTAAATTGCTTTGCTGAAAATGTGTTAATTTTTTGCACACCTGCCTGTTCAAGGTCACAGGGCTGGTTGATTCAAAACAAGCCTGTTTAATTTGTTGAAGATTCCATCCCATCACATTTTTAAAAAAAACATTTTTGATTTTTTATTTATTTGGAGAAATCTGGTCTTTTAATATACATGTAACTCCACACATAGAAATCGTGGCAACTAATTACAGCTGACTAAAATCCCTGTATTGTTTTACAGTGACTCATGGCATGCTAAGAGCCACTTTAAAATAATAAGCATAAGATTATGAATATGATTTGTCTCACTTCATGTTCAAATTAACAGACCAGGAACTTGGCTCAGAACTCAAACATAGCTGGAAAACCACATTACATTATAAAAAAGCAAAATACTGTGGATGCTGGAAATCTGAAATAAAAACAGACTTTTAAAAACTGTTAAATCTTTAACTTCTTCCAGTTCTGAAGAAAGGACTTCGACCTCAAACGTTAACTCTGTTTCTTTCTCCACAGATGCTGCCCATCTTGTTGTGTATTTCCAACATTTTTTGTTTTTAACTCGACATTATAAAAATTATTTCAATATTAATGGCAACAAAGAACCAAGTATCCAAATTATACAGTTGGATTTTTAATTCTAGATCTAAATCGCCGCATGAGATGGCTAGAATTAGGATAAGCACAATGGCACAGTCCTCAGGATCAACTTAAACTTGCTACATTTAAACAGGATCTGCAGTTATTTGGCTGCAAAATTGTTCTGCTACAACGTAAATAGAAATCATTAGTATGGAAACTATGCTGCCATTCACTCAAAATATTGTACCATAAATCGTGCAACATTTTGCGTAGTGTTACAGCCCTCTAATGGCAGTTAAAGGTAACACAATCAAAACAGTGCGAACAAGGTGCCAATTACCCCACAAAATAGTGGACCTGAAGCCTTTTCGGCCCTGGTGCCACCAAAAAAAAATCTCTAGCCTTCAGCTATGAAATAGTGCTAGTGACACATCTCCCAAAAGAAAGCTTCTGCAAATCTTAAATCATTCTCCTCCACTTCCATCTCACCCTATCCCCTCTCTTACACACCTAACTACCATCTCTATCTCTTTCCAATCTTTCACTTTTCACCCCTCCACTTCAGTTTCTATCTCACCAACACTCTGTTCTCAATCTTACTCCACTAGCATTTCTCTCCCATCTTAATTTCAATGTTTTTCTCTTTTCCTTCCCATTCACCTATGTCCATCTCTCTCACCACTTCAGTCTCCTCCCCCTTCTCCACCACTTCAGTGTGTCTCTTCCTGTCTCTCCACCACTTCGGTTTCTACTCTTCCATTTCTCCCTCTCTTCCCGCAATCCTGTTTCTATATCTATTTTCCTGCCCATCTCTCCCTCTCCTCCACTGCTGCCTCAATATGTCTACCCTCTCCACTTTCATCTCTACACAATTTCACTCTTCCTCTTCTGCTCTCTCCTCTACTGTCCCTTCTCCCCTCCAGTACCACTTCTTTGCCCCCACTACAACTCCCTTGTCTACAATCTAGTCTTCCCCTGCTGTCCCTCCTCCTTCCCCTGTTCCCTTCTACCCCATCATCTTTTTCCCCATTTCATTTCTATTTTTCTCCCCCACCCCCCCCCCCTACTTTCCACTGAAATGGAAAATGCTCCCATTTCCTGAAATTGTGCAATAACGTCCTATTAATTCATGAATTTGAGTGGGGAAAAAATAGGAGATCGCCAAAACTATTTACATTGTCATTGCCAGATTATGAAAGTGGCAATGAAATTCCTGATCGAAGTGCTTTCATTTGAGAATGCAATTTATCTATGAGAAATATTTACTGACATAAACATTGAGTTTATGAGAAAGGTAAACCTTTGGTAGCATAGGAGTATCTCTCTTTTTCTTCTTTTCAGAGTTTGGATCATCCAGTTGATCTGGCTCAAAAGTGTAGAGTTCAGTTAATTCATTCATTGTGAAGTGACGCTCAATCTGTTGCTGGTCAACTACACGGTACGACAGTGACTGTTTTGTTACTTGTCGATCATAAATCTTTTCCTCCATGGTTCCCTGTATTTAAAAAACAATGAAAGTTAGAATTCATGCTTCTCCAGATACTTACCCCCCCGATGACCAACACGAAATCCAGCTCCTATAGGCAAGCCCATGTCTCTTATTCACTTAGCAAACAAGGTTTTGCTTCACTTATGTGGCACAGTGTGCCCATGGCGATTGGTAGACCAGTTTACTGCCTCTGGATTTACATGTAGGATTTCTGCTACACGACCACATCACTTCTGAAGTTAATGTGTCACTTTTGTAGCAGACCAAACTGCCAAACAGATTTAATCGCAGAGTAATTTATAGCAGTAAGTATTAAGAGTGATTTGCTGAAATTACTCCAAATATCACCATTGAATCAATTCATGCAAGAGTTAAACAGAAAAGCCAGTCAGCTGCGTACCTTTGAATGGGTTTCTCTGCAGATCTTTCAAAGGATAGACAAACGCTTCTTGGAACAGTAGCTGCTGCCCAATCCCTACTGGTTACCGCCTCTCTGAATTACATTGGCATTCCTACCTAGGTAGTCATGTCTTGCCTCTGCATCAGTTGTAGTTAGTTCAAAATCTTAACTAGCTGGCAGATCAGAAGTGTTCAAACCGTATACCCATAAAACCCTTTGAAATACAGTCTCGCCTTGAGCAGTAAATCTGCGTGACATTTTACTCCCGGGGTGAACAGCATGTTTCATAATACGTATACCTGTCCATGGTGCCCAAAAATTGAATTAATTAAATATAACTGAGCAAGATGGTTGTTAAGGATTAAGAAACAAATTAAAAACGATACCGCAATACCACAAATATTTCAGGAAATTAATTTTCCACAAAAGTGCTGACCTCAGGATACATAAAATATTCTTTGCATTATTTCCTCAATGTACAGCAACTATATAAGAACCACACTGAAATTGAAGGATCTCACCATCACATGATATCTTTTAGAAATCAAAGAATTATCAACTAAGTTTTCTGCCCATGTTGGTCTACTTGAGTAATTTAAATAACTAATGCTGAAGACATTATGGAGGAAGGGACATTCAACAGTTATTGAACCTGACAGCATAAGGAAATTGTGTTTACATTTAGTTGATGTTGAAGCAGTTTAGTTAAAAGCAATCTGCATTTGTGTCAATTCAATTCCTTCATACCGTATGCTTCTGTACCCTGCTCAATTTAGTACTTGTTGGTATCATTTGCACACAATTAAACAGAAATACTCAAAAGTCAACAGAAATAAAAAAAAGCAAATTCCTTGCAATCATCTGAATTTAAAGTGGTTAAAATATTCTCATTATTAAACCTTTTTGCAAATACCAAACATTATTTTAAACTGAGTTTTCCAGGAGTTAAATGCTTGCATGTATAATACAATCTTGGACACTGCTTCCACACAGGCAGACTTTCATGAAAATAGATCATACCTAGTATATGGTACCATCTAGTGGTCACGAGAGAATGACTGACAAGTATGGGTAATAATTATAAACAAACACAAAAATACAATCAAAGGAAACATTCGAGCACCAGAGGCGATACAACGAGCAGCCACACAACTGATCCCTAGCATCAAAGGTCGGAGTTACAAGGAAAGACTGGAGAAATTTGGGCTTTTCAGAGTTGAAAGGCGGCACCCCAGAGGTGATCTTATGGAGGTACATAAAATAGATCAGGGAATAAAAAAAATGTAAATTCAGAATATTACATTAATTTAAATTGTGAGAATAGGACAGGGGGATATAGGTTCAAATGAGTAAGTGTAAATTTAGGAAATAATGGTCTTCCTTATCTGTGATCAAAGGTCATTTCTTAACTTATATGGTCTGACATTTTGTTCCTGGGAGGAGGGAAAAGACGGAAGAAATTTATCAAGCAATCTACAAATATGAAGACTCCAGGGTTAAAAAGTACATCAAGTGGCGTATTCTTCATTCTTCAATTTAAATTACTTCAAATGAAGCGCAAAGACCCACCTATACTATCTTCATAAGGAAAAATAATCTAAGGCTGAGGCAAGTACAATTCTACCAAACTTAAACTGTTACCAGCCAAATCCAATAATGAAATTATGAGGATTATTTTTTTCCTGTCTTTACCTATGTTTTCTATTACATGGCTGAAGCTGCCTTTATATATTGGCTTCTGCAGAGAAAGTTAAGGAGAAAACCTCAAGGCATCAGGGGAGTGGAACCAGTGGAAACATTTAAATTAGTGAAAAGTGAATTTAGAACATATTAAAAAGTGTTCTTTTTAAATTTGAAGAGTGCTAAATGTTTGGAATAATATGCTAGATAAGGCTTAGAGGCAAGGACATTTTGTTATAACTGAAAACACAATTGCATCCATAGATGTGAAAAGGAAAACCAGGTGGCAAAAATCAAAAACTTCTTCCCCTCTACACCTTTTTTGATTCATTTAGTTTTAAGTACATCGAGAAAGGAACGGTAATCAAATATTTTCATAGCAATACAACTGGGAGGGCCTGTCCAGACAAAGTATGTCAAAACATTTTTTGTTTCTGATGATGGAAAGCATTACAGTAATCTAAAATATAATAAATTAAATGGCAGAGGAAAGGACTCCGTAGGCTCACTTTTAAAAAAAAAAATGAGGTGGGAAAGGATCAAAGCCACTCAACATCATAGCCCATTATTTTCCCCCTAGAATTTGTATGCAGTAATGTGTCAACTCAAGTTTTTTAAAAAAAGAAACGTATACATACACAAACATATATACACATCTATCTATCTCTGGATATAAAGAGGTGCATAACTTTTACCTGAGCCAAGAACCTGTAGACAAAGACTGGCTTTATCTGTCCAAAACGGTAAACACGAAAGATACTCTGAATATCGTAAGAAGGATTCCAGGAGGCATCAAAAATGATGACACGGTTGGCAGCTACCAGATTAATCCCTAGCGATCCCGCTTTGGTGGAAATGATGAATAGACGGCCCCTGTAAGAAATAATTGCCCAGACAGAGTCAGTCAAATTTAAGGACATCAAATTTAGGACAGTAACAAAACCAAAAATGCAGCAAGCTTTTAGTGCTGCTTTCCTGAGTTCAAAGCTTTTATCAGGAGACTTTATCGTCACACTGGCTCCCACCATGCTCTCCACACATATTATGGTACAGTTTTTAAAAAAGTCAAAAGCCAGGGAGGTGGTAGAGGAGGGGAGGAGAGAAGGAAATTTACAGCCCTAATTCAATTTGGTTACCCTGCAGCTAAGTAGATGAGAATTATTGGGAGTTAAATTCCATGCAGTCTACCATTTACAAGACACACTTAGCACACAAACCTAAATGCAACATACATCCTGTTTAGCAATTATAATCCTCCTTCACAGTTCTAACTTGTACTGATAGCTTGTATTCTACATTTTTCTTTAATTCAAGGAGGGTTCCACTTCCCCATGCAACATTAATAAAATCTAATACTCCTTATTGGATGGACACACATTTTATAATCACAGCTGTTATATTTAAAATTCTAGCCATTGACAAAAACTACATATGAACTACAAAATTGTACCAAACTACACTATATTATTAGCATTATACTTTTAAGCAAACTCTTGATAGTTACTCACTTTTGAGGCTCAAACTTTAATGCAACTCATGCAAACATCATTAAAAAAATCTGATTAAAATACTAAAACCTATCTGCATTGTTGGTGGATTGGTTAAACCACTGATTTGAGTAAAGAGACTGTACCCACAATTTTTTTGAAATAGTCAAGCAATTAATTTTAATCAGTGACCAATGCAAAAGGTATCTTGCTATGATTAAACTGTACTATTGCTGCAAGGATCCAACTGAATGATCTTTTTTGAACCATTAAAAATTGATGAATTTGCTCCTCATCTGCAAAAGCCACCATTGCCCACCGTTATCAAAGGCCATAGCAATATAGACAGACTACCCTGCGATCAAACAGCTCAATAGGAAATTTCACCAAAGGGAAAAACTTTTGTGCAAACACTCAAATGTAAGTAAAATTATTTGTTTATTAAGGGGACATGTATTCAAAGAGAGGGAAAAAAATCTAAAACTCTACAAACTTTTCAATTATTGGTTGTTAGAACTCATGGAATTATGTAACTTTGATAGTTTTCCTTTTTAAAAAAAGGAAAGCAGCACAAAATGATCTGACTTTCATCTTTGTTTAGTTTTATTGGTTTATTTTTCAAATGAAGTAAGTCACTTGGAGCAATTTTAAAATTTACACCATGATATGCTGACATTGTTACTAGCCTTATTTAGTACACTGGTGCTGGTTTGGGGCGGGTGGGGGGGGGGAAAGAGAGGAATTATACCTCCATCAATACATTTTAATGCTGCATGAGAATTCTAACAAAATCATCTCAAATTGCTCCCAGCATCAGTGACAGCCTGCAATTCACCAGTACTTTGCCCAAGAAAGTTCAAAATATTGTCCAGACAAGACCCAAGTTTGGGAGGATAAAATTTGCAATTGTACAACTAGATAGTATCCTCTTGAACGGAGCAAAGTATGAAATTTCTCATGTCCACCATAATGCTTTATGAAAATCCTAGTGACAACAGTGTATAACAAAGTCAGTGATAATTATGCCAACAATTTTTACTGCATAAAATGCAAATACCATGAAAATTGTAATGAACAATAATCATGATGGATCATAATGGTGATAAAAATAAATTGGGCAACTAACAGGAAGAGGCGGCTCCATAAGCATCCCTTTCCTCTACCATGAGACCGGCATACGAGTGCAAGACAGCGCTAAAATGTTTGCAAGCATCTTCAGCCAAAAATGTGGAATGGGCAATCCTACTTAGCCTCCTCCCGAGACTCCCATCATCACAGATACCAATGTCCAGCCAATTCAGTTCATTCCATATGACATTAAACAGCAGCTGACAACATTTCAACTGTAGTGCTAAAGACCAGAGGACCATAATTAGCCACTCCCCTAGCCAATCTGTTCCAGTACAGTTATGACACTAGCATCTACTTAACAATGTGGAAAATTTCCCAGATAGGTCAGCCATGAAAAACAAGATAAATCTAACCTGGTCTATTCATTGTCCATCAGCCTTCTCGTAATCATCAATTAAGTGATAGGAGGAATCAACTGTACCACCAAGCTGCACCTAGTCACCAATAGCCTGCTCACTGAAATCCAGCTGAGGTTCCATCAAAACCATTTGGCTCCACACTTCATCACAGTATTGATTCAGACATGGATGCAAGAGCTGAATGCCAGAGGTGAGGGGAAAGTAGCTGTCCTTGACATCAAGGCAGCATTTAGCTGAGGAAATCCAGCAAAACTGAGGTCAATGGGAAACCCTCCAGTATTGAAGACTCCTTCCATCTGTTTCCTGATGATTGGGAGTAGGATGATAGGATGGTACTTGGCAGGGTTGGATCTGTCGTGCTTTTTGTGGACGGGCATATTTGGGCAATATCCCACATAGTCAGGTAGATGACAAGAGTTGTAGCTGTACTTGAATAGCTTGGCAAAGGTCTTCAGCACTACTACCAGGGTGTTGTTACGGCCTGTAGCCTTGGGTTTGTCCAGTGTACTCAACCGTTTCTTAATGTCACGTGAATGAATTAGCTGAAGATTGGCAGCTGCGACGGTGGGGGTCTGAGGATGCCGAGAAGGGTCATCCACTAGGCTGAAGGTAGTTGCAAACGCTTCAGCCTTAACTACTGCACTCACGTCCTGGGCTATGCCATTGTTGAGAACTGGGATGCTCATGGAGCCTCCTTCCATTAGTTTAATTGTCCTCCACCATTTGCGACTGGATGTGGCAGGGCTGCAGATAATTTGACCTGATCGGTTGTTTATGGGATTGCTTAGCTCTATCTATCGCATGTTGCTTTCGCTGTTTAGTATGCATGTAGTCCTGTGCTGCAGCTTCACCAGGTTGGCACCTCATTTTCAGGTATGTCTGGTGTTGCTCCCGACATGCTCTTCTACACTCCTCACTGAATCAGGGTTGGTCATCTGGCTTGATGGTGACAAGCGGCTCATCTCCTCACCTCAAAGCCTTTCCACTATCTACAGGACTCAAGTCAGGATTGTTATGGATTACTCACCTGGACGCATGTTGCCATAACAACTCCGAAGTTCAACAGACAGAACAGAGCAGTTCTTTTGACTGGCGCCTGTGCCACTGGACTCAATATCCATCACTAGCCCATAGTGGATGCAGTGTGTACTATCTACAACATGCACTGCAGCATCTCACCAACCTTACTTCTACAACACCTCCCTCAAAACCTCTTAGCAAGAAAGACGAGCAGTAACTTTGTGGAAGCACCACCAACTCCAAGATCCCCTCCAAGTCACACTCCATCCTGAATTGGACGTATATCGCGTTTCCTTCATTACTGCTGGGTCAATACCCTGGAATTTCCTACTTAAAACCATTATGAGAGTATCACCACAAGGGCTGCAGCCATTCAAGATGACTCACTATCACCTTCTCAGAGCAACTAGGAATGGGCGTCGTCCACATACAGAAAACAAATAAAAATAAACAGGAATCATGACCATAGCTATTATATTAGGCAATGAAGATTGCAGTTTGATGGGAAATACAGCTTTGGATTGCTGGTATTTAATGGCATCTTGAGTAACAATACTTAATGAGCTAGTAGATACAGAAGTCCACCTTCTTGGGAAGGATGACTGACATCAATAATCTCACCTGCACAGAGAAGCACCTCCCATTATGTTCTGCAGCAATTTTGATAACTTAAAGGGGAAAAAACAACAGCCCTTACATTGTGAACTGGGGACAGAGATAGGGACAAAAAGTACAGACAGTATGTAGAAACTGGAGGAAATATATTCAACTGAGGAACTAAAAATCCTTTAATGCCACCAAAAGTCCAGACACCTTTATGCCTTGATTACACTCTGTCACCAATTCCTGCTGGACAAACCACTCCATTTATACTACACAAGGATTTTACTAACTTGGTAATACTGATGTCAGCCAGCAGTCCTATCCTTTCACTCCTTTCTAACTAACCATCTTCCGACTGCACTAAATTAGAAGGCGCAGTAAGTTGTTACAAAAGGGACATAGACATAGACAGACTAAGTGAGTGGGCATAACTATGGCAGATGGCATTGAATGCAAAGAAGTGTGAGGTTATCCATTTTAGATCTGAGAAAGACAATTCAGAATATTTCCTTAATGGTGAGAGACTAGAAGCTGTGGAGAGTAAGGATTTATGTGTCCATGTACACAAATCACAAAGCTAGTACGCAGGTACAAAAAGTAATCAAAAAGGATAATGAAATGTTGTTATTATCTTAAGGGGTTTGGTGTTCAAAAGTGAGGAAGTGATGCTTCATTTGTGCTAAGCCTTGGTCAAACCCTATCTGGAGTACTGTGTTTAGTTTTGGGTACTGAACCTCAGGCTTGGAAGTGGTACAGCACAGATTCACCAGAATGATACCAGGGCTTAAAGGGTTAAATTATAAGGTTGCATAGAGTAGGCTCGTATTATACTGTCTCAAGTTTAGACATTTATGGGATGATCTAATTGAAGTGTTTAAAATTATAAAAGGGATTCGATGGTGTAGAAAAAGATAAACTATTTCCTCTGGTGGTGGAATCCAGAACAAGAGAGCATAATCTTAAAATTAGAGCTAGGCCACTTAGGAGTGAAATCAGGAAGCATTTCTTCACATAAAGGGAAGTGGAAGTCTGGCTCTCGCCTCCAAAAAAGCAGGGGATGAAATTTTCAATACCAAGATCAATGTTAGATAAGGCTATCGAGGGCTATGGAGGAAAGGCAGATAAATGGAGTTGAGGTACAGATCAGCCACAATCTAAATGAATGGTGGAACAGGCTTGAAGGGCTGAATGGTATACTCCTGTTCCTATGTATTAATACTTACTTGTATAAATAACATGAATGTTTCAAAAATTTACACACTCAATGTGAATGTTCAGTACATACAAGCCTGCGCACTAGATTTTTTAATATGGTCAGAAGTGGAGGCTACTTTGAGATAAAGGCTATTAAAAACATTAATCATAAGAAGTGAACAAAGGAAGGAGCCAGCCATATATTTGCTACAAATTCTTATTTAGAACCTGCCAGTGTTACACTGATGGGAGGGACATTCAATTTATTCAAAATAAACAAAGGCTACCAAAAGCATCAAATTACTTCTCTTCTAAATCTTCAAGCTAATCACTTAGTGGGAAATGAGCACTGAATTTGTTTTTGGCAATTTAACTCAGAATTCCTTCTCAAATAGAATTCTAAACTGTACAATTTTGCCAGTAATATTGGTGAAATAGTCTTATTTTACACAAAAGGCAGGAGAAAGAGAAGGGGGTAAGCAGTGAAAGCACTGACCTGCACGATGTTTAGACAATCACAGTGTAAAGAATTCTGAATTACATTTGCTCGAATTAATGTATCAAAGACTTTATTACTACACTGTACAAGAGTTGAATAGGAATTATTTATACGGCACATCCTGGGAACATTATATCAAGTTAGTCTGTATATCCGTCCAGGCTAATCATATTATAAACTAATACAGTGCAAATAAAACCCAGGAAAGTCAAGCTATTTATCAAAACAATATTTGGACAAGCTTAAATCTCCCAGCAAGTATAAATTCATTGTACGTTAAATTAGTTTCTATGTTGAATAACTATTGTTTTCCACAGCATATATGAATTAATAAACCAGTTATTGGAAATAATTTATTCAAATAGTGTGCATTTCCCAAATTGTACAAATAGTGTACAAAAAAGTGTAACACTACTCCATATCAGTCGATATTACCTCTACATCATATCAATTTGAACTTAGTTTTGAAAAACAAAAACTGTAAAACTTAATTTTTTCCCCCATTTCACGGCAAACTTTGAACATTTGTGAAAGTGTATTAGAGTTTTGCAGATTTTTAATGTCAAGAGTTTCACATTCTAGTGTATAACATTACCTGACATTACTCTCATCATTGAAATCTTCAGCCCATTTTTTTCTTGTCTGTGCACTTGTAGAGCCATCCATTCGATAGTAATCTATATTTCTGTACCATTTCCCATTACCTGCAATTTGAAATACTTATTTGTAAATGGAACATCCTTTTGATGAAGACTGACAGTCATAAAAATAAAATGCCCTGAATCTTCAGGAATCAAACTCATTCAGGAATTCCAGTTGAAGTTTTTAAATCTAGGAGTGGAACAACAGCACAATTGTTGCAGCAGCAATGCAGTGTTATTCATCTTTGTGGGATCTTAAACATCAGAGTTCAGATGTGCAGCTCGAGGAGGAGTGGGAGTCAAAGAAAAGCCAGTTGGGCAGTCACACTGCCTTTCCATCACAATTGGTGTATTTAGAAGATCGGAAAAGGTCATGAGCGCCTGAGAAAAATCTTGACTAGGTTTGCAATTCCACTCAAAGAAATATATATTTATCAAATAAACGAGAAAAAATGAATCCAACTTCCTGTAAAATGGTATTTCCACTTCAAAACAAGAGGCCAATATTTTAATAGTGCGGCTCTGGCACTTGCAGTGTGGCAAAAAATACATTTTTTAAAAAAAAGAGAAAATAAATGAGCAAAAACAGCACCAAGAGATTAGGCAGGTCACTCTAGTTGGTCACAGAACAGAATATAGAAACTACAGCATTAATGGCGAACATTTGTTCCATTGTACCTATGCTATTATCCATTTGAATTCCATTTCAATGTGCTTTTCTCATTTCTTTTTATGTTCTTTATAAGTATAGGATAATATCTATCCAATTCCATTTTAACTGTTGTAGTCTCTGCCTCATTAACCACTTTTGGCAAAGCACTCCATGCTCTAAAAACTGTCAAATAATTTCTTGTAACTTCTCCCTTTTGTCCTTGTGATAATTCTCAGTCTACACCCTTTGTTACAGATTCACCAAACAGTGGAAACAATCTTTTAATATTTACCCTTGTAAAACCCCTCATGATTTTGAAAACCTCCATTATGCCTTCCCATAAGTTTCAGTTCCAGTGAAAAAAATTCAAGCCTTGCTTTCTAACTATTAGAGACTGATCCCTTGTGTCAGAGGATTAAGTTAGGAGAAGAGGGGATGATAGAAATTACCTTACAAGACAGCAGACAGAATGGAAAAAGTAGATTCAGAAAATTATTTCAAACTAAATAGCGAGAGAAGGACAAGGGGATACAGGTTCAAACTTGGAAAAGGTACATTTCTGGCTGATGTCAACAAATTCTTCTTCACACGTGAGCAGTACATGGACTGGATTTCCGAGTAGGGTCGTGGAAGTAAAAACTTAAATCATTTAACAATTAGATAACGCACAATCTTTCTGGATAGATGAGCTATGAAGGGTTGAATAGCCTTCCTCATCTCCACCCTATGAAGATCTAATGAATCTTCACTGTACTCTTTCCATTGCTCAACTATCCTTCTTATAGTGGAATGCACAAGACTTCACACAATGCTTCCAACAGTGGCCTAACCAATCTCTTGGATAAATTCAACTTCAACCCTTTGCCTATATGTATGTAACAGAGAATCCCATTTGCCTTTTTATATAACCTATTCTATCTGCACTACCACCTTTAAAGATCTATGTACCTGCACCCTAGATTTCTTTGTTGTTCCACCCTGTTAAGAACCTTACCATTTAAGGTGTACTTGCTTTCACTATTTTCCCCCAAAATGTACTACTTCTCATTTTTCCCCACAGTAAACTGCCTTCCTGCCCTCTCCCCTCATCAATCTATATTCATTTACCTCTATTCTTTTCTTTCTAGCTCCATAATTTTTCCATCCATGCAGCTACACTGACTTTAATACCACGTGCCTCAAGTTTCATAAGTCTTTCATGTAGTAACCTTACCAAATACATTCTGAAAATCTATAAATATTTGTTGCATTTCCATCATTTATACACTGAATTCCTCAAGCCCTTTACAAACCTATGTTGACTGTCAATAATTAATCCATACCCAAGTGTTCACTAAATTCCTCCTGTATTACGAATTCTAGAAGTATACCCACAACCAAGCCAAGACAAACTGGCCTATAATTTCCCAACTTATTCCTTTTCCTTTATATGGACAATCAAGGTAAGGCTAATCGGCTTATAATATCCCAGTTTATCCCTATTACTTTTCTTGAAACCTAACGTCTAGTCAAGTTTAGCTATTCCAATATGCTGCACCATTTCTAAAACAGATCACTTGTTACACTGTTACTGAACATGCTTGATAACCTATTGCTCTCCAGGCAGAAACAGATGTTATAGGGACTTGTAACGACAAGTCTGTGGATACAGGAGACTATTAGCTGTCATTTAGTTGTCAAAATAGATACCCAATTTGGTTTCAGCCCGTAACAAAAATGTATGGTTTTTTTAATGAAAGCTGTATGACCCATAATTTGCTTTCTGTTAAACTCAAGTACGATTAATGGAATCCACCGCTTTAAAATATTCAAAAAAACCTGTGAAAACCATTTAGCTACAGCAACTGTTTTTGCTGTAACCAAAGTTTTGTCCAGGATGTCTCACCTTCAGGATCATGCAAGATTTTTTTAAAAAGGCATTTAAAAAAAAACAGGATTTTTACTGCCACTATTTCAGTATGCAACAATTTCAACAAATCAAAATCACTGTTGGGTGGAAAGATTTTGATGACATTGAAAAAAATTTCAACAGATTAACGAGTTTCTTCAACAGTTAGCACAACAGCCATAAAGGCTTACAGTGCAATAAGTGATTAAAGAGAAAAAATGTTTAGGGAGAACTTTTTATTCAGTTTATCAAAAAACATTTGATAACACATTTGTACTTAAAACATCAACTTTTTTCTTACATCAGCAGAGATCAGCCACATTAGGTCTCCTTGCCACCATGCTGCTCATGCTACAGCAATGATGGGGAGGAGTCCCATGTGTCCCAGAGATGCTCCACTGATTACAATTGGGGCTGTGACTTGAGACCACACTGGCAGCTGCACGTCACTTCCAGGTCAGTCTGAAGTTATGGCTTCCTGCTTTAATTCAGCTGCTATAGGCCAAAATGGTGATCAGGCATCAAGTCATTTTCCTTATGCACTAATTTTCATTATTTCACCAAATCAATAGAGCAAAGCATCACTAAAGTGTTGAACTGATTCTTTATGTTGGTGTTACTTCTCAGCACAACTTATTGGTAAGTGGAAAAATTAGGTCAAAGTAGCTTCAATTGTAAAATGTTCCTAGTATTCACAGCAATAAGTCACACCTCAGGAGTGAGTGATAAAACATTGCTCATATCGCATTACAGGGTTTCTTGAATGATACCGGTGGCAGTCATTGAAATACTAGCCATTGAACTTTCCTCTTCTTTGTTAAACCATTCTATGATTGTATGATAAAGGCTGAGGGAAGGTGCATGAAGGTAAGCAATCAAATTGGGAAGAAAAAAATAGGTTTTTAAAAAAATAAAGCATCTAAAGCAATAATAGGTGAACAGTTAAAATGCCAACGCAGCTTTTTACTGCATTAAGTTCTGCATCTAGCAAGTTACAACTTGAGGAAAAAATGTTTTGCATGCAATTCCATTACACCCCACAATCAGACTCACATTAAAACATTAAGACTACAGTACTAGTCAGATTCCCTAAATGGCATGGCCTTTAATCAATGTAGTCTTACAAGTTTAATGCCCAAATTTTCAATTGATAAGATTTAAATAGGAAAATATAACTTAATTCTTCAAGTTTAAAAAAAAATCCCCTTATCCTCTTTATATAAAGTCAATTTTAAAAGACAAAACACATTTAACCTCCTATATTACAACATTAACCCTATTTCTTTTTTATTCCCCCCCCCACCCATGCGCATGGTTTCAATTACTAGGCAACAATCTATCCCAGACAAATTGCATCCCCAAAGTAATACTTTCAGGAATCAAACTTCTAAGGTCTAATCACTATGGAACTGAAATGCAGAACAGCTGGAGTTTAATTATGTTGTGAAGCAACACTACCTAATGCCAGATGTACAAAAACACAGCTGATTGCTGTAGGCATTGGTTAACTAACCTATAATTCATTGGGGTTAAAGTTTATTTATTCAATATGAATGCAGAATGCATTAAGTTCCTTAGGGGTGACATACGGAAGTAGTAATGCTAGTTGATGGATTATGGGAAACCACAAAGTTGATTATGCTGAACACAGATACTCTGAAATGGATATACTGCCTACTTTCATAGCATGAAAGAAACCGGAATCGCCATCTATATTTACATCTCCCGCTCAAATAATTAACATTTGCTGGGAAAGTTAACTTTGCATTGTACTGTGCCTTTCAGATAGTTGATCAATGATTACAAATCAGTTGATTCCCACTTCAAAAGATAGGCATTTGCACATGCAAACACAGAAGACCCAAATACTAGATATCTTGGCCTCGATTTTACCAGGGTGGGGGGTGGGTGGGAGGGTGCAGATGAGCCTGGGAGCAGGCTGCGCACCCAGCCTGGTTGAGGACATGGAGGCCCTGCCGATCTGAACGGCAGCAGGAATTCGGACCTAAGGACCCGAGTGAACGGTCTCTGGCAGTCAGATGGTGGCGGGGATTCCCTGGGATGGGGAAGCCTGGGTTTCCATATCTCAGTATTTCCCAAAGATCAGGAGGCTGCCGTTATTTCCCGAAGATCGGGGGGAGGTCGGGTCAAAGGATTCTCCGAAGATCGGGGGAATGCCGGGGCTGGGGAGGACCAAGGACCCCTTGCAGGGCCTGGGGGGAGCACTCGTGCTCCTCCCAGCCCACAAGTTCAAAGATAAAGTTTTAAAACTTACCTGGGCCTCTTCCAGCGAGTCGGCTACTCCCACCATGCTTCAGATAGCACCGGACTCCACCCTGCGTGGACCTTAAAATTATGTTGCAGTGCCTATGACATCATCAGGCCACGACTTTTGAATCTTAAGTAGGCCCCTGCTTGCTTTTAACATGAGCCTCATCCAGGGCCCGAATCGGCGGTGTTATATTATTACATTTTTAAGATTTTAACTCCTCGCCCAATCTTTTCCTGCCAGTTAAAGGGGTATGGGGGGTTACAATTGAGGCCTTTAACTCGGTAACTGAAATGGTGCAAAAGTAGTAAGGTCATTAGCACCTATGGTAGTAGTGCTTACTTAATAGTCTCCTTTCTTGCACCAGGCTTCATATGATGTTAAAAAGGTTATCATATAACGGTGGGTCCTACATGTAATGACTTTAGACAGTCTAAAGTCAGTATGCATAAGCCCAAAGCACAGAACTGCCCCTAACACGGCACTAACTGGCAATCCCAAGCAGAGTGAACACAGATATGGGAAAGGGAAAATTTTACTATGATGCGGGAAGGCTGCTCTTCTGAGGTTAGGCCTGAGTAGAAGGAGCTTTTCTCTGCATTTAACTAGGCTGTATCTGTGCTTGATACTGACAGTGGGTGCCCAAAATGGAAATCATTCTCTTCCTCAGCACCAAAATCTCTCACTTAAATACAAGTTAAAAACAACTGTAAATGGAATCTGTTAGATAACTATCTTTAATCTCCTAGAACTTTTCCTCAACTGTAAACCTAACTCTTACATTTCACCAGTCTCCTTACTTCTGGGCTCTTCTGGCCATAATCTCATATCTATTGCTTATAGAATATCCTGCAAAAATCACTCCAAACTAGTCTGTCTCATTTGACACTTAATTCAGCCAACTGAGACAATGGTCTTGAAAAATACTTCGCTACCTAGCCCAACTGCTACTTTTATTTTTCAGACCTTGTATCTGTGCCAGTGAAGTAACTGATGTTACTCTAACCGGCATGATCAATTTCGTTATCTTACTCTTCCCCTTGTCAGATCTACATTTTGGTACATTTTAGAACGAAGAAAGATTGATCAGAGTATTTTTTAAAATGGAGAGCTCAAATGTGGAGGAGCAGAGAGATTTACGGGTTAAAGTACAGAAGTCACTAAAAGCAAGTGGGCGGGTACAAAAAATAATTTAAAAGGCTTTCAATGACCTGTAACGCTTTCAGCCGAGTACCCACACAACTCTCATGAAGCTGCTAGTTATGGGAATCTGTGGTCAAATCGTGCACTTTATCTACAATATATACACTCTAGCTTCACAATCCATGTAACGATAGATACGAGATTCAATAAACCTACATCTTTCAGAAGTGGTGTGAGGAAACGTTTATCTAGACACCTATGCTATTTGATATCCTAATCAATGATGTGTTGGATGGTATCATAAGAGACAGCTTCAGTGTCTCTATTCTAGACACTGGGTACAGTATTATGGCTTTACATGGTTCATGAAGGGATCTCAGAGGTAATGAATGGAAGATAAAAGGGACATTTTTCCCAATTGTTGAATCATATCAGTTCCTGGGGATCTTGGCGGATGCCAACTTCAGTCTGGACACGGTCCTTCAGGGCTATGTTTAAAAGAGGCAACTTTCAACAACTCCCAAATCCCACTGTCGGTTAGATGTGTGGTGTCTAAGACATGCTTAAACAGTTTTAGTTCATTGGTTCAGAACTGCTAGGCAACCAATTGCAGGGATTCCTCTGCTCTTTGTTGAAGAATTTCATTTCTGGCAAAAACGACAAATTGTTTCAGGGAGGGAGGGCCATGGCCTACACTGACAGTGGCTGCCCAAAAGGTATTACCAATCAAGTTTCACCAAAACCCTGCAGACTGTTTTATAAGTTACCAAGGTGACACTGCAGTGTTGAAGTCTAGACCACTTAAAGATATATAGGTAGGTATATTTGAAGTCTCCCAGTTGGGTTTCCCCCACACCACCCCCCCCTGACTTTGTACAGACAAAACAGTGAGTATGGACAGGTATAAAAACAAATCAAAAAATGTGTCAAATAAAATATTTGAAGTTTAACTTTAACACAACAAACCCTAAAGATTCCCAGAAAATACATCCTCAAAATTAGTCTCATGCATGTACTACTAAAATTATTTGTTTACTTATCAACTTAAAATAACATCCGCCTTGCTAATAGTCATAACTGGCCTATGTCTTCTACAATTCTGAAATCAAAATGCAGGTCAGCCCACAGGATTAAGTGTATAGCATCTGAGCGGTAATTCAAGAGAGTTTACCTTTATAAACATCAGATTTGTCTTCTGACTTATCTCTGTTTGCCATCTCCAGAAAATCTTCTATTAAATCCAATGATATCAGGGATTGGCTGAAAACAAGCCTGAAATAGGATACATATAAACATTATTGAGTTCAGCATGAAGAAAAAATGCTGACTTTAGACAATTACATCCAAAATGTTTTGATTCTCTTTAGAAGTTGCTAACATATTCCATTGCAAGAATACTGGATTGTTTGGGGGTGGGGGGGGGGGAAAGAGAGAGAATGGTTGCAGAATAATTGACATTTTTTTTTGAGTAATGCTAAAGATAGAAGTCTGTTGCTATAAATATATTTTCTGCACTTATTTTAGTATAAAGAAACTAGCCAACTAAATAACTTTCAATATTTAAATTGGTACCTTGGGAGAAGAGAATGTCTAATCAAGCAACTAATAGTCTAATTTTTACTGCCACCAATAACCTATTTGCCATACCCTGTTTTTAAAACCAATTTAAATAAAGGTTACTTGACTTTCCATTTCTCAAACAGAAGACAAGGCAATATGTAGAACATCTGCAGTTTTACAAAGAACTCAATTTATAAATATGTACTCAATAAATCCACAGGGAAATGCAGTACAATTTTCAACCCGAAATGCCAGACCAAATAATTCTTGACTTTTTCACAAGACTGGAAAGTGCATGCCTCTTAATCTGATGGTTGGGGATTTGAGCCCCAGTACTGCCCGTTACTTGAGCTCTTCTGCCAATGCCTGGGAGCATGCTCTGACAAGTTCTTGGCTAGCTCACTAGATGGAGTGCCATATATTACCCCAGTATAATCTATCTTGGGAGACGAGGGGGTAAAATTGGCAGTCAACTCAACCCTTATTGGCCGATATGGAGTGGCCACTGATGACTTTTTAACTACTTCAAGGCCAAGTTAAGGCAATTCCACCCCCAGCTCGGAGTCTGTAAGGGGGCAAGTATCCCTTATGAAAATAAATATTCTATGGCTCTGTACATTTAACTCTATTCAGCATTTACAAAATTTATAGAAAATCACTTGTGTACTTATCAGATAGGAAACCATTATATATCTTGAAACTTGTAAACATAAAACATTGAAAAGATTAAACTGTTGACCACACACTAGACCAATATGTAGTAAGTATACAAATATATCATAATGATTAACTTAACTAAATAAAATGGTCAACTGCAAGACACTGAATAGAAATGGTAGATACATGAACGTGTCCACTTCAAATTCTCAAAAAATGATTGACCTACTGAAGCAGAGGTCACAATGTTATAGTGCTGTTGCTTTGATTGAACATTTTAGATTCACTTAATTTTATTGACTCTAACCTGCTTTAAATGATTGTATGTTAACATGCATGTTAACCCCTGTGCAATTCTAATCCAATTGCATATTGCAAGTACTGCAACGTGAGAATTTCAATAGGTGCACATATTGTATCTCTCAAATTCCCATTAATCTTTACGTAAAACATTATGTTGTTGTATCTAGCGTGTTTGACGCTCTTTTCAATCTTTTTGCCATTTACAGTTAAATTCTTAGATTGCCAAAACAATCTGATGGGTGAAAAATAATCTATTTTCTTCACCTCATGAAAATTCCTAGACAAATCTCCAGCATACAACTTTTATACTCATACAGTAAAGTCACAAATACAAGTAGAAACAAACACCAGGCTGTTGTAAACAGGACCTAGATTAATTTTTGACACATATAAGATAATATAAAGTTCAATAGTTAAATTCTACAGCACTCAGTGATCAGAGTGCATCACGGTCATCTGAACTGTTAATGATCAATTTAGCTCTTTCTCTCCTAAGCGCACATCACACTAGACTATTTTGCCCGAATTTTGGGAGCTTTTGCAAAGTGAACATGGGCTATAATAGAATTTTAGCTATGGAAATGTGCAGTGGAATTAAAACATAAATCACAATTAATTTACGCCTTCTTCAAAAACAACACTAAAGAAAAAACACCTCTCCCAAAACCAAAAAAAAACTAGGTGTGTTTTTAATGTCAACTCACACTTTTTCTCCAATTTCTTCAGACATATGTAGAATTTCAAACAAAAGGGCCATTTTCCCAGAATGCTGTAATACTTCTGCATCAGCATCTGTGATGAACACCTTGTACCAATCCGGAGCAGGGCTACCTGGATTGGACCCAGTGGAGGGCTTCACTGCAGATGCTAAAAAAATCATTGGCATCACATGGAACAGATTTATAATTGAGTACATATAGGACATGACATGCAGCACATTACTTAAATTATATGCATGCTATCCAATAACCATAACAGTCAACACTCAATATACTATTAGCTATGAGGCAGGTTATTACTTTACAACTGTGGGGAATGTGCAAAATCATGTTAGGTCCAAGATTTTTCACTAGAGTGTAGAGTTCTGTGGCAATTATAAAAGCAAATTGCATCAAATCAATTCTATTTAAGTAAATGCAGTAAATAAGTATTTTATGCATTAAAACTACTTTTCATTGTAGTAAAAAGTGCGCAGCACTGTATTAAGAAGTGAATTATGCAAAAATACAATTCAAAAATATAAAAGTACCACTAGCCTACAAATAATTAATTTCTTACCATCATCTGTTTTTGCAGCAGAGGCTTCTGCAGCATGTCTGTCTTCCATACTTCCTTCTCCCCCACCACGTGATCTTGAATTCCAGACTTTGATCACTTCTACATCGTTGTCACTGCCACTCTCCTTTGAGCTGCTTTCATTTTTCTTTCCACGCTTTTTTTTCTTTTTACTAAATTTATTAATATATTAAAAGTAATGAGTATAGCATGCACTTCTTTTAAGTGTTACAACTGCTTCCTGCAACACTTTCCCTGTCACACTCTGTTGATAACTTCTCTATTGGTATAAAACAGCATATCCTCTAACCTACCATGAGCAACACTACGGAACATTATGAATTTCTAAATTTACATTAGTTTATTAGTTATTACCCAAAAGGCTACAAAAACTGAAACAATGTTTTACCCTCAAATCTGGCTTTTAGTCTTAAACATGGTTTATAAACTAAAGCATTTGTCTAGAACAGATGTTTCCAAATGTGTTTTTGCTGAACCCCACTTTGGAGATTCATGTCCCATGTATGCCCCCCCACCCCGCTTTTTGTAAAGACCCGGTATTTTTGCCTAGAACAAAAATATTTTATTTTCTCGGCTAACATGTTTAAGACCGCCCATCAGCCTCAATCCTTTGACAAAAGGCTTTCCCCAAAAAACTGCAAAGGTTTGTCTCATAGCACTATATTCTCAGTTACAGATGTTCTAGTTCAAAAATTATGTTTTATTCATCAGTGATAAGTACAGAGTCATCCTGCTGATATAGTTAATTTCCAGTGCCAAAATATTAGTTGCATTCTAGAGAGATGTTGACTGCATAAATGAATAGAAACATTTCTTTCCATAGGTCTGAAAACATACTCTGATTACTACACAAAGTAAAAGTGACCCAAAAACTTCCTCACAAATGGACACATTCTCTATCACTCAGTTCCCCACGGGATACAGTTGCTAAAACTGTTCCAAAAAAAAAATTTCATCAAGTACATTATTATTACAACAGCATTTATAGATCCACAATTGTGTAAACTTTATCCATTTAAAACTACAGCCATACAAAACTTATGGCACTGATGGTAGATTTTTAATACACTGTAGCCATTCTCCTTCAATTTTCTTCCCATACCTCCTAAAGGTAGCAACTCGCACTGGGGTACACTTCTATAGGCACCACCAGTCCTCTTGCATATTGCCCAAGTGACGATTTTTCACATTTCAGCTTGGACAGTGTGCTGACTGCCTTGCTAGGGGTAGTCTCTTTTCCGAAATTTGTTGGCTGGCAGTTTGCTTGTCCATATTTGCAGTTAAATCAATGGACTCAAATTTCCCGGCTTCTATCTGCAATGTGCTTGAGTCGAGCCACGGACCCCACCTCATCTGTGCCTCCCCTCGCATTTGCTCCTTATTGGCTGCCCTCACTCTCACCAGCTGCTGTGTCAGGTTTTGAGGGGGAGAAGTGCCGCTATATCACCAGCCACCCCAGTTTCTCACCTTTGCTTGCAGCAAAGTGGTCAAAAAACACACAGAACAGGTTTTGAATAAAATTAAATGAACGAAGTGAATTAAAAGCTAAAATCGCACTAAGCGAACAATAATCCAGCCAGTCCCTCTTGTGTCCCTGATAACCTCATCATGCACCACACCACGCCCAGTTAGAGAACCTCTGATCTAAATCTAAAATGACAAACAATCTCTGGCGCTTTCTTTCCACCATGTTCATTTCTATGAATTAAACAAATACAATAGACTGCTTTTAGAATGAAAGAGTCAATTTAGTTACGTACAACATATCAGACATTAAATCTGAGGCAGAGGTAGATCAATTATTTACTGAACAAAGCAAATCTGTTACTCAAGGCAGCTGGAGAGGAAAAGTAAGATTGAAATGAATAGTTGTTCACTTATGAGTTGTGAAATAGCTTTGAAAATTTGATTAATGCCAAGCACAAACAACCAAGAAAAGGAAACGTTCTGGTGAAAGATTATGCAAAGGGACATAGCAGTATCCCCTGAAATTAATGCTTCTAGATGCATAACTAGATGCATCAGCCCATGGGGATCGAACAGTTCATCACTGAAAAAAAGTTTTAATTCATGGCACATCCCATTGCTTCTTTGGAATGAATCATGTTGGCACTCCAGTTTTTCACTAAGTATAGATAGTCATGGAATTATAACAGTGCTATTCCATTCCATGATTAAATTAATATATAAGTTCCTAATATGCAGATTCCACTGTAAGAAATTAAAAATCTTTACAGCAAGGAAGAAAAATACATTCACCATTTTGGGGTGGGGGTAGGAGGGATGTGCAAAAATCAACTGCTACAATAAAGGCTTATTTTTCCTCCAACAAAGCTATTTTTCTCCCGAGTGTTGTGCCTCCTTTGCAGCAGTGCTAATTATTTTCCAGAAAAATTAAGCTTCCTGACAAAATTTGACAAGTATTTAATGATTTGCATCCCACGGGCCAATAATCAACTGCCATAATTGTGAGAGGTGGTGCATTTTGGTAAGAGGAATAAGAAGACCACATACCACTTGGAAAATAAAAGTCTAAATGGGGTAGAGGAACAAAGGGATCTAGGGACACACATTCACAAATCATTAAAAGTAGCAATGCAAGTTAACAAGCAAACAAAACACTGGGGTTCATTTTTAAGAGGAACAGAATTGAAAAGCAAAGAAGTTATGTTAAACTTGTATGGAACCTTGGTTAGACCACACAGAGTACTGTGCACAGTTCTGGTCTCCATATCACAAAAAGGACATGCAGGCACTGGAGAAGGTGCAAACAAGATTTACGAGGATGATACCAGAACTGAGAGGTTATAACCATCAGGAAAGACTGAACAGGCTGGGGCTCTTTTCTCCATGAAAGAGAAGGCTGAGGGGTGACCCAATGCAGCTCTAAAATTATGAAGGGGTTCGATAGGGTAGAAGATGTTTCCACTTGTGGGACAGTCCAAAGCTAGGGATATATATATATAAAAAAATAAAAAATAATAAATCCAGTAACGAATTCAGGAGAAACTTCTTTACCCAGAGTGGAACTTGCTACCACATGGATTGCTGAGGTGAATAGCATAGATGCCTTTAAGGGGAAGCTAGATAAGTACATGACGGAGAAAGAAATTGAAGGATATGCAGATACGGTTAGATGAAGTAGGATGGGAGGAGGCTCGTGTGGAGCATAAGCACCGGCACAGACAATGTGGGCTGAATATCCTGTTTCTGTGCTGTAAATTCCATGTAATTGATACTGTACTTGTTGCTGGAGGACTTTTGTTCTCCACATCCCATTTGGCTTTGTTTCTTCTCTCCTGCTCCCTGCCAGCTCTCCCAATCCAGAAGGAATAGTTTGAAATCAGAAGTTGCAACACTTAACAATAAATTTTCACACACTGTAGACCGTTTGACCAGTTGAAATATTCAACTATTCCCCATTCTGCATTTTGTGAATAGAATAACTGTAGGAACAACTTGATTGGGAGTAAATGAAGTTCTAATGAAAGTTAGTTTCAACTTATTACAAGCACAAAGAGCACCTAAATATTTTCCATGCAATTTTTCTCCCATCTCCCTTGAAATCAAGTTGATTGCTTTTTCAAAATCTTATTAACAAGGCTGTAATGTTATTGTTGCCTTGTAATTCATGAATGATCCGCCCAGCTGGTAACAATATTGTTCCAGGATTCTATATAAAGTCAAGAAAAAAGAATGGGATGCCAAATTTGCAGTCAGCTGCTGTATGAAAACAAATACCATTCTTGGTGCTTCAACTACATACATCCCCTGTTTTGTTAATAGTTTTGTAACGGGACTGAATGTAAGATTTGCGGCAGCAGTTGAGAAGGAGAAGTGGAAACAGTTATGTTGCAGTGGAACGTCATGAAGGTGCAACATGATTTTCCGTACATTGTGTACAACAGACATAATTTGCACACATACAATCCATTACAAATCATTCCTTTAAGCTAACATATGCAAAAAGCAAAAACCTTTTCTCATCTTCAGAGGAAAGACTCATTGAAGTCTCTTCTGAATCTGATGCAATGAATTCATCCATACTGTCCTCATCAAAGTATCCCTAAACAAAGAGAGAGAGATTGATTATTCACTTTTAGGTGTAAAATTCCTTTTTGTTTAAAAACAAATACAAACGAACAATGGTCTACACACCATCACATGACTTTCCCTTCACTCCTCCAATAAATCATGAGTGGACTATATATCTTCAGTTCTTTTCAACCAGAAGCTGCTAGGTAGCCTAAGGTTATTTGGAAAAAAACCCAGAAGATGGATTTCATTTCTTTTTTAAAGCAGGAATAATTTGAATTTAAAAAGTCTGTTTTTCTCTGAAGAAAAAAATACATAAATTACACAGATACAGCATAATGCAGAAATTTAAAATGAAGAAACCCAGCTCCCATTAGGCCAAGGTGCAGCTGGTAGGAAATTTGATAATTCAAAAAGACTATATCTGAAGGGCAGGAATCCTAAATAGTATCTTTCATATAATCTTGCCATAGCAAAACATTAAGAGGCCAGTGTCTGTTGAATATTCAATTGTAAACAATTTTACAACACCAAGTTATAGTCCAGCAATTTTGTTTTAAATTCACAAGCTTTCGGAGGCTTCCTCCTTCGTCAGGTGAACGATGTGAAAATCGTTTTCACATCGTTCACCTGACGAAGGAGGAAGCCTCCGAAAGCTTGTGAATTTAAAACAAAATTGCTGGACTATAACTTGGTGTTGTAAAATTGTTTACAATTGTCAACCCCAGTCCATCACCGGCATCTCCACATCTTGAATATTCAAGGTAAAGGCTAAGAGCACTGCCAAACATTTTGTCCTGCTTGACACCCAGATTCAAGCTAATAAGATTAGTAAGTGTGAAGTTGCTTTATATGACTGTCTTGCAAACATCTTCCAAAGCAACAGATTTGGACGAAGCAGTGCAATTCATGTCTCTCGAATGGTCCTTAAAGAACAAAAGTCAGCTGTGAAAGGGGGGGGGTGCGGGGGGGAAAAAAGAGGAAAAAAAAGGTCCTCTTAGTGCAAATCACCTAATCTGTATCAGACACTTCTAGATTGGCCCAAAGCACCAGTTTTCAGACTACTAAATGGAACCACTCTGCTCCAAGGGGCAAGTTAAATTTTTTAATTCCAGGTCTCCATGGGTGGAAAGCGTTATTAAACTGAAAATGTCTTCCACCAGGTCAGAGTAAAGAACAAAAAAGTTAATTATACTTTGTATTGAATGTATTCCTTCCAATGCATCTTCCTCCTTTCCAGCTGGTAATACCAAATACTTAATTCATGAGCTGTTATTATGTTTAGCCATTTTAGACTCAAATTAGTTGAGTAGATTTACTGACAGTTTATTCCATCTGTATGGCAACACGAGGCATTCCATACATGGTGAAATGTTCTCTATCTTGACAGCAAGTCACACATCTGTTCTATTTGCTCTAATACTTACGAATACTTGGAAGTGTCCTTCAATAATCAGTTAAAGGTTGAATTAAATAGTGGCAACATTTTTTTGGCGAGAGAAGGCAACAGTTTAGGTGGCTTCTGGTTAGTTTCTAAAAGGTAAGAACTAAAAAAAAGCAAATTGCTTAGCTGTAGAAAATCATCCTGGGCTCTTGCACCATTAAAATGACAATGGTAATCAGAGACAAAGTAAAATGTATACGCGGTTCCCTTGGCATGTCCAAATTCTGGCATCATGGGTTTCTGCTATCAGATGCCCATTCAAAGATGTAGCAAACAGCCTCCCTTCTCCAACTCCTAAATAAAGCTAACTAGCTCCTGCTGCATCCTGCCACTATATCCTATATGCTAGCTAGGTTGTGGGCTGCCAACTTCATACTGCGTCCATGCATCAATGTTCATTGGTTATCTACACAGCCTAAAGTAATTTGAAACATGACCAATTAATTTTAATGCCGATTTCATCCTCCCCCCACACCAATGAGAAGGTTTTTTGGCTCATGTAAATAGTTTTGTTAAAAAAAAGTCTTAGTTTTGTGCACTGAAGAGATATATTATATATATATTTTTTAAAATCAGTCAAGGTTCTAGCTTCTGATCACTATCCAGTGGCCCCTGCTTGAAAGGCACGAGTGTAGCCAGACAGGACAGGATCAGGCTTGGCTGTGATACTCCCACTATCAAATAGCTGAGGGGGTGGCATCACAACAGACTCCAATCCTCAATGGCCACATTGGGCATGTAACATGGGGAGGAGAACAGCAACTTTTCTCATTAGATTATAAGGCATATCTAGACTATCTGCATTCTAACTGCAACGTGTTTTTTTTGAGGGTCGGGGAGAGGGCTTACTCTTCTTTCTTCTCCATATTGTGTTTTCTCCTTTCATGTTCATTAATCAATTAAGGTCTGTTTTACTTTTGAATATTTTAAACTTTTCGTAAATTCTGAATCACATTTCTAAAAAGGACGTTCAAATCATCTTGCCACATGGATCGCTGATGCTACTGTAAGTTCCCAAATTCCAACTCCTAATGATAGCAAATGCTTAAATTCTACATAGAATTTTTTCAAAAAATATTATGGATGTTACACAATATATTTCAACAGTTCTGTTACATGACTGCTGCAAAGCTACAGCAAGAATCATCCCAATCACTTGTGGCCAGAAGAGTTCAAGACTGGGTTAATTAAAATATATAAAATCCAATCGTTCGTCGTATAACTGCTAATTTTTTTTTACTTCTAACAAATTTCAGTTAAAATTGTCATACCAAAATGATGCTCAATATTTTTATTGAAGATCTTGAACATAGATAAGATTCACTATATTAATTTCCTGTACCTTGTTTTCTTTACTGATATAGTCCAACTGCAGGCACCAAGGGTGAGTCCATATCCTACTCAGCATCTGAAAATCTTGAAAGAGCCTTGTTCCTGTTTTTCCCCTTCCACCTTCATTACTAGCCCCTACACCTGAAAGTAAAGATTATGACCTTAAGAGATTTACATACTTCGTACATTTCTTTAAAAAGGCAAAAATGCTATTCTACCTGTGAACTGTAACGCAAGTGCTACTAACATCCCACTAACAGCTAAGCAAATCCTTATCTAATGTGTACATTAATCAGTGAACTGACAGTTTGGTTAAAAAAATCTCACCTTACATAATAGTGTGCAATATTCTGTTTACACAATCGAGAAGTTTCTTTTTAAAAAACAATGACTCAGATTATAATTTCATGAGAAAAATTAGGACAAAATCATATACTGTATTGATTGTAGCATTTCTGTAGTACAACATTCTTTTTAAAAAAAAATTCATTCATGAGCTGTGGGCATCGCTGGCAAGACCAGCATTTATTGCCCATCCGTAATTGCCCTGGAGAAGGTGATGGTGAACTGCCTTCTTGGACCGCTGCAGTTCGTGTGGTGAAGGTACACCCAGTGTTGTTAGTTAGGGAGTTCCAGGATTTTGACCCAGTGACGATGAAGGAACGGCGATATATTTCCAAGTCAGGATGGTGTGTGACTTGGAGGGTAACGTGCAGGTGGTGTTGTTCCCATGCGCCTGCTGCCCTTGTTCTTCTAGGTGGTAGAGGTCATGGGTTTGGGAGGTGCTGTTGAAGAAGCCTTGGCGAGCTGCTGCAGTGCATCTTGTAGATGGTACACACTACAGACACAGTACGCCAGTGGTGGATGGGGTGTCAATCAAGCGAGCTGCTTTGTCCTGAATGGTGTCGAGCTTCTTGGGTGTTGCTAGAGCTGCACTCATCCAGGCAAATGGAGTGTATTCCATCACACTCCTGACTTGTGAATGAGAAGGCAGCAGAGAAGCTGGTTATTACTCCAGAGACTTGGGCACAAAATCCAGGCCGACACTCTAGTGTAGCACTGAGGGAATGCTGCACTGTCGGAAGTTCCGTCTTTCCAATGAGATGTTTAACCAAGGCTCCGTCTGCCCTCTCAAGTGGACATAAAAGATCCCATGGCACTATTTCGAAGAGCAGGGAGTGCTCCCCAATGTCCTGGCCAATATTTATTCCTCAACTAACATCACTTATAAACAAATCAGCTGGTCATTATCACAATTTCTGTGTCCTATTTAATCTCAAACTGAGCTTTCAACCCCATATCCTCTCCATCACAAAGACAGCCTGATTCCACCTCTAATGTCACATGCCTCTGCCTTAGCTCATCTGCCACTAAAACTCTTCAGTGCTTTCCTGGCTAGCCTCCCATCCTCCAAGTTTGCAAACTTCAGCTCACCTAAAACTCCGCTGCCCATACCCAATTCTGCGCCAGGTCCTGCTCACCCATCACCACTGTCCTTGCTGACCTACATTGACACTCTTGTCTCCTAATTCCTCCAATTTAAAATACTATCCTCGTGCGTAACTCCCTTGCTTGATCGCTATTTTTTAATCTGATTATGCCTTGGTGAAATGCTTTGGAACTTTTTTTTCAACGTTAAAGGCACTTTATAAATGCAAGTAGTAGTTGTTGGTTTAACTTGTTTAGGATAACTGACTAAAGATAGACCAGATGCATGTACATATTGCTCATAATGGTGGCATGGAAAGTAAGCAAATGTGAGGTGTGGTAGATGTTGTAGATATAGATTTGTAGAAAGCATTAAAGTGCCACTTATGAGACTTGTGACAAAGACAGACCACATCCAGTCGTGAATGGTGGTGGACAATTAAAGAACTAACGGGAGGAGGAGGCTCTGTAAACATCCCCATCCTCAATGATGGCAGAATCCAGCACGTGAGTGCAAAAGACAAGGCTGAAGCATTTGCAACCATCTTCAGCCAGAAGCGCCGAGCGGATGATCCATCTCGGCCTCCTCCTGATATCCCCACCATCACAGAAGCCAGTCTTCAGCAAATTCGATTCACTCCACGTGATATCAAGAAACGGCTGAGTGCACTGGATACAGCAAAGGCTATGGGCCCAGACAACATCCCGGCTGTAGTGCTGAAGACTTGTGCTCCAGAACTAGCCGCACCTCTAGCCAAACTGTCCCAGTACAGCTACAACACTGGCATCTACCAGACAATATGGAAAATCGCCCAGGTACGTCCTGCCACAAAAAGCAGGACAAATCCAATCCGGCCAATTACCGCCCCATCAGTCTACTCTCAATCATCAGCAAAGTGATGGAAGGTGTTGTTGCCAGTGCTATCAAGCGGCACTTACTCACCAATAACCTGCTCACCGATGCTCAGTTTGAGTTCCACCAGGACCACTTGGCTCCAGATCTCATTACAACCTTGGTCCAAACATGGACAAAAGAGCTGAATTCCAGAGGTGAGGTGAGAGTGACTGCCCTTGATATCAAGATAGCATTTGACAGAGTGTGGCACCAAGGAGCCCTAGTAAAATTGAAGTCAATGGGAATCGGGGGGAAATCTCTCCAGTGGCTGGAGTCATACCTAGCACAAAGGAAGATGGTAGTGGAGGCCAATCATCTCAGCCCCAGGACATTGCTGCAGGAGCTCCTCAAGGCAGTGTCCTAGGCCCAACCATCTTCAGCTGCTTCATCAATGACCTTCCCTCCATCATAAGGTCAGAAATGGGCATGTTCGCTGGTGATTGCACAGTGTTCAGTTCCATTTGCAGCCCCTCAGATAATGAAGCAGTCTGTGCCTGCACGCAGCAAGACCTGGACAATACCCAAGCTTGGGCTGATAAGTGGAAAGTAACATTCACGCCAGACAAGTGCCAGGCAATGACCATCTCCAACAAGAGTCTAACCACCTCCCCTTGACATTCAACGACATTACCATCGCCGAATCTCCCACCATCAACATCCTGGGGGTCACCATTGACCAGAAACTTAACTGGACCAGCCACATAAATACCGTGGCTACAAGAGCAGGTCAGAGGCTGGGTATTCTGCGGTGAGTGACTCACCTCCTGACTCCCCAAAGCCTTTCCACCATCTACAAGGGACGGGTCAGGAGTGTGATGGAATACTCTCCACTTACCTGGATGAGCGCAGCTCCAACAACACTCAAGGAGCTCAACATCATCCAGGACAAAGCTTGATTGGCACTCCATCCACCACCCAATACATTCACTCCCTTCACCACTGGCACACCATGGCTGCAGTGTGTACCATCCACAGGATGCACTGCAGCAACTCATCAAGGCTTCCTTGACAGCCCCTCCCAAACCTGCAACCTCTACCACCGAGAAGGACAAGGGCAGCAGGCACATGGGAACAACACCACCTGCACGTTCCCCTCCTAGTCACACACCATCCTGACTTGGAAATATATCGCCGTTCCTTCATCGTCGCTGGGTCAAAATCCTGGAACTCCCTACCTAACAGCACTGTGGGAGAACCTTTACCACATGGACTGCAGCGGTTCAAGGCGGTGGCTCACCACCATCTTCTCAAGGGCAATTAGGGATGGGCAATAAATGCTGGCCTTGTCAGCGATGCCCACATCTCATGAACGAATAAAAAAAAGGCAAGAAAGTAGAGTGTAAGGCTGAATGTTTTTCAAGCTGGCAGAATGTGGGCAGTGGCAGACCCCAGGAATCTGTGCTAGGACCTCTCTTGTTTTCCATTTATACTAGTGATTTAGACAAGGGCACAAGTTTGCTGATACTACCAAAGTTGGGGGGGGGTGCTGGCAAACTGAGGAAGAATGCAGAAGATTTCAGAAGGAAAGGGTAGCTGAGTGAACAAATAGGTGAGGTGGTACATTTTGGGAGAAAAGTGAAATGAAGTACACCTTAAACGGCAAGATTAACAGTGTGGAGGAACAAAAATCTAGGTGTAGAAATAAAGATCTTTAAAAGTAGAAATGCTAGCAGAAAAGCCTTTAATAAGACAAATAAGATTCTGAGTTTTATATATAGGAGCTCTGAATATAGAATCAAGGAAGTAACATTGAAATTTCAAGACACTGGTTAGGCCACAGTTGAAGTACAGTCCCCATCATTCACACTGACCCATTTATCCTAGACAGCCGCCTATATTGGGCAAATGGTGCTAACCATTTGCCATTACCATAGGCATCAATTGCAAAGGCTATTTTGGGTAGTTTAAGCAGTTGTTTGAGTGTGATTGCCTGTCATCAAGTCCTTTCACATTACCCCAAGTGACAAAGCCTGCTGAAACTGAAGCTGCATTTACAGTACTTGCTGTAGTGGTGAAACTGACCAGACCGCTGCATACTTCTGCCCTATTCAGCTCTCCATTGCTGAATAAGGCAAAAAGCTTCCACCTTGCATTGCTTGTCTGTAGCCAGGAATATTTTCCTCAAATAACCTAAGGGCAGGAGTAGACCATACAGTCCCTCAACCCTACTCTGCCATTCAATAATATCATGGCTGATCTTCTACCTCAACTCCACTTTCCCACCCTATCCCCACATCCCTTGGTGCCCAAAAACTAAATAATTATAAGAAATAATATAGAAGCCCAGAAATCCCCTTAAGATCACCAAATTCAAACTGGCAGCGGGAGAGAAGTGGAGAGACTGCCTGCAAGAGGCCACTTCCAGACCGCTGCTTTGGAGAATCGCTTTCATGAGAATGAGAGAAAGGGCAGGGGGAGGAAGAGAATCTGAACTCAAATCCCAGAGCTGATAGTACTTAAACAACAATGAGTTAAATATAATTTCTGAAGTTAAGTCAAATGTCTGCTTGAAATTGATGTTTCCCGATACACTGGCCACCACGTATCACAGGCAAATAGCGTTTGCATGAGCACTCCCACTATAAAGGGTGGGAACTGTATTGCGTACATTTTTGGGCACTAAAATATAGGAAAGATATTAGAGCCATCGAAAGGATAGAGTGAAGATTCACTAGAAATATCAGGAATGAGAGATATAGTTATGAAACGCTCAAAAGAATAGGACAGAGAAAGCTACGGTGGGGGGGGGGGAACATACTAAAGGTTTTCAAAATTATCTCAAGGTTTTGAGACAGTAAATAGTGAAAGATTGCTACCAGTTGGTGAATTAGTAACAAAGGGGCACAAATTTAAGATTAGCATTGGAAGAACAAAGGGGGAAAGATCAAGAAATCTTTTCACACAGGGTTATTGGAACATGGAATGCTTTACCACAAGTGGCTATTGAGGCAAAAACTATAAAACAATTTAAAAGCAAATTTGATGAGTATTTAATGAACATAAAAAAAGAGAAAGAGCAGAGAAATAGGATTAAATCGATGAATTCATATCGAACAGCTAGCACTGGCACGTACATGCTGCGTTGAATGGTCAACTCCTGGGCTGAAATGGCTATGCTGTCACTTTTTTTGCTTGTTAATAATTTAAGTAAATGTAGCAGCAGACAAAGTTCACTACTTTTTTTATGCTGAATAGAGCATTTGCTTCCATTCTGTAAATACATAAACATAACTTAACCTAATTTAAAAAGGACAATATTGAAACTTTCAAATGTTTTTGCTACTTCTATTGTGATTTCCCTCCTTTTAAGACAACTATATTGGAATAGTTTATTCAAATTTGAGCTATACACGCACACTCATGCACACAGCGGGGCTGGATTTCCTCAGCGATTCCAGTGGATGCCCACCGTAACAACTCAGAATGAGCTGGGACCCAAACATGCCAGGTCCCAATGACTGCTGGAAAATCCCACTCAGCCTTGTAAGGGGTGATGCCTTTGCCTGCCCCTTACAAGGTCAGCTATGTCAGAGTTGGTGGGGCCAGGGTCACAATATCAGGAGTTCCCACTTCCCTACCCCATAAGGGGCCTAGCTTAAGACCGGAGGCACGTAGGCCATCAGATGAGAGTTCTTACCTCCAGAAAGGTGGAAGGCTCCAGCAGGAGGGATCCAGGCCAGGAGAATACAAACAGGGAAATATTTTTCTTTTAAACACAAATGGCCAAAGAGGGATCTCCAGGGCACCTTTCCCAGAGAGCTGGCAGGCACCAGATTTTATGCCAGCATCAGGCGACTGGGCACCCAAAATGCATTCATTGTGGAACAGGTGCCCTGAAACCCCATGCTAATGAGGTGCCCTTTCGGTGATCCCACAAATTTCAGCAGGCTAAGTGCTGGAGGGCATTGGCAGATGTAATCCTGGCGTGACTGCCGGGATCACAGCCCAGAGATTTTTAGCCCCAGTGTGCCTAATGAACCCAAAGATTAAATGGTTAGTTTAGTATAAACAATATTCTTATGTTAAGATAACCATTTAACAACATAAAACAAAAATATAGTTGGAAGGACTGTACAATGAAAAAAAATAAAAAATCCCAGCTAGCATCTCCCCTGCTGAATAAATCACACCATAGCACTAAAAGCAGGCCAGTTAGGCAACATAATGTTGTTTTGTACCGAACATCAAACATCTGGTTCAAATTCACCATGGTTCAACCCCTGTGTGCCATTAAAATGCACAATGATATCATAGCGTACGTGAATGAAAATGAAGTTCAACTTCATAATTATGAAACATCATTTAAGTAAAAGCCACAAGATGAATGCTCCATTGTAGTTCTTAAAGATTACTACGCAGATCCTGCTCAGTAGTTATTGTCCTCAAAGAGTTTTGTGAAGTGCTACACAAGTTATGCTGATTAGGTAATTGTGGCCACAGATTCAAAGTGTTCACTGATTGCACAAGTGTAAGCTTTTGGCTAATCAATTAAGTTTTAAAATCCATTTGTCACAAACAGACCATAACAAAATTATTGATAGGTATCTACCAACTTGGCAGTATTTTAATAACTGATAGAGTCAGCACCATTTTGCAGGAACCTAAAATTTAAGTTAAAAAATAGTTAAAGTGGAACAGTAACACCCCACTCCTTTCATATTAACACTACAAAGTACCATGGTCTCAGACAGGAGATATTGTATACAAATTCTACAACGGTACTAATCAATATCTGTTGTAATACTAAACACATTTATAATTTTCATCTCTTCACTCCTCAAATATTGGAGCACTGTTCTGAATCTAAAGATACACCAGTTTCTCGTGCCAGTTTACTTTGTGCCTCTGTTTTCCTGTAATTGTGATTCTGCCCTTCTTGCAGTATAATTGTTTTATGGGTCTCCCATTTGTACCTGGCCTTGTACTTTCTGTCTGCCTGTTAGACTTATTTCATTGTCTCTGCATATTTTACCCAATGTTTCCTCATTCCTCTTTTTTCTATACATTTCACACACTATTTATGCCTCCAACACGTACTGCTTTACATTTACACAGGAAGGTGCACTATGCTCTGTGAGCTGCTATTCTTGCTATTAAACACTCTGTTGTATTCATCGGCAAAATGTGCTGCTTAAAAAAAGCTTAACATGTTTATATCAGGATTTTTGTTTTATAGATGAACAGCAACAGGCCAGAATATAGCATGAATTTCTGTTTATTTAGGGTCATTCTGAAAGGACAAACTACAATGGCCTTTCTCATCCATAATTATGTTGTGATCTTGTAATTTGGCTCACCCGCTGTGCAGTTCAAGCAGAAGGTGGTAGTACTGATCTGCAGTCTGAGAGTTGTAGTCCACTACCTGGTTACGTCTCCGTATTGGCAGGGAAAACAAATGTAGTCTGCTGGAATACTGTGTCCAATTTTGGTCCCCTCACATGGTGGGTGATATAGAGGCCCTGGAAAAGGTTCAAAGGGCCACTAGGTTGATCCTTAGTTTAAAAGCCCTTAGTTTATTACGGTAGGCTTAGAGAGCTGGCTCTTTTTACTCTAGAAAAGCGCAGACTTCAGGGTGGTTTAATTTAAGTATTTCAAATGAAGGGACTAGACCCTGTCTCTGGACAGACCATTTGAACTAGATAGGTTCAGGAAAACAGGGGTGTCAGGAGGTTTGCCTTTATATGGCTCTCGGACACAGAATTTCTCCAAAGAAGCTGGAACACCCTGGTCCTTTTTGATGTGGATTGTCATATGATATGGGTTGTCATGGAGGCATCTTTTAACATTTAATATACAATTCAATGGGTAAACAGATTTTTTTCTTCAAAAGTGTATTTTTATTAAGTGTTTTTTACATTATTTTCAGCAGCGTAAAATTACTTGTGAAGGAAGAAAGTGGCAGATGAAATGTGAAGAAATTGAGAGATTTAGCTTCTGCTATTTGTCTGAGATTTGCAGCTTTGAAAAGAATTACTTTTGATTCATTTAGGTCAGTCAATTGATAATTTGATTAATAATTTAACACCCGAGTCCTCATTCAGGTAATCATTAACCGACATCCTATCCGCAGGAAGTGCGACATCCTAAAATGTGACGTCTTGTGACTGACAAAACTTTTAATTATATCGGTAAGCTTTCTAAACATGCAATGAAAACAGTATTAACTTTTAAACTGGCATCTCCTTTTCAGAAAAGGAAAATTTAGTTTTACTCAAATTCAGCTTCAATACAGTATATATAGAATCCACAATATACAAATCCCTATAACAGAATTTTTAGCATGACAAACTGGTACTTGTTATATACAGGATTGTCTACTTTAATACTCAACACAATGTCATTGCTCAATAGTGGTAAACATATATAGAATAAAAAAATGGAAAGAATGTAAAATAATTAGCTGTGAGTCAAAGTAGTTTGCAAAACAGCACATCTTCCACAGAACTGTTTTTCTGCTGTTGCAATAAATAACTAGCTTTCATGCCACTTATCACTCCTTTAAACACAATCAAAGAGAAGATAAATAAGCAAGAGACAAATTTCAGTATTGGACTTGCCAATAAAATCTTGAAAATGTTATGGTATCGACTTTGGTCTTCCTACTGCCCCATTGCACTTAAAAATGGGACCGTAGAACCAAAATTAAGCAGCTGGTAGAGGCATCGACACTGCTGAGTTGACGGCATCCAGATTTTGGACGGACATGCATCCTGGCGGTCAGAGCTTCCGCCTAAAACAGGCAGGAGCCATATGCCTAATTGCAGATGGAGTTAAATTAAGTCATTTGGACCCCGATGCCATTTTTGTCTCTGCCCTCCTGACTATTGCCAGTCCCTGCTACCACCCACCAACAATGGGCAGTACAAATCAGGGGGCAGCCTTTTGGAGCGATAGTTTAAAGGGATCCTCATCTGCTGTCAGGTAAATCTGGATGGGGCCTTGAGACATTTTTCTATCAATCGCTTATGGGTTCATCACCTTAATGGATCTGAAATTTATGCAGTTGCTGCTGTAGGTTCTGAATTCATGTTACTTGCTGCTCCAGCGTCGCTTCTTTCTGTTCCCACTGCTAAATCCACCTCCATTTTAAGCTCTGCTGCAGACCCTTAACAAGTGGCCTCACCATCCCACCAGATTTCCCACCTGCAAAATCAGTGAGTTGCTTATGGGGAGCATGTTTCACACTGGCAGTTCACCAATCACAATTATAATGAGGGCCAATCAATTGTGTCTCACGCTGACTCCTCCAGGCAGCCACCTGTCTGCCCACCGTATGCACATAAAAATCTCCTCCTGTAAATTTTTTAATTTAAAAAAGCTGACATTTCAATAAAAGACTGTCCAATATTTAAAAAGGTTTTCTATAAAACTTGGTGATAAACTGAAGACATAGTTCAAGGACGTTATTTCACAGCACACCAAGAACTCATGAAACTCGAACTGATAGCCAGCAATAGAAATATAATAGCTGTTGGATCTACACCCACATTCCACCATACCCTCTGCAATGTCTAGCCAGCAAGATGATCCAACTCCAAATTACCACACATCACTCTAATTCCTCTGTGACTCTGAAAACACCTAAGGTAGGGCATCATATTGTTCATCCTGGGGAACATATTTCTCTAATACAGCTCATTCATTTTAGAAACAGACATGATTCCCATTGTGAAATGTTTTGTTTAACATGTGGAAATGACCAGCACACACAACTATTCCCTATAGCTCTAAAACAAGCACTAGATGAAATCACAGCAGGTGTGGTGCTATTAAAGTCATGAATTGAAATTAGTTAAAATAAAATAAACCAACTTTTTGTCACATACCTGTAAAATGGTCAAGGTAATACTGATAAAGTTTGCATTGAATTGGCATCATCCTCACAGCAAGAACATACTCATGTTTCGGTGGCAAGAATTTTGTAAGTGCAGTGTAATCTTTTCGCTATTTGAGATGAAAATTAAGAAAAAAAATTAGTTTCACTTTTTAAAAAAAAATCAAGCAATTTAAACCTTGTTTTTTAAATTACCATTGGTTCTCAAATAGGTCAATTTGTGAGGGAAGAAGTGATATAAGCATCCAATCACTAAGGGAAACACACTTCTTCCATCTCACAGGAGAGTGCACCTTTACCAAACTAATCCAGAATCAGAGAAATGGAGGGTGCAGACAGACATGTATGGTTAGAGAAGATTACCCAAAAAGGATAGGGCAAGGGGGAGGGTTCTGAAAACAAGAGCAGAGGTCTTTTTAAGTTAATGCACTGGGACTCGGAGGCAACAACACTGAATGAAGATGGAAGTGATGAGTGTGGAATAGGGGTCAATTTAAGGAGTCCTAGAGCAGTTGAGACTTGTGATGGGAGGAGTCAAAAAAAAATTGAAAAATCCTCAGGTTGGTAAAAGTGTAGATGAGGGCTTCAGCAGCAGAGAAGACAAGTATGTACACTTTTCAAGCTGCGAAAAGGGTTACTGAGCAATGAAATCAAAACAATTTAATAACTATTGTACACACCTGAACACAGCCTGCTAACATTTCATATAAGATGTGGGCACGTTTCTTCATTACTCTCACATCTACCAAAGTGGAGTCCGCACACTGCCCATTTTGAATGGGATTCATGAATCGGTTTCTGAATTCCTTTATTGAACCAAGCAGGTTCTCTTTGATGAAATTCACCATACAGTGGTCTGGAGGAGAGATATTTCAAAGCTGGGTTAATGCAATTAAATAGAAGGCATATATCCAAACACATTCATACAAATAGCCCAAACGTATTCATGCATCAGTAGAGAACTTAAACATGATCATAACTCAAGAATTTTTCTATTTTTTCTTCCAGTGATACAAATATGAAAACGGTTACCCACAGAAAACAAAAACAAAACTTCCATTCTTGCTTTTAACATGCTTCTGTGATTCAGGAAGTTACCATCAATGAAATCAGAAAAGAAAATATTTACATGGGAGAATCATGATAAACAGTAGAAGTATTACTTACATTCTACTAGATTATTTTGTAACGGTGTTCCAGTGAGAATAATCCTCCGTTTTGTTCTAATAGAATTCATTGCCTTTGATATTGCTGAAGCTTCATTTTTAAGTATGTGGCCTTCATCACACACAACAAAGTCTGGACCTACAGGGGAAACCCAAACGATTTAAACTAATTTGTAAGATTTTATTTTAACCCCACAACCCTGTTGGAAATTGCTGTTTTAAACGTGTAACAAACCACCATAAAATGTTATAACCGCAGCATTTCTCTTTTGAGAAAGCAATGCTTAGAACACAAAACAAGTCAATATGTAGGGAAATTAATCAAGAACAGTTAATGAAAAAACCCTGTTGGATTAATTTTATATTTAAAAAAAAACTTATGCAATGTTTTATAAGCATTACAAATTCCTAGCATGTAATACTGGTAGATAGGGAGTCCTAAAGCTGCAACACAAAAATCAAAACATTCCAGGGCATCTGTATCACAGCTATGTTTACTTTAACTATACATAAATTTGGCCCTTTTATTCAATTTATAGAACTGTAGCTAGCAGTGCTAACCTGACTAGCAGGCCACCTGGTAAACAAATCATAAATTGAACCCTTTAAGTAAATATTATGTGACAGATAATGTGAAGCTGTAAGACTATTCCAGCAATGCATAAATAGGTTATCCACAACTCTATAAACATTATAACCGTAACAGAATAATTTGAAGTATTAACTTTATACACTTCTTAAAGAAATAGTTTTATGAACTGTTATATATTAAAATCACTGAATGGATCACAACATTCCATTTCAATATGCATTGAAAAGTCCTATCAATGGCAAAACTGATATTAAGTGTCAATAATTAACTGTACTACATATTAAACTTGTAGATAGTGCTGTGATAAGTTTGTTTTTTGATTTTAAATATCATGTAGCGTTAGCTACTAAAACAGCAGCAGCAACACAGTACAGAGCTAAAACCAAAAACAAGCGGTCTGTGTGTAGTTACAGACTTTGGCCACTGAGTGTCACTGTAGAGCACCCTGTTTGTCACAGCCAACAGCCATATTGAACCAGGTAAGTTTTCAGGTTTTTAAATTAACTTTTTCATAAGTTTTCATTGGCCCCAACAGATCCTCGAACTGCCTATCGACTCACCCCATTTGCTATACTCCTACTGAATTGTCCCATCATTCCTAAAGGCAATTACAGGAGGTATTGCTCGCTTATGTCTCTCAATTGTAATTATTGCTGTTTGGTGCTTCACAACTGCTTCTCAGCAACTTCTGACCAACAGGTGTTTTATGCATCACAACCCCCCCCCCCCCCCCCAACCCTCCCCACCACTCCAGGAAATGGAAATCAAAGTTCCATTTAAATTACGTTGTAAGTGGAAAACAAAAGTTGTGTGCAACACAAGTTTACTGCTGGAGGACCACCATAAAATGTCTGTTCCCAAGCAGTCTTTAAACATAAAGCCCAATGCAAAGAACACTGTACAGTCTACTCCTGATAATTCAGGTGCATTTTACACTAAAAGGTAAATTATTCAATAATTTGAATCAAGCAACAATCAAATGGTAATTTAGTGTCAAATCAGATAAATTGAATTAAGCAACTTTTAATTAAGAGTAGATAGACTGTCTCTTGGTTGCAGTAAGGACAGATCTCTCCATAATATCTAGAAATTATTGGTCAATTCAGCAGAGTTTATCTTCCCTTTAAAACGGATAGCTTCAATCCTTTCACAGCTTTACAATATAGCATCTCCATCAAAATGTCAAAAATCTAATTTCTCTAATTAGAACACAGAATTTTAGTTCTGCTTAAGCTCTAAATATGGACTTCCTTCTCTCTACATCCTCACTACATTGGAAGAAAAACTCAATGCATCATTTCCTAACTAATTCTTTTCCAGAATCTCACCTAATCATTACTACTTGATTTTCTATGTTTTCTCTCCCACTCTTAGTGACTTGCACTAGGTTCCTCAATTAAAATGACTAACTTTTCATTGTTCTAACATGCAAACTATAATGTACTTTTTGAAGGTTAGTGAAAAAAATCTACAACTGTTGAAAAGTGTCTACATCCGATTTGTTAAAAGTCAGGGCAGCAGGTCATTTTAAAGCTACTAGCTGATCTGTATAAGTTCCAAATTAGGTGGACTAACATCAGTTTCTAGAATTTCTGTTTACACTCCAAAAGTCTTTGTCTCCTTAATCCCACAGCAACTATCTTTCCATAGTTAGGAATTCTCATGCAAATAAGTAAAGTTGCACTCCTTTTCCATTATCCTGCCATAAATGGATCCTTTTGACTCTGGCCTTTTTTGCAACCCCCCCACAACTGATGGTAGAGCCTTCAGCCACCTTAACTGCACAGAAATCTCCTTCCTAAACCCTTTCACTTCTCCAATTCTTGCTCTTCCTTGAAAAACCTTCTTAAAGCACATCTTTTTAATGTGGCTATCTGTCATCCCTGCTGATTTCTCCATCCATGATTCAGCATGAAATTCCTTGTCTTTCCATTGAAGTGCCTTGGATTTTTTTTTAACATTACAGGCACTATATAAATGCAAGTTGTTTGCTGCCATCTACTGGTGCAGCACACTTTTTCAGCACAGTTACAATAATTACTTAGCAGTATTTCAATGAACATTTGCAAGCCCATCTTAGAATCATAGAAAGGTTACAGCACAGAAGGAGACCATTTGGCCTATCGAGTTCATGCCGGCTCTATGCATGAGCAATCCAGCTAGTCCCACACCCACACCTCATTACCGTAGCCCTGCAAATTTTTTCTTTTCAAGTACTTATCCAATTCCCTTTTGAAGGCCATGATTGAATCTGCCTCCACCACCCACTCTGGCAGTGCATTCCAGATTCTAACCACTCCCTTCTTGGGAATAAGTTGTGAGGAGGAAAAGTATATAACTAATACTTTTAGATCACAGTGGTAAAACTTCAATACTTGGATGATAGTTTCTAATGCAATAAAGACTCCTGAAGAGTTTTCCCATTTCTAACCTGGCTTTGTGTTGCTACCAAATAGAATTGATTTTTTTTTAAAATTAATAAAATTGTAAAATCTATTATAGAATACAGGTGGTTTATACAAAATAAATCACACACATCATGAAAGTCTGGTGCAAGCCATTTATTTTACTCCCCACCACATCTGCTCTATGGAATAAATATCAGCACATGCACAAAATAGTTCATTTTGTCAGTGAGAAAAGGAGTTGGTATCGTGATGGGAGGGTATCGAAGAAATCCCATTGTTCAGCATGAGGGTGGTAAGAGAAAGGAGGAACATTTCTTACAGGGCAACTTCTAACCTCTTAAACCAAGCAGCATGTTACAATATATCACGTGCTATACAGGGAAGATTCTAGACATTGGCTCATTACTTTTATGCTTCATACCCAAGAAAAATAAAAAGACATTTCAACGTTATGACATGAAACTAATCTACAGGACAAACTGAACAAGTTACAGACCACTACTGGATTCATACCACTCCTGGTACTGCAAAAAACAAATGATTTTATATTTATATAGCACTTTTCACACCCTCAGAACGATCTAAAGCACTTCACAGCCAATTAATTACTTTTGATCAGAAGCAAAATACTGCAGATGCTGGAAATCAAATAAAAACAGAAAATGCTGGAAATACTCAGCAAATCAGGCAGCATCTATAGGGAAAGAAACAGAGTTAAGTTCTTCAAAATTACTTTTGAAGTGTAGTCACTGTTTTGTAGGCAAACACAGCAGCCCAATTTGCTGACAGCAAGGCCCCACAAATGACAGAGAGATAATGTTTTGGTGGTGTTGGTTGAGGGATAAATGTTGGCCAGGACAAGCCTTCAAGAGTGTTTCAGCACAGATAATATAGGGGGTATCGTCCCAGTGCCTTGATGTGAAAGCTTTACCCACAAATGTCTTTTCCCCCACCCCCCCCAGGTTTTCTGTTCTCCCCTTTGCTTCAGTTCCCAACTGGGGAGGGATAGGTTTACCTAACTACATTTCCTTGTCAAGTCAACCAAAACACCATCTTACTCTGGGGGCATGTTACTTCAACACACCCCTCACCCAAAAGCATATGCAGAACAACAGGAAAACAACAAGATTTATGGAAATATCACATCCTTCCCTTTTAGACAATCCCTTTAAGGTACAAGTTCTTTACCTCACTTGTATGCAAATTAGGAGGTCAAAAGCATTTTAAAGTGCCATCTGCTTTATGTGAAACCATGCTGTCTTTGCAGGATAGGTTTAGAAAAGATATTTGCCACCACTAGCCCCTTAAATTCAGTAACTGTCCAACATTCCCACTCAGGTTTTCATTTGCCTTATCTCACCCATGTACATTTAAATTCAAAATAAAGTGGACAAATTAAATCAAAATTAAATCAAGTGTTTTTCCACCTTCATTTTTTAAATATAGGCAAGAGGAAAATTTGAGACGATAAACCAAAACCACAGAAAGCAAGATGCAGAGGTCAAGTGGACCAGCAGTGACCACATATTTTCATTGTCTAATTCTGTTGATTAACTGGCTGTTAATGAATAAATGAAGCCTGCTTTAATTAAAGTATGCTTCATTTATTCAGCGTCATCTACATTTGCTGTCTTCATAATCTCAAAACAGTCAATGGAAAGACTCTGAAGGGTATGGAAGAACAGAGATCTAGGGATTCAAATATATAATTCTCTAAAAGTGAGAGTATGGTAGATAAAGCCATAATAAAAGCTAACAGCATTTTGGGTTTTAGAAATAGATGCATAGAGTATAAGAGTAAAAAGTAATGATAAATGTATACAAAATATTGGTTAGACACAGCTAAAGTAGTGGGTGGACTGAGTGAATGCGTGTAAGGCAATGATGAACCAGGAACCAACGTAAGTCAGCGAGTCCACGGGTGATGGGTGGGACTTGGTGCGGGATAGGTTACAGGCAGAGTTTTGAATGAGCTGAAGTTTACAGGGGTTAGAAGATGGGAGGTCAGCCAGGTGGGCATTGGAATGAATGAGTCTGAAGGCGACAAAGCCATGGATGAGGGCTTCGGTGGCAAATGGGCTGGGGCAGGGACAGTCGTAGGCAATGTTATGGAGGTGGAAGGAGGAGGTCTTTGTGATGGAGAGGATATGGGGTCAGAAACTCAGCTCAGAGTCAAATAGGATACTGAGGTTGCAAACAGTCTGGTTCAGCCTGAGACAATGGCAGGAGAGGGGGACTCAATCGGTGGTAAGGGCATGGAGTTTGTGGTAGGGCTGAAGACGATAGCTTCAGTTTTCTCAATATTTAGCCGGAGGAAATCATGACTCAACTGGATGTCAGACAAGCTGTCTGCCAGAGTCAGTGGAGCGGTTGAGAGAGCTGGTTGTTATCAGCATACACGTGAAAGCTGATCCCATCTCTGTGGGTGATGTTGCCAAGGGGCACCATGTAGATGAGGAAAAGAAGGGGACCAAGGATAGATCATTGGGGGACTCCAAAGGTAATGGCATGGGTGTTGCTTTTCTTCTCTCCAACAGCAGCAATGAAGCCATTTTAATCTGATTAACATCCTGGCTGAGATGAAATAACTTAGCACAGACTATGTATTGAATCAGGGACTTTTCTCCTCTATAAAGCTCAGCTACTCACTGAATAAACCTGTTGAGTAATCAGGGCAGTTACTAGTTCATTTAGAAGACTTCAAAAACTAAACCAAACATTTTCAAAAAGATTTTCTAAAAAACTAAACATTTTCAAAAAAATTAGCCGTCCTTTATCTAACAGCTTTAGTATACAGAGGAAAGTAATCACAGCAATCAAGTTTAAACAGACCAATTTCTTAAGAGTTCAAAGTTTTGGAATAAACAGCCTTTTTTGCAAAGTCAAAACTTCAAGATAAGAACCTGCTGACTTTTCAATTTTTGGGAGATGAAGAGGTCACAAAAAAGCTGCTGCAAGCTGGCAACCATTTGCAATTACAAGTTAATTAACATTAACCTCCTTCCCCACTATGACCACTGGCAAACTAGGTTAGGTTACTTGTTCAATATTTTAAGCTTTACAGCATCATGTTTTCCAGGCTATCTCAAACAATTTATTGTGCCAACTTTTTTCTTTTCATTTCCTATGAACTGTAATGAGGTCAGATAGATAGCGTCCCTGATGTGTGGCTGAGAAAGGTTGTTACAGCAACTTGGTAAGTAAACAGATATATACTACAATCTCTTAAGCTACTCAAGTGTTCTTGGGAGGGAAAATAAAATCATGCACATTATCCAAGTAATTCAGATTTTAACGTTCAAAGTAAATATTCAAAAACAAGACAGCACACCATGACTGCAGAATTAGAACTCATTAGAAATGGGTATTTGATGTGAGGTACAAAGTAACATTATATAGATTCAAATTTAACCCTGCGAATTTTCTTTTTAATTCTGTGTCGAACTAGATGTTAATAATCATCTCTGACAAAACCATTAGTTCACGAAACATACACAAGAGCAGGGTCTATAGAACTTGTTGGAGTGAACACTTGACTTTGGGTGATTGTTTGGTTGAGATCTGTAATTATGCTATTGAGAGGACACAGTTATTGTAAAAATGATACTTAAAACGAAAGCCCAAAGAATTGAGGCTTTTTTTGGTTGCAACTTTCATGCAAACATATTGAAAATTTGGTAACCGCAACAATCAAAATGGCAGTAATAGCTTTCTTTAACACTTGCAGATACATCCTTGACTGGTAGAGTTTAAGTCAGGAGTCACAACTACTCCACACTATTGCATAAGGGCAGCATTCAATCAACCTAAAAGGTGCCAATTTCACAAATCAGTTTATTTAAATTAGCATTTTTTTAAAAACTAAAAGACAATCCTTAGTTAGAAGACAATCCTTAGTTGGACTAAGAACAAATGTGTATCAATATATAAGCAGCAGTTATGGTCCCGAAAGCACAGCCTTTGGATTTCCTTTAATGATCTCCTGACCTCAATGGAGACAACTCTAGTGAGGCACCAGGTAGATCTGCAGCTGACAGAAGAGTGAGGAGTGGGAACTCCAAAAGGGAAGGCCAATCAACCAACACTTCTGTGCATCCCATATGGACCAGTTCACAATTGCAGAAGCATAGATGTAGCTAGGGAAGGAGGTCAGTCAAGCACTGGTGAAGTGGATTGCAAACAGGAGAGTTCTTCTATTTTTAAAATATTTTTCTCTCTTTTAAAAGGCAATTAAAAAAAAATAACAGGAGCTGTTTAGTGTCAACAGTTAGCATTAAAACTGCCATCTTACCAGTTCCTAATTAGCATTCATTATTGCATGGTGGTGAGTGTATTATGTTAAAGAGACACTATCCCTAATAATTTGCCCATTGATATCTTGGGTAATTCACTTCTAGTATAATGCCTGAACTATGTTAAGAACATTACAAGGGCAGATGCAAGGTTTTAGGAAGCCTCATCTGACAGCACAAAACTAATCAGCCTCAATAGTAGCACAATATGCCAAATCCTGTGCAGCAGTGGAGCTGGTCACTTACTTGCACAAATAGACTTAGCAGTGCATCATATCTAAATGGGCATTGATATGAATCCCAGGATACTGAAGGAGGGTGGAGAGGAGATAGCAGATGCACTAACCATAATGCTTCAAAAATCGTTAGATACAGGAATTCTGCCCAAGGACTGGAGGGTGGTAAATATTACGTATGCTTCCCCTCCCCACTGCAGCGGTGATTTTCCAAATGCAGGCAGGAATACTGCTAGGAGATCTCCAATAAAATTTAAATTAACATGCCAAATCCGCTGGGGTCAGTGGCGCATTCATCAGGCAGGCAGATAACCCGCTCCGCCAACCTATCATCGACATTGCCGCATTAACATCTAGGCTCATGATACAAAGATAGGTGGAAAGTGATACAAAGATAGGTGGAAAAGCAAGTTGCAAGGAGGACACAAAGTGTCTGCAAAGGGATATTGACAGGTTAAGCGAATGGGCAAAAATATGGCACATGGAATATAATGTGGGAAAATGTGAAGTCATCCATTTTAGGAGGAAAAATAAAAAACCAAAATATTATTTGAATGGAGAAAAACTACAAAATGCTGCGATACAGAGGGATCTGGGTGTCCTCATACATGAAACACAAAAAGTAAACATACAGGTGCAGCAGGTAATCCGGAAGACAAATGGAATATTAGCCTTTACTTCTAGGGGGATGGAGTATAAAAGCAGGGAAGTCATGCTACAACTGTACAGGGTGCTGGTGAGACCACACCTGGAGTGCTGCGTACAGTTCTGGTGTCCTTATTTAAGGAAGGATATACTTGCATTGGAGGCGGTTCAGAGAAGGTTCACTAGGTTGATTCGGGAATGGAAGGGTCGTCTTATGGAGGAAAGATTGAACAGGTTGGGTCTACACTCATTGGATTTTAGAAGAAAGAGAGATCTTGTTGAAACATACAAGATTCTGAGGGGACTCGATAGGGTAGATGCTGAGAGGATGTTACCCCTCATGGGGGAATCTAAAACTAGGGGGCATAGTCTCAGCATAAGGGGTCACCTGTTTTAAGATGGAAATGAGGAGGAATTTCTTCTCCCGGGAGGGTTGTGAATCTTTGGAATTCTTTACCCCAAAAAGCTGTGGCGGCTGAGTCACTGAATACATTCAAGGCTGAGATAGACAAATTTTTGATCAGCAAGGGAGTCAAAGGATATGGGGAAAAGGCAGGAAAGTGGAGTTGAGGTAAAAATCAGATCAGCCTTGATCTCATTAAATGGCAGAGCAGGCTCGATAGGCCAAATGGCCTTCTCCTGCTCCTATCTCTTACGGTCTTATGGTCTCATCTCTCAAACGCTTCAGCCAAAAAAAAATTCCATTTATCCTACAATTGATACTGTAGTAAGGCAGGTTGGAGGATGCAGTTTTAGATGGGCAGGAGCATTATATCATGTCACAAACAAAGCATTAATCTACTGCTAAAATGCAGGTCTATGCATCTTTAAGGCTACCTGGTGCAATTGCTCTGAAGTTGAAAACAATTACAAGTTAATTGCTCATAGCTGACTCTTAAGTTAGAAACCAGACTGGAGTTTCTTTATATATTTGTTGCAAGCATGACTCCTAACCATTAGAAAGTATTTTTTATGTGTTATTCAGGTCAATAAGCTTTTTGTATTAAGTATAACCCAGAAATTTGCATGCGTGACAATGTGAAGGACACAGATACACATAACATTCACAAATGCTTGCCACTGGATTGCCATCTAATTATGGGCAGGTTCAAAGCTAAGTCTAATTTTAACATTACTGTCCTATATGGGACTCCCCAACATCAAGACATATCTGTGCCCAGCGTGGTAAAGTTGACTCTTGAACATGCACAGTTGTTCCAGCACAGTATAAAAAGGGGGAGATTTCAGTGTAATGGAAACCAAATATGCTGTCAAGTGGTTCTGCAAAGTAAATAGGAAATCAAGTGACTTACTCTTCAAATCCCCCCACTATCTAAATAAGGGGGAAAGGAGAAAGAAGAGTGAATGGCCTCCAATTTATGTGGCATAGTGTGTTGGAGCAAAAAGTCACACAAAGAACAAAATTTAACATAGTTGCAAGGAGGCGTTAAAAAGAAATTAACCTGTGAATATTGCCAAATTTTTCAAAGGCATGACAAACCTACACAGTAGCGAGAACTTCACCGCTGGGGACAATGTTGGGAAGTCAGATGAATGTAATTGAACAGCAAACCATTAAACTGCTCAGACGGCACTAGAGGTTGCGATGGGAAGTAAATGATCATAAGCAGCTTTCCTTGGATTGTACCTGAACTTGTCTTCTGGCACCAAACTTGGGTAGTCATGAAGTGGATCTGCTTTAGTTGGATTTTTTTAAATTTTGGAATTGAAAACAAAATTACATTTGCAGGTGCAGTGAATATGTATCATTCATGGTACACCTTATTTGTTAGTAACCCAGACCAAGGAAACAAGTTAACATGTGCCCAGTCAGCTACAGTTATAAGAAAATCAATGACGTGATTGGGTACAACATTCCATATGTTTCCACAATTTGTGGCTATCTAGAAAGGATTACCTCTAAATTGCTCAAAGACCAGAGTACTTTGAAACCCAGCTGCTTTATTATAGTGAACAACTGGAAAAATAATGTGTTGGCAGTATGCTTGCTAAGACTAATCTCAATATTATATCTGCATTCAAAGCTAAGCCCTACTTGGTTACTTGTACCACCACTCAATCAACACAAACGTGGTTCTTGGACAGATTAATAGGCTCTCCCCTCTCAATTTATACAAGCATGAAACAGTACAGAGACCGTAAAACTGCCAAGATAATAAAAGCCAATCCAAAACTGATTCTACAAAAGAAAGCACACACTTATCCTTGGTCTAAAAGTAATACCATATTTTTGTTCAATTTCCATTGCATTACCATATAACATCAGTAATTTATAATGAAATATAGTATCTACTCGATATATCTTACAGAACTTTGATAATCTTAAAATAAAACATTTTAAACCACTTTTAATCGTTAAGTGCTAACTTCCATTAACAGTTCTAAAAATGGTGTACAATGATAATATCCATAACATCATTGGCTATTGCAAATTCATCACAACGTTTTCAAAAGGCACAGAATCTATAAAAATGAAACACATCTCACCAGGGTTTACTAAAGTCCTCTGGAATATTTCTTTCATCTTCCTGCTTTTCACATTCCTGCCTTGTGCAAGATTACGGTACATTTCATAACCTAGAATCATGACACCCCCATCTTCCATCCATCTTTCAAGCATGTAGGACCGTTCCTGAGGACGTTTAACTGTTGCTAATTCATTTACCTTTAGAACAGAAAATAACACTCATTGAACTATATTTCTAAATACCAGTCACAACACAAATGATTCAAGGGTTTAAAATACTGAAGGATGTAAAACAAATTTTCAACTAACATTTTCTAACAGCAAAGAAGAAATTCCTAAAGGATGTCTTCATAAATGAGCTACATGGGATATATCATCAAACACATCCTCGTTTGTGCAGCAGCATTATATCATGACAACAGTCACCTTGGTAACGGTCTGTTCAATGAGTCTGGAACGTCAAGGTTTCCAGTATCACAGCTTATGTGTCATCTCACAATATACTATTAAAGCACAATGGTTCTGTTTTGTGTTGAGAGGCAGACCCTCTGTTTCAGGAATTATTGATATCCCAAAACGAACAAATTATTCAGGGCATTTCCTATACTCGTAAGTAGGGAATATTATGGCATTATTAATTTTTGTGCACCTTAAGCCAAATCAGAAAGAAATGCTCCTAGCAGAGGCTTTTTACCCACTAAACTTTGTAAACATTGGCCAGTTTATTGACTAGAACAAGCTAGAAGCATAACGGGTTACTCTAACAACTTCACTAATAGTCTTTTGGAGCTCAAACTTCAATTATATTTTACACTGGAACACTAAACAATCAAAAGTAGCGAAATCCAAGGCTACGCTATTTTTGTAACAGAAACAAGAACTGCTGTGAAACTGAATGGCCCGAGTCTGTGTTGTAGTTCTATGTAAAAGTTAAGCAGTACTCATTACAGAGGACTGGGATAATGTAACATCTATGGAAGACTGAAAGAATTCTACACAAGTGTCCAATGGCAATCTTAAACAATTTTCCTCTTCTTCACCCAAAGAAAACATATTAAATAAAAAAGGTAAAGTGATCTGAGGTAGAGTAACCTGCTCAGTAATATCAGGCGATCATCTCCAATAGACACTAGTTCAATTCTAATTGGCCAGTTACAAGAAGATCTTGGGAGCTTGTTTTACTCCTCATTTTTGCAATATTAAAAATAAATTTTGAAACCCAGGAAATTGTCTCTTTAACGTCCTTTAAAAATGTGCATCTCTTATCTGTAATATCTGCAATGGTGACTTGATTTATAGGATTTCTGTCTATTACCTACAACAATCTGATGCATATTTAAACATCTGTTATTTGTTTAAAGAAATTGAAAGCAATTTAACAAGTAGCCTGGTTACTCTAACAGAAGTTCCCTGCAGTATAGTTAAATTGTTGTAGTAGACAGGAAAAGCAATCAGGTACTAAAGCCTTTCAAAATGCTGAAATAAAAGGAAATGTGAAAGATATAAGAATCTAATGTTAACAATTTGAAGAAAAATTAACTTTTGCAAAAATAGCTATACCAAATTATAATTAATTTAGCTCTATCATTTTACACAGCCAAAAAAAAACCCAACGGTATCTTAAGAATCACTATCAAGCTCAAAAAAATCCATACACCTTCCAAGTCAAAATTTTTATAACCAACTCGTAGTTTAAAATTTTGAATCATTACTAGTTAATGCAATATGAATTGTTTTATAAGCACCCAATAATCAATCTAAACGGACAGCTTAAAATTTCCATCACAAGTACCCTAAATAAACCAGTCACCAAAAATACAAACTTGGTTTGTAACAGAACAAAAATACTATTTTAATAAGATTGAAATGGTCACTCAATGTTTGCTCTCCATCTTCAGAGTTGAGTAGGACTGAAGAGACTGGCGGTGCTAATGATCAAGTCGTGCATGCAGATTGGGAGGGAGGGGTGGGGTGTAGAGCTGGAGTACCTGGAACAGGCATGGGAGGTTTGAGTGGAGGCCAAGCCCAGTAGGAAGGAGAGCTGGGCAGTGAGTAAAGTGATAGACGATTAACTGGGGGTGGGGGGGAAGGGAGTTGGAAAGAGAGAAAAGAGAACTGGGAACTACTAACAACAGTCAAAAATTGGTTGAGAATTTATTTTCCCCAACAATCCGATTGATCCACACCAGTAAGTAACGTTAGAGGCTCCTTACAATCCCAAAGTTTTCGAATATATATTTACATTTGTACTAATTAGAAGCAATCAGCATTTACTTACTTCATGTTGGCTCAGAATTCTCTCTCATTATAACTATTCTAAATTATTTTGAACAATTGTCGATTTCAAAAGTTTCATCCTGGTTTTCAAATTACTATGACCTCGCCCCATCCTAAATTAGGAATTTCCTGCTGCCTCAAGTCCCTGTATCCTCAGTTCTTCTAACACTGGACTTCTCACCCCAGTTGGAAAAGTTAGACATGACAAATCACGAGAAGATGATGATCAGGCATGTACAGTGTGGCATGGCTGTAGGTTAATAGATCACAGGGATCAAAAGAGAATCAAGTTAAACCAGATTCTAGCAGGACTCATCACACATTTTAATCCAATGTATTGATATCCAGTCTATAAACCACTACACAAGAAAAACTCAAAGCTCCAAAAAGCATTTAGCCAAACAGGTACACAATACCTCTAAACTTTCATCATCAGCCAGTCCAACCTGCCATTTTGAAAATTCGTTGATCCAATTAAGAACTGTGTTAAGTGGGCAAACGATTAAAGCAGTACTGAAGTCTAGCTTCTCCGACAACAGCATGGTGTGTAAGAAGGTCACCACCTGCAATCAAAACATGAAAAACTGCACCTTAGAAGTTCACTTTTATTCATTATAGTTTTTATCCATTTTCCTTTTCAAGCACTTGGTCTAAATGCACAAAAAGGCAAAGCAGAACAGAAAATTAATCCCAGAGCTCATGTTCACTGCCTAAGCTGATAATGCGTTAAAATTATTTTTACCTAACTGCAGAGTACAGTTGCAGTTTTGAAGTCATTGGTAATAACTTCCAAGTAAAATAAGACAGACAGTAAAAAGAATTCAGGAAAAAGGATGAATTTAAAAAAAAAATCAAAAAACCATGAATAAACTAAAAATGCTGAGATGACTCTGGGCCTAAGCACATTATATTATTGGTAAAGTCCCTCTCACAGGAAATATAATGCAATTGTATTATGAAACTGGAGATTTGAGAGGAATACATATAAAAGTACAAGTCTGCACTTAACGTACAAGTTTTAGTTAAGAATTTGAATAAGACTTGTTATTTAAATACCTTATTGCGGTACCGCAGTGAAATCGAGGATTCACAAATGCCAAAATAAAACAAAGTTAAAAATCAATTTGACTGGTAGCATTTCTGGAAGCCCACCTAAGTACACATTAGTTCAATGAACAATTCAGTTAAATGCATTCTTCTGCAGAATCCAAAGTCCTTTGTCATTAACTCAATGTTAAATATTCAGGTTAAATATACATGTCACTTAAGTGCAAAAAATTCAGTTTTGAAAGGAACGGACAGACTCGTGCTTCATCAGCTCAGATCCTGTACAGACAAAAAGTACTGTATTTCACACTGCAAATGCAAAGTGATCACAGTTAATTGCTTCAGACATGCCTACCCGTGGTGTTGATAAGCCTGGGTGACAGCGCATGGCAAGATGTATTGCAACGTTTCTGGACAATTGCTTGAGAAGTGGGTGCTGACACTGACATCCTAGTTTAAATGTAGACCATATTAAATTTCAGATTGTACAAATGAGCAAAAAGGTTCTTTCCTGTAAACTGCAATTGATTGAACTGTTCAACTCTAACGTTATATCTGAAGTTAATTGTGTTATGTGCATTTTCCATTGTCGCCCCATCCCCCACTCTTCATGTCAAAAAGATGACCTTATTCAAAACAGGTGATCAGTTCCACATAACTGATGGAATTAATGCTGTTCTCTCCCCTTTCATCTGATGCTTCAATACAGCACTCATGTCAGGAGGCAGAGAGAAACCACCATTTCAATAGTGAACTGAGGGTTGTTCTGAATAAACTTGGCTGATTTGCCACAAACCAACAATGTGTTGCCTGTATTTTTTGGGAAAAAAATCATTAAAGGGGTCTTTCTGCCTCATCTTTGCTGCTCTACTTAAGAGTCTGTCTTGCTGCCCCCTTCATTGCTCCTCTCTTTAGCTGACTGCTCCTAGCGTACTTGCCAAAAAACAGCCCTCTGGTGTCTTGTTTAGCTTTTAAAATAAAAGGCATTTTGACTCAGTTTTCTTCATCTGAGACCTATTCATTGCACTGTTCTGCATTTCTATACTCTGTATGCAAAAATAAAGCACTTGGTTTCATACCCGTCATGCTTATAAACATCTACCCACTGAAGCAGCGCATACTGATCTCAATACCAGATTGGATGAACGCATAACCTGGTTTAGTGCGCATTTTCAGCAAGCAAAAATGCAATGCATTTAAGTAGGCAAAACTGAAGTCTTTTTTTTTTGCTTAGCTGCAAGGTGATGTGCACCCTTAGAAACGTTATTACAGAAGCTTCATGTAAATGCCAGATTGTAAAACCTTGAACCCACAGCATTGTATTAGTAATTAGTCATTCTTATGTATTTTGTACTTTCACCAGGAATTGAAAAAGAAAGCTTTTTTAAAAAAAAACAAGTTGAAGCTTTTTGCAGGCTAGACACTCACCTGTAGTGTCTTTCCAAGTCCCATGCAGTGTGCCAAAATGCACCCAGAGCCAGTCTCTTTTAATGCCTTGCTCACTGACTCACAGCAACAGTCCCACATGAATTGCACACCTGCACAGATGAACATTTATTTTTAATTCAGAAAAATCTATAATAATCTGAAATGAAAACAGCAAGGTTGTATTTTGATGATGGAAAAAGTACACTTTAATAGGTTACAAAGGCAGTTAGATATGTGATTCTTATTTTCGATGGGTCATACACACGAGCTCATACACTAAATTACTGTAGTTTGGATGTTATTAAACTCCCACCTTCGTTGTAACGTCACACAGCTTAATATATTTATTTTTAAAATTAGTCTCCTCCTTTGACTACACATTCCAAAAGCTCTTTCATGTTATAAAAATGCAGCCAAAGACATCTGTTCTGCTCTGCTCTCCTGTCATACTAAGTAATACAAAAACGTCAATTTACCTTGTTGCAGTAGCAGTGTACTTGGGAGAAAACGTGGAAGACATTTTCAAGCATCCACAGAAATTCCAGGGTAAGTGAATTCTCCTTTGCACATATGCAGCCTCTTTCTCGATGGAAGGTGCTGCATGCAGCATTTGTTGCTCTCCTGCCCTCTTGGATTCAGGGCGAGAACAGGTTTCCCTTTTCACTGCACTTTTGCACACAACACAAGGTGTTAGGCAACACTGCAGTGGGGCATCGCAACACCTTTCACTCAAGTACTCCCACCATTAAGGACACACTATCCCCTTTGCAAAGTCAGCCCAGGAGGAAGTGTTGTGCCCATACAAAACAACTGAAGCCACAGGAGAGTTCATGTTTTCAAGCAAGCATCCACCTTTTTTTGACATCTGTTCCACATTTCCTATTTGCGTTACGTAAAAATTGTGTAATCATAGTAGATACAGCACAGGAGGAGGCCATTGAGCCCATTGTGCCTGTGCTGACTCTTTGAAAAAGCTATCCAATTAGTCCCATTCCCCTGCAAATTTTTTCCCTTTATTTATTTATCCAACTCCCTTTTGAAAGTTAATATTGAATCTGCTTCCATCACCCTTTCAGGTAGTGCATTCCAGATCATTACAACTCACTACGTAAAAAAATGTTTCTTCATGTCGCCTCTGGCTCTTTTGCCAATTACCATAAATGTGTGTCCTCTGGTTATTGACCCTTGTGCCACTGGAAACAGTCGCTTCTTATTTACTCTCAAAACCGTTCAAGATTTTGAACACCTCAATCAAATCTCCCCTTAACCTTCTCTGTTCTAAGGAGAACAATCCCAGCTTCTCCAGTCTCCCCACATAACTGAAGTCCCTCATCCCTGGCACCATTCTAGTAAATTTCTTCTGCATCCTCTCTCTAAGGCCTTGACATTCTTCCCAAAAGTGTGGTGCCCAGAAATAAACACAATACTCCAGCTGGGGCCTAACCAGTGTTTTATAAAGGTTTAGCATAACTGCCTTGGTTTTTGTACTCTATGCCTCTATTAATAAAGCCCAGGATCCCATTTGCTTTTTCTAAACAGCCTTCTCAACCTGTCCTGCAACCTTCAAAGATTTGTGTATGTGCACCCCCAGCTGCCTTTGTTCCTGCACCCCCTTTAAAATTGTACCATTTAGTTTATATTGCCTCTCCTCATTCTTCCTACCAAAATGCTTCTCTTCACACTTCTCCGCGTTAAATTTCATCTGCCATGTGTCTGCCCATTTCATCAGTCTATGTCCTCCTGAAGTCTGTTACTATTCTCCACACTGTTTACTACATTTCCGAGTTTTGTGTCATCCGCAAACTTTGAAATTATACCCTCTATACCTAACTCCAGGTCATTAATATATATCAAAAAGAGCAGTAGTCCTAATACTGACCCCTGGGGAATACCACTGTATACTTTCCTAAAGTCTGAAAAAACAACCAACCATTCACCACTACTCTCTGCTTTCTGTCCCCTAGCCAATTTTGTACCCAGGCTGCCAATGTCCTTTTAATCCAATGGGCTTTAATTTTGCTAACAAGTCTATTATGTGGTACTTTATCAGATGCCTTTTGAAAGTCTATATACAAATCAACTGCACTAGCCTCATCAACCCTCTCCATTACTTCAAAGAACTCAATCAAGTTAGTCAAACATGATTTTCCTTTACCAAATCTGTGCTGACTTTCATTTATTAGCCCATACTTCTCTAAGTGCCAATTAATCTTGTACCGGATTACTGTCTCAAAGTTTCTCCATCACCGATGTTCGGCTGACTGGCCTGTAATTGCCTGGTAATGTTCTTGTCCCTCAGAGCATTGTTTTAGTAATGCAATGTAATAGGCTGTCATTTTTCTTTTAGTTGACCCAGTAAACAGTGACACCAGTCACATGTGCAGCACAGCGTACATGCCAGGCAGTCTCCTTACCTCCAACCTCAATCTAGCTGGTGAAGCACTATTGTCAATTGAGGACAAACAAGTGGAGGGGATCAGAAGGAGAAAGAATCTGTCCAAGCAGCAAGCTCATGCCATGTTCCTTAGTGCATGGGATTGGTATCCTACTGGGCCTTCCTTTAGCCATGAGTTGATGCAGAAGCACAAGGCATTTGCTTCATCCTTAGCGTTCATCACAAGCAGCATGAAGCAGTTGTCTAAGAATGTGCAGCTGAGCAAGTCAGACATTATTGCAGAGTACCATGGAGCAAGTGGCATCTTCACAGCCATCTGCAGTGCAGCCCTAAAACACTGAGGGACCACTCTCAGAACAGCGTTGTCTCAAATATTAAGACTAACACCATGACGACCCAGGGCACTCAGTTGCAAGAGTCAATCACTGTCATAACGGAAAGACTGGGAGATTGTTTGGAAAGGGCAGTGACAGCAGGCTTCACCACTTTCAACACATCTTATAGACTGCTCTTACGCAGTGCACCAAACCTCCAGCTGTGGTACCCAGCACCAATAGCATGGTTGTCCAATTAGGTGCCTTCCTCTCAAGATGGCCACACATCCTCCTCCCACGACCCTTAAAAGGCTTGCGTCTTGAGACCAAGCAAGCACCAACAGCTGTAGTGTCATCATACATGGCTCTATGTGCTGCAGCAACATCTGGGGCCCCTGCACTCAAGGTCACAACCATCCTAGAAAGTTCAAAGTACCCAATCTTTCCCTACCACCACAGTTGACCCTCCCACTCAGGAAGTACTTTGACACAGCCTCAGGTCAAGTGGAAGATTGGGCACACATACCGTCACCAAGGGGGAAATACAGGTGTAGGAATTAGATCACTTAACTTTTCTTTATGCACATAAATCATGAAACTTGATTTCTCTTTTGAAATGATCTTTCAATGCTGCTTGAGAAGGAGAATGAGACGGTTCTAAGTGTAGAGAAGCTAAGACAACCTGACAGGATGAGTATGGGAATGTGCTGATTTTGTGAGGGATGTCAAAGGTTAATGTAAAATGTTAATGTGGGAGTAGGTGTTGCTTACTGGAATTAGTTTCAGCCCAAACTCCTTGCCTGATCATGACCCTCCTCCTTTTGTTTCCCTGTCTTCATTATCCTGCCCATTACCCTCCTCATCCCACTTTGAAAGACAAAACAATGCTATATGCAGCAGACAGTAATAATTTTGCATGCCTTGCATGGACTCTACAGTAGCAACCTACCCAAGGGGTCTAAGCAAATGAATCATTGCTTATGCATCCCAATGCAACTCCACAGCAACTCAGATGGTACACTGGGCTTCCTTGTACCTGTGTGGGGCTTGTTAATTGGGATCATAAGCCATGGATGCAATGGGTAGCCCTCATCACCCAAGAGTCAGCCATTTATTCTCTCAGCACCAAACAATGCAGATGTGAACTATTGCAGAATAAAAGTATTGTCGGTGCTCTCTGAATAATGGGCATTAACGTGCAACGTGTGTTTGTGGTCGGAAACTATGTGCACACTAATGGATGGCATCCCTTCCTGTTCACATATGCACATGGGGTATTGTGAGCAGCTCTGATAGTCACGCAGGGGGTCCATCCTCGGTGCCTTGCACTCTTGGCATGTGTGGTAAAAAAGTTCAGTGCCGTCTCCATTTGATGAGTACTTTCCCCTGAACAGACAAGGGTGCCTTCCCTGGAAAACATGGCATCAGTCATTTGTTTTATGCAGGAATGACTTTCAGACTGGCTGATCTGTTAGATATCCCCTGCGGTAGCCTGGAAGAATCCTATAACATAAAAGCGTTATGCCACAATGACCTTGACAGCAACAGGAAGAGCTGGCCCAGTCTTTAAGGTCATTTGAAATTTCAGCTTGGCAAAATTAGGATTTACTTGATAAATCTACATATAATGCACAATCCGAGGCATTACTAAGTATGCTGGACCACTTTTAAATAACCATAACTTACCGTCTACTTGATGGGGTTTCAGTTTCCGCACCAAATTTCTATGGACCTGGATGAGGCATTCGTTAGTCTCCTTATCTTCATCAAGGATCAGTTTGGTGGTTATCGGACACTGTACCGGGGACGTATCCTCCAACACTTCAACTTGCTGTGAATTTTAAATGAAATTTGGACAATTCTTTTGATTTTAATATATACTGATGAATTTTGTAATTTTATACTTCTTCATCATTTGAAAGTTTCACAAACATTCTCAGGGAAAAATCTATTTTTTTTTTATTCGTTCATGGGATGTGGGCCTCGCTGGCATGGCCCGCCAGCATTTATTGCCCATCTCTAATTGCCCTTGAGGTGTTGGTGAGCCGCCTTAATGAACCGCTGCAGTCCGTGTGGTGTAGGTTCTCACGCTTAGCTTTTAGATAAGGAGTTCCAGGATTTTGACACAGCGACGATGAAGGAACGGTGATATATTTCCAACTATATATTTAAATGGAGCAATTCATAGTAGCTGCAGACTTTGCTTCCTTGACAATTCAACAGCCCCCCATTCACAGAAAAGTTTAATCGTAGACATTCAGCTAGTATTCACTTCCCTGTTTGTTTCAGGGATGAAGGCAGCTGGGTTCTACAAGTCAAGAAATTTCCCCAGGTGTAATACAATTGGCTCAGTAATGGAGCTTATTGGTTGTCAATGCCACACTACTGAACCTACCATTGTATGATCAGTAGTGAAAATGAGAGAACTTAAGATATATGTGGGGGCAGTAACCTAAAAATAAAACCCCTATTCATAATTAATGAAACTGCCTAGTGGTTTTTATGAACAAAAATGGAATCAAATACCAAAAATGATTTAAAAATTATGTAATCCCTTCCAATAAAAGTAATATTCAAATTATTCAGCCACCATTAACCTTGCTCTTGAAAATTTAACAATCTAATGATTTTCAGCATTATCTGCTCCTTTAATAACATTTTCACATCAACTACAGAATAACCAGAAACAAATGAAAATCATATCATCTCTTCAGCAAATTGTCCTAGATGAAGACAGAATTTGACAGGGGATTTCCTGGATTAAATACATCCTATGAATTATAATCTACCTATATTACCTTAATTTCTCTAAAATAACTATAATATAGGCATTTATATAGCATAACTGTAAATATCCAAAGAAATTCTAAAAAAATAATCATCTTGCACTATCAGGATTTTACTGCTGTTACAACCCTCATCCCTGGTACCATTCTAGTAAATCTCTTCTGCACCCTCTCTAAGGCCTTGACATCCTTCCTAAAGTGTGGTGCCCAGAATTGAACACAATGGGGCAGAAATTGCTTGGAAAGGAATGGTGAGCTCAACAACGCTCTCTGTTGTTAGTGGCGAAATGGGAGAGCAAGTTCTGGCATTCGCACATACGCAGAAATCCGAAACTTGCTCCTGCTGGTTTGCCGGCGATATGACAGCTTTGAATTAAAAGTATATCACCGGCTGCAATTAATGAAATCATTTGAAAAGCACCAACTTGTCCAGCTGTAAAGCAATTAATATCGCCACAAAACAGGTAAGCTTAAAAATACTAGGTCTAACCTAAGTTTTAGTCTTAATGACTGCCAAACAACTAAAAATTAACTTTTAAAAATATGAAGTCTCATTACTCCTTATTTTAATAGTTTTTGGTCATTAATTTTTAAAAAAAAAACTTTTCCCTTCTCTTATTTAATTCAATTATTTCTTACCCTCTTTTCTTTCCCCCACTGTCTAACTGTTCTTACAATGATTTTAATGTTGTACCTTTCGCTTCCTGGTTTTCACGTTCAAAGCCTGCAGAAACAGTTTCGCAGCTTGTCAAAAATGCAGCAATCTGATTGGTCGAGGGGAAAGTGTGATCCTCTCACAGGTCCTAGCTTCGCTTGAACTAACGCTGGGCTCTTCTCCACTTCCTATTCGAGAAAATGCCCGAAGTAAAGACCGCGCAGTAAGTTAGTGGGTTAGTGACTGAGCAGCAGGAGACAGAGTGTATGGATGATGGGCTGGTACTCAAATTGGCAGGATGTAACTAGTGGCGTCCCACAGGGATCTGTGTTGGGGCCTGAACTATTCAGTGTATTTACTAACGACTTAGAGGACGGGATAGGGAGCCACATATCCAAGTTTATCGATGACACAAAGATAGGCAGCATTGTAAGCAGTATAGATGGAAGTATAAAATTACAGAGATATTAATAGATTATGTCAATGGGTAAATCTGTGGCAAATGGATTTCAATGTAGGCCAGTGTGAGGTCATCCACTTTGGACCTAAAAAGGATAGACCAGGGTACTTTCTAAATGGTAAAAAGCTTGACACAGTGGAGGTCCAAAGAGACTTAGGAGTCCTTGTACAAAGGTACAGGAAATAATCAAAACGGCTAATGGAATACTGGCCTTTATATCTAGAGGACTAGAATACAAGGGGGTAGAAGTTACGCTACAGCTATACAAAGCCCTGGTTAGACTACACCTGGAGTACAATGTTCAGTACTGGGCACCGCACCGTAGGAAGGATATACTGGCTTTGGAGGGAGTGCAGCGTAGATTTACTAGAATGATACCTGGACTCCAAGGGTTAAATTACAAGGAGAGATTACACAAACTGGGGTTGTGTTCCCTGGAATTTAGAAGATTAAGGGGTGATTGGATCGAAGCTTTCAAGATATTAAGGAGAACTGATACGGTAGATAGAGAGAAACTATTTCCAATGGTTGGGGAGTCTAGAACTAGGGGACATTGCCTCAAAATTAGAGCCAGGACTTCCAGAGTTTCATCTTCTGAAATGGCAGTTGATGCTAGCTTAATTGTTAGATTTAAAATGTGAGTTTGATAATACCTTTTGGTTAACAAAAATCTAAGGAATATGGGGCTACAGCGGGTATATGGAGTTAGGTCACAGATCAGTCGCGATCTCACTGAATGGCGGAACAGGCTCCAGGTGCTAAACGGCCTACCCCTGTTCCTATAAATCTATGGAGTGGCGAGCACTGTTGGTTCGCCGCTCCAAGCAATTTCCATCCTAATACTCCAGGTGAGGCCTAAGCAGTGTTTTATAAGGGTTTAGTATAACTTCCTTGCTTTTGTACTCTATGCATCTATTAATAAAACAATTGGAGGTGAGGAGGAATTCAGCAAGGTAAGAAGTCAAATGCGTAGTCCTGTTCTTGTTTCGTTGATAATTCATACTCTATTGCTATACTAAATCATGAACAGATTTCCCAGCAGTATGTTTGGAAGTTCAATTCAACCTGAAGGCTCTTCATCTTTAGCTTTTTTTAAAAAAAAACAATTTTGGCTTGATTTGCAATCAGCATGTATTTTTCATTTTTAGAGCAACAAGGGCATGCCACAAAACAATAACCTAACATCTTATGATTTTTGGTTCTGGTTGTGTTCTCTTAATTGCACATAGAGCCAAGACTTGTTGGCTCCTGTCTTTTATAGTACACAATCAAAAAAAATGATTTAAACAGAATACTGGGGGAAAAAAAGTTTTTAAAATAAAACTATACAACTGTCAACAGAGACTGAATTCCACACTCCCTTATTTTCACTTAGGGAACGTATCTTTTTTCCACCCATGTATAAAATCAAATCAAAAAATTCTGGAAATATAATACTAAATAATAGAGTAGACAATGGTAATGCAGTAGATGTAATATATTTGGATTTTCAAAAGGCCTTCAACAAGGTACCTCATTGTAGATTCGTGACTAAGGTCAGAGCATGTGGAGACAGGGGACAGGTAGCAGAATGGATAGCAAGCTGGCTACAAAACAGAAACAGAGTAGGGGGTTAAAAGGTAGTTACTCAGACTGGCAAAAGGTGGGAAGTGGTGCTCCACAGGGATCGGTGCTAGGACCACTGTTATTCACAATTTACATTAATGATTTGGACTCAGGAATCGGAAGTACAATTTCAAAATTTGCGGACGATACCAAATTGGGGATAACGAAAGGGTTTGATACGGTAGATGTAGAGAAAATGTTTCCACTCGTGGGAGAGGCCAAAACTAGAAGTCATAAATATAAAATAGTCACTAATAAATCTAATAGAGAATTCAGGAGAAACTTCTTTACCCTAGAAGTGGTAAGAATGTAGAATGCGCTATCACAAGGAATAGTTGAGGCAAATAGCATAGATGCATTTAAGGGGAAGCTAGATGAGCACACAAGGGAGAAAGGAATAGAAGGGTATGCTGATAGGGTTAGATGAAGTCGGGAGGGAGGAGGCTCACGTGAGCATAAACACCGGCACAGACCAGTTGGGCCGAACGGCCTGTTTCTATGCTGTAGACTCTAACACAGGCCTTTCATCTTGTTAATCTAGGTTCAAATTCAGGCCAGATGGATGAGTTGAAAAGCTGTCCTGTCTGCAAGAATCCTATATGAAGTGAATTTTAACCCAGTTCTTAGTGGGCATGGGCTTACAGTACACAAAATTGTTCCTAATCTGAACTAAAATGGCAATTCTGAAGTTATGATGAAACTTTATAAAACACTGGTTCGGCCACAACTGGAGTATTGTGTCCAGTTCTGGGCACCGCACTTTAGGAAAGATGTGACGGTCTTAGAGAGGGTGCAGAAGAGATTTACTAGAATGTTTCCAGCGATGAGGGACTTTAGTTACATAGATAGGCTGGAGAAGCTGGGGTTGTTCTTCTTAGAGCAGAGAAGGTTGAGAGGAGATTTGATAGAGGTATTCAAAATCATGAAGGGTCTAGACAGAGTAGAGAGAAACTGTTCCCATTGGTGAAAGGATCAAGAACCAGAGGACATAGATTTCAGGTGATTGGCAAAATAACCAAAGGTGCCCAGAGGAAAAACTTTTTTTTAATATATAAACACAGCGAGTGGTTATGATCTGGAATGCACTGCCAGAGGGGGTGGTGGAGGCAGATTCAATCGTGACTTTCAAAAGGGAGTTGGATAAGTACTTGAAGGGAAAAAAATTGCAGGGCTACGGGGATAGGGCAGGGGAGTGGGACTAGGTGGATTGCTCTTGCAGACCGCCAGCATGGACTCGATGGGCCGAATGGCCTCCTTCCATGTTGTAACCATTCCATGTTTCTAATTTTGCTCAGGTGTGAGAAGTGGGTGAAAAAGCGATCCTGGTGAGGGGTACTTGATTATACATATTGCTATGCTATGCCTGACCTGGAAGTGCTTGACACGGACACTGAATGTGTCAAATGGGAAAGTGCTCATTTTCCAATGCTAACATTTTGTTGAATTCTGTGCTGAAGATGAACAAACAATGGAAAAAAGAAACTTGTTCACGCTGTAGAAGCAGTGAAGAATTGTTGAATGTTCTACAACTGGAAAATTGAGCAGCAGCTTTCAAAACATTTTTTTTTGAACTTGAGTTGAAAGATGTTAGTGCTGAGAAAGGGAAGACTTTCCTATTGCAGATACCCAGTTTCAGGATCAAGCACTCCCAGATAAAATATAATATGGTTAGTGATGCAGATGAGGCTCTATCTACACTCAAAAACAACCTGTTTTACTGCCAAACATTTGGCACAATTTTTCATAAATTATCTACAAGTCTCACCCATCGTAGATACCTTGCCCGTGGTACTCCAAAGGCTAAATCATCTGGCATTCTTCAAGAAGTCCTTGCTTATCTCAACACAGAAAACGTACACAAATTGCAAATTAAAGCATCCACTGCAAACTTTCAGTGAGAGTGAGAGTTAACATTCAACTCTCCATTGAGAAAAAGGAAATGTTATCGTTTTATTAAAACTCTCACCCCACTCTTTTTTCACCCAGTGTCTAATACTTTGAGTAATTACGATTCGATAAATGTTTAGATTCTTGCCCAAATGTCAAGACAAAAGGCTTGACTTTATGTTCAAATCAAGATTATTTATCCCCATTACATGAAAAAGAATTGAATGTATTGAAATTCATAATCAAGGTAGTATAAAAACATAATAGAGTCACAAACATCTTAATCGGCAAGCTATGTTTTGGACTCCCTTTGATTCTACAAGGATCTACTAAGCTACATCCAAACAAATGGTTGTGTACATATATAACAAAAACAATAATCCAATACCTCTCTCAACTTTTCTCGTTCTTTTTCTCTATCGGCAATGCGCTTTCTTCTTTCTTCCTCCTCTTTTACGGCATTTTGAGTTTCTGTTCGTAAATTGCCAACTTTCAAAATCTTCCGAATCTTCTTCCGACCTTTTCCAGGGGATTTGGAGTCGTCATCATCTTCATCACTATCACCATTACCCTCATCTTCAGAATTGCTCTGCTTAATCAAATTGAATGTGATCTAATTTGATACATATTTAAATTTTTACATATTGCAAACGAGAAAAATACAATTACAATATACAAAACATCATTGGGTATCGGGAGTTGCAGGTTTGGTGTTCTTGCGTTTTTTTTGGCTCTCATATCTTGGATCACTCTCAGGTAAGTCACAGTTCACAAGCCTCATTATCTAAATAACAGTTCTGATAATGTGCTTGGGATAGTGAACAGCAAACCGCATTACTTTAAGCTACTGGAATTATCCTATATTTACACAGGGTTTCTCACCAGTCCTTGGCAAATTACTAAAACATAACAGAATAGTTTAAACCTTTAAACCAGGTAAGTGAATAATATTAGTTATGCAATAGTTTATATATATTTATATTAGGAAAAATTTCAATAAGAAAGGTCTATACTGTAACTTTTATTTATGCAGTTCTTTTCTTGTATTCATTAACTGCAGGAGCTAACTATTCTACATTGAAATCTTTTCAAAGACAGTCTGTTTGCTTCAGGCCCGCTCAAATGTCTCTACCGTGCTCATACTTTTATACCCCTTCAAAGGGTGCCACGATTGGTAAGATTTTTGTAACGGCCAACCACACTCAAAAATAGGTGGTTGCCATGTCTACAAGTGAAGCTGATTGCTTCAGTAACTCTGCATATTTTCAAAATGTGTGCCGGTTCCTCTCCTAAGGACGTTACCAAAGAAACAACGATAAATCTTGCAGCATATGCATTACGTTGGGAAAGTGCTGATGGATTTTTAAACTCTGCCTGTATTATGCCTGAATTAAATGGACAGCCACTAGCTTGAAACAATACAGAACAGTTTTGTGTAACAATTAGCATCTTTGAAAATACCTTTTCACTTGATGAGTTTTCTTGAACTTTAATTCGCCTTCTTTTCTTTTTCTGTAGGTAGCTGCGTTGATTTTCCTCTGCTTCTTTCTTAGACGCTCTGCACACAAATGTAAGATTACACATTTATCTTTGTTCGAACCTTCAAACCTCAGTTGCCTTGGAGTTACAATGGTAAATTTTGCTGCTAAGCACCAGTCACACTACAGCTTTCTCTAGTGGGGAACCTGCGTCAGAATTTGGCAGATCCACAGAAGCAGGTAAAGAAAACAAAGTTTGGGGGCGCGTGGAACAGGCTCCTTTTAGTATTATTTAAGTGCCATCTAGAGTACTGCATTCAGTTTTGGGCAAGGCACCTCAGGAAGGATATATTGGCCTTGATGGGGGTGCAGCGCAGATTCACCAGGAAGATATCAGGGCTTGACAAGTTAAATTATGATGACAGGTTACATAAACTTAGCTTGTATTCCCGAGTATAGAAGATTGAGGGGTGACCTGATCGAGGTGTTTAAAATGTTAAAAGAATTTGATAGGGTACATAGAGGCATCTGGCAGGAGAATCAAGAACGAGGGGACAATCTTAAAATCAGAGCTAGGCCATTTAGGAGGGAAACCACAAAGCACTTTTTTTTTCACACAAAGGGTAGTAGAAATCTGGAATTTTTTTCTCCTCGCCCCCCCCCACCCCCCGCAAAAAAGGTAGTGGGTCCTAGGACAACTGGAGCTTTCAAAACTGAGATCAATAGATTTTTATTAGGTAAGGGTATCAAGGGACATGGAGTTAAGCCAGGTAAATGGAGTTGAGGTACGGATCAGCCATGATCCAACTGAATGGCAGGGCAGGCTCAAGGAGCTGATTGGCTTAATCCTGTTCCTATATTCCTAGGAATTAACTTTGATGCTTAAAGAGCAACAGAGGTAGTACAGAGATCACTCTTATTTCTAAAAATGTGTCAGTACCGAAACACCACCACCTGTGAAGAAAAATGAAGTACTCTGCAATTATACCAGTGTAAAGTAAGCCAACTGATCACTTTCCTGTGGATTATGAAGACCTTTTATCATGCTGCTGCCTTACACTTGCATGTGAGCACTGGAAGAAGAACACTACAGCACACCTCCAGAAGCATTGGGCACCATTAGCCCTCCAGTATCTTTCTTCATTGGTGAACCTAGACAGTGAATATTGACAAACTAATTGTGGAGGGCATCAGAGCCAAGCCTGATCCTATCCTCCTCTGCTGCCCACTTTCCTGCAGGGGTTACAGGATAGTGACAAATGGAAATTTTCCCTCTCCTAGCTCAGGAACAATGGGTGCCTTACTGCTGGTCTGCCTGAAATCAGCAAAGACTAGGAATCAAAACTGGGATCTTCTGGCTTGTATGGTTAGTACCACACCACATATGATGCAATCACCCACAATGGCATCCACAGGAATAACAAATTTATTTTGTTTTGAAACTACAGACCAACATAGTTCTCTGGTTGTGTACAGTTCACCGATAGAACATTGACAAGAAATCTTTGCAGATGCTACACAAAATAAAAAGGTGCATAGAGTTTTAAAGAACAGATCATATACCTTGTTCTTGGGCGCTTTTGTTTATCGGAATCACTTTCCTCTTCCTCACTTGACTCAGATTCCTGAAAATCAGAGTCACTCTCCTGCTCAGTAGTATCTTCATTACTACTTACTGAAAATAAAATTAAAATATGATTTTAAAACGCTATTAATATTTACCCAGGAAGAAGAGGCAATACTGCAAACAGGGATCGACTTAATGCTAAAATCATTTCAGTGACAGTAAATCATACACATTATGGCCCAATTGTTATCCAGGGCCCCTGCTAAAGCAGTACCATAACTTGGTCTACATTTTTAGTTTGAACAAAATGTAAGACGACATCCTGTGTACCTTTTCTTCTGCTCTTTCGTGTGCCTTCTTTTGCTCCATCTTTGACTTTGGATCCCTTCTTTTCATTTCCAGATTCACCGTCGCTCATTGTGAGTTTATGCCTCAAGAGTCTATGTCTATAGCGAGGTTTCTTAGTCATTTCGAAGTCAGAGTCTGAATCCGAATCAGCCTCAGCTTCCTCCTCCTCTTCATCTAGTTAAATAATTAAGGAACACTTTATTAAACATTTAGACTTTACTGGAATGCAGCATTTTAGGTCTAAAAATATTAATTTCAGTTTTAGTCTTATTTCTGCACGTAAAGTTTCTTATTTTATTTAGTCTTCAGTTCAGTTTAGTTCTATTTTAGTCATACTTTGGCTTTAAAAGTTTTTGCTTTCCACATTTTCATTTTAGTCTATTCAGCAATTTATGTTTCAAAAAATAAGTTAATTCTTGTTTCACTTCTCAACCAAAAACAAGAAATATGGAGATTAATAAACAGCTGTTTGAATGACAACAAAGATTCAGAAGGTTGTGGGATCAAATCCCACTCCAGAGATCAGTATATAATCTCGGCTGATGTTTCAGTGCAGTATTGAGGAACTGCTAAACTGTTGGAGATGCTGTCTTTCATAAGAACATAAGAAATAGGAGCAGGAGTAAGCCATAACGGCCCCTTGAGCCTGCTCCGCCCTTCAATCAGATCATGGCTGATTTTCAACCTCAACTCCACTTTCCCGCCCGATCCTCATATCCCTTGATTCCCCTAGAGTCCAAAAATCTATCTATCTCAGCATTGAACATATTCTATGACTCAGCATCCACAGCCCTCTGGGGTAGATAATTCCAAAGATTCACAACCCTCAGTGAATAAAATCTCAGTCTTGAATGGCTGACCCCTTATCCTGAGACTGTGCCCCCAGGGGAAAACAGCCTCTCAGTATCCACCCTATCAAGCCCCCTCAGAATCTTGTATGTTTCAATGAGATCACCTCTCATTCTTCTAAACTCGAGAGTATAGGCCCATTCTACTCAACCTCTCCTCACAGGACAACCGTCTCATCCCAGGAATCAATCTAGTGAACCTTCATTGCATCGCCTCTAAGGCAAGTATATCCTTCCTTAGATAAGGAGATGAAAACTATACATAGTACTCCAGGTGAGGCCTCACCAAACCTCTGTACAACTGTAGTAAGGTGATCGCTTTGCTGAACACCTCCGTTCTGTCCACAAGCGTGACCATGACCTGCCTGTTGCTTGCCATTTTAATTCTCTGTCCCACTCCCATTCTGACCTCTCTATCTGCAGCCTCTTACACTGTTCCAATGAAGCTCAACGGAAGATCGAGGAAAAGCACCTCATCTTTCGTTTAGGCACTTTCCAATAACTTGAGATCATAACCACTGCTCCCATTTTTTTGGACAGCAGGTGCTGGTAATGGTTCTGCTGTTGCCATTCACAGCTACTCTAGACCTATCTTTTGTTTCTTGGCCCATCAGCATCCTTGCCTTGCACTATCATCCCTTTTGTCATTTAATCACTCTTGTCCTCTACCTTATCACAGACCTTCCCTTTTGTTCTTTCCTCCTCCCTGCCTTTCCCTGACTCTGTACTTGCTTAAAAACTTTAACTCTTTAACATCTTCCAGTTCGAACGAGAGGTCTTCGATGTGAAACATTAACATTGTTTCTTTCTCCACAGATGCTGCCTCACTTGCTGAGCTTTTCCAGCATTTTCTGTTTTTATTTGTAGTAAGACTTCCTTACTCTTGTACTCCAACCTCCTTGCAATAAAGGCCAACATGCCATTTGCCTTCCTAACTGCTTGCTGTACCTGCATGCTAACTTTGTGTTTTTTGTGCGAGGACACCCAAATCTCTCTGAACATCAACATTTAATAGTTTCTCGCTATTTTAAAAAAAAAATCTATTTTTCTGTTCTTCCTACCAAAGTGAATAACCTCACATTTCCCTACATTATACTCCATCTGTCACCTTCTTGCCCACTCACTTAACCTGTCTATATGCCTTTGCAGACTCTATGTCCTCCTCACAGCTTATTTTCCCACCTAGCTTTGTATAGTCAGCAAACTTGGATACATTACACTCTGTCCCTTCATCTAAGCCATTAATATAGATTGTAAATAGCTGAGGCCCAAGCACTGACCCTTGTGGCACTCCACTAGTTACAGCCTGCCAACCTGAAAATGACTCGTTTATCCCTACTCTGTTTTCTGTCCGTTAACCAATCCTCATGAGCCCTTATCTTGCGTAACAACCTTTTATGTGGCACCTTATCAAATGCCTTTTGAAAATCCAAATACACTACGTCCACTGGTTCCCCTTTATCTACCCTGCTAGTTACATCCTGAAAAATCTCCAATAGATTTGTCAAACATGATTTCCCCTTCATAAAACCATGTTGACGCTGCCTCATCTTTCAGATGAGACAAACTGAGGACCCGCCTGCCCTTTCAGATGGATGAAAAAGATCTCATGGCACTATTGGAAGAAAAGGATAGTTCTCCCTATAGCCTGAACAACATTTATCCATCAAACAACATCACTAGAACAGATTATCAGGTAATTTTTGTCATTGCTTTTTACAGGTCCTTGCTGTGTGCAAATTGGCTGCCCTGTTTCGCTAACATTACAACAATGACTACAATTCAAAAGCTGTGAAGCACTTTAGGACATCCTGAGGTCCTGAAAGGTGCTTTATAAATGCAAGTTCTTTCTTTAGCTTGCTACAAACAGCTAGGATTAGTACTGGTACTTCGCTGTCAACTGCCTTTAGGACTTATCATTCCATTACAGTATTTTGATATTTCACCTCAAATATGCAGCTAATGTCTTTTTTTTTAAACAAACATAACATCCTTGAAAACAGTCTCCTTCTGTAGATGAAATAAACCATTATATCAAAAGCAAAATACTGCGAATGCTGGAAATCTGAAATAAAAACAGAAAATGCTGGAAATACTCAGCAAGTGAGGAAGCATCTGTGGAAAAAGAAACAGAGTTAAAAGGTCGAAGACCTTCGTCAGAACTAGAAGATGCTAAAGAGTTAAAGTTTTTAAGCAAGTACAGAGCCAGGGAAAGGCGGGGGCAGGAAAGAACAAAAAGGGAAGATATGTGATAGGGTAGAGGGCAAAAGTGATTAAACGACAAAAAGGGATGATGGTGCAAGGCAAGGAAGGTAGCAATGGGACAGGTTAAGAAACAAAAGATTGGTCAGGAGTAGCTGTAAATGGCAACAGCAGAACCATTACCAGCACTTGCTAACCCAAAAAATGGGAGCAGTGGTTATGATCTAAAGTTATTGAAATCATTGTCCAGTCTGGAAGGTTGTAAAGTGCCTAAATGAAAGAAGAGGTGCTGTTCCTCGAGCTTACATTGAGCTTCATTGGAACAATGTAAGAGGCTGCAGACAGAGGGGTCAGAGTGGGAGTGGGACAGGGAATTAAAATGGCAAGCGACCGGCTGGTCAGGATCGCGCTTGCGGACACAGCGAAGGTGTTCAGCAAAGCGATCACCCAATCTGCGTTTGGTCTCCCCAGTGTAGAGGAGACTGCGTTATGAGCAGCGAATATAGTATACTAAATTGAAAGAAGTACAAGTAAACCGCTGTTTCACCTGGAAGGAGCATTTGGGGCCCTGGACGGTGGAAAGGGAGGAGGGTGAAGAGGCAAGTGTTGCATCTCCTGCACTCGTAAGGAGGAGAGCAGGTATTGGGGGTGATGGAAGAGTGGACCAGGGTGTCGCGGAGGGAGCGGTCCCTTGGGAATGCTGAAAGGGGAAGGGAGGTAAAGATGTGTTTGGTGGTGGGATCGCCCTGGAGGTGGCGGAAATCTATTATAAGCCCACCGAATCCCACAGCTACCTTGATTACACATCCTCCCACCCAGCTTCCTGTAAAGGACTTCATTCCCTTCTCCGTCTCATCTGTTCCGACGATGCCACCTTCCACAACAGTGCTTCCGATATGTCTTCCTTTTTCCTCAACCGAGGATTCCCCTCCACTGTAGTTGACAGGGCCCCACGACCGCGTCCATCCTATTTCCCGCACTTCTGCCCTCACCCCTTCCCTTCCCTCCCAGAACCATGATAGGGACCCTCATGTCCTCACCTTCCACCCCACCAGCTTCCATATTTCAACGTATCATCCTCCGCCATTTCTACCACCTCCAGCACAATCCCACCACCAGACCATTGTCCTCTCTCCTCCCAGCATTCCAAAAGGGACCGCTCCCTTCGTGACACCCTGGTCCAATCTTCCATCACCCATTCTCCTCCTTACAGCACCTTCCCCTGCGAGCGGAGGAGGTGCAACATCTGCACCTTCACCTCCTCCTTTCCCACCGTCCAGGGCCCCAAACACTCCTTCCAGGTGAAACAGCAGTTTACTTGTAATTCTTTCAATTTAGTATACTGTATTCACTGTTCACAATGCAGTCTCCTCTACATTGAGGAGACTAAACAATGATTGGGTGATCGCTTTGCTGAATATCTCCGCTCCGTCTGCAAGCGTAACCCTGACCTGCCGATCACTTGCCACTTTAATTCCCAGTCCCAGTCCCACTCTGACCTCTCTGTCTTCAGCCGCTTACACTGTTCCAATGAAGCTCAAAGTAAGCTCGAGGAACAGCACCTCATTTTTCATTTAGGCACTTTACAACCTTCCGGACTCAATGATTTCAATAACTTCAGATCATAACCACTGCTCCCATATTTTGGGACAGCAAGTGCTGTTTCTTTCTCCGCAGATGCTGCCTCACTTGCTGAGCTTCTCCAGCATTTTCTGTTTTTAAACCAATACTATGTTTACACTGGCAAATCACTGATTTGCTTAAATCGGATCTTGGTCAATAAAGTAAACTTTGCAAATTCGGCTCTGCAAATCAGTTCCTGCAAAAAGCAAACCCACCTCTGGAGTACATTTGCCGCAGAGATCAATTCAAAGACAGTCAACTGGAAAATCACTTAAATCAGCTATCCCAATCACCCTGTTCCGCACTCCACGTACATTACCATACAAAGCGTTGCACACTGTGTTCCAATGCATGCGTTAACATATATTTATATGGCGACAAAGAGTCCAACAGCATAACACACAGATGCACAATTAAGCAAATTTAGCTGCTGAATGTGCCGATAGCTTTGAGTTGCCACCTACAAGGTGGTCAATGAGAAGGAATTTATAAAAACTGGAAAAAACTCAAAATTGCAAAATCCTATTTAACAACAACTTGCATTTATAAAGTGGCTTTAACGTAGTAAAACGTCTCAAGGCAAGAGCGATCAAGTAAAATTTGACACCAAGCCACATAAGGAGATATTAGGACAGATGACCAAAAGCATGGTCAAAGAGGTAGGTCTTAAGGACTGACTTAAAGGAGGAGAGAGAAGTAGAGAGATGGAGGGGTTTAGGGAAGGAATTCCAGTGCTTAGGGCCTAGGCAGTTGAAGGTACAGCCGCCAATGGTGAAGCGATTAAAATCGGGGATGTTCAAGAAGCAAGAATCGGAGGAGTGCAGAGATCCCAGAGGGTTGTAGGGCTGGAGGAGGTTACAGCGATAGGGAGGGGCGAGGCTATGGAGGTATTTGAAAGCAAGGGTGAGAATTTTAAAATTGATGCATTCACGGACCGGTGGGCCAATGTAGCTCAAGGGTGATGGGTGAACGGAACTTGGTGCGAGTTAGGATTTTACAGAATTCATTACTACTGCAAAATTTAGCAAATATATGCAACTCCTTTCAGTTAAGGATTTAAAAGGTTTTGGTATATTTATTAATAATAGTGGAGGCAAGAACGTTACCTTTGAAAATGGGACAAAAATGTTTGTCTCCTGCACTGAATACATATTTATCAAGTTTCCTACAGTTTGTGAAGAACTTCAGTGCTAGTTTCTCCTTACCATTTTCTTCATCACCATTTTTTTGGTCAGATTTCTTCTTTTCCTCTTCAGATTCCTCGTCGGAAGATTTATTATCGTCAGATGATAAATTTGCATTTATTTCTGCTAACAGCATCTTCTTGGCAATTCTGCCAAAAAAAGAAAAAAAGTTGAGAAAAATCATCTTTCTTTCTATGCATCAAAGACAACAAACAAATTAAGTCAATTTTTACAAAATTTGCAGAAAATTAGTCATATCCAAAAGCACATTTGGGAAAAAGAATAATAGCAATAATTATTTGTGTGAGAGAATATGGCCTTCCTTAACATTTATACTATACTCAAATCCCTTTAAAATAAGTGTCTTAATGTTCTTAAGTTTTGTACTTATCAGTAATAATTCATGGATATTAATCTTTCTTGAACTAACCACATGAACAGTTCATAGCAGGAACAAGACCCCAGATCAAAAGGATGAAATATTCCACATGGCCTAGTATAGGTTTCCTGTCCTAAGGAGTTTTCAAAATTTGTCCAAAATTACACTTACCTATCATTTTATTTGTTACTATGAAACTTTGATAGCTTGAGAAATAACAGATAAAAGCAAAATCTATATTCACAAGAACCTTCAACATACTATTTTGGATAAACTTCCATTTGAGCATGAAGAATAAAGCTTTATTACAAGTTTGTTCCAAATATTTTGGCTGCCAATACTGGCAAGTAAAGTACTATAAACGTAAAACTATTCTGCAGCAAAACAGTGCAACCCCGCTACAGTGCCTGTTTGTGTTTAATTCAGTTTGCTAACAAATTGTTGCATTCAAGGCCTGTGTTACTACTGATTATTGTATGTATTACTATACAAGTTGATGGCTAATACAGAATTATGGTACATCAGTAATATATTTATTCCTTTACTAGTTCTTCTGCAAAAAATATTTAAATGAATAAGTTAAGTTTCAACAAATCTATTTTAGAACACCAACCACAAAAAGGAAAGGTGGGATGGTAAAGGGGGAGGAAATGTTTGGGGCAGGAAAGAGAAAAGGAAGGCAAGGAGTGAGGAAGAATGAACTTACATTTATATAGCAATTTATCAGATCCCCAGGACATCGCTACACACTTCACAACCAATTATTTAGTCACATGTTGGAAAACACGACAGCCAATTTGTACATAGCAAGGTCCCACAAACAACAAATCAGATGATTGGCCAGTTAATTATTTTTAGTGGTGCCAGTTGAGGGAGAAATGCTGGCCAAGAACACAGGAAAACACCCTGCGCTTTGAATAGTGTTATGGGATCTTTTACATCCACCTGAATAGGCAGGGCATCAATAAAACATCTCACCCAAATGATGGTATCTCAAACAATGCAGCCGTCCCTTAGTACAGGACTGAAGTGTCAGCCTAGATCATGTGCTCAAGTCCTGGAGTGGGGCTTGAACCCACAATCTTAACTCAAAAGCAAGAGTGCTCTCAACTGAGCTTACTTAGTTAACTATGAATAGGACAGAAAAAGGACTAAAATTCTCTATTGTATTTGTTTGTTTTAAATGCTACTTGCATCTAGATTTACATTCCATTGAACAAAATATCAAATAAAAGAGTGTAGGTAGTGTAAGTCACGTTCAAAAAAAAGTTAAATAAAAAACAAATGAAATGAGAAACTGGACTGATCAGCAGTTAAGAAATATAATGTAGATCAAAATTGGTTAAAGAGAAAAATTGTGTTCAGATAAACTCATCTTATGTAGGATCATTAAATAGCCTCAGGAAGGAGTCAAATCTCTAGTAAAAATGGTAACATTCCCATGCTCTTCAATATTCGTGCTTTTAAACCACAGATCATCTCTTCAATCTATCTTCCTCACAGTGCACTCTTCCTTCTGTGTAAATTTGCTCATTTTCAACCTAGATATAGTGACCCCCTCCTATCGTTCTAACTACTATTCAATTGCCCAGACATCAGTTATTTCCAAAGTTACAGAAACTGGCATAAACTTTCAAATCACACTGAATAATCTAATCTGACTTTATTCACTGTTTGTTACAGTGGTGATCTTGTCTCCATCTCTCACCCCACCCCAGTGCAATGGATGAATCATATCTTGATTTCCTCCATGCCTGAAATGGGCAGTAAAAACATGTTTCTTGAATTCTTCAGACAGTTTCTTCATGTTTCTAGCAAGTCTAATCAGCAGCTACCACCCCCTGCCTTTGATAGCTACATCTGTGGCATATCTAGCGACATTCTTGGCCTATCTCCTTTGACTTCAAAAGGACTGCCCACTGCTCAAGTTTCCTCCAAGAAGATGATGAATTTTCTCCTTTGTGCCAAATACTTCCCTTCTCCCCTCCGCCCCATCACCACAAAAACATCAAAATTATTGTTTCTTTCACCATGCAGAAAATCAGATGTTGCCACATATCACTGCAGCCGCAGGCCCTACACGTTAACATTTTCTTACGGTTGAATATCTCCACCAACAATGTGAAGGTAAGCTGCAGAGGCACACTCTTCACTTGCAATGAAGGAGTACTAAATCATCACCTTCTCAACCAGAGACAATTCCATTTTGAGCCGTTACCAGCCACAGCAACCATGGAACCAAGCCATACTAGAAACAGCACACTGTAATTTCCTTGTAAGGCAAATATGAGTTGCAAATTATCCTCAAACATTCCCGACACCTGCTTTCATCAACCAGATTCCACACGATCTTTCTAGGTGTTATGGGGTTACTTTCCCTCCCATCACAAGCTCAGCATTCCTCACAACCCCCTTCTACAGGGATGAGCACCTGCTTTTCTTCAGCTTGAATGTCATCTTTTCCCACTTTGTCAACTCTTCTAACTTTTTAAACTATCTCCTGCAATAAATTAATCATACCCATAAATTTTGGCAGTACTAGCAATTATGCACAGTCAGCCGACACATCCTGTGGCCATCCCTTAAGCCCCATTTGCATGGTCACTGCAAACAATGGCGAGATGGAATGTCCAATTATGTGCAGTTTAAGGTCTTGCCTATTCTGATAAGAGAATTTCCTCTCATTATTTAATTTCATCAACATCTGCATTGCAGCCTCTATTATCCAGAACTACTTCAATCCCAGTGAGGCTGCAGTCAATCATATTAGCAGTGATACATTCCGATGGGGTGGTGGGGACACACACTTAACCCAACGTGCCATTTGCACAATACTGTGAATTAATCCCTCAAATTGATCCCACCATTATCAGACAGACCTGCAATAATAGTCAAATTTTCTCTCCGGACACTGTAGTTTTGAAAGTTCAAATGGACACTGAGAATTTCACATGATCACTATTTTGCTTTACTGAAATATTAGTGACAACACTATGACTTAGACAATCAGTTACATTTTTAGTTCTCTATTATAATTCCAGTATCTCAAGCACTTTTGGATTTTGCCATTAAAATAAACTGAAGTTTTTCTTCAGGGATGAGAAAGTAAATCAATTCAAAAATGTTAATAACACTTAGATGTTCTTAAAGTGAAGAAATCAACTACAGTATGCAAAAAACTGCAATGCTGGCAATCAAACTAACAAAAATGGTGAAAACACCCAGATCAGGCAGCAGCTGTGGAGAGAATAGGCAAGCTAACATTCGAGGTGTGGACCTATCATCAGAACTTCTAACCAAGTGTCTACACCCAAAACGTCAACTTGTCTGTCCTATCTAGAGTCATCTGCTGAATGTTTTCAGCATTTTCTATTTTTGTTACTAGTAATGCACTGAATATGGCACATATGAATTCATTATACACTTTAGCAGAAGTAGATATAGAAATTAGGGATTTCATATCTAAACTGTTAGAGATGTGTGAAGACGATTCACTGCATAAAAATACAAAGCTTAATGCTGATCACTGCGTCAACAATATAGTTAAACCAAGAAACACAATTGCATGCAACATCCTAAATCAAAAGATAAGTTTGATTATTTAACACAAGTTTCACCTGTAGATAAAAATAGTTGAGTTTCCTTTGTCTTATACTTTCTATACTTACACTGTATTAAAGTGTGATGATGTGCAGGGTCTTCTGGTCTTTTGAAGCATACCGAATCCTGAGCTGGCCACCAGACTGAAGCTGGAACATTCACTTCAGCAATTCAACTAATCAGCTGCTTAGAACCCAATCCAAGGCATACACTGGGCAACAAACGTTAGTTGTCACTGTTCAGTCAGTTGAGCCAATCGTCTTCCACCATTTGGCTGCATGTTCATTTAGTACTTCAGGTAGCGCACTGTGTTCAAGACCTGTGATTCTGCACAAGTTTTTTTTTCATAGCTTGCCATAAAGGGTTCCCTTTGTCAAGTTCATTACACAAAGGCCGAATGTGCAAGATGATGGAATTGTTGCTCCCTCCCCCTTTCAACTACATTACTTCAAGGATACACACAACTTGAACCCATTGAAGAAGCAGAGGACATTTCTTTCTACAAATTCTATGGGGACATCGGAGCAGCTGAGTTTGGTGCCAAAGTCCTGCATTCATGTACAACACAGGCTGAACTGAAACCATTTTCCGTAGGTACAACCTCAGGTTTGAAGAAGAAATTGGTTCAGGTCAGGCTCAAATCATATTCTACCACCCACCTTTCCTCAATACAATAATGTGGAAACAAAAAATGGATGCAATTTAAGCCTTAGATATACAGTGTAACATACAAAAATATTTAAGTATCACTCAAACAAAAGCAATTCACTGGCAATACTTGACAATCATTTAATATATACAATTCAAATTTTCAACTGCCTCATGTGGAAAACTTGTATTCCATAAAATGTTTGAAATGAGAATTTAAGACTATAACTTTTTAAATTTCATACAGGGTGGTACTCAACCACTTTTCTGTATTTTGAAGTGTGCTGCAGCTCCCTGTAATTACCATGGAAACACCATTTCACAAGACAATTGTTTTTTCATCTTAAACTTATACAAATACACAAAAGATTTGATATATTTGGTCTAACAAATACAAGCATTGAATTCAATTTACAAGTTAACACATCTAATCTTCAAGCAACACCATGCAAGACAACAGATCAGGAACACTCAAGCACAATAAAACAGTCTGCACAAGGCAACGCAAAAGGTTATGAACAAAACCATATTTCCCCATAAATGAAATGAAAAGCATGAGCTCATGATAAACTCTGGCAACAGCTGTAACAAAATAATTCCTCTACTGTGTAATTTAAAATCAGAGCACCAGATTTTTGAGCACACTCAACACAGAAGGTTTTATGCTGAACTGAAATCACAAGTTATTTTCATTTTTAAACTAGAGTGTTTCAAACAGCTAATTAAAATAATATTCATCTCATTAAAAAACCATGATAAATGTCATGTTTTCTGCAGTGTACCTGACCTCAAAATAGAGCATCAAACTTTGACATTTTGATTGAAAAAAGTCAGTCATTTTCAAGATATTCTACATATGAATTTGTGAACTTTTATTAAAAGTCAAATTGTCAGAACAATTACCGTAAAACAGCTCTGTCCTATTTCCATTGTTTACTTGCAAACAGAATTCTTGTTAATTTGGCACTGCATTATTGCAAATGCAAGGGTGCAACATTTTAGAAGGTGTCATTGTTCCATCTTGTTCAGTGCATTCTGGGAATCACATGACTGCCTGCTCAGTTAGCCATGATTTTTATATTAAAAAAAACTTTCCAAAGAATTCTGGCTCCAACAAATTGTTTTTTTATGTTGCAAAAAAGCTTGGGGGAAGTTATGTAGTACAGCTGTAATGGTTTTGTAGCAAACTCCACAATAGTTAACCTTTTAAATTCTACAACTCTATTAGAAACTTACATTGAACTGCACTAAAATAAAATTCTTGGATTAAATTTTAGGCATATCTCAAACATACACCTCTAAAACAATGAAAATAACAGTAAAGTGTGTTGAAAGGACAAAATGAACATGCAATCATATTCTAGATGAGGAAAAGTTGCTCATCCAAGGATGAATGATTCTGTTCTAAAGATTTTTGCCTAAACATTAGTTATGCTGAAATGCTTGCCTTGCTGTATTCTCTTCAATTTTAAAACACACAGAACAAATGAAGGCATTGAGTATATTCAAGGCTGAAAATTGATTTTTGGACTCCAAGGGAATCAAGGGATATGAGAATCAGGCGGTAAAGTGGAGTTGAGGTCGCATATCAGCTATGATCTTAGTGAATAGCACAGCAGGCTCAAAGGGGCCGTATGGCCTACTCCTGCTCCTAATTCTTATGTTCTTATACAGCTTAGGCAAACTAGCATTTTGGTTTGCTACCTTTCAACCTCCACAAAAAATAGGATATAGTCCCTATTGCAATAAGGAAAAAATCATCTGGAAGCATTTCCCTTTTAGAAGTTCCCCAAATTCTTGAGACAGCTTGGTGGGTAAATGCATCAACTGATGTAATACTGAGCCATATAGGCCAATATGGTCCCAGTTTCTATTATCAGTCTTTGCTGCTCTCAGCTGTGGTGCCAATGAACCATAGAATGTTGCAGCACAGAAACCAGCCAGCCATTCAGCTCAAGTCCATGCTGGAGTTTTTCTCCACATAGGCCCCATGTCTAATCTCTTGTTCACTTCTAAACCCTTTAATATTCCTCTTTGTCAAGCAACTAATTCCCTTTTAAAAGAATTTAAGGACTTTCACCAATGGTTTGTAGCAGGGAATTCCACATTCTAACCACTGGAAAAATATTTGTTCTAATGTTCTTTTAAATTGTTTTTGTGATTATCTTAAATTTGTGTGTTCTCTTACTGACAAATGAAATCAATTTATCAGTATTTGTCACATCATAATCTTGAAGTCTGGTTAATGGATCAGCTCTCAACCTTCCCAATTCTAATGTCAATAAAAGCCCAATTTCATAAGTCTTTCTTTAACTGTTATAAACTGTTATATCCATGGCACGACTGACCTTTTAATTCGGTTTTGACTGGTCCTGATTAGCTCATCTTTCTCCAAGTGTTTAATGATTTCATCCTATATTACAGACTTCATTAGTCTCCTAACAACTGAAGAATAATTAGTTTATAACTTGCTGGCTTATCCAGTTTCCAATTTTAAAGAGGATAATCACATTTGCCATCCTTCAGTCATATTACGAATGTTCCCTTTTATAGAATTTTGGAAAATTATAGTCAGAGCATCTATTTCTTTCCTAGCTACCCTCAGAATCCTTGGATGCAAAACAATCAGGTCCTAGTGATTCAACAACCTTAAGTCTGACTAACTGAGTATCATTTCAAAAACAACTTGCATTTGTATAGCACCTTTAATGAAGTAAAACATCCTAAGGTGCTTCACAGGAGCATTATCAAACAAAAGAATAGTGACATCCACTAACTGTTATACGCCACTGGTGATTCAAATATCCATCTCCTCTGTAGAAACTGAGGCAAAGTATATATTTCTTCCATTCCCTCACTCCCCACTATAAACTCACCTTCATCTTTTAGCAGCCCTGCCTTTACTTTCACTATCCTCTTATTACACTTGGGATACTGTACAGGTCTCAGTAACCTTGAGTTTTGGAACAGGGTGGAAAATGACAAAATCGACCAGAATTCCAGCTTCCATTTGCTAACACATGACCCTTGCTGGAAAGTGAGTGCATTGACATCTAAGGATGGGATTGTACTTAGTTGTAATGCCCAAGATCCACTGTATATGCACACCAATAACGGCCAATGAACAGTCATCTCATCCCGCTAAATGGTGTGACGGAAAGTGGTAAATGCACAGCAAAGCCTCCCTTTCCAAGGGCTAAACAATCTGTCCAGTGACACTAGTCTACTTTTGGAATTTCTGAACAAAAGTGTGACAGTTTGAAAAGTTGTCTTGAAGTCTCTCTTTGGCTGGCTTCAACAATTACCTGAACCACATCCACATGGATGGTCAACTCATGGACTTGCTTATACTGAAGATATCAGTTACTTTATCCTGCGTGACCAGTGTTGAGAACTCTATACTATTTGAACTGTACAAATACCATACTGGCACTCTGTCGAGGCAAAGGGCAAGGAAATGAAGGCTGCCCTACCTGCTGATATAGCGGATCAAAATCATGTAATTGGTCATCATTTTGCTCTGAACTTAATATTTAATCTGTTTAAAGTCAACTATACTGCTCATAATTCTAGCCTGTTTATGTCTCAGGTTTCATATACACTTTTTGCACTAGGAATCCCAGAAAGTGGATCATCCTCCCAACCCAGGTAGAGGGAGGTATTACTCACCAACAAAAAGGACTAAGTTGGCAGTTATGGCCAAAGACCATTCGATGTATGTGTGCGTTTCGACCATCACAAATCAAATGGTCTTTGAGCACTGTGGATAAGGTGGTCCAGTTGCAGGAGCCCTATAAACAATCTTACACATGGAGCTACAAAAATGTCCACTGCCATTAAGACCAAATACGTATGCAATGCTGCATCTACTTTTGCTGAAGTTGTGCCCTCCCCCACCCTAACCCACAAAAATGAATTGCATTCTATTGTACATAGAGGTTGAACGAATGAAGAAGAATTGGCATCTACAATAAGACACCAGCTGACCAAAAAAAAGTTCCCCGCAACTTTTGTAGCCCCTCCACAGATGTAGAGGCTTTAAAGTGCTAGTTTGAGACATGTTTTGAAAAAATGGTGCCCTGTTATACTTCAAAAGTTATTTTGAAATTCCAATTGATCTATCTTGTTAAAAACTTACTTGAATGTTATCCAGGAGAAAAATAACTCTAAAATGGAACACAAGATACCTTTGATCTTGACAAGGACCTAGTCTATGGCACAGCAAAAAGTTGCAATAATATGCAGCAAAAAAAAAGCAACAATTAGAGTGGAGGAGGAAATGACTTACACCTCATTTTCCAGCTGGAAGTTAGAAAGCAGCCTACTCTAAATTATTTGGCAAGTCTAAGTAGAAGCATTAATGATAGTTCAGTTATTTATGTTCTGGAAGGTTTTTAATTCATTAGATATGCTGTAGAAGGTTGAGAATTATTAGCAAAACTTGAATTTAAAAAAAATTATTATTTTTTTAAATTGATATTCCATACTGGTTGCTTATTTCATGCGAGTGACAGCTGAATACTGGAAAATCTCTACCATAAGATAACCTAAAATGTAGGTTTGTTCAACCTTGCAGAGCAGGACTAATACTTCAATTGTTGAGCCTGCAGGTGCTGTGTACAGCTAGTTCCACATTAGAGACTACTCTTAAAACCCCACAAAACAAGCCTGGATCTACCTTTCAGAGCCTCCTGAATGGAGTTGACAATTTTGATCACTTCTGTAAACAAGAAAAAAGTTCCAGCAACATCTTTGCACCCTACACAACACACAATGATAGATAGAGCTTTATTAAGGTCAGCAGTACCGGGCAATAAAAAAAATCTGCCTTTTTAAAGGCGACCATCTCTATGTTTTTCCACTGCAAGTGTTTTATGCGTAGTTACAAAAAATACGAGATACCAAAATGGCTGGAAATACATAGTTAGCACAGAAAAATACAACACTACATATTGCATTGTGGAAAAATATGATAAAGCAACAATGCCTGTGTTAACATGCATTGAAATAGTTCCAACTTCAAAAAGATTCCAAAACTGGGGCATCTTCAATGTCTAAAGTCACAAAATAGAAGATATTTAAAAAAGATCGAGTTATTCTCTCAACAATTATTTTATTAGAGATAGATTTGGCTTTGCTGCTCATGACTGCATGAAATATTTAGTCATTAACAGTTGTTGACTGAATGTTAATTTTTTTTATTATAAATGTTGGTCTGTCCCATTTGACGACAGAACTATACTCCATGTGGTTTAGCTTTCAGCTCTACAAAACCTTCCCTTGAATTCTGGCCAATCTCAAGTCTTTCTGCCTGAAAATTTTTAATTTTCACACATCCACTGAAAGGAGACTGTGTAATTTTAATCTGATGACCTTAAGCACCATTTTGTTACTGTGATTTCCAGTCACAAAAATGTAATGCTTAATACATTACATACATATACGATGTCATAAAATGAAACACCATTAATCACTGGATTCAAATCTATGTATTATTTCAGATTTTAAAAAAATAGTAAAGATTGTAAAGCATTACACATTTCAGCTCATTAAGTGCAAGAGACTTCTGACCTACTGCATATGCAAATGGAAAATGGAATTAGTGCTAGCAAGACGAAGATCTATACAGAATCATCAACCTTGAGCACAGAGGTTGGTAAAGAGAGTAAACCTCTAACGGAGTGAATTGTTAACAGTGAGGACTTTCAACTGGGAATTTGGTGACTGTGGGAATTGAGTGCAGAGGGGGAAGGAGGTGCTAAGGGGTTTAAACCAAGAGACTATAAACTAATCTATCAACTTTTAAAACTTGAATAAAAAAAATACATCAAATCAAAAGACCAAGTACTTACTAATTATTTTGAAATCAAGCTAAATCCATTTACTAAATATAATCTTGATCTCAAGTGATTTTATTAGTCCTAGAAATAAACTACATGTTCATTGTATCCATGTGATTTATATCAATTAGTGTTAATTAATATTCTGGTGGTGGGTATCAATTGGGGACTCTCTTGTATCCGTTTATAGGAGTGAGCTTATCTAGGGGGTGCACGATGTGTAAGGGGATCTCTGAGAATAAAGGCTTGGAAGCAACCAAAGACTAGGCTCTAGTATTCTATCCTTCACCACCTGGGGGGGGGGGGGGGGGGGGGGGAAGGGGGAGGTGGAGCAGCTATACCAATTAGGGATAACATAACGGCAGCAGAAAAAAGGGACATAACTAACAAACAGAATCCATATGGATTGAAATAAAAGATAAGGGATAGATCACACTAATTGGGGTATACTACAGACCACTTAATAGTGGAAAGGAGGCAGGGGAAGAAATATGTAAGCAAATATATGAAATGAGTAAAGGACAAAGAATAACGATCATGGGAGATTTTAGCTAACCCCAAGGGGTATCGGGAATGGAATTTTTACTATTTGTGCAGGACTCCTTTCTTACCTAGTATGTAAAAAGCCCAAGAGAGGAAGCACTGCTGGATCTAGTAGTGGGAAATGAACCATAAGAGAAGTAAGCGTAGGGCAACATCCAGGCAATAGTGATCACAACATAGTAAGGGTAAGATAAAGATGGGGAAGGACAGAAGTAAGATTAAGACCAAAATAATAAATTGGAAAAAAGGTGATTTTAAAGGGGATGAGAATGGAACTAGGGAAAATAAATTGGAAAAATTTACTGATAAACAAAGAAATAGAATAGCAGTAGGAAACATTTAAAACTGTGATCAATAGAGTCCAGAAGAAATATATCCCACTAAAAAGAACAAACTAGCCAGTACTGATGCACCATGGATGAATAAAGAAATACGGGCAAAACTGAAACTAAAGAAAAAGGCCTACACTAAGCACACAGGAAACAACGGAGAGGATGACAAAGGGGGATACGAAAAGATTAGGAAAGAAGTTTAATGATCGCTAAATGGCAGAAATATTAACTAATCACTTTGCCTCAGTATTTACCAGGGAGACTAACATGGTGGGCATGACATTAGAAGAGATCAAAAAAGATATAAAAACATTTAAGATACAAAGCGGGGAGATAATTGATATATTCATCAAAGTTAAAAGTTAGGGAAGAGATAGCAGAGGCACTATTACATACATATAAAAATTCGTTAGAAATAGGAATAGTGTCAAAGGGCTGGTGGACAGCTCATGGAATTCCTATATTTTTAAAAAGAGGGAGATAGAACAATCCAGGGAACTGTAGACTAATTAGTTTAACAGTGCTGGGAAAGGTAATGGAATCCTTACTCAAAGATGTAATAGAACAAGATCTAGAAACTGAACAGGTCAAAGAATAGTTAGCACGATTTCAAGAGAGGTCATGTTTGACCAACCTTATCGAATTCTTTGAAGAAGTAACAGAAAGGGTAGACAAGGGTAATGCAGTAGATGTAATATGTTTGGATTTTCAAAAGGCCTTCAACAAGGTACCGCATACTTGACCCCTGACTCCACTGGGTAAACTTCTTTACCCAGTGGAGTCAGGGGTCAAGTAGCAGAACGAATAGCAAGCTGGCTACAAAACAGAAAACTGAGAGTGGGGGTTAAAGGTAGTTACTCAGACTGGCAAAAAGTGGGAAGTGGTGTTCCACAAGGACTGGTGCTAGGACCACTGTTGTTCACTATTTACATAAACAATTTGGACTCACAAATTGGAAGTACAATTTCAAAATTTGCGGACGTCACCAAATTGGGGGGGGGGGGGGGGGTTATAATTAATACCGAAGAGGACTGCGACAAAATACAACTTGAAGGAGAAAATACATTTGAATTTCAACCTTTTCTGGCACATGAACAATGCCAATTGACATGACATTAAGAAATTTGCTTGTGAAATGTACTGACAGTATATGCCAAAGAAGACGTTAATAAACTAGCAGAATGGGCGTAATTGGCAAATAAATTTCAATATAGATAAGTGTGAGGTGGTACATTTTGGTAGGAAGAATAAGGAGGCCACATACGCCTTGAAAAATAAAAGTCTAAATGGGGTAGAGGAGCAGAGGGATCTGGGGGTACAGATGCACACATCACTAAAAGTAGCGACACGGGTTAATAAGGCCATAAAAAATACAAGCCAAGCAATGGGGTTCATTTCTGGAGGGATAGAATTGAAAAGCAAGGAAGTTATGTCCAACTTGTATAGAACCTTGCTTAGACCACACTTGGAGTACTGTGAACAGTTCTGGTCTCCATATTATAAAAGGGACAGAGGCACTGGAGAAGGTGCAAAAAGGAATAACTAGGGTGACAACAGAACAGAGAAGTTATACCTATCAGGAAAGATTGGAGGGGCTGGGGCTCTTTTCTCTAGAAAAGAGAAGACTGAGGGGTGATCTGATAGTGGCCTTTAAGATTATGAAAGGGTTTGATCGGGTAGACATAGAGAAGATGGTTCCACTTGCAGGGGAGACTTGAACAAGAGGTCATAAAAATAAGATAATCACTAATAAATCCAATGGGGAATTCAGGAGAAACTTCTTTACCCAGACAGTGGTTAGAATGTGGAACTCACTACCATAAGGAGTAGTTGAGGCAACTAGCATAGATGCATTTAAGGGGAAGCTAGATAAACACATGAGGGAGAAAGGAATAGAAGGATATGCTGATAAGGTTAGATGAAGTAGGGAGGAAGAAGGCTCGAGTGTGGACTTCTTGGGCTGAATGGCCTGTTTCTGTGCTGTACATTCTATGCAATTGTATGTGATGAATAAATTCAAAATGTGGTCCCAGTTCCCACTTAGAGAATGTTAAACTATTCATTACAATTATGTTAATGTGAATGGCTCCATCATCTGTAATATAATTTGCACATTTCTCAATTTGCATACGAATTTACAGGCCCACATTTGCTGACAGGGCAATGTTGCTGGGGTACATTTTCAAATTCACCAGTAATTCAAGATCCTACAAAATGAACAGGAATTCTGTAACAGGCCTTTACTTACATTACATGAACTGCTTTTCATCACAACTCTAAGAGGACACAATCTATTTAAGAATAGGTGCTACACAGTATTACTTATTCAAGGTGGTATCTGGATAAACCACAAATGAGGTATATGGGGTGGGAACACTGGTTTCCCTCAACCTTTTCCAACAGCATTTAATTATTTTTCAGAAATCTCAATTGTTCTGATTTTAATTTTCCTATTGGTTTCATTGAATTTTCTACATTCTGGTCAAAAATATGAGTACTTAAAGTCTACTGGCTACACGCAGCAGAGTTTAGAACAGTATTAACATGAAGTTGCAATAATGGTGGATATGCATGTAATAGATACAAGCAATCTTTCAGTACTTCACTATACCAGTTATTTTTGTTCCTAACTAATTTCTGTTAGTTACATAAATTACCAGATTTATTGAATTTAGTTTCACAACTTGCCATCGTAGGATTTGAAAGACCTCCAAGTTATTAGTCTATTACCATAACCACAAGGCTACAGTACCTCACTCAGCACAATCGATTCCACTACCTCCAAATTAACCACTGCCTCCAAGACTAGCAATGCTCATAAAACTTCAATGTTAGCCAACACCGCCACCCCCGCACCACAGAACTATACCTGCACTCCAACAAATTCCTGCATGCATATCTCCATACTGTGTACCATGTTGGTTTCCACATCAAAGACAACACAGCTAACAAGACCTAGGCAGGCTGATAGCATAACAGAAATGGGGAGGAGTATGGAAGCAGACCCTCACAGCTACCATCTGCAGTAGAATACACAAAGGCCATTAAGCTTAACACCCCTCACAAATGTACTCCTATTTGGGGGGGGAGGGGGGGAGGGTGAATGATGGAGGGATGGCTGTCGAGTACACTGCTGCTCACATTATGATCTTGCTCCCTCCTTTAGCGATTCTGTGCAGCAATCTAGAAAGCCAGGAACAGCATGGACAAGCCTCAAAATCTAAACCTATGCCTATCCAATATGGAGAAAATTCCCCCTCCCCGGCCAACACATAAGCTAGCACAATTGACAACATCTGTGGGACATATACCTGACGATAATGTATGGACGGCAAATACCAGGCAGTCTTGAACCCATTTGTGCAAGTCATAGGACATAGACACACACACACCTCACCACCACAAAGAAAATCAGTGAAGTCAAAAAAACTAACAGCCCTACCCCCCCACCCTAGTGGTCCACAAATGTATTTCTCTGCAATTACCATGCAACAAACTTTACTGATTTCATTAATATACGTACTTTTAAAACAAATTATATTTTCCTCAAGAGTGTATGTGCATTATTCCTGGGGTTGACATCAACCAAAAAGGGGTGGGTTTGTTGGCCCAAATTACTTTTTCGCAAAATTATGTTCCTAGGATAAAATATACTTCAGTTATTATAAATGTAGTTTTAATAGATTGCACCAAGACCCAGGCATCTCCCTAAAAACTACATCCCATTTGGCAATTGACAACCTAATTTTCAATCTTCCCCTCTTTATATAAAAAAAAGCTCATTTGGTAAACGGTACAATTTTAACAGGGGTGCAGGAACAGAGTCCTGGCGGTTTACGTAACTAAATCTTTGAAGGTGGCAGGACAAGTTGAGACAGCTGTTAAAAAGGCATATGGGATCCTGGGCTTTATTAATAGAGGCATAGAATACAAAAGCAAGGAAGTTATGCTAAACTTTTATAAAACACTGATTAGGCCCCAGCTAGAGTATTGTGGCCAATTCTGGGCACTACACTTTAGGAAGGATGTCAAGGCCTTGGAAAGGGTGCAGAGAAGATGCACTAGAATGGTACCAGGGATGAGGGACTTCAGTTATGTGGAGAGGCTAGAGAAGCTGGGATTCTTCTCCTTAGAGTAGAGAAGGTTAAGGGGAGATTATGAAGGGTTTTGGTAGAGTAAATAAGGAGACACTGTTTCCATCGACAGGAGGCTCGATAACCAGAGAACACAGATTTACTGTAATTGGCAAAAGAACCAGAGGCAACATGAGGGAAAAAAAAATTACGCAGTGAGTTATGATAGTCTGGCATGCACTGCCTGAAAGAGTGGTGGAAGCAGATTCAATAGTAACTTTCAAAAGGGAATTGGATAAATTGCTGAAGGGGAAAAATTTGCAGGGCTATGTGGAAATAGTTGGACGCTCTTTCAAAGAGCCGGCACAGGCACGATGGGCCGAATAGCCTTCTTCTGTGCGGTATTATTCTATGATTCTATGAATTAACATTCCACCAATATTTTTAAATGTATACAAAATTGTTTAAGCTTAAACACAAATTTACCAGACAAAACATTAGTGTCCACACATCTCCAACCATTTCCATATCAAAATTATTCCACACAAAAAAAGAACTTTAACAAAAAATCCGAGTCCACAATTGAAACTCTGATCAAGTAATTAGCTGAAGTTGACCAATTCTACATGCATTGTAGAACCTTTTGATTTGCAAGCACATCTAATCACGAACAGGAAAACACTGTGAACAATGCCAAATTGTTCTGCTATTGTCCGATTAAATTTTGAACCACAAAACTTCCCCACATACTTCCAGAGCAGTGCAGTGACATTATGGATAAAATTCTACATAATATGATCAACTAACACCAGGCATTTGATGACCTCTTTAGTTTGGAATATTAAAATTCCACTTTTAACATTTTGAACCAAGTATAGTTTCAAACCAAAATTTGGGACCAAGTATTTTCGCAAAATTGTGTTTATTGCATAAATTGCAAAAATGAAAATGCGTGAAACCGTTTAAAATGTTTTACAAACGGAAACCAAGGCTTACATGAAAAAAATTCTAAATAAAGCAGCAAATGTTAACACCAGTGGGTTTAACTGTTTAAAAAAATGTTTGTGACTACACAAAATGCATTTCTGGTAAGCAAGTCTTTGTAAAGTCCACACTGTAGAAATTATTACCTATTCTCAGGATCATCGTCATAGTCATCACTGGCACACGGGGGGACATTTTTTAAATTGCCCTCTGCTTCATCACCTGTAAAGAAATGACTACATTTTAATTATGAGTCTCTGCAAAATTACGGTTCATTCATCAGTGGCCTCGTTAACTTTTAAAATATTTCTAAGCAGTCATAATTACACAGCCAAGTAAACAAAGTCGTAAAACATGGCTGGAAACTACAGTTCAACCATCTTAAAATGGAGCTAAATGCCACAACTTCTTTTCAAATTTTACATGCTGTAATTTCTTTCTAGGATTATAGTTGTCAGAATTAGGGAATCTATTCCCTAATTCAAGCAATTTTGTCTCCCTCCATCTTGTTGCAAAGTCAACTGGAGTGTCAGATGCAGCTTGAAGCCTGTCCCATATAGCACTTGGGGAATGGGATCAGGCAGCATATACAAAGGAATATACACCTGGAGTCTACTCAGCCAACACACATTCAAAGTATCAAATCTAGTTGGTGCCAGTAAAGGCATTCTGCTTCAAATCAATTTTTTTTAAAAAATTTAAATTTAATTTTGGGAGATTACATACAACGTACAGTACAAAAACAGGCCACTTGGCCCAACAGATCCATATTAGTGTTTATGCTCCACACGAGCCTCCTCCTTCCCTGCTTCATCTAACCCTATCAGCATATCCTTCTATTCCTTTCTCCCTCATGTGTTTGTCTAGTTTCCCCTTAAATGCATCTATGCTAGTCGCCTCAACAATTCTTATGGTAGCGAGTTCTACATTCTAACCACTCTCTGGGTAAAGAAGTTTCTCCTGAATTCTCTATTGGATTTATTAGTGATTAGCTTATATTTATGGGCCCTAGTTCTGGTCTCCCCTGCAAGTAAAACATCTTCTCTATGTCTCGCCTATCAAAACCTTTCATAATCTTAAAAAGACCTCTATCAGGTCACCCCTCAGTCTTCTCTTTTCTAGAGAAAAGAGCCCCAAGCCAGCTCAATATTTCTTGATAGGTATAACCTCTCAGTTGTGGCATCATCCTAGTAAATCTTTTTTGCACCTTCTCCAGTGTCTGTATATCCTTTTTTATAATATGGCCAGAACTGTTCACAGTACTCCAAGTGTGGTCTAACTAAGGCTCTATACAAGTTTAACATAACTTCTCTGCTTTTCATGTCTATCCCTCTAGATATGAACCCCTGTGCTTGGTTTGCTTTCTTCATGGCCTTATTAACCCGCGTCGCTACTTTCATTGATTTGTGTATCTGTACCCCTGGATCCCTCTGCCCCATTTAGACTCCTAGTATCCAAGCAGTATATGCCCTCCTTATTCTTCCTACCAAAATGTATACTTCACATTTATATTAAAATTCATTTGCCAATTACATCCACATTCTGCAAGTTTATTAATGTCTTCCTGTATTTTGTCGCAGTCCTCCTTGGTATTAACCATACCACCCCCAGTTTGGTGTTGTCCACAAATTTTGAAATTGTACTTCCAATTCCAGAGTCCAAATAGTTTATGTAAATGATGAACAAGTGGTTCCAGCACCCATCCTTGTGAAACATCACTTCCCACCTTTTGCCAGTCTGAGTAACTACCTTTAACCCCTATTCTTGGTTTTCTGTTTTGTAACCAGCATGTTATCCATTCTGCTACTTGTCCTGACTCCACATGCTCTGACCTTAGTCATGAGTCTATTATGCAGTACCTTATCGAAGGCCTTTTGAAAATCCAAATATACTGCATTACCCTTGTCTAAACTGTTACCTCTTCAAAGAATTCAATAAGGTTGGTCAAGCATGACCTTCCCTTTTGAAATCCGTGCTGACTATTCTGTATTATATTTTCGGTTTCTAGATGTTTTTTGATTACATCTTTGAGTACGGATTCCGTTATCTTTCCTACCACAGACGTTAAGCTAATTGGTCTATTGTTCCCTGGACTGGTTCTATCTCCCTTTTTAAATGTAGAAATCATATTCCCGGTCCGCCAGTCCTCTGGCACAATTCCTTTTTTTAAAAAAAATGATATGTATGTAATAGTGCCTCTGCTATCTCTTCACTAACTTCTTTTAATGTGCGTGGATTCAATCCACCCGGACCAGGGTTTTATCCTCTCTAAGTTTGATTAGTCTATCAGTTATCTTCTCCCTTTGTATCTTAAATGTCTTTATATCTTTTTTGATCTCTTCTTCGAATGTCATGCCCACCATGTTAGTCTCCCTGGTAAATACTGAGGCAAAGTAATTATTTAATATTTCTGCCATTTCACTGTTATTACCTGTGAGTTTATCGTGTGTATCCCTTATTGGCCCTATCCCTATCCTGATTTTTCTTTTGTTATTTATGTGTCTGCAGAAAACTTTATTTCTTTTTATATTCCTTGATAATTAAATTGTCATTTCTCTTTGCCTTCCCAATTGTTTTCTTAAACTTCTTTCATATTCCCATTTGTCATCCGTTCCTTTGTTGTCAATGTGCTTTATGTAGATCTTTTCTTTAGTTTCAATTTTGCCCTTATTTCTTTATTCATCCATGGTGCATCATTACTAGCTAGTTTGTTCTTGCTTTTTAGTGGGATATATTTTTTCTGGACTCTACTGATCAGTTTTAAATGTTTCCCACTGCTGTTCTATTTCTTTAACCGTAAATTTTTCCAGTTTATTTTCCCTAGTTCCCATTCCCTTAAAATCACCTTTTTTCCCCAATTTATTACTTTGGTCTTAGTCTTACTTATGTCCTTCTCAGTCTTTAGTTTAAACTGTATTATGTTGTGATCGCTACTGCCTAGATGTTCCGCTACACTTACTTCTCTCATCTGTTCTGGTTCATCTCCCATTACTAGATCCAGCAGTGCTTCCTCTCTTGTTGGGCTTTTTACATACTGGGTAAGAAAGGAATCCTGCACAAAATAGTAAAAACTCCATTCCCTGTACCTACCTCTACATGCCAGTTTATTTGGGGATAGTTAAAATCTCCCATGATAATTATTCTATGTCCTTTATTGGTGGAAGAATTATAATAGTCAGGATTTTATTGCCAAAAAATACATTTAACATATTTCTGTCAACCTTTAATTTGAAAGCAGAGTTGGATAGAATTTGCATAGATTCAGCATTCAAGTGTCATAAAGAACCACATTGAAGCTATCACACTTTTATATGTAATATAAAGTAATCAGTTGAACAGGAAACTTACTTTTTTTTGTTTGAACTCTTCCACGAGTAACACCCCATCAAGGGACCATAATGATGAGTCAGTTGTGCACATTACCTATACAAAATGTCACTGGACCAACACTTCCAGTCATACGAGGAAGTAGTTCTAGACAAAATAGTTGCACCCAGACAGGCTCTAATCCAACAATTAAACAAAAAATGATAGAACCAGCAGTTGCATGCAAATATTTTCCTTTCCTAAGATGTAGAATAGGATAGAATAATACATTTGTGGTACTACTACAACGATCACCACACCTTTAAATGTAGAATACCTACCCCTGAACTGTTGGAATATATAGACATTTAGCAGATCAAATTAAGCTCCACTGTAAACTGTGTTTTAGAATGTTGCTACTCTCAAGCCAATGTTCAATGTAATCAAGATTGACAGATGATACCATCTTCAAAGAAACTACTTAAAACTTCCAGGGGAAAGATCCTTAAAATAGCAGAATATTCCAACATTTAGCAGTTTTGTTAACCTGTACTGCAACAATGATTTCAGGTGATAGTCTTCCACAAGCAGAGTTTACATATTTACCAACAGAGGCCATCTTTTAAACTGTTTGCTAAGAGGAGCTGGAAGATGGATGCATTCATCTCAGCTGTATAAGAACATAAGAAATAGGAGCAGGAGTAGGCCATAGGGCCCCTTGAGCCTGCTCCACCATTCAATATGCACCATGGCTGATCTTCTACCTCAACTCAACTTTTCCTGCATTATCCCCATATCCCTTGATCCCCTTAGTGTCCAAATATCTATCGATCTCAGTCTTGAATATACTCAACGAGTGAGCAACCACAGCCCTCTGGGGTAGAGAAATCCAAAGATTCACAACCCTTTGAATGAAGAATTTTTTCCTGATCTCAGTCCTAAATGGCTAATCCCTTATCTTGAGTCTAGCTCTAGACTTTCTAGTCAGTGGAACAGCCTCTACCCTGTCAAGCCCTCTAAGAATTTTATGTTTCAATGAGATCACCTCTCATTCTTCTAAACTCCAGAGAATATAGGCCCATTCTACTCACTCTCTCCTCATAGGACAACCCTCTCATCCCAGGAATCAATCTAGTGAACCTTCGTTCCACCCCCTCTAAAGGCAAGTACATCCTTCCTTAGGTTAGGAGACCAAAACTGTACACAGTACTCCAGGTTTGGTCCCACCAGTGCCCAATATAATTGCTGCAAGACCTCCTTACTCTTATACTCCAATCTCCTTTCAATATTCAAGGGCAATTAGGGATGGGCAATAAATGCTGGCCTCGCAGCGACGCCCATATCCCATGAACGAATAAAAAAAAGGCCAACCATACAATTTGCCTTCCGAATTGCTTGCTGTACCCTACATGTTAACGTTCTGTGATTCGTGTACAAAGACACCCAAATCCTTCTGACTACCAACATTTCTTAGTCTCGCACCTTTTAAAAAATATTCTGCTTTTCTATTCTCGCCCACTCACTATCCCTTTGCAGCCTCTTTGCGTCCTCCTCTCAGCTTATTTCCCCACCTAGCTTTGCAATGTCAGCAAACTTGGATACATTACACTTGGTCTCCTCATCCAATGTAAGGAATCTTACAACACCAGGTTATAGTCCAACAATTTTATTTTAAAATCACAAGCTTTCGGAGATTATCCCCTTCGTCAGGTGTTGTAAGATTCCTTACATTTGTCCTCATCCAAGTCATTGATTTTTATTGTAAACAGCTGAGGCCCAAGCACTGATCCTTGTGGCACCCCACTAGTTACAAACTGCCAACCCAAAAATGACCCGTTTATTCCTATTCTGTTTTCTGTCCGTTAACCAACCCTCAATCCATGCTAATATGTTACCCAAATCCCATGAGCCCTAATCTTGTGCAACAAACTCGTGTGGCACCTTATCAAATGTCTTTTGAAAATCCAAATATACTACGTCCACTTATCTATCCTGTTAGTTACACCCTCAAAAAAACTCTAATGGATTTGTCAAACACAATTTCCCTTTTGTAAAACTATGTTGACTCTGCCTATTATGATTTTCTAAGTGCCCTGTCGCTACTTCCTTAATAATAGATTCTAGTATTTTCCCAACTACTAATGTCAGGCTAACTGGCCTGTGGTTCAGTTTTCTCTTTCCCTCCATTCTTGAATAGCGGGGTTATATTTGCTACTTTCCAATCCACAGGGACCGTTCTAGAATCTAGGGAATTTTGGAAGATCAAAACCAATGCATCCACTATCTTTGCAGCCACCTCTTAAAACCCTAGGGTGTGGGCCATCAGGTCCAGGGAATTTGTCGGCTTTTAGTCCCATTAATTTCTTTAGTAATTTTTCTTTACTAATCTTAATTACTTTAAGTTCCTCACTCTCATTAGACAATTGGTTCCCCACTATTTCCGGTATGTTTTTTGTGTCTTCTACTGTGAAGACAGATACAAACTATTTGTTTAACATCTCTGCCATTTCCTCATTCCCCATTATAATTTCTCCTGTCGTTGCCTCTAAGAGACCCATGTTTACTTTCGCTACTCCCTTCCTTTTTACTTACTTGTAGAAGCTCTTACAATCTGTTTTTATATTTCTTGCTAATTTACTCTCATTCAATTTTCTCCCTTATTATCCATTTCATGGTCATCCTTTGCCGATTTCTAAAACCCTCCCAATCCTCAGGCTTACTACTTTTTTTTAAAGCAACGTTGTACACCTCTTAATCTAATAGTATCCTTAACTTATCTTAAATAGCCACAGTTGGATCATTTTTCCCATGGAGTTTGTATTCCTCAAGGGAATGTATATTCATTGAGAATTATGAATTATTTCTTTAAGTGTGCACCATTGCTTATCCATCATCATATGTTTTAATCTAATTTTCCAACCTACCATAGCCATTTCCAACTCACCCCTCATACCTACATAATTGGCTTTGTTTAAATTTAAGACCCTAATTTCAACCCTACATATTGCAAATTATCGAATGAGGCATGTTTCTGCTAGGGTGAGCCATTATATTTGTGAATAGATCTTTGATCCAGCATTGTGAATACTTTCCCCTTCTAAGTGACAGGAAATGTAATAGCATGCTGCACGTTCTTCAGTCAGCAATTTCATACACTCGAGGTCAATTGTTAAACCTGGGCTATGCTAACAAACAGACTCCAATTTCAGTTTGTAAGAGACATGATCTGCTTACGGAAAAAGGTGTTCGAAAACTACACAAATGTAGGAACAATATCACACAATAAAAGTACACCTACCTGATGACTGGCAAAAACCTGATCCTGTAGCAAGCACAATGTTTTCTGTGATGGGCTGTATCTTTTGTTCATCACTGCTTCCTTCTCCAGGCAAATCCTGGTTGTCCACTTGTTCAGCTTCTTCATCTCCACCTGACGAAGATGAAGAGTGATGCTTTTTTTCCACAGCTCGTTTCTTCCGTTTTAATTTTGTCGCTTTATTCTGAGCAGAATTTGTGACTTTCTCGTCATCTTTGGATGAACCATCCCCATCTTCCTCGATCACCTGTTTTCGCGCTTTCTTTGAAGATGATTTTTTAGCTGCGCTGATTTTACTCAAGTTCTTTATTTCCTTTTCTAGATCAGAGTCATAGTTGGAAGAGTCTGAACGATGTTGTCTTTTTTTGGTAGCAACATTAATTCTTTTACTGGTTCTTTTTCTCTCCTTTCCACCAAAATCTGAGCTTGAGGATGAGCTTTTCCTTTTTCGTTTAAGACCATCAGTGTTACTTGCCTGTGGCATTCGCTTTCTCAAACCAAATAGACTTGTCCTTTTAATAATTTTTTGGGATGAATCACTCTCTTTGTTATCTGCATCTGATGAACTTTCATGCTTCACTGCTGCCTTTTTCAGTACCTCAGGGATCTCATCAGAATCAGAGGTAGTTTGCACACCAGTTTTATGTGGTGTATCTGACTTATCAAGATCAGATTCTTGAATCTCAGACCTGACATTTTTGTTGGATGTTTTTGATCGCCCAGTCTTGACTTTTCCCAAAGAGTCTTTTTCTTTATCTTTAATTTTAATTTCCTTTTTCGATCTCCTACGTCTTTTACTACCACCAGCAACGTCAGTGTCTTCTTCAGATCTGGAGCTCACAATTCCTGTACCACCAGGGCGCCTCAGAGGTGTAGTTTTCATGCGAGGTGACCGTCTGGTATCAATGTCCTCTGACAGAACTGATGCATCATTTGTAGGATCATTTTCAAGGTCGCCTTCAATTATTTGATCAGATTTTTTTTTCTTCCTCTTTTTTGAAATTTTTACATTGCCCTTTTGAAGTCTTTCCACAATTTTTTTGTCTTTAACCGAATCCTGTGCAGCACTGACACTGTCTCCATCCCCTGCATCATCATGGCCACCGCCTCCAATTCCCGCATCATTGTCGTCACTATCTGCATCACACTCCACTGCATGTCTTTTGGCTTCAGCGTCACTCCCATTATCCGCTGCTTCAGCGTCACTCCCATTATCCGCTGCTTCAGCGTCACTCCCATTATCCGCTGCTTCAGCGTCACTCCCATTATCCGCTGCTTCAGCGTCACTCCCATTATCCGCTGCTTCAGCGTCACTCCCATTATCCGCTGCTTCAGCGTCACTCCCATTATCCGCTGCTTCAGCGTCACTCCCATTATCCGCTGCTTCAGCGTCACTCCCATTATCCGCTGCTTCAGCGTCACTCCCATTATCCGCTGCTTCAGCGTCACTCCCATTATCCGCTGCTTCAGCGTCACTCCCATTATCCGCTGCTTCAGCGTCACTCCCATTATCCGCTGCTTCAGCGTCACTCCCATTATCCGCTGCTTCAGCGTCACTCCCATTATCCGCTGCTTCAGCGTCACTCCCATTATCCGCTGCTTCAGCGTCACTCCCATTATCCGCTGCTTCAGCGTCACTCCCATTATCCGCTGCTTCAGCGTCACTCCCATTATCCGCTGCTTCAGCGTCACTCCCATTATCCGCTGCTTCAGCGTCACTCCCATTATCCGCTGCTTCAGCTTCAGCTTCAGCATCAGCCCCATCCGCTGCTTCAGCTTCAGCCCCATCCACTGCTTCAGCTTCAGCCCCATCCACTGCTTCAGCTTCAGCCCCATCCACTGCTTCAGCTTCAGCTTCAGCCCCTCGTTTACCCTTCTTGACCAATGTTTTCCTACATGCAGCTTGTACAGTTTTCTTACACCTCTTAAGTGAAACTGGGGTCAATTTTATAAAAAGTTCACGTTTCACTGAAGATTTTATACTGGAATCAGAGTCAAGCTCTGAGGATTTTCCAGAATTAATCTGACTTTCAGCAGGTGCCTTAGCTGACACAGTATCTAGCACTGTGCTGTTACTTGCAGAATTATCCGCTGCATCCAGATCTGGTAGCAACGAGTCAGTTGCCTCGAACAGACCTTCAGTCAGCGAAGAAACAGATCCCATGTCCAGAGCTTCATCTAAATTGTTAAGCAATGTTGCTTCTGCCATCTCAGATTCTAGTTCAATGCCTGTAATTCCACAAGTAGCATCAGCTTCTTCATTTTTGACCGACTGATCATCATTTGATGCACAGTCAGTTTCAGCGCTGACCATTTTTGAATCCAGCAATAATTTATCTGTTTGTTCTGGTGACATGATTTGTTGTTCTTCAGCAACCTTGTCTGATTCACTTGAAACTGCTGATACATCCATCTGATCAGATTCATCTTCAGCTGAAACAGAGTTTGCTGCAATTGTCTCACTGGGTAATAAATAATTCTCATTGTTACTGGAATCCTGTACCTCAACTTTGTCAACACACTCTTTCAATGATTCAGTAGGTTTCTTATTCTGTTCCATTTCCAAGTCTTGAATTTCTTTATCTACAACTTCTTCCAGTGCAAGATGGACTTTCTTTAGATCTCCGAGCACAGACTTAAAAGCTTTCAGCTGTCTCATGTTTACATTAGGCTCAGACTCCTTTAAGCCTTTTTGCTTTAAAAAATTAACAAAACTAATATTCAAGTTGGCTGTTGTATCAATTAGTTTGCGAGCCTTCTTCAGAATGTCTTTTGGTACTTTTAATGCCTTATAAGAATATGTAATATTTCCAGAGCCTGGAGAAAGAGCTTTTAATGAACCTGCATCTTTTTCCTGTCCATTACAATCTTCATTGGAAATTCTTTTCCGAGTATTTTTATACTCGTGGTCTACAGACTTGTCACTGTCATGAGGACCTGGAGATTTGCATTTATCACTGTCCAATTTAAATTTATCAAAGTCTTTCTTCTTTTTGTTTTGTTGCCACAGTTGATCAAGACACTCAAATACACTGTCACAAGCAGTGACCAAATCCAGTAAAGGCTCTGGATTACACACATAGCAGTACCACTTTTTGTTTTCATCCATAATATTGGATAGTTCCTTCCTACCCAGGTTTCGCAAGATGCAGCTTTTGCAAAATGCATTGTGACAAAAATCACAACAAATCAGATTTCCACCTTCTGCACACCATCTGCAATATAGAACAACAAATGTGAAGAGCAGAAAAAGAAAACAGGCTGCATACCAGGGAAGTAATAAACCTGACACTTGAAATAAAGTTTTCTTCAGTAGAGAACCAAAGTCAACAATTGCAACAGGGAGGGCAGTGTGCTCGGGGATCATACCCATGTCATCCATATGCAGCTCAAGTACACAGTACCCCTGTTAACTTTTTCTTCTTGTATATACTCAGCAATGAAGCCTTTAGAGACTGAAGCCTCATTAAAAACATCCTATTCTCTCTTACTTGAGCTGTTGGTTCGGAGGGTGGGGTGCCGAGATACAGTTGCACCTAGCTCCCTGTAGGTCAGTGTTATTTAAGCATATTGTTTTTATAATTACCCACAAGCTCAAAATAGGGATTCCCCCTCTAAAACTAAAGGCTTCTTAAATTATCCTTCCACATTTTACTGGTTTAGAACTAAAGGTAGATTTTAATCTAGCTGGAATGACTTTGGGCAGGATACCTGCTTTCACCACCCCCCCAATTTTCTTCCCTCCTCTCTTGAAAACACTAACTTTTGTTGGGACATGGTTCCTTAAGTCCCAGCAGCCCTGCACACACAAGTGACCATCCTTCATGTTTGAACCTAGACAGCAAGCTTCAGCAAGTTTGACCACAAGGGCATCACAGCCAAGCCCAATCATCACTATAATACAAGTATTATAGTGATGATTGTGATGCCCTTGTGGTCAAACCTGCTGAAGCTTGCTCTATAGGTTCAAACATGAAGGAGGAAATGGATAATAATTAAAATTGGAAAACCAGGATGATTTTTCCCCCCATCTTGGCTACATCCCCAGCATCCCCAACTAAGATGAGCAATCAAACCTGGGACTTTCTGGTGTGTATGGGTTGGAACTGCACTAAGCCCACAAGACAGGCTTGTTAGCTTCAAACACACAGCCCAGTTGAAATTTATTTGAGTCTCAAGCATTAGTACACTTGATTGGTACAGCAAGTTATGAAAGCACAAATAGTATATAATCAATTACACATTGAAAGTTATCTCCACTAGCATTTTAACCACTAAAATTCAGATAATACCATGGATCTGGAACTGTGCAGGTCTGAACACATCTCCTCCTACAAAACCTATTTTCATTGCTATCTGTTTCATTTCCAATTCTCCACCTGTGCTGTAGTTAATGACTCAACTTTTGATATTTTTTTTCCCATTAAGGGGTTCCCAGAGCATTTCCCTCACCGCATTCTTTGTTCATATTAATGACTTGCTCTACTAATCATTGAATCCTAACCAGTCTTTTGTTGTTGATTTCACATCATATTTTAAACATTTAAGCCCACATAGTCTCAGCACACATATCCATTCCTCTTATTGCACAATTGCTGAATCAACATCTCAACCTCCATGATCTTTGATGGGACAATGAAAACCTTGTTTCTTTCATGTTAAAGACAAACATTTTCTTCACTTTGCAGCTAATGTCTTGCTTTTGATTACTCGAACCGTAGCCTGGTATTTTTCACAATCTTGGTCTATCGCCTCTGACCCCAAAATCAATTCCCATATCTCACCATTGCTAAAGCTTCTTCCAAGTTCAACTTCCTCTTTTCATGCCAAGCACTTGTTAACCTAACAAATTCAAGATCTGAATACTGCTCCCACATCTGGAGAGGATACAAAAAATGTTTGCTGTCCACTAAGCAGTCCATCAGTCAATTGCAGAAGCCAAGCTCGATCTTTTGTAATCTTTCTTCCTCCCCTCATTTTACAAATACTACTGCACCAGGGGGAGTGCTTGTATGAACTTTCCTTCCTTGTTGCATACATGCAATTCTACACTACATTCTCTTCCTCACAATGCTGAAATTAAGACATGACACTCCATTTCATGCTCTAGCTCTTTTGCCAAGATCTACAACTGCCTCACTCTTTTCTCCCTTCAAAGTCCAGGAATTGCATCACCTAAAAGTTTAAACTACGACCTGTGAACCAGGTGCAGCCTGAACCAGTGTTATCTGACCCTTAAAGTTCAGGCAACTTGGTCTTATTTGAGCTTATATTTATTTGTCCCATTTGAATTTTGTGGGCTTGGAGATGCAAAAACAGTAGTTTTTAATGGCACTGTTGGTGAACCAGTTGTGTTTTTACAATGCTTTTACTGATACCAGCTTTTTATTTCCAATTTTTTTTTTAACTGAATTAGCATAATAGAGGACCAAGAAACCACCCAAGCAATCCTATCCTGCCAGCTTAAACATTAGGGATGTATAAGTGAAATGAGAATTCAAGAAAGTGGTAAGAACAAAAAAAACACCCACCTGCATTGCTCATCCATACCATCTGCATCTCGGCTAATGTCATCACTCATATAGTACTTATGGCAATTCTGTAAAATAGGAGAAATACATTAGGAATCACTAAGGGTGCATTAAACTGGTTTCTGTAACACACAAATATAAATCATATATATTAAAATCCTTAAGTTGGTAATGCTGTAACGCCCCAAAGTATATTGAATCAATGTGTAACGTGGTAATCATAACACCTATTTGTTCTTACTTCAAAGAGCCATGTTACAACAAGCACCTTTAAAATGTATACTATTTTCACTGATTTAACTGTGAACAAAGCCTGGGGAGATTCATTAACATATATCTATATATGTTCAAAAAACCAGTACATTCATTGCATGCTCCATTTTAGAGGCAGGCAACCATCTCCTATCTAGTGCCGCTATGTTAGATGGCCAGCTTTTGGCAATCATTCCCTTCATGCTTCCAGGTGTCCCCTCTATAGGATTTTCCACTGCTAAATGAGTAGCCATTAGCAGTCACATTCCAGATTTAGCCAGGTCTACTTCCACCCCCAATTAAGAGTTTCAGAAGCTCCAGATCCCTCCAGCACAATCAGCATTATACAGCTTCAGAGCCTCCTTAGCCCTAGGACGCAGCCAACACTGAAACCTCCCTCCTGGATACAGGTAGTTCCTACCCACTAACCTCTACTTGCAATTTTTTTTAAATTATAAATTGACCTGCAACTACAGATTTTTAACCTGTTTAAGTCATAAATAATTATTAGAGCTTGGGCCTCCCATTCTGACCAGATTCCATTACCCTGGGCCTTTGGACCCCTTGCTGCTGAATAATTTTTTCCCTGCATCTTCTAATCAACTTTGCTCTTTAGCTTTTATAATTAACCTTTGCCTCCTTGTTCTCCCTTCCCCCTCCTGCCATCTCTGGCCCAGCCACGCTTACCGTAATGGTATCATTGTTTACAGCATGGTGGCTGCTGCTTCTTAGCTCCAGCCCTGCTCTCATCCTCTGGTTACCTTCAAATCATCAGCATCCTCCTCTCACCCCACCTCCCAGCTTAGTTTGGCAGTTGACTCATCACTTTAAATGCTTGATCATGTCACAAGCGGCAGCATATACAAGTTGCTGATATTTCAGTGGAGCAGCATAAATTCAACAGAATAAGAACAGCTCATACCTTACAAATGAGAACTTTCAGTGCAGGATGCCGCTGGACTGAATCCTTGTGAAAATGGTTTACTTGCTGCCCACAAGCAGTGCAGCTGACTATTCCATGTAGATTCTCATCTGGTAAAAAAAATGCAATTTTAAACTGTATCTTTGCTTATTGCTGCATATTGTTGCGAAAATAAGATTTCAAATACACTACTGGAACTCTAATGCAATCTATTCGCGTACAGTGCACTTTAGGTTAAGAAGAGTGTTAGAAGCCAATTCACTTATTATCCCAAATCAGCAGAAACATTATATCCCTTTGCCTGGATCAATTCTGACCTAAAATAAAAATATCCATCATAAAGCTCCTTCGGGTTCACACAATGCTGATAAGTGTCTTAAGTTGTGCTGTTATCAATGGAGTGAATCCCTTCAGACTAAAAATAGTGATGCATGTGTCACTGGAAGATTCAGGTTAGGAACCCATATTGTATATAGAAATACATGCAAATGACACTAGAACAAAACCACCTTTTCACTTAAGAATTCTTGACTGTGACAAGATGGGCCAGATGGCCATGCATCACACTATCGCTTTGTCATTTCTCCATTCAAAATTTCTTAATAGTCAACACTAAAGAAAGAACCTGCATTTATGTCACGCCTTTCACCATCTCAGGACGCCTGATCTTATGCTTCAGGTGCAAGAGTGCTGCCACTGAGCTACGGGTTGACAAAAAGAAAACGAACACAGAGATGCTGAAATAAAGTTAAACATGCAAAAATACAAAATATTAAAGAGAATGAAAACCATTAAAAACTGCGAGCCACATTTGAACCTCCAATTCAATTATCTACAATGCAATAAACCTACATAAATGGCTTCCAAGTGACTTCAAACTATTGATGTCATATCAACCACAATATTTGTGGAAGGAAGGAAGCAGTGCAGGATTTAGTTCTGGGGAAAGAAGGGTAGGTGGAGTACATTTCTGGGTAATAGTGATCATAATATAATTGGGTTTAAAGTAACTACAGATAGGGACGAAGTAAAATCAACGGTGAAAATACCCAACTGGAAAAGAGCCAATTTCAATGATTTGAGAAGGAATCTAGCACAGGTGAACTGGAAACAAAGATTGGCCGAGAAAACAGTAAATGAGCAATGGCAGGCCTTCAAGACAGAGATAGTTCGGGTACAAACCAAGCATATTCCCATAAAGGAGGAAAGATAGGGCATCCAAAGCTAGAGCTCCCTGGATGACAAAAGAAATATAGGTTAAAATAAAACAGAAAAAGGCTTATGACAAATGTCAGGTACAGAATAGAGTAGAAAACCAGAAAGAATACAGGGTGAAATTGAAAAGGAATACAAGAAGGACAAAGAGAGAATATGAGAAAAGATTAGCGGGTAACATAAAAGGGAACCCAAAAATCTTTTCTGAACATATAAAAAGTAAAAGGATAGTTAATGGAATGGTGGGGCCGATTAGGGACAAAAAAGGAAGTCTTCTTGTGGAGGCAGAGGGCATGACTGAGGTACTGAATGAGTACTTTGCATCTATCTTCACAAGAGGGTGAAGTTAATGTCGCAGTACAGGAGAAGGGAGTAGAGACATTGGATAGGATAAAAATAGATAGAAAGAAGATACTAAATAGGTTGGCATCACTCAAAGTTAACAAGTCACCAGGTCCAGATGGGATACATCCTAGGTTGCTGAGGAAAGCAGAAGCTCTAACCACAATATTTCAATCCTCCTTGGATATGGGAGTGGTGCCAGAAGACACGAGGGTGGCAAATGTTAAATTCCTTTCAATAAACCTGGTAACTACAAGCCAATCAGTCTAATATCAGTGGTGGGAAAACTACTAGAGACCATTGTCAAGGACAAAATTAATTCTAACTTGGATTAACAAGGGATAGCCAGCATGCATTTGTTAAAGGCAAACCCTGCCTGACTAATCTGATTGAGTTCTTTGATGAATTATCAGAGAAGGCAGTGCAGTAGATGTATATATGGACTTCCAAAAGGCATTTAATAAAGTACCACATAACAGACATATTTGGAAAATAGAAACACAAGGGATTAAAAGGGGCAGTGGTAACTTGGGTACTTAATTAGCTAAGGAATAGGAGGCAGAGGTTTTTAGTGAATGAATGTTTTTCTGACTGGAGAGAAGTATCCAGTGGGGTCCCCCAGGGGTCAGTTTTAGGACCATTGCTTTTCTTGTTATATATAAAATGACCTGGACTTGGGTATAGGAAGCACAATTTTGAAGTTTGCAGATGATACAAAACTTGGCAATGTAATAAATAGTGAGGAGGATAATAGCAGACTTCAGGAGGACATAGCAGACTGTTGAAATAGGCAGAGACATGGCAGATGCAATTTAATGTGGATGAGTGTGAAGTGATGCACTTTGGGAGGAACAACATGGAGAGGCAGTATCATCTAAATGGTACTATTTTGAGGGGGGTACAAGAGCAAAGGGACCTGGAATGCATATTCACATATCTTTGAAGGTGGAGGGCAAATTGATAAGGTGGTTAAGAAAGCATATGGGGTACTTGACTTTGTAAATAGGTGCTTAAATACAAAAACAAGGAAGTCATGCTAAACCTTTACAAATCACTGGTTAGGCCTCAGCCTAAGGCCTTGACATCCTTCCTAAAGTATGGTGCCTGGAATTGTGTATAATTCCAGGCACCACACATTAGGAAGGATGTCAAGGCCTTGGAGAGGGTACAGAGGAGGTTTACCAGGATGATACATGGGATGAAGGACTTCAGTTATGTGGAGAGATTGAAAAAGCTGGGATTGTCCTTAGAGCAGAGATGGTTAAGTGGAGACCTGATAGAAGTATTCAAAATTATGAGGAGTTTTGAGAGAGCAAGTAGGGAAAAACTGTTTTCTCTGGCAAGTGAGTTGGTAACCAAAGGTCATAGATTTAAAATAACTGGCAAAAGAACTAGAGGGAAAATTAGGAGAATTTTTTTCCACAAAGGATTAACATCTGCAACACATCACCTGAAAGGGTAGTGGAAGGCAGATTCCATAGGAACGTTCAAAAGGCAATTGAACATGTACTTGAAGAGGACTAATCTGCAGTTATGAGGAAAAGGCTGGGGAGTGGGACTAAATTGGATAGCTCTTTCAAAGAGCCGGCACAGGGACAACAGGCCGAATGGTCACCTCCTGTGCTGTAAGATTCTATGATTCTATTTAAAAACCAACTGGAAGCATTAGGTCCATCTTCCTCCACGTCCTCATAATGTCCCCACTATTAATGTCATACTGAGCTGCTAGAATAACAACCAAGCAATGCACAACTGCTGTATGAGGCACATCAATATGTGGTGGGTCTAAATTTCCTTAATTTTCCACTATTTATAAAACCGGCACCCAATTTTAACGATTTGTTTAAACAGAAATCACATTTTCACAACTCGTGGGCCAAACCAGACACACTTCATTACGAGTGACATGAAGTTAGTCAGGCTCACTTGAATCATCAAGCGCTTTGGGATGTTTTACTACGTTAAAGGCACTATATAAATGCAAGTTGTTGTTGTGTGTGGTAGCCTCTATGTAATCCTGTTTTCAAGTGTGTATAAAATTTATTTTATCTCTCTAAACATCAGTAGTACATGACTTAATATCAATTTGGTATTTTTCACTTTCAATACAATGCATGCTAAATAGCGGAAGCAACATGCTATAGACAGAGCTAAGCGATTCCACAAACAACGGATCAGATCAAAGCTCTGCAGTCCTGTCACATCCAGTCGCGAATGGTGGTGGACAATTAAACAACCAACGGGAGGAGGCGGCTCTGTAAACATCCCCATCCTCAATGATGGGGGAGTCCAGCACGTGAGTGCAAAAGACAAGGCTGAAGCGTTTGCAACCATCTTCGGCCAGAAGTGCCGAGTGGATGATCCATCTCTGCCTCCTCCTGATATCCCCACCATCACAGAAGCCAGTCTTCAGCAAATTCGATTCACTCCAAGTGATAAAGAAACGCCTGAGTGCACTGGATACAGCAAAGGCTATGGGCCCCGACAACATCCCGGCTGCAGTGCTGAAGACTTGTGCTCCAGAACCAGCTGCGCCTCTTGCCAACTGTTCCAGTACAGCTACAACACTGGCATCTACCTGATAATGTGGAAAATTGCCCAGGTATGTCCTGTCCACAAAAAGCAGGACAAATCCAATCCGGCCAATTACCGCCCCATCAGTCTACTCTCAATCATCAGCAAAGTGACGGAAGGGGTCATCGACAGTGCTAGCAAGCGGCACTGACTCACCAATAACCTACTCACCGATGCTCAGTTTGGGTTCCGCCAGGACCATTCAGCTCCAGACCTCATTACAGCCTTGGTCCAAACATGGACAAAAGAGCTGAATTCCAGGGGTGAGGTGAGAGTGACTGCCCTTGACATCAAGGCAGCATTTGATTGAGTGTGGCACCAAGGAGCCCTAGTAAAATTGAAATCAATGGGAATCAGGGGGAAAATTCTCCAGTGGCTGGAGTCATACCTAGCACAAAGGAAGATGGTAGTGGTTGTTGGAGGCCAATCATCTCAGCCCCAGGACATTGCTGCAGGAGTTCCTCAGGGCAGTGTCCTAGGCCCAACCATCTTCAGCTGCTTCATCAATGACCTTCCCTCCATCATAAGGTCAGAAATGGGGATGTTCGCTGATGATCGCAGTGTTCAGTTCCATTCGCAACCCCTCAGATAATGAAGCAGTCCGAGCCCACATGCAGCAAGACCTGGACAACATCCAGGCTTGAGCTGATAAGTGGCAAGTAACATTCGTGCCAGACAAGTGCCAGGCAATGACCATCTCCAACAAGCGAGGGTCTAACCACCTCCCCATGACATTCAACAGCATTACCATCGCCGAATCCCCCACCATCAACATCCTGGGGGTCACCATTGACCAGAAACTTAACTGGACCAGCCATATAAATACTGTGGCTACAAGAGCAGGTCAGAGGCTGGGTATTCTGCAGCAAGTGACTCATCTCCTGACTCCCCAAAGCCTTTCCACCATCTGCAAGGCACAAGTCAGGAGTGTGATGCAATACTCTCCACTTGCTTGGATGAGTGAAGCTCCAACAACACTCAAGAAGCTCAATACCATCCAAGATAAAGCAGCCCGCTTCATTGGCACCCCTTCCACCACCCTAAACATTCACTCCCTTCACCACTAGCGCACTGTGGCTGCAGTGTGTACCATCCACAGGATGCACTGTAGCAACTCGCCAAGGCTTCTTCAACAGCACCTCCCTAACCCGCGACCTCTACCACCTAAAAAGGACAAGAGCGGCAGGCACATGGGAACAACACCATCTGCACGTTCCCCTCCAAGTCACACACCATCCCGACTTGGAAATATATCGCCGTTCCTTCATCATCGCTGGGTTAAAATCCTGGAACTCGCTTCCTAACGGCACTGTGGGAGAACCGTCACCACACGGACTGCAGCGGTTCAAGAAGGCGGCTCACCACCACCCTCTCAAGGGCAATTAGGTTTGGGCAATAAATGCCGGCCTTGCCAGCGACGCCCACGTCCCATGAACGAATAAAAAAAAATACAGGTCTGAAGGATTCAAATGAGACCACAACTTGAGCAGTTTATCAGTATCATGTCAGATCCTTGAAACATGCAAGTGGAGTTCACATGGTATTCACTTCCATCAGCACCCTTAGTCATGACAGATGTCAAGTGCCTGCAACCAAATCACAAACTGCAGTGATATTGTATTTATTTCACTAGATGTTGTAGGCAGCAACGTACCCTGTCTGTTCATCAGATGTCGGTGTATGATAAAGACATTACACAATGTTATTCCTCATCCTTCGAATAGAACACCTTGTTCTGCAAAAAGCTGCTGTTAATTTTCAAATTATCCATGATTTGGAAAGTTTGAGCCTGATTGGTGTTGACTATTATAGCTTTTGGTATAGCCATTCCATGCATTTCAAATTCTACTCTTGGAACACTTTAGCAAACCATCTGTAAATGCCTTGGACATCTCCAAAGTCTTTTGACAGGCTGGCAACTGTTCACAATTACTAATCATATGACCTTCCATCAAATCTATGCCCGGGCTATCTAGTTTCCTCAAATCCCTCTAACTGATAGGTGCTTCTCGATTTCCTCGTGAGTCAAAGCACTTACTTTTCTCCCCAACTCTTCTATAAAGCCCAGATCTAAAATACTGCTCCCATACTGCATCTCAACACATTCCTGGACAGGATACAAGAAAAAGCTCGTCAGGTGGACAATTCCTCTCACTTCCAACCTGTAAATCCCCCCACTCACACACTTTCTCTTTTCTATCCCTCATCAAAATCTCTTATTTATCAATACTATGGTCAGTGCTTCTCTGAATTTACCTCAGGTTCCATCTCTGTTCCAAAATATACCATTCTGCACACACTTGCTCCTTTCTAGATGCTTGATGTTGAAATCATGACTTGTCATATAGCCTCCTACTTTAATTCACCCTTTCCCAGGACCTCAAAACAGAAATTATTTACCTGCCTTAGTCTTTCCTTCCTCCTAGAGCTTTTAGCTCTTTAAAATGTAAGCTTGCCGACCTGAATCATTACTTCCTGATTCCCCTCATAAAAAAACCTCTTCAACCTTGGTGATGCCTGCACTATGGGCCTTGGTTTCTCATGGTCATTAGTAAGGAAAATTACTGGAGACGAAGTCCCTAAAGAATTTGGGAATGAGGATATTGGACCACCACCCAACGTTGCCTCTATATGCCATGTTGGGGGCCTTCCCTTAAAATTAGTTAACATTACCCAGAGATTTAACTGCAAGATGATAATTCAAAATGCATTCAATTAATCTATTCGAAACTTTAGGAATAATGGTGGTGAAATTGGCCATGTCAGTAGCGCAAAATAGGTTGATAGCAAATCAGCAGCTTATTTTATAACACTCCCAATTTTCTTTTCTATTGACTTCAATGGAAAAGAAAAATCGGGCGCGGCGTAAAACAGGCTACTGATTCACTATTGGCCCATTTTGCACCACTGGTGTCGATCAATTTCATCCCCAATGTATCCCAAAGATAACAAACATACAAGTTTAGATAACAGCGTACGTAGGATTATTTTTATATCTATACAATGAAATTGACACGCAACCAAAGTTTTAAAAAAATGGAATAACCATTTCCTTTGTTGATTAAATTTAGACACTTTATTAGGTTAAGCAAGGTTTAACAAGTCCAGTAATGCCAAAATTAGGCATCACTAAATAATTAGTGTCTGGATTACACTATAGCATCTCGGTGAAATCAATGCAAGACTACCATTTTCCATGCAAGAAAAAAAACCATCAGATTACTTGCCAAAGGAACTGTGTTTCTCACCATTATTGTAGTGCCTTCGCCACATAAATAAACACTCTGTAGTCCAGAAGAAAAAGAGGGGAGGAAGAAGTGAGGAGCTATCCACCCACAGCCAATTTGATCTGATGCATTTCCTCCACTTTTTTGTATACAAGCCTTTGTCTTAAGACAAACTCAGTTCTTTAACCAAAGGAGGCAGCAGAGACCAAGTAGAAACAACTAGAGAATCAATATTATACACATCTCATTTTTCAGAGCTCCAAGTTGCATACATAGCTCCAAGTTATACAACTTTCTTGCCCACACCCAAATGCATAGGTTCTAATATTTTTACTCTAGTTTTTATAGCTCTTGTTTTTCTACTTTACATGATTTTTAAAAAAAAACTTATTTTTCTTCTCACAAATCACCTTCACCACAATCCTGATAAGACTCAAAGTAATTTCAATAAATTTAACAAATAGTCAATCGCTCTGAGAAATTTTGCACGACCATTAGGAGTTTGGTCAGTTAACAAATGCAGAGTAATTTGCCTACCTCCACGTTTCTTAGATGTTTCCATTTTGTTCTTTGAATTTCTGCTTCTAAATTCAGGACCTCGAAAGTTATCTTTGTCCTCATTCCATACTGGTTCGGGCTGTACAACTACAGTGCCTAAAAAAGGTGAGGCCATTTTTAAAAAATTATATATGTAAAACAAATCTTAATTGTTTACAAAAAATACAAAATCTAGTGTTACATTCTTTTCTTTTAAAAAAAGCTAAAGTATTCAGGAGACTGAAGGAGTTGGTTACTTATTCCTAGGCAGATGTCAGTGCTGCACTGAACCAGCTCCATACAGCAGGACATAAGGAACCCACATTGGACTATCCTTTTGATGTTCCCTGCCTCCGTGTGAACAGGCTGACCTTCAAGTCTCCATGTGGCATCATAAAACCAGGACCTTAGCACAAGGGGAAATTGCATGGCACTACCCCACAGCAGAGATTAGTGCTCCCAATTTGGCTCACTTTAAATTTTTTTTAAAAGTCATACATTAGAAGAATATTTAGGTAAAAATCTATGAACTTGTTCTCAAAAGTATTTTCCATCATTTCAACATTACATTGCATTTTACAGAGTACTGTAAGGAGCAAAGAGAATAATGAATTTGCAGGGTTCTACAACTTTCAGCACCATATATTCCAAGCAGCCTTCATTTATTGAACAGCTAACATGTTATGTACTGAAATTAGCTGATACTGATTACAGAAATGTAGATCCATATTCAGTTGCAATATATCCTAAACATTTAAAAGAAATGTATAGAAGTAAAATTCTTTGCATGACCTACCTTTGGGCAGACTATTCACATCTAAATCGTTTGTGTCCTTAGTCTTTGAAGTTAGTTTTTTGCAATCAGAAATATTCTCATTCGACATCTCATCATCTGACACAATGTGTTTTGTCACAAATGAGGGTTTCCTACAATCAAAACAAAATTAAGTGTTCAAGGTTTGTAAAATTTTTCATCGTAGCAGCAGTATGACAGCACCATGGGTCACAGGAAAGAGGACACCACTTTATATTTTGGCACTGCCACTTTGTTTAGTGATAACTTTGCAGAAAACATTGGAACTGCTAAGTTAAACTACCACCAGAAACCTGAAATGTTTTTCTTTACTAATTCCACCCTCCCCCACACCCTTCAAAATTTTCTTTACAACACCCTTGAAGATGCTGACTCTTGTTGAGTTCACTGATGTCAGTAGCTCTCCAAGTACCTCACATAAATGGCTATTTTTCTTGTGTAAATTTAGACAGTGTGCCATTAAGGACATCACAGCCAAGCTGAACCTGTTCTCATCTGACATGCATGCACTCATGCACAATTTCAGAGGCAGGAACTCTGGCTGATTTTCTCTTACCTAGCCCAAGGATCAGAGGCTAATTGCAGTGCCTCAAAGATTATTTAATTCAAGACAAACCTAGAATCAAGCCCGAGACCTTACATGTAGGGCTTTGTGTTATATTGGACGGTGCTGAAACTCTTGGCATTAGAAATTCAAATGCAAAATTCTGACAAAGTTATTCACATCTTAAAACTGGATAAAATCATTTATAGTCTTACAACATGTAGCAAATCCTAGCAATCAAAAGCAGATTAAAAGAGTCAACTCCATATTCTTCACATTAAGGTATTAATAAAATTGTAACACATCAACATTCCAATAAAGTTACTGTTCAACACTACTCAAAAAAGAATCTGAAAGGAGCCAGTGGTACTGTACTGAGTTATACTGATCACAAAAGGTACCAGTGTTGATGGCGGGGACTCTATAACTGGCTCAGTGTCCCCAGGTTAAGGAGGGTGAGGGTAAGGGAATAGGAATTAAACGAAACAAGATTCGCTTTCCCATCTTTATTCAGTGATAACTGCTAGAATACGTATGAACGAGGAAGTTGTGAGAGGACATCGGTCTCAGTTACTATAGCCCTTATGGTTGTGTAGCCTAATAACACAGTCTAGGCGCATACGTGAAGAACGACCACTTATATGAAGTACCAGAGAGCTACCAGTGCTTGCAGAAGTAAACCCCGGCTTAAGTCACTATCTTCATAAAAAGCAGTAAAAGACAGAAATCTGGTAATCTTGGAAGGGGCATGGGTACAGGTTGTAATGAAATTCAAAGCTAGAGCTGAACCTCTGGATTCAGACTATTTTAAAGCCCAAGGTGACATCTTTTGATTGAAGAAATGTGAACCAGTCAATTAAATTATAACCTTGTAATTTCCTCCAAAATCCTTGAGATTGGGCTAGTCTTTAAATACCCTGGGGAGAGGGATTTAAGTTTTCCAATTCTTATTAATAGTTAACATCTGAGGGCTGCATGACAGTGGGATACACTGTACTTTCCCATCTGAAACCAAAGACTGAATGCAACTCAGACCGATGAGCCAAAAGTCAGCTGCAAGACCTCAGTGAAATACATTAAGCTGTCTCAATCCAGTTCATGTGCGTAAATTAATTGCACAAACTTGTACTAGATTGGTAACCTTATGCAGAGACTATAAAAAGGAGGCTGAAGTGTGAATTTTTCCACTTTGCATTGGTACAATACAGGGTACTTTTCTGATGTTAACTATAATGTAGCTGGATGCAGAGCAGGGCTTTCTTTACCCGAAGTGCTTGATGCAGACACAGGGCTTCCCAAGTGGAAAACTATTCCATTCCGTAGCACGATGACATCAAGCTGCAGAAGCTCCCACTGTTCAAATTGCAGTGTCCTTCACATATCCCAAGTATTTTCTTAAGCAAAGTCCCACAGGAAAGTTTTTGTTCAGATGTCCTCCTAGTTGAGAACCATCATTATGCTATAAACTCCCTTTCCCAGCATATTAACTCCTAGAGAAAACTACCCTGGAAAGTAATAACTCAATGGAAAAGGAAGAAAGCATTTCTACGTGAAGAGAAGCGGCATGACCCTCAATACAAGGTTTTGATTATCTAGTTGCTTGCGTAGCAAGGAAACCAAGTGTTCCCATGTATTCTTTTGTAGAGTTAGTTAAACTATAGCCCTTGAGGTCCGCCGATAGCTTAATAGGTGAATGCATCTTGTGGTCTGCTCTTGAGTCAAACAAAATGGTCCCAGATTCTATAACCAGTCAGCTTCACATTAGCTAATCTGAGTCAGGGCAGCAGTTGGAGTGCTACAATTGCATTAGTACCGCAGAAGGGTAGGGAAAAAAAAAAACAGAATTACTGCTCCTGATCGGGGACCAAGCACTCCTTGGAAGTATTTTACAACAGAGAAAGATTTCCCCTCAGGCAACCTTCAAAACATCAAAATCAAGAGAACTTGATGCTATTATTATTTTCAAGCCACATTCTTGGAAATAGAATTCGAAATTCACTTTTAGTTTATCAACGACATAAACAACTTTCAGAATCCCTAGAAAAATTGCACTTTTTTTTGCACACCATCAGTTGGCTACAAGCAGCACTAGAACTGGGCAGAAAGTAGATGGCTTGAAGTTGAGAAGTTCAACAAGACCCACCGTATACAGTTTTTGGCACGTGGGGAGAGAATGGACAAAATCGCAGAAAATTACATCTTAAAACACTTGAAAGTTCTGTAAACCCATGTAGCAAAAATGAAAATTGACTTTCAGTTGCCATAAGCCAATGGGCTAATAATAAAACAGATAGTATGCAGAATGTGACCCCCAAAATACCAATTAAATTCCCAGAATCTCAAAAATTGAACTTCACTGTCTCTGTAACAGTATCCCAAATGATCAGTGATCAGACATTTCAAACCTAATACAGAAGATAGAAATGTGAAATTGATGACTGGGGAATAGGGCTTTATTCATATCACATTTATAGCATTAAGCCAAAGAGATTAGGATAACAACCCACAAGTAGTTTTTGATGTATGCTTCATTCTTCTGTGAACACTAAAGTGTAGAGTTTTTCTTCTACTTGCAGTTTGCACCTATACTTTGGCTCTCATCAAAAATCTTAAATCGCTTGTGATCTGCATTCTGTGATTTCCCCCATGGGTTTTAAAACCGATCATGAATGGGGGTGAGAAAAGAGGTAGGCAAGGAGAGAAGAAAGGGAACAGAAAGCAAAAGAAAGCCACACTAGCTACCCTGATATCAAAGCATGTGTGCAGCTCAGCTCCTGGTAAGATGACCTAGGTTCCTAAAAATAAGTGAAGAAAAATTTCCAATGCAGACTGCAGTCACCAAGGCATAAGAATACAATGGGAGTCAAAGTCAGTTAAAAGTCAAGACCAACATGTATCCATCCTGATTCCAAACAAGTTAGCTGGAAGTCTTTGTGCAGTAATATGAAAACACTAAAAATAAATTGGATATACAGCCAAGCCAGCAAAAGAAAATTCCTAAGATGGTCAATAGGATGAACTCCTTAAGCATTTTTCAAAATTCTGAGGACTAGGTCAACTTTAAGCTTAACCTTTTGTCCAGAATTCACTTTCCAAACTCTAAAGCACAAAGCAGTCACCTTATTTTGTGTCCTTCAAAGAAGCTAATAGGCATGGCCAGAGGTCAATGACTGTGAATTTTGAGGAAGTCTCCTTGAAAGATGAACCACTTAATGCTGATGGACAGTCTCCAGTGCCCATATATTAATGCTCGTAGACTGTCAGTGGAGAAATCATAGCTGAGTCGGATCCTTTCCCTAATATCCCTTCCCCCTCTTCCCTTCCAGCTCCCCTCCCTCACTCCATTACAGGATAATTCAACCTCCCTTAGCCTAGACATCCTGAAACATCTCAGCAGATCATAAGCTATTTCTGTACGGAAAGTCTGCCAATGGTTCAGCTGGTTAAGCTAATTAGTAGCTGATAAGCAAAGATCAGGGAAATCCCAGGTTCAACCCCGGATCTGTGCTATGAGCTGGGGCGATGTTAGGGGAGCTACTCAGTGCCACTCCTCACTGCTGTTTAGCAGCATCTGCTGAAGTGTACACACGTGGATGTCGGGTATCGACATGATCAGGTTTCGCTGTGATGCCTCCACCCGCAGTTGAATAACTTGTGAATACTGACCCACAATTTTAATCCCTCAGCTCTTTTTCTCTCAGCAGTGACGAATTGCCACAGCACAGTTCCACAAAATTCAAACTTTCCAGGATCTCAAAAGCGTCATTATTCATGCGTCAGCTTGAATAATGAGTGCTGGTAGGCTATCAAGTCAGGGGGGCATCACAGCTGAGCCGAATCTTTTCCCTAACTATCCATGCAACCTGCACTTCCAGCAAGAATGGAAGATTTTTCTTTCTTTAACTTAAGTCATTGGGAATGACTGTAGTACTCCTATCACCACTATGGTCAAGATCAATGATCTCAGCAGACGGAGAGTTGAGCGTCGTACCTTCCTGGTCAGTGCGGCTCACGCACAGTCACTGATAGTAAGTTTGAAAACTCAATCTAGGATCACACGGAGATGGCCACCATGGCAAGGTATCAAAGGATACCAACACCCATGGAAAGATTCAATGCCTTCAGAAGGAGGGGATAGGGAGAAACTGATGCAAAAAAGGAGCAAGAAAAATATCCTGCTCCATCAATTGCCAGATTTCTCTAAATTATGAGCAATGAAAGCCTCCCAGGTTAAGCAGCAGCTCAATCCACTTATACTGCCTCAATGGCAAGAGTACCCTTGGTTGGGGCCTAAAGCATACAAGTGTTATAAAACCAAGCAACTGGTCAATATAGTTGGCCTCATCTGGCGAGAAGACTTATGAACAAGGGCATTTAGGAAATACCAAATTGACTGATCGTTTCTATAAGTATTTCACCACGTTGAGCTCAACTACCACAGATATTGTGAAGAGCTCGTCCTTTAGTCCACCTCTCTTTTACCACCCTCTCATACATTCACCAATTCATGTATAATGTTCAGTATATGGAATACCCAGGAAAAGTGTAATGGCTGGAGCTGGCAGAGTCTTGGCCAGATCCAGGTTGGTTCACAGCAAGCACTAAAAGAACCAGGTGACGTAGCCAGAAAATTGTTTACCTGCAAAGGGTGTCAACCCATTACCATCATACAGATAGTATACATGGTTAATGCAGGGAGTGACAATTTTTCATGCAAAGATGAAAGTTTGGGGCTTCACTTTTTTCTAGCACAGTGTCATCCAATAGAAATTGTTGACACCATTTTAGCCACATGACTAATTTTAGTAGAAAACACCTTTCATACACTCAATGCAGGCAAGGGTCCTTTACATGTATATATTTACTTAAACATCTACCACCATTCAGTAACCAGGAAGTAAAGCACTTAACGATCAAAAAACTCTTGCATACTCTGCTTTTCGTCTTATCATTTAACAAAAAAAAGGGAAACGTAATAGGAAATAACAAAGTTTGTTTTTTAAATCTCCCCGTTTCCCCTCTTACAGTTCATGCAGGACCACACCCTACAACGGACAACATGCTTCCAGACTTCTCAAATACTGGTCTTCAGCCAAACTCTAGGAGACATGTAGTAGCAGCCTGGCCATAACTATCCCAAAATGGTAGCACCACTCCACAGCAGTGCAGCTGAGCTTGGGAACTGACTGGAATTGAGGAAATGAATCCAGTTGCCCACTACTATTTGGCACCACACTGCCTTAAGAACTATGCTCGTAAAATACTAACCTTCTTGAACGGGATGTTCCCGATGACTTCGATTTTTGACTGGAGGCCTTTAAACAAAAAAGGAACAACTAAATTTAGGCTTACAAATGCTTAATTGCAAAATAATTAATATGAACCAATGGATTTTTAAAAAATTAAACCTGTCGGGTCATCCATATTTTTAAAAAGTTAAGCCTGCATCTCAGAAGTCAGCATGGATCAATGATATCTAAAACACTATTCTACATGGAGGAGGCGAAGTAAAATAAATCTGAAATTCTAGACAAAGTATCATGGGTGAGAATATTTCACAAAAATTTCCATGTAGTCCAACCCAAACATCAAAACATTAGTGTTCTTGAACTCCTTTTAATGAGGACAATTTTTCTCGGTGTCCAATATGATGCACCGTCAAACTAAAGCCATCAACAGAACAGAGATCAACTATTCTGCCTGTCAAGAAATGAACCTAGGATTCTCAGGAGTACACACAAGTGAGTCACGCAAAGAATGGGAAAGTTCCAGATCTTGATGTGGAATATGAAAATTCATTACAGTTGATGAGGATGGCTCAGTATGCTGTCTTGGGACTTTCAAGGAACACAGCTTCAAGTCTCAAGACTGGGAACAGAGAGAAGAATCCTTTTAGAATTCAATTAGGTTACAGTGTTACCAAGGTTTCTATTACGGAGGACAGAAACTTGTGACAGGCAAAATAAATAACAAGCTTCTATATCCAACACGGGAAATTCTTCAGTTACTTTAACAAGTGCTCCAGATCACATGTTGTGACATCCTCCTTTTATCTATAATGATACACTTCCTCTAGTTTTTCTTCCAACTGAAGCTATCTAAACTTGAAGTTATCATTAATCCCTTTTCTCAACCATAAAGTTCTGCAAGGAAGTGGTAGACATATTGATATACAGAAAAGTAATTTTATGAATAAGGACTGTTCATGGTCAGTTAATTATTACTGACTTAATTTCTGCTACTGGAAACACCAACAGACATATGTGAAAGTGTCACCATGCTACTTCTGGCTATACTATTCCACTACAAAAGCTCCATCTGATTTTTTTTTCCCAAATGCAAAAACCAAGAGAGTGCACAAACCAGCCAAGTCTGTGGCAGTTACTACTTAGAACAGGTAATGAATGGATTTTTTATTATTTTCTACTCATGACATCAGTAATAAAGAGGAAGTCTCCATCCTCCAAAATAAACAGACAGTAAGTTTTGACTTCAAGTGGAATGCATTTACAACAAAGCAAAGAAATTTCAAATGTGCATTTTAGGGAAATCTGTATCCATGATTGCAGTTGGGTTACTTCAAATAAATAATATAGCTACCGGCAATTACAATCAGTTGCCAAAGTCACACCATATATAACAATGGTTACATTTGACCTGTATTTAATTTATCTTTCTTTAACATATGCCCTGGGTTGACTCTTCCAAAGTAGTACCCCTTTCCTTGAGTGGCATGACAGAGGGGGAGAAAAATGTAGTTCCCTGCTTGGGAACGTTTCAAATTTTATGTTTCAATCCTTGTATTCAGCCAATTCTGATTTTGTTAAAGAATAGGGAGATAGTTTGTTCAATTTGGTTTTCTCACATTAAATAGCATTTGCCTTGCTAGGTATTTTCCCTTGACCAGGTGGGATGCAAGTCTGTTTTGAAAGTTTCACCAAATACTACAACTACAGGCATCTGACTAGCTTTTCTAGATGAGCCTCAATCTTTGCCATAAAGAAACACGATTCTACAATGCAGTGAAACCCTGCATTCCATCCTAAACAGAAAGAGTAAGAAAGAAAAATGGACCTGGTCCTCCACTATTTATGTATTTGAGACCCTGATCAAAATTACAATTTACAAATTTGGCAGGGCTTTGTTACCTGCCACCTTCAATCCTTGTGCACTTGTACTTCAAATCCAAAACAAAGCCAATCTACTAGATAAGCTACCTTCATGGTTTACATTCTTGCTTTTCCTACTTAAGGAAGTACAGATTCCTCTTCCTTCAACTCTTGGAACAGACTTTTCTTTTAATAAAATAGAAACATTATAAAAGATTACTTGCTATCTCCAAGAACCAGAAACAAAATGAAACTGGAACACAACAATAATGTAGACAGGTTAACTGAAAGGACCATGACAATTAATATGCTTCTATGCCTTAACGTTTCTGGTCTTATTTCCCACAAATTTGAGCGAGTGAGAGAAAACCAAAGAGCGAGAAAGAGAGAGGAGGGAAAACAATATATTAAAAATAAATGGCACCCACAGCAACCTAAAAAAAATGTAATGCACTCACAGGACCAGCCTGGAAAGAAAATAATGTCTATAATGGGAAAATAAAGAATTGAAGAGGGAACACTATATACAGCACGAGAGGCCACACATAAGGAGCATTAGAATGATGTAACGTGTGACCCAAAATCTGTGCAAACTCTCCAAGGAAGGACCGAAGGTACATAAAACAAGAAACAAATGAATAATTGTGCAATTCACATCAATAAGAATGCAAAAATCATGTTCAATATAACGAAGTACCACATTTCATACTGGCATTTCTTTGAATTCAGGATTGTAGAGTTAAGTTTTGAAAATGAGCAATCAAGACAATGACAAAAACAAATTAATATTGTATGATTATTTCTATATGTCCAAACAGTATGCTAGGCAAGTAGTTTGAAAATATTATAAACCATAAGCCAGTTGTTTTGCTCAAGTAAGTTTTTACGTGCATTTCTTTGGCAGAGCAAGACTGGAACAAACCTCTTTATGCTCCATATGTGTTGAAGTGGAAATAACAGTTCTGTTCCCTTTATCTGAAAAAAACAAAAATCATTTACATTCAACTGGAAGGTTTATGAAACCAAATCATCAGTTTTGCTGAACCAAAGCATCTTTTAGGAGATGCAATAGTTGGCAAATAGCAGTTTTAGAACTCACTAAAGTTTAATCTTTGAAAATTTAATTTTTGAAAATTAAATGCTTTAGGGAGGTTTGAATGTCAACTACAGTATATGATTCCAGTGTTAATTTGTAGGGTTAATATTAGTAATTCAAAGTGATTCACTTTGTTACCTCCAATGTGCTTTTTAAGTTACTTGTCTTACACCATCCCTTGTTCCTAAAGGATACATTAATAAAATTCTCATTTAAGACAGGCAAAAACGTAAGTGAGGAAAGTAACTTTATCTTCAAAAATATATGCTAAATAGGAGAGGGGAAGCTAGTTAGGATGGACCTTATAATTTTATGGTCCAATCATCAATTTGAGTACTTGCATGGATGTTCAAGAAAAAAAGTCAGTTTTATACATTTGAAGTGACGATCTCAGGTATATGCACAAATTATATTTTTCAAATCATAACACATTGCTTGATGAGTTGTTAAACACATTAGTATAAATAATTGTTTATATAATGAATTTTTTAAGCATAACTAAGGTTGGCAATATAGTGGAAGCACACTCTGTTAAACCCACCAGAAATAAAGCCTGGTTTTGATACAACCTGAGCAGTGATAACTGCTTGTTACCTCAGCTCCACCAACCCAATTGTTTCTATCCTGACCCCTCCAAAAACCACGATCGACCAGATGGTGTCTAACATTATAAAGATCAGGGACCTGTTAACAGCCCCTAACCCTAACCTCCCTCCCAAAACCTACTCCTCAGCCAAACTGCAGGAAGCCACCAGCTTGAACAAATACGCTCAGCTGGCAAATTCCACAAGGAATTGTTTTTTTTCTGAAGAAGTAACCAATTTGATAGATAAAGGTAATGCAGTAGATGTGGCTTTCACTGATTTTCAGAAGGCATCTGAAGACCTGGTCACAAAAATTTAGGCATTTGGCATAAAAGGAAATGTAGCAGCACGGATATAAGGTTGGTAGTGGGGATGGGTTGCAAATTATGTATTCAGAGGCAGTGGTGTTTTTTTTGGGGGGGGGGCTGGAGGAATGTGTGTGTGTGTGTGTGTGTGTGAGACAGACACAGAACTGTAAAATACTTCAGGAAGACATTAACAGAATGGGCAGACAGGTGAGACATCCAATGTAATGCAAGTCTGAGGTAATACATTTTGAAAATAAAAACAAGGAATCAGAGTAAACACTAAAGGGTGTGGATGAAAAAAGAAATCTAGGGGTTCAAAAACATAATTCCTTAAAAAGTAAGCGCATGGGCAGTTTAAGTCATAAAGGCCAATGAAATTTTGGATTTTATAAATAGGGGCATGGAGTACATGAGTAAAGAAGTAATGATAAATGTATATAAAAACATTGACTAGGCCACAGTTACAATAATACGTGCAGTTTTAGGCAGATTACAGGAAGGACATTAAAGTCATGGAGAGCATGCAGCCTAGTTCCCTAGGATGATGCCATAGATGGGTAAAAGTAGTTACGAGGAGATACTGGGACAGTTTATCTGGGAGCAGAGAAGGCATAGAGATTTCATCGACTTTTTTAAAATTATGATGAGTTTTGATAGAGTGAATAGGGAAAGATTATTTCCTGTTTGGGAGTTCAGCGATATGGGGTCATTAATTCAAAATTGTAACTGAGGAGAGGGGTTAGGAGCAATTTTTTTTAAAATAAGAGGGCTGTTGGAGCATGGAACATTTTGTCAGAGCGACAGGTTGAGGCATGGACCACTGCATCTTTTAAGTGAAGATGGTATACATATGTGAAGCTGAGGATTGCTCTAGCAAAGAGTTGCCTCCTTCTGTGCTGTAAACTTCTGTGGTTTTAGGGAATGTAAGTTCTAGCAAAATCATGATCAAAAGCAGCAAGGATTGGGACTGAAGGACACACTACACTGCCCAAAGCACGTGCAGGATAAGGAAGTGGGACCTCAGTTCTTACAGCTGAATGCAGGCATCGACACAGCCAAGGAAATTACAAACAAAATGTACAGCAGTCCTGGTCATTGCCTTGGAAGAACTAGTAAGGCCTCAAAACATCCATCAACACGAGACCCTGGAGGATTAAGATCTGCCAGTGCCAGGACAGGGCAGCATACCACAGCTAGGGGATAAGTCAAGCAGCTGACAATAGAATGAGGCTTTAGAACCACCTCTACTGACTACCACAGAGCATCACAACAGAACCATACGAGTCACACCTATGCTGGAGCAACCCATCCCTCATTTACAAGGAAACATCTTCCTGCCAAGAGCCATAACAGTTGGTGCCTTGACAGCAATATTCACTGAAATCAGAGGATTTATGAAGCAGATGACCAACATCCTCTTTTTTTCTATTAACATGCACATTTCAACTGCTGTTCTGGACCCAGGCCGATTACTTGCACTTTTTAAAAAAAACTTTCATGCCCCCTCTTAGGCCACTCTCTCCTTCCCTTCTTCTCACCCATCTACCACCTTTCATCTTTACCCCTCATATTCCACCCCTCCTCCAACCCATCAATATTCCCCAGCATCCTTACCAAAGCCTCAATTGGTTACACTTTCTGCCGCCCCCTGCTGAAACCACCACAGGAAGTCAAACATTGGCCTTTCTCCCTGCTCCTGTAGCACCTTTGATTCTTTCAAGCACCTCATTCTGTTCTAGCCCGCTTGCTGCTCCTTTAAATCCTGGTCTACCGCCTTCCTAATCCTATCCTGAGTTTCCACTAGAGATGTCCTCCCTTCCTGCAGCCTCTGCACAGAGTAACTCCTCATCTGAAGTAATTTAATCTCCATCTCAGCTCTCCTCGCCCTCTCTCCTACGAATTCACTACCCTCCTGTCCTCTCAACCCCTCTCTCTCCATATAAACTCTCTTGTCCATATTCATGGCCATCCGTTCAATCTTGCCATCTCCCATGGCCTCTCCACTCCGGTGGTCTTGATCACCAGCATGGCCACTTTGTTTCCCTTATCGCCCACATTCCATTATCCTCCTTTAAACTCAGTTTCTTCTGCATTTGTCCCTTGAAAATACTAAATAGCTTACCACCATACTCTTGAACTTCCAAACTGCCTAACCTTTGGCCTTCCATTCGCCACAATACTTCTCCAGCTGTAAATTTGCTCATTCACTCCCTCACTTTCACCTTTGATGCTCGCCCCCAGCAAAACCCTGAGTCTTCCATTCTGGTCATTTCCTTCTGGTACAGCCCCCATCTTTACTTCAAGTTTAAGGGGCACAAACTTGAGCATACCTGGCATAGCCATGCATAGTTAGATCTGTCTTGATCACATCGAGCTTTACTGTGCCTTGCTCTCCTCTACCAAAATAGCCAACTACTTTAGGGTCACCCTGGAGGGTAAAGATAATCCCAGGTTTTTTCTTTACTACCACTGCTGTAAATCCTCATCCCCTGCCCCCTCCACTCATACAAATGCAAATACCTAATATTTCTTCATCTCTAAGATAGAGATTATCTGTTCAGCTGCCAGTTGCTCCCACCTTCCTTTTGCCCACTAGCTCAAACCATCCCCAAATCCCATACCCACCCTATCCGTGAACCCATCTTTCACTTCTACCATACCCTCTCCAAGACAATTTCACCCAGACCATTCTTCTGCTTCCTCAACCCCAATCCCATTGAATTCTTTAGTCACCCAATTTCCCTTTGTGGCCTTTCAAAACTACCATTATCACTCCCTCCTCAAAAAAAACCCTTATGTCCTCATTAACTACCAACGTCCCTTTACAAGATCATTGAGCATGTTGTTGCCTTCAGATCTATGACAACCTTTCCATCAATTCCCTGCTTGAACCCCTCCAATTGAACCCCACCCTTCCCAGCTCTGTGGAACTACCCTCACTTAGTTCCACTCTTACCTATCCAATATCCAAATAGCCAGAACAATTCCAGCAATGGACTTCCCAACCCTGCACTGTCATCACGGGAATCACCCAAGGATACATCTTTGGCCCCCTCCTCTTCCTTATTTACATGCTGACCCTTGGCGATATCATCCAAAGCCACGGGGTCAGTTTCCATATATGTCGATGGCATGGAGCGCTACCACTCCATCGCCTTTTTTTCAAGCCCTCCACTGCCTCTGTACTATCAGGCTACTTGTAGAACATCCAATCATAGACAAGCTGCAACTTCTTCCAGTTAAAACCCTCATTCATGTCTTTCTCACCCACAGACTCGATTACTCCAATGCTCTCAGTCAGCCTCCCATCCTCATTAAACTTTGGTCAATCCAAAACTCTACTGCCCGAATCATATCCCACACCAAGTCACGCTCACCCATTGTAACTGTCCTCGCTAACTCACACTGGCTCTCATGATAACAGTCATACGGAGGAGAGACCTGCCTGCAAAGAAAGGTGTGCTGTCACACTAGAACATTTAAGGTGAAATATACATACGTCAAGTGCAAACATGACTAAGAATTCCTGGTACAATAAGAACACTGGAACTAGTCAACAAAGCCCAAGAAATCTACTACTTAACCAACAAAGACTATGCAAATATAATTTTGAAAGTTCATGGGGACTCCCTCCCCACTCTCCCTATATTAAATTTAAATACAACCTATATTAAATTTAAAGAACTGCAAATTGAAGTTAACGCAAGACATACTACCCCCTTATCTACCTCCGGAGATAGAATACTGGACCATGGTAGTGTTATGTAAGGAGGTGGCAGAGGATGAGACTGGGAAATTAATGGTGGGAAACATGGAGATGGCAAAAATGCTGAACAAATATTTTGTTTCAGTCTTTACGGTAGAGGACACTAAGAATATCCCAACACTGGACAAACAGGGGGCTCTAGGGGGAGAGGAGCTTAATACGATTAAAATCACTAAGGAATTGGTACTCAGTAAATTAATGGGACTCAAGGTGGATAAATCCCCTGGACCTGATGGCTTACATCCTAGGGTCTTGAGGGAAGTGGCAGTAGGGATTGTGGATGCTTTGGTAATAATTTTCCAAAATTCTCTGGACTCGGCGAAGGTCCCGGCAGATTGGAAAACTGCTAATGTAACACCCTTATTTAAAAAGGGTAGTAGGCAGAAGGCTGGAAATTATAGACCAGTTAGCCTAACATCTGTGGTGGGTAAAATTTTGGAGTCTATTATTAAGGAGACAGTAGCGGAACATTTGGATAAACATAATTTAATAGGACAAAGTCAGCATGGCTTGACGAAGGGGAAGTCATGTCTGACAAATTTGCTTGAGTTCTTTGAGGACATAACGTACAGGGTGGATAAAGGGGAACCAGTGGACGTAGTGTATTTAGACTTCCAGAAGGCATTCGACAAGGTGCCACATAAAAGATTATTGCTCAAGATAAAGAATCACTGGATTGGGGGTAATATTCTGGCATGGGTGGAGGATTGGTTATCTAACAGGAAGCAGAGAGTTGGGATAAATGGTTCATTCTCGGACTGGCTACCAGTGGCCAGTGGTGTTCCGCAGGGGTCGGTGCTGGGTCCCCAACTCTTTACAATCTATATTAACGATTTGGAGGAGGGGACCGAGTGTAACATATCAAAGTTTGCAGATGATACAAAGATAGGAAGGAAAGTAGAGAGTGAGGAGGACATAAAAAACCTACAAGGGGATATAGACAGGCTGGGTGAGTGGGCGGAGATTTGGCAGATGCAATACAATATTGGAAAATGTGAGGTTATGCACTTTGGCAGGAAAAATCAGAGAGCAAGTTATTATCTTAATGGCAAGAGACTGGAAAGTACTGCAGTACAAAGGGATCTGGGGGTCCTAGTGCAAGAAAATCAAAAAGTTAGTATGCAGGTGCAGCAGGTGATCAAGAAGGCCAACGGAATGTTGCCGTTTATTGCTAGGGGGATAGAGTATAAAAACAGGGAGGTATTGCTGCAGTTATATAAGGTATTGGTGAGACCGCACCTGGAATACTGCATACAGTTTTGGTGTCCATACTTAAGACGACATACTTGCTCTTGAGGCAATACAAAGAAGGTTCACTCGGTTAATCCCGGGGATGAGGGGGCGGACATATGAGGAGAGGCTGAGTAGATTGGGACTCTACTCATTGGAGTTCAGAAGAATGAGAGGCGATCTTATTGAAACATAAAAGATTGTGAAGGGGCTTGATCGGGTGGATGCGGTAAGGATGTTCCCAAGGATGGGTGAAACTAGAACTAGGGGGCATAATCTTAGAATAAGGGGCTGCTCCTTCAAAACTGAGATGAGGGGAAACTTCTTTACTCAGAGGGTGGTAAGTCTGTGGAATTTGCTGCCCCAGGAAGCTGTGGAAGCTACATCATTGAATAAATTTAAAACAGAAATAGACAGTTTCCTAGAAGTAAAGGGAATTAGGGGTTACGGGGAGCGGGCAGGAAATTGGACATGAATTTAGATTTGAGGTTAGGATCAGATCAGCCATGATCTTATTAAATCGCGGAGCAGGCTCGAAGGGCCGATTGGCCTACTCCTGCTCCTATTTCTTATGTTCTTACGTTCTTAAATTATGTACTCACGAAGCTGAACCTTGGGAACTCTTCAAAACGTTGTCTCTATTTCTGACACTCCAGTTGACATAACAGCAGCAGCCCTCTCAATTAGTACATGCTATACCCCATCCTGAAGAGCAACAACCAAAAGCCAATAGACACTGACACAGCAGCAAGCACAGTACATCCTAGCACTACTGCCACTATCTGGAATCAGTTCCTAAGTTTGTCTTCAATTCCAGCTATGCAGCAAAGCTCACTCACTACTACAATGTACCATGTATACCACACTCTGTACTCTATACATTGAATGCCAATGTTGTCAATTTTTGTCAACGTTGTTCCTGTAGTTTCCTATGTCCCATGGAGCAGTGGAGCCAGATAGTATGGCAAAACCCAAGAGAGAATTGGATAGATATTTGAGAGCGGATTATTGAGGGGTATTACTCTTTGGGATCGTCCAGATGGACTGCTGGGTCTTTTCCGGTCCTGTACCTTCCTTTAGGAATGTAGGATAATTACAATAATTTTTAAAAATGGCCCTCCCACAATGTCACTCCAATACATGCACACTGGTGCACGCAGATTTATCTATAGTCTTTGTCCTAGCAATCCTCATTGCTTTCACACCTTGAATATCAAGTTAAGATCAAAAAAATCCCTCTAATATTGTTGACATTAGTTCAGTCCCATCATACACTGCTGGATGGGATGTAAGGCTCCTGTTTTACTGTTGAAACAAAAACTAATGGAATGCATTTCTAGTTAGTTGGTAAAAGCTGATTTTTTTTTTGGTTGCAGAGCACTAGGGTAAAACATGCATTAAGTAAACATATGTTGTAGTGGTTATAATGAATTGCTGCAAACTGTGAAGTTAGAAATAGTAACGCTCACGTCTTACTCAATGAACTAGAAAATGTTTTACCACATAAAGCCTGCAAATGCAAATAATTACTGAGCATTAAGTGGTCAATGAGCTATGCAATGATTAAATTAATGGAACAACCAATGCACACTTCCATAACCCTCAGGGTGGGTAAGCAAAACCATCCAAAGGATGTTTGGAGAATAAGGGCCCATCTGGGTTGCCAGAGATACACTTGCTAGTCATAAGCTTTTGAGGGTATGCCACAGCAGTAATTGGGGTAACCCTATAACCTTGGTGAGCACCACCTGTGTGGTCAGAACAACCTCTATTACATACTGACACTACCACCCACAGTGACAAGATAAATGGGAATACTAACTTATTCTTGATTACCCCAGATAAGACAGATATGGGAAATGCAGGCAACTCTGAGGTCAGCAAAGAGCAGCACTTTTCCTGTCAGGAAATTCAATTCACAGGTCATGGGGAGAAGATAATGAAAAAGGTACATAAACTTGTGCTAAGCTGAAAAGTATGGCTCAGAAATCACAAGACGTGAACCCTAGGTTTCATGAGTTCATCCACTAGTGTAGCTTGGCTCAGTTGGTAGCACTTTCATCTTTGGGTAAAAAAAAACTTGAGCTCAAGCCTCATTCCATGACTTCAGTATACAGTCTAGACTGGCAGTCTGGTGCATTATCGAAGGATTGCTGTGTTGTCAAAGATGCCACCTTTCAAATGAGATGTTAAATGCAAGCCACATCTGCCTGCTCAGGTGGACAAAGATCCTACGATGCTACTGGAAAGAGGGCAGATAGTTGCCTGTGTCATTCCCCTCTGGTGCACCACGAGAAACTGATCAATTGGCCATTTTCTTCTTGCTATGTAAAAAAAGTGACTGTTGTGCTTTCCTACATATAACAGTCCCAGAACGTCGAAGTAATTCATTGTACAAAAAACACTTTACAAGTCTGAGACACTTGATAAGTCATTACAAGTACTTTTTTTTAAAAAAATTGATAGAACAGGATCTTGTGATAGCAGTTAAATTCTGTACAAGGTGGCAAATGTCTTCCAGTTGCAGTCTGTACAATAGGCATCTTGAAGCATTTGTGATAGCTTCTGATAACTTGGTCTCTCACACCTTTAAACAATTCTTACACCTGAAGGAATATCTTACAGGTCATGGAAGAGTCAGTCAAAAGGAAAACATTACTGAGAAGCTGAAGTATGGTCCTCTTCATTTGGATTTTACCAGTGAGAGTCAGAGGGGCGGGAAAAAAAAGGGAAATGCATACAGTAACCATCCTAGTCAACATCCTTGGGCAGATCATCTGAATAAAAGATGTCAGTCTCAATCTCTTCAAATCTAGCTCCACCAGTTCCTCTTGGAGAAGCTGCTGAAGCACTGGCTAAGCAATTTTCCCTAAGACATTGTCTGGTAAAATTGCAGAGCCCTCTCGGTCACTTATAGAGCCACCATGGATACCATTTCCCAAACCATCTATATTTCCAGTGCATCTCTGCAATGAAGATATTCCCTGACAGCAATAAAGCCGCCAGTTGATTCTGGTCTCCCAGTAAATATTTCTCATGTAGGAAAACTAGCATTCTGTGGTCCCTATGAATGACAGTTTTTATTCAGACCCGAATGGACGTCAGTAAGTTGAATTGCCCTTCTAATTTAACATTTTCATAGCATTGAGAGAAGTTCTATTTAGGAGACTCTTTACAAATCTAGGAGCAAAACTCAAGAATCTCCAGCATGTGTACCACAAACTCTGGAAAGTTATTTTTCTTTCCAGACTCATTACATGCAGAATTCTTAGATGCGAATGGCCTTCCTTCCCCAAGATACTAGCACTGATTGCTTTTGCTCTGGTCGTGTGCAGTCATACACTCTTTAAGCTACTATGCGATTTTATTTTTAAACACTGAAGCTAGCCACATCTCCCGCATATGCAAAATTGGATTTTAAAAAATCACTGGTTAATTGAACTTTCTGTACAAAAGAGGGTTTTTTTTTTTTAAGTCATTGCTACACTGCTCTGCAACCTGGCAAATATCAGCAACTTTGCCAATGGATTAGCAAACGGGATCAGTCTGCATCTTACTGATTTATCAAGTTAAATGAGTATTTACCTGAAAACTGATTTAGACACGGCTTTGGAGAGGACAGGGTTTCTTCACCTTGTTCTGTTGAATGAGCCAGATATTCATGAAGCTTCTGCACTAACGTATTCAGCTTGCTTTCACTGTAAAAGTAAGAGTTACAGTTTTTTTTAAAAAGTGCTATGTAGTCCAATCCATTTGTATTTCTTAAGAATGCAATTACAGACACCCAAATTTAAGCAGCTAGTGGGCAGCAGAGGAAAAAAAATTATTTTGGCAGTCGGTGATAGAAAAGCATTGTCAGGGGCTTATAAATAGGCTACCTGCCTGCCCACTTGGTCAGAAAATGGAGTATGATTAGGTTACTTTCAATTGTGGGGTTTTATAGAACCATTTTTCTTTTTCTCTCTACAACTATTTAATAATCTGCCTTTACAAGATTGCATAATTCAGAGAATTAACAATTACTCTATTTTCAGTATGCTTTTTACTGGATTAACAGTCTATTCCTATGCCAGCATACGGTCTTCAAATTGGATATGAAATGGATTGGATTTTCAGGCCAAAATGAGTATATTTATTTATAATTAAAATATAAATATGGATTGTATCAATGAACCTCACCCACAAGCAACTTGCATTCAAAATCAACAATGGTTTAATAGAACTTATGCAAGTATACAATATAATAAAATATATCTGTCAATGGACACCTAAGTGCACAATCTATTTGCAATACATGTTGAATACTCCTTAATTGGGAATCCCCATTCTGTCATCCCTCTAGGTGGCACCTATATAAAATTTTCCCTATTATAAAGCAATCTGTGAAACCTACAGCTTCACATTTCTTCCAATCTAATACATCCATAGACACTTCCCCCATCAATCACGTTAGTGACCGCCTCATAAAATTCAACTAGATTATTCAAACACGTCCTACCCGTCACAAATCCATGCTGACTTTCTTTGATCAGCTCATACTTGTCCAAGTGCTCAGCCACTCTGTCCCAGAGTTAAATTCCAGTAACTTCACCACAACTGAAGTTAAACTGACAGGTCTGTAATTACCTGGTTTCTCCCTCCCTCCCTCCCTAAACAACAGAGTGCCAGCTGCAAATTTCCAATCCAACAGCACAATTCCCAAATCTAGGACTAACACATCTGCAACTTCCTCACCCATTTATTTTAATACCTTAGTGTGGAAACAGTCAGGTCCTGGAGATTTGTCTATCTTAAGTCCTATTATTTTCTCCATTACTGTTTTCTTACTTATCCAGTAAGTTCCTCCCCTTGATTTATTTTTAGGCTCTCTTCTACCACTGGTATTTTGTCCTCTACTGTGAAAATGGATATAAAGTATTCATTTAACAAGTCTGCCATTTCCTTATTGTCCATTAGTCTCATGTGCATGTGTCTTTAATGGGTGCACATTCGCCCTTATCAATCTTTCTCTTAATATATTTATACAAACTTTTACTGTTAGCTTTGGTAGCCCTTGCACTTTTTTTTTCATATCCCCTTTGCACCTCATTACTTTCTCCTTTGTTGCTTTTTATAGCTCTCCCAGTCTGCTGGATTTCCACTTTTCCTTGCATTTGTGTTATACTCCTCTTTTAGCTTTATACTGTCTCTTATCTCATTTGTTGACCATGGTTCTGTAACTGCACAGGTGGAGCTTTAGCTGTTTAGGAGCATGTACTGGCTTGTATTGTACCAAATACTTCTTTGACTACTCCCACTGTTTGCCTGAAAGTTTACCCACTAACAGTTCAGTCCAGTTTACCATGATCAATTTATTTCTCATCCCTTCATAGTTTTCCTTACCTAAATTTAAAACTTTGGTTTGTGACGCTCCCTTCTCCCTCTCAAACCTAATATCAAATTCAATCATATTGTCACTGTTCGCAAGATCCTCACCGTCCTATTGTTAACTATTTCTGATTCATTACTCATTACTAAACCTAGTGTGCCCTGTTCCCTTGTCAATTCTAAAACATACTGTTCCAGAAAACTGTCCCGAATGCATTCCAGATATTTGTTGCCTTTACTACTTGTTCTGCTTCTCCCAGCCTATATGAAAATTCAAATCTCCCATTATTTTTGCTACACGCTACCCTGATCTCCATATTTATACCCCCCCCACTACAGCATTACTGTCAAGAGGTCTGTAGGCAACTCCCAAAGTCTTGCATCCTTTGCTGTTCCTTATTTCTACCCAGTGTTTCCACTATCTAATCATCCTTACTAAAATCTACTACTGTAATTTTGTCTTTTATCAATATTACTACTCCTCCTCCTTTCCCAATTTCCTTGTCCTTTCTACAGATTCTATAATCTGGAATAGTTCGCTCCCAGTGATGTTTGTAGTCAGGTCTCTAACAGCTGCTACCACAACATACCCTTTAAGCTGAATTTGTGCTTCTAACTCATCTACTTTATTAGTGTACAGAGCTCTTATTTGGGTAACTGTCCCTACCCTGGTGTTTTTCCTCACACGTTTTGATTTGTCACACTTTTTTTTGCTGATGCTCTGTACATTGCTGTACAGACAATTTAATATGTTCTCTTCTTTCATCACTCCTGCTTTATTATTAATGGATATGTTACTTCTTTTAAGTTATTCTGTTCCTCGAGTGTTTGTTATCTTTAATCACTTTTTGTACTCTGACAGTTGCTCATCTCCTCATTTTCTTGGTTATTATTTCCACCTGGACCCTCCTTCTCCACCTCCACCTCCACCCCCACCCCCTTTACTGGTTTAAAGTCCTTTCTACAGTCCTATTTATCCTTTCCATTAGGAGCTTGGTCCCAGCCAAGTTCAGATACAGCTCATCACAGTGGTACAGCTCCTGCCTATCCTAGTACTGGTGCCAGTGAACCCCTCCACCCATGCCCCCAGCCACTCATTTACTTTCCAGACCTGTTTATCCCTATGTCAATTAGCACTTGGCTCAGATAGTAACCCGGAGATTACCACACTCAAGTTCTTTCTTTTCATTTTAGCTTCTAACTCCCGATACTCTCCAGCAGAACTTCCTCCACATTCATTCCTATATTGCTGGTTCTGGTATGGATCACTACAACTGATTCTTCCCACTCTCTTGCCAAGTTCCTTTCCAGCCGCTTTGAGACATCCCTCATCCTGGTAGGCAACACATCCTCCTGGCCTATCGATCGCGACTGTACAGGATACCCTCTATGCCCCTAATTATCAAATCGCTTACAACCTAAAACCTTCTATTCTACTCATCTCCCCCTTGAAGAGAAGGGAGCACCTGCTCCACGGTAGCTTGGTTAGCATTCTGGCCATCCTCCCCGCAGCCTTCTTCCTTAACCTCACAGGTAGCAAGTACATTGTATCCGATGGACAGGACCAATTTCTGCGCTTCCTCCTTCCTTGCCTCCACGAGGTTTCCCCCCACCCCGCTAACTGTCAATCACACACTCTTCTTCCTGTACCTGTATCCCTCTATGAGGTGTGACTGTGTTCTGGAGTGAACTATCCAGATATTCCTTTCCCTCCCTTATGTACCGGAGCGTCTCTACTCATACTCCAGCTCAATGACTCCGAGCCAAGCTAACACTCATTTTATGAAGTTCATAAAGACGACAATAGAAAAGTACAGGAGAGTGACATTCGAAGCTAACCTGTGATATTTCCCTTAAAGTCCTTGGTTGAATTAGAGGAAGCAACATTGGATAACACTTTCTAAAAACTGCCACAGAATTCGTATTTGGTTAAATTTTAAAAAATTAGGTTTAAGCAGAAAGCTTTTGAAACAGAAATTTAGAACAGCTGTTAAAAAATCTAATTAAAATACACACATACACTTGCCACAACAGTTTTAAGATCCAACAGTCACAAATTTAAAAGCTTAAAATTTTCATTCACCATTTATTTCCCACAATTCCTTCAGAAATTGTAATTCTACGATTTTCTCCAACGGTGGTTTCATGCAATAGCAATTACAACTGCGCCGCAACTAGTGCCGAGAACTGAGCGCTCAGCAATTTATGTACTCCTACAGGAACTAGATAACTATAACAAGAAAACACATCATATATTCAGCAACAATGCTGAACAGGAAATGAAAATCTCCTACGCTGAATGTTAACACCCCAGAAGAAAATAGTCAGACGAAGAACGCTGAGCAAAAAACTTTTTAAAAAAAAACTATTATTCCAAGAATTTGCAATATTACACACTAAGCAGAAATGAAGAAGAGATTTTGCTTTGCAACTGCTGCACAGGATCATACATCTTTTCTAAAACTACAAATCCAGTGGCATCAAATAATTGGATTTTGCAAATAGCGTTTTCTTCAACTACAAATACTCAAAATTATAGGTAGAAATTGCTAAAAACAAAAATATGCTTTCTTCCAACAGCAGCATATTGTGCTTAACGCAAATTGATGGTTTTACTACATTACAACAAAATAAACAAATGTCATTCTTGGTCTGAGTCAATAAAAGGAATTCACGATTTTATGCCAAAAACTTATAACTGTACGCAGTAGTCAGAAATCCTAACAGCAGCTGATTTAGTCGTCAATTCCAAAAGTACATTGCAGAGCAGCCAGAGTCCATAAAAAATGTATTTAGGGTGATCACTAGTAAAGCATAATAGTACATTGGGAAAAAGTTAAATGCATGTAGAGTGAAACCTGTAAATTAGGGAAACCTAAGGGACTTGCGTCAGGTGTCCTTATTTTCAATATGGTCATTGTATGTTCAGTAAACTGGATGAACCAAATATCCCGGGATTGGCTTTGTCTCCTGCAGCGCTCCTTTCTTTCACCCTCACCTGGGATCGTGCCTAATACTGGAGCTCTGCCTACAGGACGTGATTTCAGTTAATTTTCTGTTCATTGGGTTTCCCAGTTCATTGCCATCCCAGGGGTCCTTTTCCATTGAAGGAGGGATGTTCTGATCCTGGGATCTGCTATGTTGGCAGCCTGCACAAGGTGAGGTGGCTGCTGTAGTGCCGGAGTGCCTGGGCGATCCCTACCAAATTGGGGGAGGTGATTAATGTCCTGCAGACCTCTGTCTGAGACCCCCCTCCCTCCATGTGCTGCAGCTGCTAACGTTTGAAGTGCTAAGGGGTGGGTTGGGGGCTGTTAGCAGCTCATCAGTACCTGACGCACTGGTGGAGTGGGGTTGCCAACTCTGGTTGGAGACATTCCTGGAGGTTTGACCACATGACATCTACAAATTTATTGGATTTGCCTTATAAAAGGTTGGGTCCCCTGTAGCTGAGATTCTTTATTTGTGGTTTCACGCCAACAGCTATCGTGTCAGAAGTTCCAAGAAAAAAAGAGGCCACCCGTGAGCAGGCGAAGAGGGGATAATGGGAAACCATTCTCCCCCAAGCCCCCATTCCCAGTCTCCCTCTCCCCCCACATTCCCCAGCGTCCCTTGGCCCCCAATCTCCAGTCTCCTACTTTCCCCAACTCTCGAGCCCCTCCACGATTTTAGGCACCCCCCCAACCCTGCGATCTCTGGGCCCCCGATTCCCCTTCCCTCCCCCCAGCAGAGAAACCGCACTATCCCTGGGATAGAGCCATGCAAGCATTCAATCCCAGAAATAGGGCGGTTTCTCTGCCGCTGAGGATGCTGAGTAAATAGATCTCCATTCCACAAAAACCTCGCGCTGACCTGCGTGTCCTATGTTTTAAGTTGTAAGCAGACTTGGTGCCGTGAAGGCTGTCCATAGTTCAGAATTTGCGAATGTCCATGGTTTTAAGCTGCAGCTTGTATCTATTACAACGTAAGTTATTTGGGACTGTCAATAAGTATCCGTTTTTTGGGGGTGTCCACTTGTACAGGTTTCACTGTACTGTAGACAATTCTTTCCCCAGGAAGTTAGTCAAACATAATGCTGTTTAAATTGATTTGAATTATGAAAGATATTCAGCAGTACAACTACTGATTTACACCCATGGCGTTGCTGATGGTGAGTTGGAAGGTCGGAAGAGGAGGGGCTGAGGAAGTGGAGATAGTGAGGTAGATAAGGGAACAATTTGAGGTTTTGTTAGGGAAGGTAAAGATTTGAAGTGGTGGACGTCTGTTAATGTTTTATTTGACATCTCTCAGGGTAAGCTGCAGAATATGAGCTGAGTTCTAAGTGTCTCTGATGCGTGTGTGCATGTGTTCTTTTGTACCTTGTTTTCCAAGTTTGCATATTCTTCCTTCTCTGTCATTTTACCCTCTATTGCACTTGCCTGCCATTGATTAGTAGTTGGCGGAGGGATCAGCTTGAGCTGTAGGAGATTATGGGCGGTGGGTGGAAAGCAGACAGCTTTGGGATGAGGAGTGGCAACTCAGAAGGTGAGAAAAGAAATGCAAAGGGGGCGGGGGGGGCACTGCAAGCTCCATTTCATCTGCACCGTTTGCTTGCCATCCCCGTTCACCTTCTCACAACATCCTTGTTCTCAATGCATGTTCTATCACTTCTGCTCTGCATCACTTCACATCCATGCTCCTCTTCATCACTGTCTTCTCACATACTTCACCTACTTTCCTTGTAATCAGATGCCTACTTTTTTTGACCCATTCCCAATCCATGTTGTCCCCAATTAACTGCCAAATTTCCTGCCTTCTCATTCACTCCTGAATTCACCTTCCTCTGCAACTTCTGCCTTTTCCCTTCATACTACCACTTCCTATGCCCCTCACCGCCACCTTCATCCTTCCCTTAATACTCAATCACACTTGCCTTCCTAGTTCACCCATTACTCTTCCCTCATCCTGTTCCATACCACTGCCTCACATCTGAATTCTCCTCTCTCCTGTCATGTTTCCTCACCCTCACTCCCTAACCTCTCATCCACTTCCCCATGTTTTACTTGTAATCTTCCCTTGTAACCTACCTCCAATTTGTATTCCACTCACACCTCCAAATCCCCTAACCCCACCGCTATTTACCACCAAATTCACCTACCCCTGCTACTTCTGTTCTTCCCCCTTTGCCCAATCAGAGCTTTGAACATTGAACTGCCAGCAAGATAACAGATACGGTCTGGGGCAACAATAGATTGTAATGAGTCTTCTACTCACTACAGGAAGATGAGTAGACCGAGGCCAGCAAGTAGCAGGCAGCATAGCCCAACACAACTCTAAACAACCAGGGCGAGCTGGGATGGCATGGTATGGTATGGTATTAAGGGATGATGTGGAAATGCCGGTGATGGACTGGGGTGGACAAATATAAGGAGTCTTACAACACCAACACTTACAATACCTTACATTAGTATTAAGGGTAAACAATTTTACAACACCAAGTTATAGTCCAGCAATTTTATTTTAAATTCACAAGCTTTCGGAGGCTTCCTCCTTCCTCAGGTAAATGTTTACATTTACCTGAGGAAGGAGGAAGCCTCCGAAAGCTTGTGAATTTAAAATAAAATTGCTGGACTATAACTTGGTGTTGTAAAATTGTTTACAATTGTCAACCCCAGTCCATCACCGGCATCTCCACATCATTAGTATTAAGGGAGGAGCGGGGAAGGCAACAAGGTCGGGGCTGACAAATAACAGGCAGCAGGCCCCATGGCTTGGCAATGGGTCAACAATCCAACGGTGCAGCTGGATCAGGGGCCCTAAGGTAGCAGAGGAAAAGTCACCTAAAAAAAACAAAATGGTAGCCAGAGCTAGGCAACATGCCCTGGTAAGTGATATCACAGCACCACCTAGTGGCAGTAGGCCTGCAACTAAGACAAGCACTGCTTACATAGACAAATTCAATTGATCTTATTGACATTACAGTAATTGTGACAAGTAGTTATATGCGTGTATGACTTTTTTTTTTACACACACAATTACAGTAAACTATATTGGTTTGACTTTCCTCCCTAATAGAGTATCGGTACCAATATGCTAAATTAGCCTATTACTAATCGCTTGCTCACAAACAGCACCACAGAAGTTATTTTTGCACTGTGTCAAGGTACGATAGAACACAACTTCATATGCAGTTCACAGACTTCCTAATCTTCCCTTGGCATATCCAACAAGCAAAACACCTTAGGACACACATGCATACCTTCAAATCACTGGCTAAAAGGACAGAAGACTTGGAAGTAGGTCACCCATCTGCATACCCTCTTTGTGGACAAATTATATACTGGGTAAGCCACTAAGCACCAGGTGAAAGGTAAGAAAATGCAGTTTTAATATTGTAATCTGTTGAATTTTAAGTCTTGAAGTATTGCAACAGAGGTTGCTTCTAGGAAGGGGAGAAGAAAAAGTAATCTGCTAATTTCCCAAGGTGGACTTAAATCTTTTATAAGTCATTCAGAAAAAACAGCAAAATAATAGGGCCATTAAATTATGTAATGTTGAAAAGAACTTGCATTTTCTGGCACCTTACATGTCCTCAGGTTGTCACAAAGCACTTCAAAGCCAATAAATTACTTTTGTAGGCAAACATGACAACAAATTTGTGCATAGCAAGGTCCCACAAACAAGTCAGATGAATAACCAGCTAATCTATTTGGTGGTGTTGATTGAGAGATGAATGCCAATCAACACACCTGTGAAACCTCCCTGCACTTTGAAAAAGTGCCATGGGATCTTCTACACCCACCTGGACAAGCTGACTAGGACTCAGTTTAACATCCTGCTTAGATTATGTGCTCAAGTCCAAGAGTAGAGCTTGAACCTTCAGATTCAAGAGGGAGAATGCTACTACTGAGCCAATCATTCTTGCTCAGCAACAGAAATAAAACAAAGTGATAGAGGAACGAAAGCACAAACTGACAGTACAGCTAATTAGGCAATGAGTAACCAGAAAGATCCCAGATTCAATCCCTCACTGCTAAGTTAGCTGATCTCAGCAAATGCAATAGGAGGGACAGCATAGTTGCCTCAGGCCCTGGAGGCGGTTTTGAATGCCAGGGTACCACCATGAAAGGACACGTGGACAAGATCAATCTTAGCTATAATGCTCACCACAGTTAAGGGGCCTACAGAAACTCACATTCTAGACTCATTAAAATGGCCATCTAGAACAAGGTACTGGAAGGTAACAGGCATCCATGGAAATGTACCCTTTCAAGAAATCAACACCTTCACAAAAGGAATGGAGGATAAAAATTGTACTTCCATACTTTACTCCTGCAGTCCAAGACCAGAAGTTTTTCCTTTGAAATCCAATGAAGGCAAATATAATTATGCTACCGTAGTACTCAACTTCACACACTGGGCGGTGCTGTGCTGAATCATTTTTATTGCACAAAATACCACCCCGTGGGTGGAATGTGTTCTGCAGAGGATATTCATGTTAAACAATGGAAGACCTTGTTCAATTCCAGTGAAGTTACAATTGGAACTTTTAGCTTTCACTACATGCTGTTCTTCAGCCAACTAGATTTTTTTCTGGTCACTAACATTCTTCCATTGGTCATTATATAATTATTTATTTAGACTTTTGTACCACCTGAAAACCAGACCCCGTGATAAATTAACTATCCAACTTAGACTTTGCTATTCGCAGTGGTTATCCAAAATATTTGTCATCTTATCGCACAAAAGGAGGGAAGTCACAGACTTCAGAAATAGCTATATATAATTGCACGTTCATTTCTATCACAAGTAGGTCCTACCCTTCCCCAAAAAAATTACAGATGCAATAATACTTTACTTTCCCAAACCAAATAATCCTACATATTTGCTATAATTTAGCTTGGAGAAAAGACCACTAAAGACAGCTAACTATAACCCTCATAGAACTGGCAAGCAAGAGCAGCAAACAACAGCAAATGTAATACAGGATGGGAAATGAAATCGCTTGCATCTACTGGTTATAACAAAACTTCCTATAGCTCATTATTTGAGACTGGTAAATAGCAATTGTAATTCCTATCTTCATAGAATTAATCCAGGGAACAATAGACCAGTTAGCTTAACGTCAATGTTGAAAAGACTTCAGCATCTTTGCTAAAAGATCAGATAACAAAACATCTAATATAATAGTCAGCATGGATTTCTCAAAGGAAGGTCGTGCTTAATCAACCTTATTGAATTCTTTGAAGTGGTAACAGAAAGCGTAGACAAGGGCAATGCAGTGGATGTAGTACACATGGACTTTCAGAAAGTATTTGATAAGGTACGATATAAAAGACTCAGGGCATGTGGAATCAGGGGCCTTGCAGCAGAATGGATTGAAAGATAATACAAAACAGAAAAGAGGTTAGGAGTTAATGGAAGTTTCTCAGACTGGCAGATAGTGGTAAGTGGTGTCCTGCAGGGGTCTGTGTTGGGACCACTGTTGTTCACCACATACATAAATGATTTGGACTCAAATTGGAAGTATGGTGTTGAAATTTGCAGTTACAAAATTGAGGGGTATAGCTGATAATGTGCAAGACTACACCAAAACACAGGAAGACATAAACAGGCATGTAGAGAGGGTGCATAAATGGGATGAAATTTAATATAGCAAACTCTGGAGGTGATTCATTTTGGAAGGCCTTAAAGAGTGCAAAGTAAAGTATTTCTAGAGGAGCAGAACACAAAAGCTAGGGAGTAATGTTAAATCTATATAGAAACTTGGTTAGACCATATTTGGAGTACTATGTGCAGTCCTGGTCTCCATACTACAAAATGAATATCAAAACACTGGAGAAAGTGCAGAAAGGATTTTCAAGGATGTTACCAAAATTGAAAGGATGTCACTATCAGGAAAGATTGAGCAGGCTAGGGCTGAAAAGGAGAAGACAACTAAAAGGATGTGAATAAACTGTTTCTACTTGTTAAGAGTCCTGAACAAGGAGTCATAAATACAAAATAGCCACTAACAGATCAAATAAAGAATTTCTTCACATAGAGTGTGGTAAGAATGTGGAACTCACTACCACAGAGTGGTTGAAGAAGATAGCCTTGATGCATTTAAAGAGATATTGATGCACACATGAGGGAGAAGGGAATATAGGGATATGGGGTCACAGGAAAAGAGGTAATTACAGTGGAAGGAGGCTCATGTGGAGTATAAACACCAGCAAAGATCAATTGGGTCGATTAGCCTGTTAGTGTTGTAGTTTCTATGTAATTCTATATAATAATGGAAACGTAAAAGGTCAGAATGCCTGATTTCAAAATGGGAACTTAATTACATTTGCACATCCCGGTCCTATTATTCTCTCTTCTCTAATCCCACTTCATCTGAAGACTATAATTGTTTTTGATTTCCCATGTGCAATGCCACAGGAGATCAACTCATAAGATATTGAAAAATCTTACAGGTGCACTCACTTCCTGTCAACTTTTTCCAATAAAAATGTAGACATAGGAATTTATAATGGAAACTTCCTACATAAGCTTGTCACTCTAAGTACTCCCTCCAACCAATGGAGATGCTGCATTAGGAAGATGTAATTACAATATGCAGTTTACAGAGGCAGTTTCTATTACAAGTATGGACACAGGATTTTATAATGGAAATTTAAGGACAGAAAATCTGAATTTAAAATAGGGACTGAATTTTAAAAATTCATTCTCAGGATGTGGGAGTCACTGGATAGGCCAACGTTTATTGTCCAACCCTAGTTGCCCTAAGAAGATGGTAATGGGCGGCCTTAAAACAGAGTCAAGCACATTGCTTTGGGACTCGAGTCAATTATAGGCCAGTCTGGGCAAGGACGGCAGATTTCCTTCGCATTAGCGAACCAGTTGGGATTTTACAACAATCTAATAGCTTCATGGTTACTTTTTATTGCCAGATTGTTTTTTAAAAAACAGAATTCAAATTCTCAGAACTGTCATGGTGAGATTTGAACTCATGTACTCTGGATTACTAGTCCGGTGACATAACTATTATATTACCATAACCTTCATTACAACTGTGTGCCCTCTAATTTCATTTCACCTGAAGACAATGCTTTGTCATAACTTCAATATTTTTTGAATGCTTGAACAACAGAAAAAAGCAAATGTTTAAATTGGTCATAAACAGAAAATGTTGGAAACACTCAGGTCAGGCAGCATCTGTAGAGAAAGAGTTAACGTTGCAGGTCAATGACCTTTCATCAGACCTGAAACGTTAACTCTGTGTCTCTCTCCACATATGCTGCCTAACCTACTGAGTATTTCCAGCATTTTCTGTTTTTATTTCAGATTTCCAGCATTTGCAGTATTTTGCTTTTGTTTAAATTGGTCCTTGCAGCAGGGAGTTATAACCTGTATTCCTCAATATCTTGAGAGTTTTGCAGACAATATATAACCTCCAAATCTACAAGAGGTCAGGCAAGGTGATCAAGATACTTTCATGCAATTTTATTAAAAGAAAATCGATAGTCTGCTTTTAGCACTGCGCCTGGAAGTACAGTTGACATTTAGGTTTACAATTTAAAGTTTTGACATTTCAATCTGCTTAATTAAATTAACTGGGAGGCTACTCCTTTTTTTTTAAACAAGAGCAGCTACGAGTTCAATGAAAAGCTATCTAACTTTAATATGATTTTTTTTTCCGGAAAGGGTTAACCAAACGCCAACGTTGCATGGGTCGTGCAACAGTACGAGGACAAGTCTAACCTGCAATCACCCACCTGGCGAAAGCCGGCTTTAGGATTCAAAATGGAGAATCCGCAAACTGTCTACTGAAAGTGACGTTTGGCCTTCACATCGCTGTCTGTACTCACAGCAGGCCCAGCAGCACCAACTCTCGTACGCACTGAGTGAGCAACAGTGTCTCTCAACCACTAGATCCGTTACGTGTGTGTGTGTGTGTTTATCCTCCAAAATTCAAAAGATCACTGCGTGCTCTTCAAAAAGAAATCTAACGTGTAATTGGGGGATTTCCTTTGGGAGAATGTTTCCTAAATATGATTTTTTTTTAAAAAATCAATGCAGATGAGGAAATAATTGAAGTAACAGGGCAGCTGCAAGGCCGCCGCTTTATTTTTTTTTGAAGAAGAGTAGGCTTTACTGAAATCTGTTAAGTAATAAGTGCGGGGGGGGGGGAATAATATTCTAAACAGCCTCCGTGATGGCGGCGTTATTTACAATCCTCCGGCCTAGTTAGTTTAGGACTTGTGAATTAGAGCGGGACAAAGGGGGAGGGGGGGGTTTAAAAGGAAGGCGGGCGGCTCCCGCGCTTCCTCCCTCCCTCCCTCCCTCCAGGTCCTCCTCCTCCTGCCCGCGCCGCCACTACCGTACAAATCCGACCAACGTATGATTTTTTTTTATATAAAGCGTCACCTAGAAAGTACCTCCGCGGCTCTGCTGTCATCTCTCCCGCGGCTCCTGGAAGGTGCTGCTTTCTCCTCTCATCGGTGGTGGCGGCGGCGGCGGCGGCTCTTCCTCCTCGCCGCGCCGTTTAACTATTATTGCTCTATCTTGGATTTTATGGCTCTGTGTGTGTGTGTCTCTCTCCCAACCCTCCTCCCCACCGCCGGTATTTTCAGCCTATACCTCGAGCAGACAATACCGCGCCATCGCTTCCCACCCCTTCTCACCGACGCACAGTCCTTGGCGCGCCCACCACTCTTCGATCTTCCTTTCCAATTGGTCCTGCCATTTTTCAGTATCCTATTCACCCATTGGTCTTTCCCAAGGGCATGTGGTACCCAAAGAGGGGCTTAGCCATTAAACATCATTTTTATTTTTTTTAAAAAGCTCAAAACTTAAGACAATCATCTTTCTCCCGTTTGGGACTTTTAAAAAAAAAGTCTTCTACTCACCATCTCGCTGACCTAACTAAAGTCTTCGTGACTTAATTGGGTCATACCATCTCATGGTATCACCATTGCTGTGAAGAGAGAAGGGAGGTTGTTCCTATGGTGACCAAGGCTGTCAAGAAGAGACGTCATGTGATATGTGGCCTCCTCCAATGGGAATAGGGATACTAAAGACGACGTCACGGAAAGATTGCGTCCTGCCAGTAAGCTTTCAAACTACTGGCTGCTTTTGCTGCTCCAAGGTGTTGATTGGTTAGTACAGATGTTACCTGGTAACCATGTTGCCATGGCTACTGGGATGTTCAGTGATGTAGCAAAGTATTATTTGAATAATAATTTTTGAAAATATGATTAAATAGACTTATAGGATATACATTGTGGTGGGAGGGTTGAACATTTTCTGTGCAATTATGGTAAAATTAATACTGTTGTCATGTAGTACAGGCCAAAGAGCAATGGAAAGCCAAAAAAATATATAAATGTATCTATAATATATCATACAATAGTAATAAGATAGCTATATTTTTCAAAAGTGTTGTCCTTGAGCAATGTCACAAGCATACATGCTAATCGTTAGCGTTTGGTATGGATGGTGAGCATTTCATGGGCACTTCGAATGTCCATGTTTGCAGATGAGAATCAGCACCGCTCTTGGCCTCCCTCCACACTGGGACTCCTACCTCACGTCGTTGCTCCGGTTTTGAATGGTGATGCACACCTTGAGGGGACTGGAGTACCTGAGCGTGGCTTTGGACGGAGCGAAGAAACCTAAAAGTTTAAAAGATGTTTAATTGAAATTGTAACTTGCTGAGGCGTGGTGCCCCAAGAGCAACTAGGAAGGTGGGAACCCCAAAATGACAGAGAAAGTAGGAGATGAAGAAGTGGGCAGGGGATAGGTGAATGGGAGCATTTACTGGCAGAACAGAGGATGAAGAGTGTTAGCATGAACTGCTGAGATTGGAGGTGTTGCATAAAAGCAAGTTGTTACATAGGAACATAGGAACAGGAGTAGGCTGTTCAGCCCCTCGAGTCTGCTCTGCCTCAATTAGATCTTGGCTGATCTGCATTTTAACTCCACCTACCCGCCTTGGTTCTATAACCCTTAATACCCTTGCCTAACAAAAATCTATCAATCTCAGTTTTGAAATTTTCAATTGAGCTAGTTTTACTTTAGGTGATTTATGTAGATTAGAAACAATAGGGGTCCAAACATCGACCTTTGTCAGACCCCAAGGTGCAGTTTCCTTCAGCCTGATATTAAATCTTTCATGATTACTCCCTGCTTCCTATTTTTTAACCAGCTTCTAACTCCATCCATATTCAACCTTGTATTCCTTTTGTTGTACTAGTAGTCTTTCACATGGAACCTTGTCCAAAGCTTTCTGAAGGTTTAAATAGATTACACCGTAAGTAAAGGCATAATCTACTTTATCTGTACCATCCTCAAAGAAGTCAGAGAGGTTCATCAGGATCATGTTGAATCATGCCCACTAACTAAATATCTGGTGGCCCATGTGCTTGGCATACTGATGATGACAATGCTTTAAATTGGCTGGAATTATGTGCAGTGCCTGCATACGCTAAATAAATCAGGAGGATCGCTCCCTTCTAAATGTGTGGTGGGCATATTCTAAGTTATTGTTGTACAAGTAGTCTTCCAGTCCACTCCTCAGAATAGAGTCCATTATTTTTCCTGTCACTAATTGTTATGAGTTTAGGATCTTGCCTTAGATGTTTTTTCTGGTACAGTGGTGCTGGTCACTTCCATAAGTGGTCTGAGCATCTTCCGTTTAGGGGTGTGCCCATACTACCCAATATCCAATATATAGCTGTGCAATAGTGTAACCCAGGTGTGTAACAATAATATCCCCTTGTAATCTGATCTAGATATTTGTATCATTTGCAGATTTGCTTCTTCAGTCTCCCCAAAGGTGGACTGAGCAAACACTTGGTGAGATAAGATGAGAATCGTTAAGCTATTTTATTTCCCAGTGAGTGAACATACAGATCAACAATTATGATCAGATTCACTTAGTTCGATCAGTACTTGTCTTTATGTAATAGTATAAATAATAAATATGGTATGTTTTCCCACATTGGTGTGTCGTCTTGCTTGATTCAAACAAAATAACTTCTAACTAATTCCCTTCTACCCTTCTCACAGGCATGGCTGGGCACTGCCTGCCCATGTAACTGTCTCTTTCTTTTTAATCTCCCTCTATTCACAGCTGGAAGGAAAGGCCTGCCAGACCCACTGCCGAGCACCCGGGACCAGAGGCCTTTCAACACAATGGGTGTGAGGTGCTTATTGATGATCAAAACAAGCAAATTAATTGTATATTATTTATAGCCTTTGGGAAAACAACTTCTATTAGCATATAAACCATCTATCATCTTAATGCCTTTTTTTAAAAACTTGTATGAATACACTTTTTTAAAAAGCTAACACTTAAATGTAATTTTGAAAAAAATCTTATCTTTTGATTACATTGATATTGGAGAAGGATTTAAACAATGGAACAGGATATTGGTAGAAGTGGTGGTAGAAGTTTGGAACACTCTCCCGCAAACGGCAATTGATACTAGCTCAATTGCTAAATTTAAATCTGAGATAGATTGCTTTTTGGCAACCAAAGGTATTAAGGGATATGGGCCAAAGGCGGGTATATGGAGTTAGATCACAGATCAGCCATGATCTTATCATGATGTGGAGATGCCGGTGATGGACTGGGGTTGACAATTGTAAACAATTTTACAACACCAAGTTATAGTCCAGCAATTTTATTTTAAATTCACAAGCTTTCGGAGACTTCCTCCTTCCTCAGGTAAATGTTTGAGGAAGGAGGAAGTCTCCGAAAGCTTGTGAATTTAAAATAAAATTGCTGGACTATAACTTGGTGTTGTAAAATTGTTTACAATGATCTTATCAAATGGCGGAGCAGGCACGAGGGGCTGAATGGCCTACTCCTGTTCCTATGTTCCTATTGACAAGGATGAGGCCCACTATGGTTCTGTGTTCAGCAATCTGTTCATAGAAAATTTACGGCACAGAAGGAGGCCATTCAGACCATCTTGTCCGCGGCAGCTGAAAATCAGCCACCCAGCCAACCCACCTTCTAGCACTTGATCCATAGCCTTGTAGATTATGGCACTTCAGGTGCATATCCAGGTACTTTTTTAATGAGTTGCGGGTTTCTGCCTCTACCACCCTTTCAGGCAGAGTTCCAGACCCTACCACCCTCTGGGTGAAGACATTTTTCCTCAGCTCCCCTCTAATCCTTCTACCAATTAGTTTAAACCTATGCCCCCTGGTTATTGACCTCTCTGCTAAGGGAAATAGGTGCTCCCTATCCACTTTATGTATGCCCCTCATAGTTTTGTACACCTCAATTAAATCACCCCTCAGCCTCCTCTGTTCCAAAGAAAACAACCCCAGTCTATCCAATCTTTCATAGCTAAAATTCTCCAGTCCCGGCAACATCCTCGTAAATCTCCTCTGTACCCTCTCTAGTGCAATCACATTTTTCCTGTAATGCAGTGACCAGAACTGTACGCAGTACTCAAGCTGTGGCCTAACTAGTGTTTTATACAGTTCTAGCATAACCTCCCTGCTCTTATATTCTATGCCTCGGCTAATGAAGGAAAGTATTCCATATGCCTTCTTAACCACCTTATCTACCTGTCCTGCTTCCTTCAAGGATCTGTGGACATGCATTCCAAGGTCCCTCACTTCCGCTACACCTCAGTATCCTCCCATTTATTGTGTACTCCCTTGCCTTGTTTGCCCTCCCCAAATGCATTACCTCACACTTCTCCGGACTGAATTCCAATTGCCACTTTTCTGCCCACCTGAAGAGTCCATTGATATCTTCCTGCAGTCTACAGATTTCCTCCTCATTATCAACCATACGGCCAATTTTTGTTTCATCTACAAACTTCTTAAACATGCCCCATACATTTAAGTTCAAATCATTGATATATACCACAAAAAGCAAGGGACCTAGTACTGAGCCCTGCGGAACCCCACTGGAAACAGCCTTCCAGTCACAAAAACACCCGTCGACCATTACTCTTTGCTTCCTGCCACTGAGCCAATTTTGGATCCAACTTGCCACTTTCCCTTGGATCCCATGGGCTTGTACTTTTTTGACCAGTCTGCCATGTAGGACCTTGTCAAAAGCCTTGCTAAAAGCCACGTAGACTACATCAAATGCGCTACCCTCATCGACCCTCCTTGTTACCTCCTCAAAAAATTCATTCAAGTTAGCCAGACACGACCTTCCTTTAACAAATCCGTGCTGACTGTCCTTGATTACTCCGTGGCCTTTCTAAGTGACGGTTTATCCTGTCCCTCAGAATTGATTCCAATAATTTGCCCACCACCGATGTTAGACTGATTGGCCTGTAATTACTTGCTCTATCCCTCGCTCCTTTTTAAACAACGGTACCGTTAGTAGTTCTCCAATCCTCCAGCACCATGCCTGTATCCAATGAGGATTGGAAAATGATGGTCAGAGCCTCTGCTATTTCCTCCCTTGCTTCTTTTAACTGCTTAGGATACATTTAATCCAGGCCTGGTGATTTTTCTACTGTCAAAGATGCCAAACCCCTTAATACTTCCTCCCTCACTGTTTATCCCGACCAATATTTCACATTCCTTCTCCTCAACTACAATGTCTGCATTGTCCCTCTCTTGTGAAGACAAATGCAAAGTATTCATTAAGAACCATACCAACATCTTCTGCCTCCACACGTAGGTTACCTTTTTGGTCTCTAATAGGCCCTACTCTTTCTGTAGTTATCCTCTTGCTCTAACTGTATTTATAAAACATCTTTGGGTTTTCCTTGCCAATATTTTTTCATGCCCTCTCTTTGCTTTCCTAATTTCCTTTTTAATTTCACCCCTGCACTTTCTGTACTCCTCTAGGCTTTCTGTAGTATTGAGTTCTGTGTCTGACATAAGCTTTTCTGTTTTGCCTTATCTTACCCTGTATGTTCCTTGACATCCAGGGGGCTCTAGATTTGTTCAATGACTTAAAAGTTATAAGATTCCCAACAAAGTTAAACTCAGCAAGAATTAGACAATGTATGCTTGTTTTTAAATAGTATAAAAGAGGGTTACAAAGCAAAACTCAGTTAGGAACTTTAGCTACCTTCAAGGAGAGGTACTGTGAACGGCCTGGATAGGCAATCGCTCACGATTCCCAGAAAGTTCTTTACGCACAAGTTTCTAGACTACGCTGCGTGTACTGCTCTGTATGTAGCTTTAAGATGAATGTTTAGAAACAATAAAAAATTAAATTAATTGTCATATTACTGTCTCTAGCTTTCATGAAACTGTTATTAAAAGGATAAGTATTATCTAACACAAGGATGAGAATTTGAGGTTCAGGGACTGGGAGTCAATGTAGGTCAGCAAGGACAGGAGTGATGGCTGAACAGGACTTGGTGCGATTATAGGATACATGCAGCAGAATTTTGGATGAGCTGAACTTTATAGAGCGTGGAGGCTGGCTAGAAGAGCATTGAAATAGCCGAGTCTGGAGATGAGAAAGGTATGGATCAGAGTTTTAGCAGCAGATAGGCTGAGGCATAGGCAAAGGCTGGCAATATTAGGGCACTATAGGTCTTCGCCCTTAACTGAGGTTTCACAATAAAACAAAATAGAACCAGAGAGCTTGCTGCACAATTTATGTCATTTTCTACAACACACCTGATGAGCTTCATGCCCAAGGTTCCTACATGTCTTCAGGGAACCAGGCCAACAATAATCTTTTAAGAGCACAATCCCTCAAGACTGTCACCATTCAAAAGTAAAGGAAATAAATTGCCACCTTGACAATGAAAACAACAATGATCTCATTGTTGTTTCAATTAAGGGTAGGTAGGCTTGATGATCTTTATGTAATAATTAATATGAAACAAGTAATCTAAAATTATTTTGATCAGAACCATTTCTAAATTTGGGTGATTTTACTCTGATAATGTATATTCCTGGGTGAAAGGGAAAGTGGGAAGCAGGGTTTCTTTCATTGGCACGCTAGGTGATAGAAAATGGGAACTGAGCCAAAATTTAAACTTGAAACTTGAACCAAGCAGGTCCACAATATTGCATATCATAGTTTTTGATTAATCAGCCAGCCTGGCTAATTCATGGGTATTGGAGAGATACACGTTACTCAGCTTTAGCTAACCCTACAAGCCAGTGTCCTAATGGGCAACATGATTCTACTGGAGAAGCAGTGGGAAGGTTACCAGTTTTGTGCTGGTAAGCTGCTTGGTTTTAATGGGTTGAACTCCTGTAGTACAGGGATGTATGAGACTTTGTTTTTTCCAGACATAGGAGGTATGTAGCATGGAGTTGCCGGGGCATATATTATATATATATATATATATATATATATATAGATTAAATCGGTGTTCCCATTAAACTGCATATAGCTCTCAAGTTGTTAATACTAACAAAGTTCATTGTTCTGATTTATTATTTATCCACCAATGGTGCAACTGTTTTAAGATCAGCCCTTTCTGAATCTCCAGGCCCACAAACAGGATAAACAACCTAACAAGAAATATAAGCTCAAATAGGACTGCATGTATCGGATGCCTAACCAACAAAAATACACATACAATAGTTAAGATGAATAGATGTTTTATTTATTGGACTAGCAGTTCCACATACAGTTAAAAAACAAGTAGTGATTAGAATTAAAAAGAACTTTGTTTCAGGGTTTGCAATTTGCCTCGTTGTTCTCAGGAATTTCACTCTCCATAAATTGATGCATGGAGACTATCAGCTATACATTGTTTCTGCAGAATATTGTGATGTATTTAAGCACTTTGGACACATAACTTCAATACAGAAAATGTGGAATGACTCAGTAGAATCTGTATACGCTATATGGATCATAACATTTGATAATGTTCCTCACAAGAGACTTAATAAGGACAAATGCAAGTAGGGGATTTTACAACCTGAATGGAAAAATGTTTAGACAATATAAAGCAAAGCTCAGTTACTAATGTTACCTATCAGGCTGGAGTGAGGTGATAAATGAAGTACCCAGAGAACAGTTTAAGTCAATTGCCCTTCCTTATTTTCACTGATCTTCAGAAGATAATAAATAGAATGTTAACATCAAGCACACGATCTTAAATAGTGTACAAAGACAAACTGTGTCAAAGTAGTAATCAAGATATGGAAAGGCTTAGTTATTTGGGTAGACAAATGGAAAGTGGTCTTTAACGTGAAGGATGGGATATAGTACCATATGAAGGAAACCATTAAATTGTTTCATGAAAGGTTTGAAAGTGACAGTTAACAAGTCGTTGAAAGTATTACAGTAGCATAAATATAAAGCAAGTATAAACCAAATAAAATGTTGTCTATTTGAATTCGGAGAAAATTTAAGCTTTTCACAACGTATTGGTAAAACCATCATGGTAAACACTGCCTCCAGTATAGGCTTTTTTGGAAAGAGTACAGAGACCAGTTAAGATAATTCCTGGGCTCAGAATGATCTGCTATAGGGTTGAGCTGAAAGAACAACAATGCTGCTTAGAGAAAAAAAAAGTTTGAGTGAAGAAATACAACAGTGAGCACAAGAAAAATGTTACATCATCTCATCACAGTGCAAAAATTGTATTCCATAGTGCAGCATATGTCATTTTTTTCTCCTTCCACCTGGGATACATCTCAATCCAACAGTAATTCTTGTGCGAGTACCTGGACAGTAAGTGTCAGCAGGATACTCAACCATCAGCATTATCAAAGCTGAATTTAATCCTCTTGTTATTTGCTCTCTGCACAGGCACACAACCATCATGGGTTGTGGATATTCTGCAGAAGTGGGAACCCTGGGTTAATTATGAGCAGGATTTTAGTGCATTGCAAGAAAGCTTCATAATTATTTCCCAATAAAAGACAGTATCACCAATTAAATAGAGGCATCCAGGGACCTGCTCCTTATCTTTTGTCTTGTCCAAAACCAGACAGCACAGGGCAATTAAAAAGTACATATGAACAAAACAGATCTAAATACACAGGAAATTGGTGACAGAAGACTGCTCATAAATTGTAGAGTTTTAAATTTAATGAAACTGAAAACCAGGCTTGTACTGTCTAGTTTTCAATTATCAGAATTAGCAGGTGGTGATTTCTGATACCAGACAATCCAATTCAAAAATGTCCATATGACTGCTTGGTTTGACATTTAAAACTTGGTTATAAGGTAATTATTTATATACTATTGAATCTCCTGTGGTGCTGTTCATGGTGAATCAGAGAACACGCCATCTTATAACATTAAGAATGTCATGCCTTGTAACGCAAAATGTATAATTGGGGAACTTTATGGTGACTGTCAAAATATTCTGGGATTTTTATCACTGCTTTGGTGCTTAAAATTCTATTACCATGTCCATTTTGGCGTGAAGACTGTAAATGGGTGGTCTTAATTATACGTTCCTTTTATTTTTAGGTAATATTTTTTTAAAAAGACTGTTTAAATGAATGGAGCTATGTGGTGCTTAGCAACAGCAGGTGGAAGAGTGAGGTTTTGGAGCTGTTGGGGACAAGGGAATTTGGTCTTTGGTAGCAGTAGGATGTGATTCTAGGGTATGGCAGTATTGTGGAAGGGAACCAGTGATTTGGAGGAATATAGATCTTGATTTATTCGTCTCTGGCACTCATGGGGCAATTATAAGGTTTGGGAGTGGTGGGGAGGTTACTAGGATATCACAGCATTGGGGGAGTGGTGGAAAGGTATCATTTGTCAACACTAAGAGGCAAGCCCAGAATGAGCCACAGGACATGGTAGCATCGAGAAGGTACATTAGAACTGGGAGAGGGCAGAAAGGCAGGGCTAGGGTGTGTCAGAGGGGGGGGGGGGGGCGGGGGGAGTTTGAGTATACGTACGCTAGTACCTTGTGTGAAAAATTGAACACAAGATGCAGTACAACTCGGCCCAATTGTGTCCTCACCTGACATCCACATTATACTTTCCAGCAAAGGCCACTGAATAGCAATCTGGAGCAGGAGATTTTTCTAATTTTCTCTTCTCAAGCTCAGGGGAGCCAAGGCCAATAGTAATGTATTTATTGCCACTCCAATTGAGATCAGCTAACAAGACAGAACCCTGTGCTCATTTTAATAGCAAGTGTGGCCAAATAGTTCTTTTGTTCCATTAGCACCATCTCCAAAATTTGGCAAACTTTATTTGGAGCAGGAGAAAAGTCAGAGGTTACATATTATTTATAATGACATCGCACACAAGTAACACGACAAATTTCAATGTAACTTGGGTTATGTTTATGAACAAAAAAAAATGTTTGCCAAGTCCTTTTTCATGAACACAATGCCTTTTTAGACACAATGTAAAATGACTTCAATGCAAAGAACCCACATAGCATATTATGAGGGAATTGATAACAAGTTTATTTAGAGAAGGGAAAAGCACATTTCACAGTGAGGGTCATCATAGCTTAACCAGACCCTGTCAACTGGATTGTGATCAGGAGTGGTAACCCTGGCCAATTTTTTCCTGATCCAGAGGTTCTGACTGAGGATTGCACATGGAACCTTTCTGATCTATGGCTGTAGAAGCTTTACTTTGTAGCTGTCCCATACTATATCTGAAATGGAAGTGCCTGATATCACTACAGGGTGCAAAAAGATGCTATTTTGTGCCATTGATTGAATTTTTATGCTCCATAAGAGTGTCTATCATCAAAAAATTTGAGACAGAAAATGAAATCTAATTGTGCGATATGATGAAATAGTTAATCTAGTTTATAGTCCAGTTTTGTATCTGATTTACATTTAATATAAAAATTAAGGCATTAAGCTAGCATCTTACTCAGTTTTCATGGTTAGGTTTTCAATCAACTCACATCTTTCTGGTTGTGAACCCAGGTCCCAAGGTGACAGGGCAGTGCGCTAGTCCACTGCGCCACACACCCCCATTCATTTTTATTTAACTTATCTTCAGTCCTATTAGAATTTTGAATCAAAAATTCTCCACAGAAAAAAGTCAGAATCAACATTCAATCATGTTTTAAAAGATACCCAGATGATACACAAGCATCAAGGTGTTTTTTTAAAAAAGTTACCTTTAGAGACTGAAGCTCTCTCCCAGTTATTAAAATACCATAGACATTGAGTTATCTCTTTATTGTAAATGCAACAGCCAGGCTCACAGCATGTTAAAGAAAATGACCCAATGTACGCAACAAAATTAAATGAAATATTTTATGTCAGCTTATTGAAAATTGTACTTCAATATTACATTTCACCAACTAGTATAAATTCAACAGTATGTAAATCAGCCCTTTGAGACTTGAATCTTAATGAATAATTCCATTTAAGGCACTTCAGTTAACAGAAATTGCATACTTTTTTTGAAAACTGTAGATCAATTTTTAATTATTTTCTATTTTGCCTCAGGAACCCTTGAAATCCTTTCATTAGGAAATGGTTTAATTTTTAAAATATTTTTGCTGCCAGACAGTAAACTTAAAAATCTACTAAGGCACTATAGGCTCTCTTTGGTTCAAGTCTTCCTCAGAGAGACCTCTTGATTGGAATTACATTGGGAGGTAGTCTGGAACATAACTAAACTCTCCTTAACTTCATGTATATTTTCAACTTCTCAAGCCATGGTACTGTGCTTCTAGCTTCTGCCTCCGTCTCCAGGATTAACTTATAAGAAAGCTGAAAGGCAAAAAGGATAAAATGGCAGGATTTAATATGGACTCCATTAGTGAACAACATTCTGGAAAGTTCATCATGCAAATTCTAAAGCAGCTAACTTAGTAGCATGTTTTAAGTTTAAAACAAACAAAATATTTCAATATACCATTTTAGCTACACTTATATGCCACACTGCAATTATAAAAGCGGAAGGAAACTTTAAAGAAAGAAAGAAAGAAAGAAAGAAAGAAAGAAAGAAAGAAAGAAAGAAAGAAAGAGAGAGAGAGAGAGAGTACTTTTTTTGCTCAATGTGTTCCTCCACTTTGCACATGTATTAGACTTGGGAGAATTTTCTGGATTTCCCAACCAGTAGTGGGGTTTCCTCGAATCCCACAGCTCCAATCTGAAGTCACGGCCCTTGCATTTCCTATGGAGCAGCATTGGAGTGACCCAGCAGCAAGGAAGCCCCAACCAGACAGTCTCCATGTTGGTAAGAAATTGATGTGCTTTCTCAAGAGATATAAGAAAATACTTTTCTTGGGAGAATTTTGATTTGTTCTTTGAAACACTTCAGACAAAATATATTGTCCCTACAGTTTCTGTGCCTTTTAAAAGAAGTGAGCTTTAGTACAAACTCCTGGATAAGCCCCAGATTTTCCCTCCAACTAAATAGTATTTACAGGGCTCCTTCACAGAACCTTCTGCTTTTTTGGTCAGCTGCATGGAAACCATGTTTAAAAGTCCTCAAACAAAGAAATCCATAGGTAGAAATTGTGATCGACTGGTATGGACTGCACACTCTCTCCCTATAAGGACACCTCCTCTTATTTAAACCCCAAAAGCTTAGGTCCAGGTTGGCAAAAGTCCTCAAGTATGTACAGGGGTACTGCTCGAGTTTAACCAGCCAAAACTGTACACCCTACTATCACAGAGCAGTGGTAAGCTTTCCACTTCATGTCCAGCTAGGACCATCCTACCCTTTAGGGGCATTGATTTTCAATGTTATGTAGAGCAGAATGGGAAGAATCCCTGTTTCCAGTGACTGACCTATCCTTCCAAATCATGTTAACGAACCAAACTGGCTGCTCAATCAGCAACAATGTCATAGAGCACTGCAGACCTGCCCAGCTGAGATATCAGATTAATGAGACTGCAAAGAAGATTAACTTGATTCTAATCTTCCAACAACAGGCATGACTTCTTCAAGCTAACTCAACTCCAAAGGTATCAGGTACATGATGGTGGTGACAAACTGAGATAATGTAAATAAAAGGATTCCCCTTATTTTTATTATTGTAATCAATGACCAGACTGATTTGGGGGGGGGGGGGGGTTGTAGAGATAAGAGGGGCAGGGTGGCTAGAGATAAGAGAGGCAGGAAGGAAATATTTGTTTCCTTCTTACTTTCTGTTGAATCCTGATAGCATTTTAGCAAAAACTTGGAACTAAATGGTAGACAGAGGGGAAGGAGGAACAACAAAAACTACTTTGGTTTGGTCTTAAAACAAACCAGTCTTAACAGGTCCCCCAATGTGAGAATGTGCACAATAGAATAACCCCATTGATAATCACATCTGTACATCAACTGCACTGATAAGCTGCTGAAATAGATGAAACAGAGGCTTCACAGAGGAACCCTCCCAATGGAAACAACATTAGAGTTGGAATTGCCCTTTGAAATGGAAATAACACATACGTATACATGTCTAACAAATGCAGATTTTCAGTTTGTTAAAGTATTGAGTCACTGTAAAACAACTACATATGCTATCCACATATATGAACAACTCACCTGTATGGATATCCATGGTATTTAGCTCTGAAAATGGACAACATCAGACTGAAGAAAAACACAACCAGTCCTAGTCCCGCCACACACAAAACTGCAGGGTAAAGTGGAAAAACAAAGGTGGATCACTAAACCACTACAGCCTCACGTGGTTAGTTCAGTCTATTCCAATCACACGTATGTTTGCTTATAAATCACATTTTGAAAGGCCTAAATCTTATTTCCTTTCTACAAAAGCCATCATTTTAACATTAATTCCTCAATGTCAGGTTGAGTATTTGTTTCTGGTTAGTTCCTTTTATAAGGCCACCGATAAAGGTGTATTAACAAAAATATTCCACATTTAAGGCCCGATATTCGGAGGGCGGCGGGTTGGCAGTGGGGGGGGGGAAAAAACATCGACTGGGTGCGTGGGTAACACGCCCAGTGAAATCGGGGTGCTCCACATGCAATCGCAGCTTGATTGAAGGTACTTACTTTTGCTTCTAGATTTTGCGCTGGAAAGCTGCGCATCGGGCAGACTGCGCATGTGCAGCATAGGCTGTCAGCTGGAGGAGCTCTATTTAAAGGGGCAGTCCTCCACTGACTGATGCTGCAGAAAGGAGCCAAAATTACAGCATGGAGCAGCCCAGGGGGAAGGCTGCTCCCAGGTTTAATGATGCCTCACACCAGGTATTATTGGATGGGGTGAGGAGGAGGGGAGGACAGAGATCTTCCCTCCGGCGGGCGGGAGGAAGCGGCCTGCCTCTGCCACCAAGGCCTGGCTCGAGGTGGCAGAGGAGGTCACCAGCACCACCAACATATCGCACACCTGCATACAGTGCAGGAGGCGCTTCAATGACCTAAGTAGGTCAGCCAAAGTGAGTACACTTACTCATTCCCCTACACTCCGTCTGCCACATCACTGTCCCCACCCCACATCTCCTTCTACACTGCCAACACTACTCTATCACATCACTCCTCACACCCACTCAAACCTCATCCTCATCTTACCTGCACTTACTCACCTCGCCAGTACTCATTCCACCTCTACCACTCAACCCAATCCTCATACAATCTCATGGCTATCTCATACTCACCCTCTCATGCATCTCTTTCACGGTCAGCCTCACTCAACCTGCCACTACCTGTGCTGCAGCCACAAGGCATGCATCACATATGTGCAGTAGGAAGCGTAAGGCAAATGTGTCGTGAGCATGAAGGGGTTGCACAAGGGTGTTTGAGGGTTTGTCATGGTTTTTACTTATATTTAATTTCTGATCAACTCACTTTACATATTATATTGGCACCACTACTGCCACGTCTTTGCGAATCTTGTCTGGTTTGTGCAATAATGCCCTTTCCTGAGGATCACTATGAAGACCCACAACTGATGCCATCCATTGTGTCACTGCAGAGTGGGTGTAAGTGTATTTTCAGGGCTCTTTTGTGCAGACGACTGAGACACGTCGGCGATGTCCCCGGTGGCACCCTGGAAGGATGCGAAGGAGAAGTTGTTGAGGGCATTGGGGACTTTGACAGCGACAGGTAAGAAGATGGTGCTCGGGCCAGCCGGGAGCAGCTCGGCATGAAAGAGGCTGCAGATGTCCACGACTACATGTCGAATGACTCTGAGCCTCTGTGTGCACTGCTGCTCAGAGGTCCAGGAAGCTGAGCCTTGGTCTGTGGACCCTGTGGAGAGGGTAGTGCCTTCAGCGACGCATCCCTCTCTGCCGTTGCCCTCCCCCTGCTTGCAGGTGGCTGTGTCACAGCACTGTGTTGTGAAGCTCCACATGTCAGATTTGGACGGCGTGGCTGGTGATGCTGTTCCTCCTCCGAGGAGGTCATGACTGCAGCTACAGCAGTCCCCATACGGAAGATGTACGTTTGAGGGGGTCCGCAAGGTAGGGAAATGTGTCTGGACAACGGGGTAAGTGTGCAAGTTTGTGAATTTTATTGTTAGGAGGAGGGTGGTGGAGGCCAAACCTTGTCCAAAGTGACAGAGTGGCCTCCTGCAAGCACCATCTTCACAAGTTACTACTCATTTGATAAATTTCTTGTGTTTACTTGCCATAGACTCTTATTGATAAGATATGAGATAACAGTTTGATTAATACCAAAAACAATTTAGGTCTGGAAAATTTTCATTAAAAAACTCACTAACTCTACGCCATACTATGCGTCAGGCTGAGAAATGGCGCACTCTCACTGTTGCAATAAAAGTTAGAGATTGTTATAATGAGGATTAATGATTCATTAGGTGGAGTAGCAATTAAATTATTAAATTCTCCTTTTGCAAAAGTTATTAATTTCACTCAAACCCTAGTAAATATTTTTGGCAAAAATGCCAATCTACCAGGGGGAGAACAGAAGTGGCAGGCTCCAAAAAAATGCTACAATTTAGAAATGTTTCTTCTGAGGTTATTTAATTTTTCTCCCCGGTATACCTACATCAGACATTGCAGCTTATTTTGAACGTAGTTCTATATCTGCCTTCTGCAAGTTTGCTTTAAAGGAAGTCGTTCTCTTCCCCCATCCCCAGTCTTCTAAAGGCGTACATTTGAATAAGTTAGTTTATGCTACTGACAACTTATTAAAACAGTAAATACAAGTCCCCGATGGCAGAGAGACTAAAAGCAGTGTCCAAAGTAGCGTTAAACCATCCCACGGTTTGATTACTTAATTAATTATTTGATCTCAGCTACAATTGGTCTTAGTGCCATGGCCAGAGAAATAGGGAATAAAAATAAATCAGCCAGGGTTTCTACTCCTGGTCACTATTCAGTGACTTTTGCTGGAAAGTGCACAGGTGAGAACAACCAGCCAACAATCACTGTGTAGGCTCACGTGAGGAATGGCCACTTGGTTCAGGCACTGGATGGCTACCAGTAGCTGTGGAACCATACACCAGTAAGAGTCAATGCCTTCAAGAATGGAAAGGAGAAGGACTAGGACATTTGGATGGTTCCAAATATGTTGAGTTTGAGAAGAAGCCAGTTTTTGATGAGGGTATTTATTTCTGGTTTGCTCAAAATCTGGCAAATCTTTTTGGAGTATTGGCAAGATAAATTAATGCTCATAAAAAGATGGATGAATCATAACAATTCCCTTCAATAAACCCCCTTCTAGTAACAACTAGAAATTAATACACAGATGCATTTAATACTTACTTCTTCGTTTGCCTATTTCCATATCAGATGTCGCTGCTTCATGAAGGAGCACCATACCTAATGTTATAGCTGCATCTGTAATTGCTGGTTAAGATATAACTTGTAGTAAATTCAGATTAATTACTATCACAGAACATCTTTAAATCCTATGGTTAACATGGATGCACTTACTGAGAAACACAAGTTCAATGTCAGAGAAATATATGATGTGGAGATGCCGGTGATGGACTGGGGTTGACAATTGTAAACAATTTTACAACACCAAGTTATAGTCCAGCAATTTTATTTTAAATTCACAAGCTTTCGGAGACTTCCTCCTTCCTCAGGAAGGAGGAAGTCTCCGAAAGCTTGTGAATTTAAAATAAAATTGCTGGACTATAACTTGGTGTTGTAAAATTGTTTACAAGAGAAATATATGTCACTCAAAATTTCTTCAAGTGCTAAAGGACCACCAATTATATTAAAGTCTAGGTATGATCACTCCAGGACAGCCCTGGCCCATTTCCATTAGTAACATCTCTACAGCATCACCCTTAGTTATCAAGATGAGAAAGTCTTGAAACTGATCCCACTAATTTTCTCAAGAGATAAGATGTAAGATAATTTCATGTCATCTTCAAAATGGATCTTTTAAACAGTTCAAATGCCTGACAAATTTCATCATGAATACTGCTAGATCTCTTGTGAATCTCAGGTTTGGGACTGGCCATAGACAGATTATATATTTGTTGTGTAACGGCTTCCTTAAATCTGTGTTGGTGTACAAGTTTAAAAAAATATAATCAGTCACTTGCTCAGAATGTTGTCAGATTGTTTTCGAAATACTGCCATTCAACTTTTTTTCCTCTGGCATTTATATTTTATTCATTCCCCATCCGAATCACTTTTCTCATCATCCCCTCTTAGATGTCATACCATTTCCTCCTATAGTTATGCCACTTCTTCCAGCCAAGAAAGAGTCAACCAGAGTTGCAAATTTCTCCATTGCAAGGGTAAAAATCATCTTATGAGCAACCTACAGGACATGAGATTATACCTGCCGCTGAATCCATTCCAACCTCTCTCCACTCCTTTGCGCATCCCAAAATATGTGGTGCCTTATCTCAAGCCCTCCATCTTGTGTTAAATTCAAGAGCTGATGATGCTCAACCACCAGCAGCTGAGTTTGAATATCAGAAAATTAGTGAATCAATCTCAAAATCTCAGGTTGGCTGTCTTGTAGGTGACTGGAGGAGTGACTGGGTTGCCTTTGATCTTGCGTTTTTATAGTAACCATGAAAACGAAAAGTAGGAGTGTATATAAAATGCATCGCATCACAAAAGTGGAAAACAATTTCAATTGAACTGTAAATGATAAATGGTTAGTACATTAAAGTTCAATTTCTATTCCCAGAAATAGAACATTGACAATTCTTCACTATTTAAAACATTGTGTTATAATCAAGGCCAAAGGATACTCAGCAAAATAACAATGTGTGTTTCAGCTACAAACTGTGCTTGACTGCTTCCATGAATGTAACTCTGAAAAAGGAAAAAAAACAAGGGTTAAAGGCTCATTTATTTGAGATTTCCATTTTACCATCTTACAGCTTTAGCTGTTTATAAACTGCTCATTCTAAACTGTAGAATACATTTAACCCTCAAACTCTCTTCAGTACAAAAGCAAAGTTTTTTGATCTATTCAAAAGGAACCGCTCAAACCATGCCAACAGTCAGCGTTTAGGGTCCTGGTTAACACATCAGCATTTGCTGACAAAAAACAGCACAAACTGAACCATCTCCACACACTACCGCTGCTTCTCTTCCGCATACCCCTATACAAGTTCCCATTACTACCAGAGTCCAGCTGTAATAAACTAGACCGAGGTCCCTCTCTCTTCAATGCCACTAATGGGGAGTGATTTTGGCTACTATATAATGTGGGCGGGCACTCTCTAGTTCCCAACTACAGTAGACAGCAGCCAGAATCAGTGCCATCAGCGGCATGAGTGGCATTGAGGAATGAGGTGCTCTGTTGTAGTCCATTAGCAGTTAGACTCAGGTGGAAGTGTAGGGAGAATGGATGGCAATGGATGGAAGGGGCAAAAATGAAGGGAAGAAAGGTTGGATATGATAGTAAGATTATTAAGGTAACTTTCAGGGAACTGAAGGTCTGGTTAATCTGTTGAGAACCCAAATGTCATTAGTTTCTTTTTTTTCAAAAAAAGATTGTTAATTGTGAAATATGAGAGCACTTAACATTAACTAGAATGCATCATGTAAAATTCCCCAGCAGAGTTGCCACTTGCCAGCTGGCCCACCCCCCTCCCTTAGAAATGCACCATCAATTTTGTGCCTTCAACATTTGGATTTCCCCTTCAATCTTTCATTTACATATGTTTTCTCCTCCAATACAAGTGAACACATGTATACAGTTACAGATTAAGTTACAAAGCCTCATTTTCACATGTAATAGATTTATAGTCAGGGACATTCTTAATGTGTCAGGCTTTTGGAGATGGTTAGCATTTTGAAGTCATTTGTCAGTTTTAGCTAGCTTTCTACATTGACGCACATGAGCTTCTAATGATCAGGTGGTCAATCTCACTTCCTTCTTTTTCTAGCTTACAAAGTAATTTGACCTCATTATGGATCCTGGTGTATTTATGAACAGTAGGTTCAGCAGCTTGTCTATTTTTTGGATGGTAGAGAGAGTTATTGGTAAAATGACTTAATATATTTTCCTACCATGCTGCATACAGTGGAACAGTGCTGGAGAATGAAATGATTTCCCAACATTTTGTTTGCATTCAGCAATAGCATTCATCTATTTCCAGGCTGGAAAAAGCATAACCAGAATTGCTAACCCAAGGCATTCCTATCTTCGCCAAATAGTATATCTCAATCAAAACTCACAGCAACTCAACAGTATTTGAGAACAGCATATAAAACAATGTATTCATTGCACATTAAGGGCAAAAGACAACATAGGAAACAGAACTCTTCACAATCTATGCATTTAGCATACATTCATAAAAAAGTTTACATTTGCATTGTGTTAATAATTAAAGAGGATTACATTATCACACCCCATTTCTACAGCAAGCTGATGGCTCCATGACAGAAATGCACACATAAATTTTGGTGGCTTCCCAAGACAGTATCTGACTTACAGTAGCATCAATTAACATGTTCCCTAAACACAAATAATCCCGAGTCCTGCAAATGGAAATATATCTTTTGGACACAATTCATGACTTTTCCTGGAACTTGACGCTGTGCAAAGTAAATGGAAAGTGTGACATTACGATTATGACAAGTTTATATGCATCTAATCCTACACAAACCTCTGAAGGACTGAGCAAAATAGTTCTAGTCTTCATTTTAACCCAGGTATGTACTATTTATCTCTACCTGTTCTGTGATTATCTCTCCAGAGGAGACACTGTAGCCTTCTTTAAGAGCAAGAGCATCTGGGCAGCATCCCTGCACCCACCCAACCTCGCTTTGGTAAACTAAATGTAGAATATAAGAATGGCAGATTAAAAAAGGAATGGCCAGCTCTTAGATTCACAAAGGCACAATCATATTTGGTACTTTGGGGAAGAGGGGGAATGAATTAGGTGCAGATTTTGTGTGACTTTTCATTAAAGAAAAAGCTAGCTCTATTCAAATGGCTGCAAAACTGCTTCAATTTGATTGTCAGATATAAAGCTACTGAATTTCTGCAATGCAGGAGTTCAGGATACTGGGCCTTTATTGGCAGTGTTTCTTTTCAAAGACATTAGCAAAAAGAACAGCAGTTCCATCAAATCCCACTCCTCAACTGAAATGCAGATTCTTATTCCATTTGTCAAAATGCACAACTATTACACCGGTACAAAAAAAGCATTCACCAGATTTCTAAAGTAGCATATTAGAAACTAAAACGAGGGCAAAAGCTTCGATAACATTTCTTCAAGAAAAGTACAGAAAAGACAAATTGACCGTTTGGTCTCAGTTGTTACATTAGTGCTAAATATAGCTTTCAAAATGGTTACTTAATGAGTTTGCACATATGTGTAAAATTTTTCAACACTGTTCAATAAAATTCCTTCCCAAAAATGGCAGAGTGCATTGTTTAGTCACACCATCCTCAAACCATTAGCCAAGGTAGGATGGGCAAACAGGGTTCCTCCACTTCATTACTTCAAACTGAAGCTTCTCCCCAGCCTGATTTCACTGTTTCTACTACCCTGTAGAGTCTTATATTCCAAAAGAGATTTCATGCATTATGGGCTATTTCTGTTTAAAAAAAACAAAAACAGGTAGGATCACTTGCAGAAATCAATTTATAACGCCAATAAAAGATGCCCTTCAAATCCATGAGGATTCTAGGTGGTTCTATAAAATTCCAGTGGACAGCTTTATTTCTAATGTTTGCTGTTAAACTCCTAAAAGGGGACGGAGGTGAGGTAATCTCCAGAGCACCATCTGGTGGTAAATTCAATCAATGTCGTGTTAAAAGTGGCTTAATAACAAAGATTGAGATTTTGAGGGCCCTTTATGTTTTTATCCCTTTTACGTTTTTCAGAGAGAACAAAAAAGAAAAATCTATGACCATATATGGCATCATTCTCCCCATATTGAAATGTGCTGATGAGTATAGGACACCAGCTCCACTGCAGATTCGGTCACCAATGGCACTTTGTAGAATATGGTATTAAAAGATTAAATTGCACACTAAAAAAATAGTAAAAATTGAAATATATTAATCCCCACTGCAGTAATGAGGGATTAAATCAATTAAGAAACACACAAGTACATTGAAATTTGGCACAATTACACTGAAAATTTATAACAGCCTAACAATAAAACCTCTACAGCAATGGGCACACAATATCACACTTTGAAATCAATGTAGATTAAATTACTCACCACTTGGCCATTATGAGGGTTCTTATGTGCATATGGGGGACCTCGGATGTGGTTCCACATCTGACCAGAGGTCATAGCAAGTACGAAACACTGCGGGTGAAAATGAAACAGAAAATTAATGGGCCAGATTTTGCTGTAGTAGGGCATCTAACAGTGTTTGCCATTAGTTAGACTTGCCCCTGCACCCTTCAGCTCAAAATATTTTTGCCCACAAAGTTGCTGAGTGCGCGAGCTGATAATGGCACAGCGAGGCAAACGGGGGATCTGGGACCTGAGTGAACAGGGCAATTCCTTAACCAATGAGATTTAAGGATTAGAAAAAAAACAGCAGAAGGGCCGAGAAGGAGGTTGAAGTACAGTGGGTGAATTCAATGTCAAATCAGGTGCAGAAAGAAAGAGAGAGGGAAAGAAAGATTGGATTAAGAGAGAAAAAAACCCAGAAAAGTAAGAATTTTTTTTTTTTTTTAAAATGTGACACTTTGAAAATCTCACTGAAAAATTCGAAACCTGAAGAAATGAGACTCCACACTTAACTGTTAATTTTCAGTGTCAGAGATTGATTGGCAGTCACTAACACTTATCACATCGTTAAAAAGGACTTACGCTTGTAATTACTAGCCCTAAATATCTGCGGTGAGTTTAGTTCGTATCTACAGCATTAATACAGCAACTTCATGACATTCAATGCATGTCAATGCTGAGGCAGTCAGCAAAATGCCATTTTCACAAAGCTAAAGGCGGAGCGGTGGAACTTGGACAGTAACTTTTGGATATTCGTATTCAACCACGCATCTGTTCTCTGCCTGAAATTGCTGTACCATTTACGCGTGAATATCCACGCGTGCCATTAGCCTCACCGTTATCTTGATAGCAAAATCTAGCCCAATGTTCAAAAGGTACTTTCCCACCTCCAATTTCCATTATTCCTATTTCTTTCAGAATTATTTATCTATGCAGTTTTGCCAACAAGCAGCCAAGAATGAGTCATTTTTCATTTTGTAATCTCTCCCCAAACTGTTGCTTTCCTGCTGTAGTGTTAGAATGGTTACAGCACAGAAGGCGGCCATTCGGCCCACCGAGCCCATACCGGCTCTTGTAAGAGCAATCCAGTTAGTCCCATTCACCCGCAGCCCTGCAAATTTTTTCCCTTCAAGTATTTATCCAATTCCTTTTTGAAAGCCACGATTGAATCTGCTTCCACCACCCTTTCAGGCAGTGCATTCCAGATCATAACTACTCGATGCTTAGAAAAGATTTTCCTCATGTCGCCTTTGGCTCTTCTGCCAATCACCTTAAGTCTGTGTCCTCTGGTTCTCGACCCTTCTGCCAATAGGAACAGTTTCTCTATTTACTTTATCTAAACCCTTCATGATTTTGAACACTTCCATCAAATCTCCTCTTAACCTTCTCCGCTCTAAGGAGAACAACCCCAGCTCCTAAGGTCTATCCATGTAACTGAAGTCCCTCATCCCTGGAACCATTCTAGTAAATCTTTTCTGCACCCTCTCTAAGGCCTTCATATCCTTCCTAAAGTGCTCTTCCAGGAGACAAAGATCTGGGTCACAAATATCTTCACACATGTCAAACTGCTTGATATCAGGTGCAGTAGGTACCTTTAACAGATCAGGAACATCCTGGAATGCAAAGATAACCTTTGGCTTTTTTCTCCACTACCAACCATTTCCTTAAACCCCTCTCCCCTGCCCTATTCACCCTCACCTCCAACAAGTGTGAGGAGCTCATGGCTTTCTTTGACACTAAGATTGAGACCATCCATTCAGCTGCCACTGCCGCTTCCCTCCCTTCCCCTTGTCCAAGCCAAACTTCCCCCAAGGTTCCCACCTGCCCTAGCCTGGAACTCACATCTTTCTCTAGTTTCTCTCCTATTCCTCTCATGCCCTCTCCGACCTGATCTAGTCCACACGACCCACCTCGTACTCTCTCGATACAACTAAACCATTGACCACCCAACTTCCCTTCCTGGTCCCCATGCTGATTGATAGTGTAAACGGTTCCTTCTCCTTACGTACTGTCCCCTCCTTTTCAAATCTGCTGTCATCACCCCCTCAACTGCACCCATGTGACGTTTTCCACAGCATTCTTTGGCATCAATTAGATTTTTAATTGGTGCCAAATTTTGTGCTAAACTGAAGACTTATTTTTCATATGCGACCCTTACAGTCAGCAGATAAAGGAAACACTGATCCCATCAGTTCAGACTAGATTCAAATCAAGGTCCCACAAATTAAGTGTCCAACACACTTCACCTCTCACTGCTTCTTAAGACACTAGGTTTTCATTAATGAATTAATTTTAATAATTAAAATTTTTCAACATGGGCATGTGATCAACCCAGGAAAAGGAATAGAATTTTAACTATAGAAACAGACCATTCAGCCCAACAGGTCCACGAGTCTCCTCCCACCCTTCTTCATCTAACCCCATCAGCATATCCTTCTATTCCTTTCTCCCTCGTGTGTTTATCTAGCTTCCCCTTAAATGCATCTATGCTAGTCACTGCAACTACTTGTGGTAGCAAGTTCCACAATCTAACCACACTCTGGGTAAAGAAACTTCTCCTGAATTCCCCATTGGATTTATTGGTGACTATCTTATATTTATGGCCACTAGTTCTGGTCTCCCCCGCAAGTGGAAACAACTTCTCTACATCTACCCTATCAAACCCTTTCATAATCTTAAAACCTCTATCAGGTCACCCTTCAGTCTTCTCTTTTCTAGAGAAAAGAGCTCCAGCCTGTTCAATCTTTCCTGATAAGTATAACATCTCAGTTTTGGTATCATCCTAATAAATCTTATTTGCACCATCACCAGTGCCTCTATATCCTTTTCATAATATGGAGACCAGAACTCTTCACAGTACTCCAAGTGTAGTCTAACCAAGGTTCTATACAAGATAGCTATCTGGAGTTATTCACAGCCAACCATGGGTGAAACTTAGGAGTGTATTGTTTCATCTTCACTTACCATAGCAACAAATGCCCAGCCATTTTTGTTATATAGGAAATCAAGATTATTCCGCCTAAGATACACAAGTCCACCAATTATGGCAAGTAAAAATCCCAGCATCAAGGGACCAGCATAGTTCGGAGGCCTTATCACTCGGATCTGTTTTTAAAAAAATAAAATAATGTCACTCACATTTCGCTTTGACATTACAACTTCTGATGATATTTTACAATTATATACAGATAATATTTTTTTGTATCATGCAATTAAATGACAATATCAATTTATGTCATCACGTGGTTCATCATATGCAATTTAAAAATCTAACTACTAACAGGCTCATGAACTGTTCAATGATAATGTTAAAAGTTTCATCCATCTGTCAGCTGAGATGCCAAACCAAGTCTGCCTGTTCAAGTGGACATAAAAGACCCCATGGCACCATGAAAGCAGGGGGGTTCTCCAAGAGCGCAGGCCAACATTCTTCCTCAACCAACATAATCAAAACAGATTAACTAGTCATTTATTTTATTGCCATTTGTCGAACCTTGCTGTGCGAAAATTGGCTGCCATGTCTGCCTACATAATAGTAATTCATTGACTGAAGTGCGTTGTGACGTCCTGAGAATGTGAAAGGCACTATATAAATGCATGTTTGTTTTTCATCTTCTAATTGTAAGAATCCATTAAGTCTGTGCATTTTGTGGTTCACCAGCACCTCAGTGAACTTATTCAGTTTACTGCTGATCCATACAGACAGGAAAGGTCCCAGATTCATACAAGTTCTGTGTTGACTTACCTAATCTCGGTTAAGACAGTGATAGAGCTGCTACAATGTTGCATGTTAATTTTTGGGTTTTTATGCTGGATGTTTCCTCAGGTGCAGCATCACAGGTCGCTCCTGTAAGAAGACCTCATGTCCCCTACAGAAGCTGATTAATACCTAGGCCCCAGGTCAAACAGAGAAGCCTCATCATTGTTCTCCAGTTTGCTGGAACATATCACATGCCACCACGTTATCTCATCTTTAGTGGGAGGAATGCTGTATACTTTACCAGGCCGCAGCTCAGGCTATAAATCACTAGACAAATTTATTAAACATTAAACCGGTAAATGAACAATGTTCCATACAAAAATATATTTACAATAATTATAAACTTGACTAATCATCTTGAAATGTCAAAAACAAAAATGCTTCTCTGTGTTAACCCTCAACATTAAACTGAACCTTTGAGATGTGACTGCTTACTTCTTCCATGGCTAACCAATACCAAGATGTCCTCCAACTTGCCACGTACTGCTAATGGCTTGAGATGACCTGCTGTCTTTGGACAATACCATCTAAAATAAAGCTCCAAATTCCTCTGAAGATAAGCCAGAACAAAGGGACATTAAAACCTCTCAGCTAAATTAGGTGGCAAGTCATTCTGAAATTCAAGATGGTGTTCACCCATACAAATACAGTTGGCAAACCAACAAACAGCCCCACAGGATGCTTGTATTTGAATTGAATGGATTCACCCAATGGCCAGTTAGCTTAACTAACTGCTAGAAAATCCTAGAATCTATTATTAAGGAGGTTATAGGAGGGCACTTAGAAAATCTCAATGCAATCAGGCAGAGTCAACATGGCTTTGTGAAAGGGAAATTGTGTTTGACTAATTTATTAGAGTTCTTTGAGGAAGTAACAAGCATTGTGAATAAAGGGGATCCTGTGGATGTGGTGTACTTGGATTTCCAGAAGGCACTTGACAAGGTGCCACATCAAAGGCTACTGCACAAAATAAGAGCTCATGGTGTAGGGGGTAACATATTAGCATGGATAAAGGATTGGTTAGCTAACAGGAAACAGAGAGTAGGCACAAACGGATCATTTTCAGGTTGGCAAGATGCAACGAGTGGAGTGCCACAGGGATCAGTGTTGGGGCCTCAACTATTTACATCTATATCAATTACTTGGATGAAGGGTCCGAATGTATGGTTGCTAAATTTGCTGATGACATAGAGGTAGGTAGGAAAGTAAGTTGTGAAGAGGACGCAAGGAGTCTGTAAAGGGATATAGATAGGTTAAGTGAGTGGGCATAAATTTGGCAGATGGAGTATAATGTGGGAAAATGTGAACTTGTCCACTTTGGCAGGAGGAATAGAAAAGCAGTATATTATTTAAATGGAGAGAGATCGCAGAACTCGGAGGTACAGAGGGATCTGGTTGTCCTAGTACATGAATCACAAAGTTAGTATGCAGGTACAGCAAGTGATTAGCAAGGCAAATGGAATGTTGTCATTTATTGCAAGGGGAATGGAATATAAAAGTAGAGATGTTTTGCTACAGTTGTACAGGGCATTGGTGAGACTACATCTAGAATACTGTGTGCAGTTTTGGTCTCCTAATTTAAGAAAGGATATAATTGCTTTAGAGGCGGTTCAGAGAAGGTTCACTCGACTGATTCCTGGGATGAGGGGGTTATCTTATGAGGAAAGGTTGGACAAGTTGGGCCTGTATACATTGGAGTTTAGAAGAATAAGAGGTGATCTTATTGAAACATATAAGATCCTGGAGGTACTTGAAGGGGTAGATGCTGAAAGGATGTTTCCCCTTGTGGGAGAGACTAGAACTAGGGGATACAGTTTAAAAATAACGGGTCTCCCATTTAGGACGGAGATGAGGAGAAATTTTTTCTCAGAGGGTCGTGAGTCTGTCGAACTCCCTTCACAGAGAGCAGTGGAAGCAGGGTCATTGAATGTTTTTAAAGCTGAGTTAGTTAAACTCCTGATTAACAAGGGAGTCAAAGGTTATAGTAGGTAGACAGGAAAGTAGGGTTGAGGTCACAATCAGGTCAGCCATGATCTTATCAAATGGCAGAGCAGGCCCGAGGGGCCGAATGGCCTACTCCTGCTCTTAATTCATATATTTGCATGTACATATGTTCGTATGTATCTGTTCCAAGTACAATGGCAGAAATCAATCCAAACAAAAACTAGTAACTGACACTGTAAATCAAATAAACAGCATTCACTAATAAGAATAAAGCCAGACAGACCACCCGACATCGGACCACTAGGCACCGGACACAACAAAGGCAAACCAAGCCCAGTCGACCCTGCAAAGTCCTCCTCACTAACATCTGGGGACTTGTACCAAAATTGGGAGAGCTGTCCCACAGACCAGTCAAGCAACAGCCTCACATAGCCACACTCACAGAATCATACCTTTCAGCCAACGTCCCCGACTCTTCCATCACCATCCCTGGGTTTGTCCTGTCCCACCAGAGGTGGCTGTACGGTGATATACAGTCAGGAGGGAGTGGCCCTGGGAGTCCTCAACATTACTTCGGACCCCATGAAATCTCATGGCATCAGGTCAAACATGGGCAAGGAAACCTCCTGCTGATTACCACCTCCCGCCCTCCCTCAGCAGATGAATCAGTCCTCCTCCATATTGAGCACCACTTGGAGGAAGCACAGAATGTATTCTGGGTGGGGGACTTCAATGTCCATCACCAAGAATGGCTCGGTAGCATCACGACTGACCGAGCTGGCCGAGTCCTGAAGGACATAGCTGCCAGACTAGGCCTGCGGCAGGTGGTGAGCGAACCAACACGAGGGAAAAACCTATTTGACCTCGTCCTCACCATTCTACCTGTCGCAGATGCATCTGTCCATGACAGTGTTGGTAGGAGTGACCACCGCGCAGTCCTCGTGGAGACGAAGTCCCGTCTTCGCACTGAGGACGCCATCCAACGTGTTGTGTGGCACTACCACTGTGCTAAATGGGATAGACTCAGAACAGATCTAGCAGCTCAAAACTGGGCATCCATGAGGCGCTGTGGGCCATCAGCAGCAGATTTGTATTGCAGCACAATCTATAACCTCATAGCCTGGCATATTCCTCACTACCATTACCAATAAGCCAGGGGATCAACCCTGGTTCAGTGAGGAGTGTAGAAGAGTATGCCAGGAGTGGCACCAGGTGTACCTAAAAAAGAGGTGCCAACCTGGTGAAGCTACAACATAGGACTACTTGCATGCGAAACAGTGAAAGCAACATGCTATAGACAGAGCTAAGCGATTCCACAACCAACGGATTAGATCAAAGCTCTGCAGTCCTGCCACATCCAGTCGCAAATGGTGGTGGACAATCAAACAACCAACCAACCAACCAACCAACCAACCAACTAATCTCCCCAACCTCAATGATGGCAGAGTCCAGCACGTGAGTGCAAAAGACAAGGCTGAAGCGTTTGCAACCATCTTCAGCCAGAAGTGCCGAGTAGATGATCGATCTTGGCCTCCTCCCGATATCCCCACCATTACAGAAGCCAGTCTTCAGCCAATTCCATTCACTCCACGTGATATCAAGAAACGCCTGAGTGCACTGGATACAACAAAGGCTATGGGCCCCGACAACATCCCGGCTGAAGTACTGAAGACTTGTGCCCCAGAACTAGCTGCGCCTCTAGCTAAACTGTTCCAGTACAGCTACAACACTGGCATCTACCTGATAATGTGGAAAATTGCCCAGGTATGTCCTGTTCACAAAAAGCAGGACAAATCCAATCCGGCCAATTACCACGCCATCAGTCTCCTCTCAATCATCAGCAAAGTGATGGAAGGTGTCGTCGACAGTGCTATCAAGCGGCACTTACTCATCAATAACCTGCTCACTGATGCTCTGTTTGGGTTCCACCAGGACTACTCGGCTCCAGACCTCATTACAGCCTTGGTCCAAACATGGACAAAAGAGCTGAATTCCAGAGGTGAGGTGAGAGTAACTGCACTTGACATCAAGGCAGCATTTGACCAAATGTGGCACCAAGGAGCCCTAGTAAAATTCAAGTCAATGGGAATCGGGGGAAAACTCTCCAGTACTGGAGTCATACCTAGCACAAAGGAAGATGGTAGTGGTTGTTGTAGGCCAATCATCTCAGCCCAGGACATTGCTGCAGGAATTCCTCAGGGCAGTGTCTTAGGCGCAACCACCTTCCCTCTATCATAAGGTCAGAAATGGGGATATTCGCTAATGATTGGACAGTGTTCAGTTCCATTCGCAACCCCTCAGATAATGAAGCAGTCCGTGCCTGCATGCAGCAAAACCTGGACAACATCCAGGCTTGGGCTGATAGGTGGCAAGTAACATTCGCGCCAGACAAGTGCCAGGAAATGACCACCTCCCCATGACATTCAACAGCATTACCATTGCCGAATCTCCCATCAACATCCTGGGGGGGGTCACCATTGACCAGAAACTTAACTGGACCAGCCATATAAATACTGTGGCTACAAGAGCAGGTCAGTAGCTGGGTATTCTGCAGCGAGTGACTAACCTCCTGACTCCCCAAAGCCTTTCCACCATCTACAAGGCACAAGTCAGGAGTGTGATGGAATACTCTCCACTTGCCTGGATGAGTGCAGCTCCAACAACACTCAAGAAGCTCGACACCATCCAGGACAAAGCAGCCCACTTGATTGGCACCCCATCCATCACCCTAAATATTCACTCGCACCACCGGCGCACAGTGGCTGCAGTGTGTACCATCCACAGGATGCACTGCAGCAACTCGCCAAGGCTTCTTCGAAAGCACCTCCCAAACCCGCGACCTCTACCACCTAGAAGGACAAGAGCAGCAGGCACATGGGAAAACCACCACCTGCACGTTCCCCTCCAAGTCACACACCATCCCGACTTGGAAATATATTGCTGTTCCTTCATCGTCGCTGGGTCAAAATCCTGGAACTCCCTACCTAACAGCACTGTGGGAGAACCTTCACCATACGGACTGCAGCAGTTCAAGAAGGCGGCTCACCACCACCTTCTCAAGGACAATTAGGGATGGGCAATAAATGCTGGCCTTGCCAGCGATGCCCACATCCCATGAGCGAATAAAAAAAAATTCACTAACATACAAAAGAAACCCATCAATAAAATAACTTATTTGAACAACAAAATTAATCATCTCCTCTTGGTCCATTTGAAAACCTCAATTAATGGCTTTGAATCTAGTGCAGGCAGGTTACTATTTCTCAGCCGTGACCTCAGTTCACCTGTGCAAAATCTTAGTCTTTCATATCCAACAGAAGGTATCTAAAATATTACAACCACTTTCAACATAGTAGCCGCCTTAGGGCACATGATTAATTTGTTAAACTTCAAAACTCATGTCACACCTATCGTGAGTTCAAAGCAATCAGTACTTTGAGGACTTTGAGGCAGGATCATCTATCTTACCCAAATGGCAGATGAGTAGACATTTTTATTCATTCTTGGGACGTTGATGTCTCTGGCACGGCCGGCACTTATTGCCCATCACTAGTTACCCTGATACGGTGGTGATGTGCCTTCTTGAACCGCTGCAGTCCGTGTGGTGAAGGTGCTCTCAGAATGCTTTTTAGGTAGGGAATTCCAGGATTTTGACCCAGCAACAATAAAGGAATATATGTTCAAGTCAGGATGGTGTGACTTGGAATGTGATGGGTGTTCCCATGTCCTTCTAGGTGGTGGAGGTCACGGGTTTGGGATGCGCTGCCAAAAGAAAACGTGACAAGTTGCTGCAGTGCATCCTGTAGATAGTACACACTGCAGCCACAGCACTCCTATGGTGGAGGAGATGGATTCTTAGGCTGGTGCATGAGGTTCCGATCAAATGGACTGCTTTGTCCTGGATGGTGTTGAGCTTAGTGTTATTGCAGCTACACCCAACCAGGCAAGTGAAGAATATTCCATCACACTCATCACTTGTGGTGGACAGGCTTAGGGAGAGTCAGGAGGTGAGCCATGCACCGCGAATACCCAGCCTTTGACCTGCTCTAGTAGCCACAGCATTTATGTGGCTGGTCCAGTTGAGTTTGTGGTCATTGGTGACCCCCCCCCGGATGTTGTTGATGGTAGACTCGGTGGTGGCAATGCCATTAAATGTCAAGGAAGGGGGTGATTAGGTTCTCCTGTTGTAGATAGTCATTGCCTACAACTTGAGTAGTATAAATGTTACTTGCTACTTATCAGCCCAAGCTTGGATGTTGTCCAGGTCTTGCTGCATGCGGGCACGCACTGCTTCATTATCTGAGGAATTGCAAACAGAGCAGAGCACTGCGTAATTATCAGCGAACCGACCGACTTCTCGTGTTATGATGATGGGAAGGTCATTGATGAAACAACTGAAGATATAGTTGGGCACAGGACATACCCCTGTGAAACTCCTGCAGCAATGTCCTGGAGATGAGCTGATTGGCTTCAAACAACCACAGCCATCTTCCTTTGTGCCAGGCATGACTCCACCCATTGGAGAGTTTTCCCTTCGATGCCCAATGACTTCAGTTTTACCAGGGCTCCTTGGTGCCACACTCGGTCAAATGCTGCCTTGATGTCAGGTTGGCACCTCATTTTCAGGTACGCCTGGTGCTGCTCCCGGCATCCTCTTCTACACTCCTCACTGAACCAGGGTCAATCATTGACTTGATGGTGATGGGGGGAGTGAAAGTTATGCAGGGCCACAGGTTTACAGATTCTGCTGATAACCCACAGCGCCTCATGGATGTCCAGTTTTGAGCTGCTAGATCTGTTCTTAATCGATCTCAATTAATACAATGGTAGTGCCACACGATACAATGAAGGGTGGCAGGACATACCCAGGAATTGTAATAGAGGAGTCTGGAACGTTGGCTGATGGGTACGATTCTGCAATTATGACTGTTGGGCTGTTGCTTGACTAGTCTGTGGGATAGTTCTCTCAATTTTGACAACAGTCCCAGATGTTAGCGTGGAGGACTTTGCTGCAAGGTCGACTGGGCTGGATGTGCCTTCATCGAGTCCTGATTCAATGAGTAGGTTGAAGCCAAGTGGTCCTTCTGATTTTATTCTTGTTATTCTTTTGTAGTGGTTTTATACACTCCAAAACAGTTAAGAATCAGCCACGTTGGTATGGGACTGGAGTCACATCTAGGCCAGACTGAGTAGGGATGGCAGGTTACCTTCCCTAAAGGACAATAGTGAACCAGTTGGGTTTTTACAACAATCTGACAGCCTCATGGTCACTTTTACTGATATCAGCTTTTTAAACAAAAATTGAATTCAAATTCTCAAACTGCCTTGGTGGGATAGAATCATAGAAGTTTACAACATGGAAACAGGCCCTTCGGCCCAACATGTCCATGTCGCCCAGTTTATACCACTAAGCTAGTCCCAATTGCCTGCACTTGGCCCATATCCCTCTATACCCATCTTACCCATGTAACTGTCCAAATGCTTTTTAAAAGACAAAATTGTACCCGCCTCCACTACTGCCTCTGGCAGCTCGTTCCAGACACTCACCACCCTTTGAGTGAAAAAATTGCCCCTCTGGACCCTGTTATATCTCTCCCCTCACCTTAAATTTTTGCCCCCTCGTTATAGACTCCCCTACCTTTGGGAAAAGATTTTGACTATCGACCTTATCTATGCCCCTCATTATTTTATAGACTTCTATAAGATCACCCCTAAACCTCCTACTCTCCAGGGAAAAAAGTCTCAGTCTATCCAACCTCTCCCTATAAGTCAAACCATCAAGTCCCGGTAGCATCCTAGTAAATCTTTTCTGCACTCTTTCTAGTTTAATAATATCCTTTCTATAATAGGGTGACCAGAACTGTACACAGTATTCCAAGTGTGGCCTTACTAATGTCTTGTACAACTTCAACAAGACATCCCAACTCCTGTATTCAATGTTCTGACCAATGAAACCAAGCATGCTGAATGCCTTCTTCACCACCCTATCCACCTGTGACTCCACTTTCAAGGAGCTATGAACCTGTACTCCTAGATTTCTGTTCTATAACTCTCCCCAACGCCCTACCATTAACGGAGTAGGTCCTGGCCCGATTCGATCTACCAAAATGCATCACCTCACATTTATCTAAATTAAACTCCATCTGCCATTCATCGGCCCACTGGCCCAATTTATCAAGATCCCGTTGCAATCCTAGATAACCTTCTTCATTTTGAACTCCAAGATAACCACATTACCATAGTTCTTGTCAAAAATGTAGCAGTAGCACACCATACAGCATAGCCCTGCAACATTCTAAATCACACAGTTCAAATTTACTTCTTCGTTTTGTTCCCTCTCCAATTTCCTCCCCTTTCTTCCTCTCCTGAGGCACGGACTCCTTGCTGTTGTATGGTTAAACAATCACTGATTGTCCTCCAGTACCTTGTCCAAACGAGTATCAATCAGGTGCAAGACCTAACACGTCAAACAGCATCACAACCTGTCCTTATCTGACATCCACAAACACACACAGCATAACTCAAACCAGGGTCATTCCTGGTCTGTGTGGCTCAACCACTCACTAAATCATTGGGGGTGGGGGGAGTCCTTTTCAGATTTTCAACCCAGACCATAAGTGCAGCTACTAGAGGTGAGCTGGTATTTTAAGAAGAGGGATAAAAAAAAATGCTGGGAAATGCATAGTAGGTCAAGAGAAAGAATGAGTAACACTTTGAATGTGACCTTCAATATAGTTCTGTTGCTGACTTTGCAAGTGTGCATTCGTAATATTTTGTATTTTTTTTTAAATTAAGATAATTGGGACAGTAGATGTTAATAATCTCACATGCACAAACACACACAATCACTGACTTACATTTATCTCTGTCCTATCAGCAATCCATCGTGCAATCTGCTCAGCCGCAAATCCCCGAACTTGAAGCTCATAAGTGTCTGCTCGTTTTGGTTTCCCTTTCGGAGGAAAATGCATGAACGTTGGAGCAGAATTCATATTGAGCTGAACAAAGAAAGAAATGTTACTTAAGTTTCTCATTACTTTTTATTACTTTTATGACTATATTCTTCCTCCCCCAATTTTCTCTCTTCCTCTCCCTATAGTAGTAACTTATGCTAACATGAGGTTCCACAGCTGCCAGCAGCCCTCCAGTACTTTGCTCAAGTGGCTATTCCTCCAAGTGGCAGCAGGCGATCTACACAGAATTTACAGCACAGAAACAGGCCATTCAGCCCAACTGGTCTATGCCAATGTTTATGCTCCACACCAGCCTCCTCTTACCCATTTGCCCATGATGGTGATCTCAATCATGTGTTTCAGCAAATCACTAGATTATGATCAGGATTGTCAACAAGTCAATTTTTTCCCTCAACAGCCTGTAACACCCACTGTCTCTCCAGCTAAAAATCAGCTAACCCAGGGCAGACAATGGGTTGACTGCTCATTACCATACCACGCTGATGTTTTAACCACTGAGCCATTCCACTGCCTTGTCCCCAAAACAACAGTAACGTGGTAGATGGCTGCTAATATCAACAAACAAACACAATCATCAAGACGGTGGACACCAAACCTCCTGCCTGTAAGGTTTTCCTCCCAGTGCACTGACAGAAGAAAAAGAGGATATCCCACTAATGGAATATACACAGCAAGATTAGTAAGGCACATAGAAGGCAATAGTGTAGCATTGCAAAATAGCTTGGCATCGGGTGAAATAGCCCCGCACAATTTTATCTCATATATATCAAGCATCAGTGTTTTCCTAATGGCAGTTACAAATGATTAAATGGAATATAAGGCTCCTCAGTTAAAGTAAGAGGAATGTATATATAAAGAAACACAGAAAATTTTGAAGGTTATGGTCAAGGAAGACAAGAAACTCAATTGTGGTCAATATATCAGAGCTTGAATTTTAAATTGTGGTTGGAGTAAGTAGCCCCCTCCCCCAATCTACCACAATAGCTGAGAAGCTATTATTGAGGCTCTTGGGTGTCAATTCTATTAATAATTGTTCAAAAATCTTAAAAATGGCTGAAATCATAGTAAACGATACCTGGTGAAATACGTCAGAACCTTCATCAAAGTCTACCACAGCAAAGAAAAGTTTATTTATGAAGGAGCTTGAGTACCGCCAGGAGTTAGCCAGGATTTGGTATTCTTCATCCACTTGCCTTTGGAGAGTTGAAAATAAAATGTTTTAGAAACTTTTGCAGTTCAATACAAAATATAGATCACATTGATATATCACACTGTAGTGAGTATTTAGCACAATGAAAAGGTAGAGGTCATATACTTGCAAACAGTGCACTGGCGCTGTGGCTGCAAGGCAGTGAACATCACAACAATGGAGTAATTCCTTGGCGGAGCTTTCACAAATCGACGGAACTTATCTCCATTCATCCGAATTACAGCTCGCCTGTTTGCCCATTCCATCATCTGCCCAACTTTTTCAGACAGAAGAGTCTAATGAGGCAAAAAAACAATGACAGTCAATGTATAATCCTTGTGACAAAGAGCCCTGAAAAAAAGTTTTCCTTTTTCTAGTTGCAGTAATAGCAGGCTAATCTTCAGCCAATTGAAAAGCAAGTGTAGATAAAATGGTACATTTTAATCGTATGTGGTGGCATCTCTTTCATGAAAGGCTAGAGACCATAACTAGATAGGATAGTCTTATGCATGAGAGAAATATCATAGGTGGCACATCATCGGTGGGGCTATATATTTTGTGGATGATTCAGAACATCCTCTGAAACACACCTCGAGAAGAAAAGGAACTTAAAACTTGGGTGGTGACTCACTGCAGTATAGTCAAGTATAATCATCGATTGTCCTTAAGTATGTATAAGCTGACACGGTCACATTCCACAATTGGCTGGGGAAATTATTCTAACAATTTTTCAAAGGCTGAATCAGGAAACCAGATGATTGGCAAATAATTTATTTTAATAAAACAACTTTCAGAAAGTTAAGTAGAATTTGTTTCTTCATTTTGATTGTTAGTTTCTATCTAGATTTATAAAAGACCCAATAAAAAACTTCCTACAATTTTGAACTATCTGGTTACCATAAAATGCAAGCCTGGCATTGTGCTGTAGGTTACTAGTTTACAAACGCCTAACAAATTTGTCTGAAATTGCATTGTTCCATTATTTTAGAAGGCATTCATCTTTTTACTTTAAACATGTTCTCATCTTCACTAAAATAATGGAGAAAGGACATTCAGCTGAACACATTAAGTAGTGCAGACATTGCAAATTCATGGACATTTGTAATGTTCTTGAAAACTGAGGGTATAACATATGCACTGGTATAAACAAAATTTTACTGAGTGTATCACAATTTAAAAAGGACAGGAATGGGTTTAACAACAGATTTTATAACACCTGAAAGGCTTTACACATGACCCTTCATGTGCTTAAAATGGAAAGCAATTGCAGTATATGTGGACATAATACTACTGGGGTAAATGACACTGAGGGATGTATATCTGGAGACAGTACATTTATTACAAGGTAGAAATTTAATAAGATAACAATGTTTTCTATTTTCCTAATTAGAAGAAAGCTTACAAGGAATCCTTGCTCTCATTGTTTTCTCTTACCCCCTCCCTCTCCTTTCTCCCATTTTAGATCCTGCTATACATTGGCCACTGGCATAATTAGATTATTAACTCTGTTCATTGGTGCCAGGTTGACTGGATTCCACTGTTGAACTAAGTACACCTCACTTTACTGCTCTGAATGGATCTCAGCAAAATGGAACAAAATCTAATTGGCTCGACCTCTGTGGGACTAAACATGCACTGAAACAATTAGGTATTCATTCAGTTTAGCCCAAGCCATTAAAAAAAGGGGCATTATCCCTGAAATACAGTATCAAGAATTACAAAGAGTTTACAGCACAGAAACAGGCATGCCGGTCTTCCCACCCCTCTTCATCTAACCCTATCAGCATAATTTTCTATTCCTTTCTCCCTCGTGTTTATCTAGCTTTCTCTTAAGATGCATGCTAAATGGAGCGGAAAGCATCACAGCAGATTTAATAACAATTGTTGGTATGGTAGCCCGCAATCATAACTCACTGTAATAATTCCCTATTTCTTGAAGAAACATTAGAAATATATACATCACTATTGTACGTAGCTGATTTGCTTATGCCTTTACTTTAGTGTGGTTTCGACACCTGCTTGTTCATTAATGCTATTCATTTGAATTAGGATTATTCCAAGTTGTGTATACTTGAAATCGAAACAGATTATATATTTTCAATTTGCGATCCCTGGACCTATTGGCGTATGCATGGGGATCTCTGGAGGTCCCCAAGGTGATCAGATTCCTATATCTGTTGACTCACTAGAACATTATTTGTTTGTATATAATAATAAACATACTATTTTCCTTTGTGTAGCTTTCAGAAATTAGAGCAGGTTCCCACACAAAAGAAAGACACTCAGATTAATTAACTAACATATATTTCATTCTTCAAATTATATATATCCTCTACACAAGTAGGAGTATAGTCCAGCTTTAGAGGTCCGGGACAACCAAATGCTAAGCACACATTGAAAATGTATTGAAAGTGCAAGTAGGCAATGCCATACTTGGTCTCCTACTTCTATGCTGTATAAAGTCCCAGGACCTGCAGCATTGCACCAGTTTGTATACCTGAAACAAAACTGAAATTAACCAGTTAACACCATCTCCACCCACCCCCTCAAAAAAACACCACTACAACAACAACTTGCATTTATATTGTGCCTTTAATATAGTGAAACATCCCAAGGCACTTCACAGGAGCATTATCAAACAAAATTTGACACCGAGACACATAAGGAGATATTAGGGCAGGTGACCAAAAGCTTGGACAAAGAGGTAGGTTTTAAGGAGCGTCTTAAAAGGAGAGAGGTAGAGAAGCAGAAAGGTGGAGAGGGAGGGAATTCCAGAGCTTAGGGCCTAGGCAGCTGAAAGCACGGCCACCCATGGTGGAGTGATTAAAATCGGAGATGCACAAGAGGCAAGAATTGGAGGAACACAGAGATCTTGGAGGGTTGTAGGGCTGGAGGAGGTTACAGAGATAGGGAGGGGTGAGGCCATGGAGGGATTTGAAAATAAGGATGAGAATTTTAAAATTGAGGCATTCCCGGACTGGGAGCCAAAGTTGGGCCACCTACCCTTGCAGGGCCCGCAGGAGTGGGATTGCCCTATGAGGTGGATGCCTATTATTGAAGAATGAAGACTCTACCCATGTCCTATCCTTCATTCCACATCCTTCAGAAGTAGTGGGAGCATACCAAAGTAGTACACATATAGAAGAGGGAGGCATGCACACCTTGACACTGCTATCAGGTCTGATTTGCCAAAGATGGTGTTGTATAGTGCATTTAAATCTAGACACTAAATGTATGAAAATTGCTGCATGTCGATTTTGCATATACTATGTACCATCAACTGAAACCCGAGAAACCCATGACATAGCCATAAATGGGTGGAATAATTGTTAGCCCAAACCCAAGGCTTCTTCCTTGCAAGAAAGTAGCAATATAGAAATTAGTGAACCTGAAGTTTGTTTATCTTTAAGATGTTTAGTAAATGTACATGATTTATACTGTATGAATCACTGTAGAAGAGTTATTGAAATTACAATTAGTTTTTTAAAAAAAATCAACAAATGAAATTAAGATTCATCCACTGGAGGGAAACCTGTGAATTGAACAATGGAGCTGGGAGATTAGGAACATGACTGGTACAATAGACCAACAAACACTCTATAGGGAGGTTCAGCCTCTGGGCCGCCTGATATTGACCTAACCTGCAGCCAGTGAGCTGCAGTGGAGCACACATTTACCATCCGCCAGCCATATGGGAGTAGAGGAAGAAAAAAAACACATCTATTTACATACTGAAATGTTACAATCTTAATTTGTTACAATGGAATATTAAAGTGCAGATATATTATATTAAATACAGCTGCAAATAGTTTAATATTTTCTGCACTTGATAAAATAACCACCTGCAATTTCCACAGTAATATATTCTCCCAATTTATTTAAGAGTGCCGGAGGTGCCATCTTTCAGATGAAATGTTAAACTGCCCTTTCAGGTGGAAGTAAAATATCCCATGGCACTATCTCAAAGAAGAACAGGGTAGTTCTCCCTGGTGTCCTTCTACTATTTAGTTCTCAACCTACATCACTAAAACAGATTATCTAGTCATCACCTCATTGCTGTTTGTGGGAACTTGCTACGTGCAAATTGGCTGCTACGCTTCCTACATTATAACAGCGACGACACTTCAAAAGTATTTCATTGGCTGTAAAGTGCTTTGGGACATCCTGAGGTTGTGAAAGGCGTTATATAAAAGCAAGTCTTTATTGCTTTTCTTCAACCTCCTGTGGTGCAGCAAATCTTTAGATTAAAAACTCAATTTTCTCTAACCCTTAATATCAATCTAGCTTTATAATTTTTTTTATTATTCAATCCTCATAGGCTGGATCTCAGCAATATCAAATTAGTCATTCTCTTCCTACACATCACATCACTTTCTATGAACCAGAGGCAACTTCTCTCCTCTCCCAGCCAGAGATATTTTCTCTTCACCTATAACTCCAGGTCAGTTAAAGAAATTACTTAAAGCCCAGACATGAGAACCGACCTATTTTAATAGCTCTCTGCTGCTCAAAGATTAACTGTAAACAATTTTACAACACCAAGTTATAGTCCAGCAATTTTATTTTAAATTCACAAGCTTTCGGAGGCTTCCTCCTTCCTCAGGTACCTGAGGAAGGAGGAAGCCTCCGAAAGCTTGTGAATTTAAAATAAAATTGCTGGACTATAACTTGGTGTTGTAAAATTGTTTACAATTGTCAACCCCAGTCCATCACCGGCATCTCCACATAAAGATTAACTGCCATCATTTTTAAGCTAGAGCCATTAACAGCAGAAAGCCAATAACAAAAACACTTTCCCTGAAGTGCAAATGTCTGAGGACGGAGTCTGAATGTCAGTTCTGCCATTATACTGTCAATTCATTTGGGGTGTTAGTATTTTGAACATAATATAGCAATTTTGAAGATGTCACAAAAAACTGAAGTTGATTTTAAGCTCCAACTACTTTCCTAACTTAAATGGTATTTAATGTTGAATATTTGTTCAGTGTAGAGTCAAATTCTTAAAACGGGGTCGTTATTACATTCCTTTCGAAATAATACGTGTGTGCTAAAGATCTCTTTCCTGGTTAAGAACGAAAATCTTAAGCAAAATGGATTCCCCCAGTTGTGGTGCCGGCTGCTTTGGTTACGATTATATAAAAAAAAACAAGATCGTTATTAAAGAGAAATGCTGTAGCTGTGAAAACTCTTCGATAAGGTGACACACTTTTATTGTTAAGCTACTTGAGAGGTTGCACTTCAGTGTTTTTAGTCAGAATCACTTTCCTCTCTTTCGATCAGTGGGTGCAACTGCCGCCAGCACTCGGCCTCACCGGAGCCTCCTCGTCCTGTTTCGGACACGCTCCTTGACACGTTACTCGCTTATTTTAATTAATAAATGAAAATCCGCCTTCAAACCTCTTTCTTCTTCTGTCCGTCAGATGGGATTCCGCAGCACAGAAACAGGACGACAAGCGCCGCCAACACCCGACCGGCTCCCATCCTTTCCTCCTCCCCCGCCTCAAAACTCGCACACAGCCGGGCGTGCGACGTGCACGACGTGCCCAACCTCTGCCATGGCACACTATGATTGGGTGCAGCCTCCAGGAACAAATACTGCCCTTCTATTGGTCATCTCCTCGACAGCTGTGCGATTGGCTCCTTTACCTGTGGTTCAAAGCGGGTAAATACATTCTTTTTCTATTCGTTCATGGGATGTGGGCGTTTATCGACCCATCTCACCACTTAACGCGGACTACAAAATTCTGTCCGAGGTCATCGCCAATCGGGTCAAGTCGGCCCCGGAGGTGGTGATTCACCCCGATCAGACCTGCGCTGTACCCGGCAGGAAGATCTCTGATAGCCTGGCGCTAATCAGGGATACGATCGCCGACGTACAGGACTGGGGGGGGGTGAACACCTGCCTGATCAGCCTGGACCAGGAGAAGGCCTTTGACAGAATATCCCACACGTGCACGATGGACGTGCTCTCCAAAATGGGGTTTGGGGAGGGAATCCGCAATTGGATCCAACTGCTCTACACAAACATCAGTAGCGCCGTTTCAATCAACGGGTGGGAATCAGAAAGCTTCCCGATCAAATCTGGAGTCAAACAGGGCTGTCCTCTCTCCTCCGTCTTGTTCATGTGCTGCATCGAACCCTTTGCCGAGTCCATCAGGAGGGATGCGGGCATAAGAGGGGTGACGATCCCAGACAGTGGAGGCACTCAGATCAAGGCCTCCCTGTACATGGACGTTGTCGCCGTCTTTTGCTCGGATGAGCTGTTGGTCCGCAGATTGATGAGCATCTGCGACCAGTTCGAACTGGCCTCAGGGGCCAGGGTAAATCGTACCAAGAGTGAGGCCATGTTCTTTGGGAACTGGACCGACCGATCCTTTGTCCCCTTCACCATCAGGTCGGATTACCTGAAGGTGCTGGGGTTCTGGTCCGGGGGGGGCCGGGGCGTGCACCAAAAACTGGAAGGAGCGTATTTCCAAGGTGAAGCAGAAACTGGGACTGTGGGATCAACGATCCCTCTCGATCGTCGGCAAAAACCTGGTCATCAGGTGCGAGGTGCTCTCGGTGTTGCTGTACTTGGCACAGGTCTGGCCCATACCTCGCTTCTATGTCGTGACAGTCACCCGAGCCATCTTCCACTTTATCTGGACCGTGTCCACAGGGACACGATGTACAAATCTCTGGAGAAAGGGGGGAAAGGGACCTCATCACCAGCTAAGCTATGTCTTGGTGCTTGTTTGAAAGTTCTGGCGATGAGGCGTTCTGCCAAATGACATTGACAGTCTGCTTGGGGAACCAACTGACAGGATCCATCGTCTCCTTTTCCCGCAGGGTCTTGAGGACGTTACGTGTGCGGCTGCATCAATCTTTGCGTGGACCCTAAGTACGAAAACACAAAATGCCACCGCGTGCTCAGATTCTACCTATCCCCGGTGTTGCGAAGGATGTGCCTGGCCACGCTGCCACGGAACACTCCGTCCAGTTGGACCGTTCCGCCCCACCTGTCCTTCATCGAAAAGTTTATGCAAAAAGTCACTTTCGACCACAAGGCGATCAGTAAGTGGTCTGCACGTAACGTCCTCGAGACCCTACGGGAAAAGGAGATCCTGTCAGTTGGTTCCCCGAGCAGACTGTCAATGTCATTTGGCAGAACGCCTCATCGCCAGAACTTTCAAACAAGCACCAAGACATAGCTTGGCTGGTGGTGAGAAGGGCCCTTCCTGTCAGATCCTTCATGCACTCCTGGACTCTCAGCACCACCGCGCGCTGTCCCCGAGGAGGCTGCGGTGCAGACGAAACCGTCACCCATCTCCTTCTGGAATGCGCCTTTGCAAAGAAGGTCTGGAGAGAGATGCAGTGGTATCTGTCCAGGTTCATCCCGAGCAGTTCCGTAACACATGACTCTGTGCTCTACAGGCTGTTCCCGGGGACACACACCGAGACAGACATCAACTGCTGCTGGAAGACCATCAACTCGGTGAAAGACGCCCTTTGGTCTGCCCGAAACCTGCTGGTCTTCCAGTGCACGGAGCTGTCCTGACCGAGTGTTGCAGACTGGCACATTCCAAGGTCCAGGACTATGTGCTCAGGGACGCACTGAAGCTAGGTGCAGCCGCCGCAAAGGCTCTGTGGGGAAAGGCAACCATTTAGAGCCTTCCCGCCATTGTATACCGAGGGGCTGCAATCAGGGAAAAACCCCCCCGGGCAGAATGTAAAATTCAAATTGCTGTAATGTACCTGTAATTAATCTGTAATCAATAATCTGTATTGAGTATAATGCAATGAGACACCCCAGAGTGTCATGAACTGTATTATGTACAATGTGTTCATTGAACTGTACTTGACGTAACCTGCAAATTGTATAATCTGTATTATGTACGTTTGGAATGTGATATGACAACTGTATTGTATGTTTTGCTGCAAATTTTATGAATAAAGTATATTTTATGAAAAAAATTATTGCCCATCCCTAATTGCCCTTGAGAAGGTGGTGGTGAGCCGCCTTCAACCGCTGCAGTCCGTGTGGTGAAGGTTCTCCCACAGTGCTGTTAGGAAGGAAGTTCCAGGATTTTGACCCAGCGGCGATGAAGGAACGGTGATATATTTCCAAGTCGGGATGGTGTGTGACTTGGAGGGGAACATGCAGGTGATGTTGTTCCCATGTGCCTGCTGCTCTTGTCCTTCTAGGTGGTAGAGGTCGCGGGTTTGGGAGGTGCTGTCAAAGAAGCCTGTGGATGGTACACACTGCAGCCACAGTGCGCCGGTCATGGTGGGAGTGAATGTTTAGGGTGGTGGATGGGGTGCCAATCAAGCAGGCTGCTTTATCCTGGATGGTGTCGAGCTTCTTGAGTGTTGTTGGAGCTGCACTCATCCAGGCAAGTGGAGAGTATTGCATCACACTCCTGACTTGTGCCTTGTAGATGGTGGAAAGGCTTTGGGGAGTCAGGAGGTGAGTCACTCGCCGCAGAATACCTCTGACCTGCTCTTGTAGCCACAGTATTTATGTGGCTGGTCCAGTTAAGTTTCTGGTCAATGGTGACCTCCAAGATGTTGATGGTGGGGGATTCGGCGATGGCAATGCAGTTGAATGTCAAGGGGAGGTAGTTAGACTGTCTCTTGTTGGAGATGGTCAATGCCTGGCACTTGTCTGGGGCAAATGTTACTTGCCACTTATCAGCCCAAGCCTGGATGTTGTCCAGGTCTTGCTGCATATGGGCGCGGACTGCTTCATTATCTGTGGGGTTGCGAATGGAACTGAACACTGTGCAATCATCAGCGAACATCCCCATTTTTGACCTTATGATGGAGAGAAGGTCAATGATGAAGCAGCTGGAGATGGTTGGGCCTAGGATACTGCCCTGAGGATCTCCTGCAGCAATATCCTGGGGCTGAGATGATTGGCCTCCAACAATCACTACCAACTTCCTTTGTGCTAGGTGTGACTCCAGCCACTGGAGAGATTTCCCCCTGATTCCCATTGACTTCAATTTTACTAGGGCTCCTTGGTGCCACGCTCGGTCAAATGCTGCCTTGATGTCAAGGGCAGTCACTCTCACCCAACCTCTGGAATTCAGCTCTTTTGTCCATGTTTGGACCAAGGCCGTAATGAGGTCTGGAGCTGAGTGGTCATGGTGGAACCCAAACTGAGCATCGGTGAACAGGTTATTGGTGAGTAAGTGCCGCCTGATAGCACTGTCAACGACTCCCTCCATCACTTTGCTGATGATTGAGAGTGGACTGATGGGGTGGTAATTGGCCGGATTGGATTTGTCCTGCTTTTTGTGAACAGGACATACCTGGGCAATTTTCCACATTGTCTGGTAGATGCCAGTGTGGTAGCTGTACTGGAACAGCTTGGCTAGAGGCGCAGCTAGTTCTGGAACACAAGTCTTCAGCACTACAGCCGGGATATTGTCGGGGCCCATAGCCTTTGTATCCAGTGCACTTAGCCGTTTCTGATATCACTTGGAGTGAATGGAATTGGCTGAAGACTGGCTTCTGTGATGGTGGGAATATCAAGAGGAGGCCGAGGTGGATCATCCACTTGGCACTTCTGGCTGAAGATGGTTGCAAATGCTTCAGCCTTGTCTTTTGCACTCACGTGCTGGACTCCGCCATCATTGAGGATGGGGATGTTTACAGAGCTTCCGCCTCCCGTTAGTTGTTTAATTGTCCACCACCATTCACGACTGGATGTGACAGGACTGCAGAGCTTTGATCTGATCTGTTGGTTGTGGAATCACTTAGCTCTGTCTAGAGCATGTTGCTTCTGCTGTTTAGCATGCATGTAGTCCTGTGTTGTTGGGTAAATACATTCAAGTTAGGATTCAACTAAATCCTGCAGACCACACCCAAAGTTTGTAATCTTGTTTCCAATAACAACAACTCGCCTTTATATAGCACCTTTTAAGGTAGTAAAGCCTTAATTTAGATTTGAGGTTAGGATCAGATCAGCCATGATCTTATTGAATGGCGGAGCAGGCTCGAGGGGCCGATTGGCCTACTCCTGCTCCTATTTCTTATGTTCTTATGTAAAACATCCCAAGGCGCTTCACAGGAGTGATATCAAACAAAATTTCACACCGAGCTACATGAGATATTCGGACAGGTGACCAAAAACTTGGTCAAAGAGGTAGGTTGTAAGGATCATCTTAAAGGAGGAGAGAGAGTTAGAGAGGCAGAGAGGTTTAGGGAGGGAATTCCAGAGCTTAGGGCCTAGGCAGCTGAAGGCACGGCCGCCAACGGTGGAGAGATTAAAATCGGGGATGCGCAAGAGGCAAGAATTGGAGCAGCGCAGAGATCTTGGAGGGTTGTAGGGCTGGAGGAGGTTACAGAGATAGGGAGGGGCGAGGCTATGGAGGGATTTGAAAACCAGGATGAGAATTTTAAAATTGAGGCTTTCCTGGACCGGGAGCCAATGTAGGTGAGCAAGCAACGGGTGATGGAAGAATGGGACTTGGTATGAGTTAAGATATGGGCTGCAGAGTTTTGCATGAGCTCAAATTTATGGAGGGTGGAAGATGGGAGGCCATCCAGGAGACCATTGGAATAGTCCAGCCTGGAGGTAATAAAGGCATGGCTGAGGGTTTCAGCTGCAGATGAGCTGAGGCAAGGGCGGAGACGGACGATGTTTCAGAGGTGGAAGTAGGCGGTCTTGGTGATGGAGTGGATATGTGGTCGGAAGCTCATCTCAGGGTCAAATAGGACGCCAAGGTTGCGAACGGTCTGGTTCAGCCTCAGACAGTGGCCAGGGAGAGAGATGGAGTCGGTGGCTAGGGAACGGAGTTTGCGGCAGGGACCGAAGACAATGGCTTCAGCCTTCCCAATATTTAGTTGAAGGAAATTTTCAGTTTCCACTGAATTAACTGATCAGCCTGGGTAGTGGACAAAGGGAAAAAAATCCAGGATTTCTGCTCCTTGTTGCTAGCCAATGACCCTCACTGGAAAGTGTGCCCTTGTGGTACTGCTGAACAAATCCATTTACTATGAATGGTGCTTCCTTGGTATTTCCTCCTCTCTTGCCTAGACTAAATAGGAAGCCACCAATGCCTCTAACAATGGTCAACTACTGTTGGTGGCTGGCTAGGAAGAGAGTTTATAAACAGAAATAATTTCACTTAACACATGAATTAAAACTGCAAGAACCTCAATATTAAAAACTCTAAAATTTGCAAACTTGCAATGTAGTTAGAAGAGGTGGAGGTCCTCGTTATTTAGAAGGTAGAAAAACTCAATATTTACAAAGCATTAACCCTAATGCAATGTTATGAATTGGATGTGTGTTGTTTATACTCCTACCACTCAAATTATCTCTTCCCACCTTGCCCCAAAATTGCTCTATTCTGTTCTCATGTATGCATCAAGTCTCTCCTTTATTGCATCAATGCTATCTGCTTTAACCGCTCCATGTGGCAGCGAGTTCCACATTCTTACCACTCTCTGCATAAAGAAATTCCTCCTAAGTTCTTTATTTGATCTTAAGCTTCCTTGTTCTGGACTCACCAACAAGTGGAAATAGTTTCTCCATACCCACTCAATTGAACACCATCATAATTTTAAAGACCTCTATCAGGTCTCCTCTTAGCTTTCTTTTTTCCAGAGAAAAGAACCCCAGCCTGCTCAATCTTTCCTGATAGTTGCATCCTCTCAATTCTGGTAATATCTTTGTGACTCTTTTCTACATATTCTCCAGGTGCATCAATATCCTTTTTGTGGTATGGAAACCAGAATTGCACACACTACATCCAAGTGTGGTTTAATCAAGGTTCTATATAAATTTAACTTTTATCTCCCTTTTGTATTCTAGTCCTCTAGAAATGAACTCCAGCACTTTGTTTGCACTCTTTATGACCTATTCAACTTGTGTTGCTACTTTTAGCAATTTATGTATCAGTATTCCCAGATCTCTTTGCTCCTTTATCCTTTAGTTGCTTACCTTCCAAGGAATAAGTGGCCTCTTTATTCCTCCGCCTAAATTGAATCACCTCACACTTAGTTATTTTGAATTTCATTTGCTATTTATCTGCCCACTCTGGAAGCATGTTTATATCTTCCTGTATTCTGGTGCAGTCCTCCACATTATTAGCTATAACCCCCAATTTGGCATTACATGCAAATTTTGATACCATACCTCAAATTTCTAAGCCCAAATCATTTATGTACACTATATGGAAAGCAATAGTAGCCCCAGCATGGATCCCTCCGTGACATTACTTCCTACTTTTTGACAGTCCGAGAAACTTCCCTTAACTCCTACCATCTGATTTCTGTTCTGTAGCTGTCTTTCAATCTAGTCTGCTTCATAGAAAGAAAGAGCTTGCATTTATATAATCAACCTCAGGACGTCCCAAAGTGCTTTACAGCTTTGAATTGGCCAGACATAATCATCATGACGGGTAGATTATGTTTAACTAAACTGATAGAATATTTTGAAAGCGTAACAAAAAGTGTAGACAGGAGTGTTGCAATAAATATAATTTGTATATATGAGATTTCAGAAAGCATTTGATAACGTGCAGTAAAAGAAATTGGAGAGAAAATTAGAGCCTATGGTATAAAATAGAAAGTAGCAACATAAACAGAACTGTCTGAAAGGCACACAGTGAAGAGTTGCAATAAAGGGATGTTTGTCACAATAGAAAGCAATGGCCATTGGGGTGGCCTAGGGATCAGTATTGGGACTACTTTTTGTTTTATATATATATATATATATATATATATATATGATTTGGATTTAGGCTAAATGGGGTATGATATAAACTGGGCGGAGTAGCCATATCTGGAATATTGTGTACACTTTTGGTCTTTTCACTATAAGAAGGATATAATAGCACTGGAGAAAGTGCAATGCAGATTTACCAGGATGATACTTGGGATGAGGGTCTAGGTTATGAGGAAAGGATCAAGCAACTAAGGCTGTATTCTCTTAAACTGCGAAGATTGAGGAGGGATTTGATAGAATTATTCAAAATGATATAAACAATAAAGAAGGTGAACATAAATAGATTATCTTCCTTTGGTAAATGTGTGGGATGGTATTTTGAGAGATAAATCGAAGACACGAGACAATGATCTCAAGATAAGCGCTAGATACATAAAGGGGAATATTGCAGGAAATTTTCCATGCAAAGAGAAATCTGAATGTGGAATGCTTTGCCACAAGCCGTGATCAATGCTAGGTCAATGTATTGATTACAGCATTAAAGAAGATACTGGGCAATTATTTGAATATAAAAGGGTATAGGGAGAAATCAGGAAAATGGGGTTCGTTTGGGGAGAAAGACGAAAAATGGGACTATAGAAAACCAGTCCCCACAAGTAGCCTCAATTCAGTACGGGCAAAAAGGGTCAAATGGCCTCCTATTGAGTCAAAATATCTATGTTTCTATAGGACAATTTACTTGGCACACCTATAAGCACAGGATTTGTTAGCCAGGATTATTAGAGAGAGCAGAGTCTTGGCACTTCCTAATATCTGATACTGTTACTGGGAAGTATAGCTTAGATTCATGACCTTTTGTTTATTATGCCCAATGGATTGTTCTTGCATTTCTGTCTATGATTCTGTCCCCTAGTTACACATACATAATATCAATATTCTGACCTGTTAACTCAGCACAGCTTGAGAATCAAACCTGGGAACTTCCTGATCTATATGGCTCAGTATGACACTTGAAAGTGCATTTACTCATTGAGTCATTAGTGCTGCTCAGTACCATATTCTTAAATATTAGATTGTTAATTAACTTAAATTTTTCAAACTGGTTCCCTACATTACAACAGTATCTACACTTCAAAAGTACTTTGTTAGCTGTAAAGCGCTTTGGGATGTCTTAAGGTCATGAGAAAAGCTACATAAATGCGAGTTCTTTCTTTCTTTGCTTCATCATTTTTCATGGTAACAGTCTTTAATCAATGCTTGATTAAATACAACATATAAATTTTATAACAGGGTAGAACATTACAGAAGAATGGCCTCAGGGTTGAGAACAGAATTAATGCATTTGACCTGTCAAACAACACTTTTGTGACATAAACTCCTAACATGTCCTATATTTGAACTGCAGACAATGCAAATACATTGCAGGACATGACAACCTTGACAAATTTTACAAAAGTTTGGGAATATTTATTCTGCACCTGTTAATCATTGGAAATGATTTGTTCTACATAAAATTGTGCTTAAACAGTTTCATCCATGCAATGCATCATATTTTGTCATGCTAAACGGTGATTTTTTTTTCTATTTGTGCTATATCTAAAGCATTTGGCTTTGTTACTGTTGCATTCAACTCAACCATTTATACAAATGAACAGAAATGACTGATAGTAACTTCGGAATTTGCTGACAATCGTACCACAGAAAAATGCTGCATGGGGAGTCTTTTTCATTTAGCTTGAAAAATTATTCCACTGAAATAAACTGTTTTAGCTTGAATGATTTATTGTTACAATGTTAATTTAAAACATTCCTCTCTGCTATTTCAAAGCAAATGTGCAGGAGACAAGAGATTTTGCTGTGTGAGATCATCATGTGGCAAAAGCCCATGATAATGCTACTTGCCAGTAAACTGTCTCAAATTAGACGTATACCAACATGCCCACACGCTCAACAAAATTAGCTTTTACCCGGTGGTATTAAACCTATTGCCTATAAACTCTTTCCTTCAATACATGCCTCATACTTGTAACCCTGAGTGTATGTTTGTGTTCAAAGATAGGAGAGATTCATCTGGGGTAGGAGTAAGTTTCAGAAGCAGATTCAATCAGATTAAGGGTTGTACATTATTATTTATTTAGTGGATTCCAACAAGAGCTTCCTAAGCTATGAAATGCCATACTGTTCAATCAGCATAACTGCATCAATTAGTTTTTAACATAAAAATCATGCTTCACTAAAATCTGCACACATTTTAATTTTGATAAGAACAAACTCTGCCTCACAGGCTCAAATTTCTTTGAATGCACAGTTAATTTCATAATTTGTTTTTTCTTTTTGATTTCTGCTGTGGATTTTTTTCAGTAATCTCTTCCATTAAGAATTGTCAAAATTAAAGTTTTCAAGATTATGAAGGGAATTGCATACCATGGTGAAGGGTTCATGTACCTTGGGAAACAAATTATCATTAGGAAATTAAGATTGAGAAAGAAGTTGGGTTAGAACTACCTCAGCCAAACTGTGGTAGCCTTATGGAATGAATTACCAGGGAAAGCCATTGAAGTGGACTGTATAAGTGGGTTCAAGAAGCAATTGGATTAAGGGTTATGGTGATTAGGCAGATGGGTGGAGGTAATATATCAAAAAGACACTTGTTGGGCCTTATGGTTTTGTTTCCCATTCTTCAAATTTATGTTCTTAAGACTTCCACCTAATACAGTTCTCCCAATGTATTAGAGAAAATGAAAACTATTTTTCACTAGAAACTTTGAAATGTTCACTGCAAGTTTGCAAGTTGTCGTCAACTTCAATGCTCTGTGAAGAACCTGTGAGCCAGCCATCTCTGCACCATGAACTTTGCACATATCAGTCATTAATGGCAATACCACTGGAATATTTTTAAAATACAGATTAAAAACATGCATTGTGGACATTAGTTAAGCTTTGACGACTTTGAGTGAATGTGAATGGAGTCTCCTGTATCTAGAGGACAATTTTAACCACCCCCCCACCCCGGCCGTCTGGCAGGAACGGTGTGGGTGGCGGGTTAAACTGGCTGGGGGGGCGGGCGTGTTGTGTTGGGTTCCTGATGCATTCTCACCAACGCCCCCCAACATCTTAACTTGCCTACATTCAGGCACGAGATGGCGGCCCACACCAAAGGAATAGGGTCCTAATTTACACAGCAAAGTGGCGCTCTGTTGACTTCATAGGGACGTTCATGCCATTTTAACTGCGAGCCTGACTAAGGTCTGCAGAGTTTCGAACCCACCAGTGAAATATGGTGACAGGCAGCATCCTGGCCTCAGGAGACCCTGATAAGTTAATGTTTTTTTTACCTTTTATTAGTTCCATGTGGGCCAGAGGAGGAAGAGTGCTCCTCCTGACCCCACATGGATACCTTCGGTGTCCGCTGCCATGATCGCAAACCTTACCGAACCCCCCCCCCTTACTCACTTAGCTTGCTAGGGACTGTTTTCTTACCGACTTAGGGCGGGAGTCAATACTGTCATTCAAACGAGGCCTGGGAGTTAAAATCTCACTGCACTCTTCAGACCCCGCACCCCGGTACCTGCCCCGAGTTAAAATCGGGGGTTTAAATGCTATACTATGCCTGTTTTGTCTCAGTCTTGAAGCAAATGAGAAGTAATATTTTGATTAGACTTTATTTCATGTTGGCAATGCAAAGATGCAGTGCTCTTGAGCTCATAGTACAACAGAGAGGTGAGGATAGATTTCACCCACCGCCCAATTGACTTTCTGATCCCAACCAGGCTGCGATGGAGAGATACTGACTAGAGGCCAGTCAAGGGATAAAAGGGATATTTCATACCCTCATTAAAAAAACTTTATTTCACAATAATTCCCTACCGCCCCCCCACCCCGGTTGTCTGTGTTAAGTTGCTTCCTCCATTCATGCTGTTGTCCTTCAGCTGGGAGAGTGGATGATCTCGGTAACTGAATCTATTTTAAAGCTGAGTATAGTGGGCAACACCCAATCCCAGTGAGGAGCAAATATCTTTACTATAAACAGATAGAAAATAAGAAGCCATTTTCTTCTTATGTTTATTTCATAACTCCAGAACACTAAGCATTATAAAAATATTACCTTTTCTTGATATACATATTGTGTTGGTTTGACGGTGCCAAAAATTGCATAGGTGCAAGAACATAAGAAAAGTAAAGGAGAAAAACAGGACATACAGCCCATTGGAGCTTGTCCCTCTCGTACATTAATTCCCTGGGCCTATACTCTCTGGAATTTAGAAGAATGAGAGGTGATTTCATTGAAACATATAAGATTCTGAGGGGGCTTGACATGGTAGAGGCTGGGAGTTTGTTTCCCCTGGCTGGAGAGTCTAGAACTAGAGGGCATAGTCGCAGGATATGGGGTTGGCCATTTAAGACTGAGATGGAGAGGAATTTCTTCACTCAGAGGGTTGTGCATCTTTGGAATTCTGTACCCCAGAGGGCTGTGGATGCTGAGTCATTGAGTATATTCTAGGAATCTTAAACAATCATCAACAAGGTTGTATTTCAAATAAAGTATAGTTAATTCTGGGCTAGCTGAAATTAGTTTAAGAGTTTCAGATGCTGCACTTGGACTCAGAGCTGGAATCCAAGTCTGAGCCTGATTAAACCACCCTCATTATACTGCAAGTGGTTTCACCAGGATGAGTAAAATCACTGCCACTATCCTAACTGATCTTGCCCTCCTGAACTTGTTTGCCCTCTAACGTTGTTTATGTCCCAACTTAGCTGAGCCCGCCATTCCCTAGCTCTGGCTACTCTAAATTGAAGCTAAAAGTGAAGTTCAAGTGAAATATCTGGGTGTACAACAATTAAAAAGAAATCTTTGCTTTATTTTAAATTTAAATTTAGAGTGGGAACGCAGAAGCAGTTGCCTGAGTGGGTGGGTGGTGGAAAAACCCCAAAATGGGAAAGCAATTAGATGGCGGCAGCAGTGGGGTTAGCAGTAGCCATGTTGTTGAGGTGCCAAGAATTCAGGAACAAAGTCCACCTGTCTGTTTATACTGGTCTGATCTCTCTCACATGCCTTCAATCATCACTGGATTGAAGCCACTTTTCCAGCGGTCTTCATTGATCCGAATGCAATTCAGAAGGTGATAATTCAGGTCATTTATAGTAGCAAACAGCAGATGAATTTTTGGTAGATTTAACTCACACTTGTTACTATAAACAGGGTATCACTGAAAGAGGCAACAGGACAGCTGCTGTGTGAAATGGAAATGTCATACTAGTGCAACCGTGAGGCTTTTCAGAGCTAGGGATTAAGGCACATTGTTGGGTTAGTACAGAAGGAACTTGACTCTACATCTAACCATGCTGTAATTGTCCTGTGTGCTCTGCTGTGGCTCAGTTGGTAGCACTCTTGCTTCTGAGCCATAAGGTTGTGGGTTCATAGACCCACTCTGAAGACTTGAGCACATAATCTAGGCGGACACTCCAGTGCAGCACTGTTGGAGGTGCCATGTTTTGAATGGGATGTGAAACCGAGGCCCCATCTGCCCTCTCAGATGGACATAAAAGATCTCATGACACTATTTCGAAGAAGAGCAGGGGAGTTCTCCCCGATGCCCTGACCAATATTTATCCCTCAACCAACATCACTAAAACAGATTATCTGGTCATTATCACATTGCTGTTTGTGGGACCTTGCTGTGTGCAAATTGGCCGCCGCATTTCCTACATTACAACAGTGCAATACTTCAAAAGTACTTAATTGGCTGTAAGATGCTTTGGGACGTCCTGAGGTCGTGAAAGGCTCTATAGAAGTGCAAGTCTTTCTTACTTTCAGGCTGTGCACAAAAAATGCATAAGTGTTCTGCCAAACGATGAGCACAAAGTTAATCAAAAGCAGTTTTGCATTAATAGCATGTTAGTCGTCAATACTAATTGTTAGTAAAACCATGGAACACAAACCATGAGCACCTGTGTCAGCCGTATAATCCTATTGTTCCTTCATGGGACGTTCATTGTAAAAATGAGTAGGTAAAACCACCTGTTGACCAGATGAGGGTGCTGTAACATGTAGAACTTTTATAGCTTGGTGTTAAAAGCCTTGTCTTGTTTCCAGCAACAAAATGGGTGACAGTTAGACACAGCAGGATTCAGGTCCTGATTGCTATTCCCTTTTATAATGAAATCAATAAAAAAAACGAGTTCAGTCCACTGCTGACCCATACTACTAAATAATAAATTCCACTATGTCAGCAATTAAGATCTTTCCGCACCTGTGTTTACAAATAATCATGGTGCCCAATAGTTTAAAACCAACTGTATGGCTCCACCAATGGCTCAGTGGGTGAATGTGCCGCCAGAGTGGAACTGATTCACCAAGACCAGCAAAGTTCCGGGTGCAATCACTGATTCAGTTTGGGTGAAGTTAGGGGTATTATAACTGGCTTCAGCGCCTTTGGGCTAAGGAGGAAAAAATATAATCAGCCAAATCATCCCCTGCCATCTACTATAGCCAACACTATGGACCGTGCCTGCCAAAAGTAAAAACAAAGCCAGGTGAAATGTATTTGCATAGATTGCATAGAACATGTAGAGTTCTGCCCTGGTGTGGTGCCGTTCAGAACCAATGGTACAACTGAAACACGTCTTATCAATCTACCCACACAGATTCAAATATAAAGCCTGGGGTGTGCTAGCAGGTACCAGTGGAATCATGTTATCAGCACTGGCAAATTCCTCATCCAACACATGCACTGACATGTCTGGCACAGTGGAGGCGATCAGCATGGATACGAATCAGACTATATTTATTTACACTGGCCTGATTCAAACCCATTTGTTTCAGGGTAAGTGTTTCAGGTTGTTTTTAAGACTGGAGGGAAGTATACAGCGGTGTTCCCCAGGGGTCGGTATTAGGACCACTGCTCTTTTTGATATATATCAATGACCTGGACTTGGGTATAGAGGGTATAATTTCAAAGTTTGCAGATGACACAAAACTTGGAAATGTAGTAAACAATGTGGAGGATAGTAACAGACTTCAGGAGGACATAGACAGACTGGTGAAATGTGCAGATGAAATTTATCGCAGAGAAGTGTAAAGTGATACATTTTGGTAGGAAGAATGAGGAGAGGCAATATAGCTAAATGGTACAATTTTAAAAGGGGTGCAGGAACAGAGAGACCTAGGAGTGTACATACACAAATCTTTGACGGTGACAGGACAAGTTGAGAAGGCTGTTAAAAAAGGATACAGGATCCATGGCTTTATAATTAGAGGCATAGAGTACAAAAGCAAGGAAGTTATGCTAAACCTTTATAAAACACTGATTAGGCCCAAGCTGTAGTACTGTGTCCAATTCTGGGACCACACTTTAGGAAGGATGTCAAGGCCTTAGAGAGGGTGCAAGAGAGATTTACTAGAATGGTAACAGGGATGAGGGACATCAGTTACATGGAGAGACTGGAGAAGCTGGGCTGTTTTCCTTAGAGCGGAGACGGTTAAGAGGAGGTGTTCAAAATCTTGAAGGGTTTTGATAGAGTAAAGAAGGAGAAACTGTTTCCAGTGCCAGAAGGGTCAGTAACTAGAGGACGCAGATTTAAGGTAATTGGCAAAAGAACCAGAGGTGACATAAGGAAAAAAAAATTACTAGTGAGTTGTGATGGTCTGGAATGCACTGCCTGAAAGGGTGGTGGAAGCAGATTCAGTAGCAACTTTCAAAGGGAATTGGATAAATACTTGAAGGGGAAAAATTTGTGGGGCTATGAGGAAATATCAGGAGAGTGGGACAAATTGGATAGTTCTTCCAAAGAGCCGGCACATGCACGATGGGCTGAATGTCCTCCTTCTATGCTGTATCATTCTATGCTTCTATGATTCTATGGTAAGTGGCATCAAAACAAAACTGGGCATTTACATTGAGCCAGCACAAGAGTTTAGGGGTGGGCAATAAATGCTGGCCTTGCCAGAGATGCCCACATCCCGAGAATGAATTTTTAAAAAAGTTGGTAAGTTAACAAATCATAAGCAGTGTATTTTAATTCAGGACAACTGTCTGTTTGGATCATATCCAATTTTATAGATGTAAAGTAAATAGAAAGTTAGAAAAGTAATTAGTGAACTTCCAGCTCTTTCTAGATGAGGTAGGACAAAGGCTCATTTGGTCAATGGACCATTGATTAACTCATAAAGAAATACCGGAAGCAACAGTAGGGATAACATGGATGCATTAAAGAGCAGATACTGCCCAGTGAACACCGCTAAGTTTCTCGCCTATAACTTCACGAATGCTGTTAGTAAGGTTTGGGCACCAGACCCAGCTCACAATATCACTGAAGAGAGCCTTCATAATATCAGGGATTATACATAAAACATTTGTTCCCAGGACTCCTCTGACCAGCAGTTTGAAAGCATAAAGTCCAGGACTAAAGGGATACTGAAAGTCCTCTTAAGTGTACTAATACCTCCTTTTACAACAGATAAGTTTGTGATTATATTGCATTACCAGTCTGAGATCAGTAGCTGCAATGTAAGAACAGCTACCATGAAGACCCCGGTTATATTACAGGCTGCAAATCACTCCAAAAATGATTGCTATATGATTATGCAGAGATCTCCCTCCCAGCTGGTAACCTTTTCATGTTTTAAGAGCTTTCTCAAATTATTTTTAAAAGATTCCGTGTTAAGTTTACAAAGTGCCCAGGATGTCCAATGGCCACCTTGAACAACTTTAAAACCAGACCACTCTGCACTGGAGTTATACTACACATGGTGTCAAGCAAATGCCATATGAGACAGCCTTCCCAAGTGAGTCTCACACTACTTGGCTTTAGTGCGTTCTGTATCAGATCAGGACCTGATTCTGGCGTATTGTGGCAGCTTCCAAAACTACTATGAATTGAGGTGATAGATTATGTGGCAATTGCAATGTATATAATACCCTTTATTATGGAAGTTACAGTTTAACAGCTCTCCCAACAAATGATTATTGCAAGGATTATGGCAAATTTTGTGGCCCAGATTTTCCTGCAACGATGAGATTGCCGATGTACACCATAAATTTAGTCGTCTAGCAATTTGCCGATTTCGCTGTCGATAACTTTTTCATGTTTTCCTACATTTCTAATTAGAATACGCCGTAGTGAGCATGGCGGCAAATCGGAGAGTAAAAAAGACTTGCATTTACATAGCGTTTTTCACAGCCTCAGGATGTCCCAAGGCATTTTATAGCCAATGAAGTACGAAGCTGCGTGATCATTTTTTTTGAGCGACTCAACAAAAACATTTGATGCAAAGTATTTCAGCTTTATGGGGGGGGGGAGGGGGGAGGGATATGCTGCCACAAATAGCAACAGGACTCTCCCAGAGCATCTTCATCTTCACAATTAATAATTGAGAGAAAAAAAAATCTTGGACTGAAGCAGGTTGGGGATCCAATTAATCACAGGCCTTTACTAATGTTGAGCAAAAGTAAAGAAAATGTTATTATATTAACAAGTCCATAAAACTGGCAATTCATACAGATACAGAATATTTTAATCTAAATACAAAGGAAGAGCTAGGGCCATTGTCATCTAAGATTCCTTCAAACTTCTTGACCTTAGGGACCGATATTCTTTGTAAAAAGCTTTTGCTGCACTCTCCAGCCCAGTTTATTTGTGCAAGTGTTTCTGCCGCTGTTTCAAAACAATTATACTCTTCATAGCAGCAATTACTGCTTAAAAAAATCATAGTTAAAAAGGTACTTAAAAGAAAAGAATCGCAAATAGTATGTTTTTATTGCCATGACAATGCGATGGTTTAAGAACCTGTCTTTCAACAAGTACCAATCAGCAAACACATTAGCACCTCATTTAAATGCAATCAGAGAGTGCATTTAAAATCAATAAATCATTCTGCTGCCAGGCCACCAGCGCCATTACTTTTAAGTCTAAGTGGCAGTGGTGTGAAAACTGGTGTTAATCCAGGAAAATCGCAATCACCATTGGTTTTAATTGTGGGAGAGCCATAATTACCTTTAACTGTTTTCAGCAAGGATAACGGCGAGCGGTACAATAGTTCCAGGAAAATATAGTGTGACCTAAGTAATGGTGTAAGTCACCTACTCCATAATTTCCTCTTTTTGCAAACAATTTTACAACACCAAGTTATAGTCCAGCAATTTTATTTTAAATTCACAAGCTTTCGGAGGCTACCTCCTTCCTCAGGTGAACGATGTGGAAAAAAAAAATGCCTCTTTTTGCGGCATTCAAAAGTCCCTACATCATAAATCCCCAGGAAAAACTGAGCCACGTGTATTATATTTCCATGTTTAATAGTGATATTTATTTTCACGCATGAATTTCTTACCTATAAGTGAGAAATTCCAGATCACATAAAGCTTAACAGCTAATCATATGGTCTGCAGATTTGCTGTTCAGGCCTTTTAACTGAACTTTACAGTAAAAGTATCATTCACATTAATTGTCTGTTAAAATGTTTGGCTATTATTGCTGTAATTTGCTGAAATCCAGGTAAGTTGTCAATATTTATCGGCTTTGTCTGTGTGAATGTAACTGGAATTGATGATAAATTGCAGTTAGAAATTTAAACATTATATACCACACACGTTTTTCAAATGATTTATTTGTCTCATACCTGTAACTTATATAAACAAACCAACTGGCAATTTTCAGCAAATAATTATTTTATCACAGCTCAAGTGCAGCTATTTTCAAAAGCTTGAGCATGTGTTTGGTATTAGAAGAGGTATGTGATGCTCTTGACTGATCGTGTCATTCTCCGTGAAGGCAGCCATCCCAGTGGAAAATTTACAGATGTTTCCAATTTTAAAAGGTTAAAGCCTCTGAGAAACTTCATCACGATTCATACAATTCTGGGGCATTATGTTACTTCAAAAACAGTTCCAACCATGTCTGTAAAAAAAGGAAACAGGAGCTGTAGAAATACAAAAAAATGTTTATTTACAAGGCTCATAGCGGGTGAATTGCAACTTATAAATGGCAGTTGCAAATGCTCAAAATAACTTTTGTTCAGATGACTAAATCCACCTTTGAACATGAGAGGGCTTAAACAATTCTAATCGCTTATCAAGAGCAAAGTGAAATCCCTGTTAAGTACAAAGGGGAAAAGTTCCGCTGGTCACAATGTGTTAACAAATCATAAAGAAAGCAGGAAGATTTCCTGTGTTCACTTTTTCTAGTTAAACCGCAAATGCATTCTGAAGGAACGATCAGAGGAAACCTTCCCACTATGATTATGATGTCACTGACACATGGTGACCAGAAGAAATCTCACCCCAAAGAGACTTTCTACTTTCTACACTTTCATGGGCAAGATTTAATAACCAAATTAAACTGCATTCTCTCTTGCCTAATTGTTTTAAAAACTTATAATATACTAGACAATCTCCCAAGGCATTCATTGCACAAAGAAAGTCAAGTCCCTGAGTAGTTTTCAAGTGAAGCTTGGTTAGAGTGTAGGGATATTCTTAGGATGTGGGTGTCGCTGGCTCGGCCAGCTTTTATTGCCCATCCCTAGTTGCCCTTGAGAAGGTGGAGGTGAGCCTTATTCTTGAACCGCTGTAGTCCGTGTGATGAAGGTGCTCCCACAATGTTGTTAGGTAGGGAGTGCCAGGATTTTGACCCAGCAATGATGAAGGAACAGTGATATATGTCCAAATCAGGATGGTGTGTCACTTGGAGTGGACTTGGAGGTGATGGTGTCCCCAGGCACCTGCTGCCCTTGTCCTTCAGGGTGTTTGGAGGTCGCGGATGTGGGAGGTGCTGCCGAAGAAACATTGGCGAATTGCTGCAGTGTATCCTGTAGAAAGTACACACTGCAGCCATGGTGCACCAGTGGTGGAGGAAGATGTTTAGGCGAATGGGTGGTGCCAATCAAGCAGACTGCTTTGCCTTGGATGGTGTTGAGCTTTTGTATTGTTGCAACTGCATCCATCCAGGCAAGTGGAGAGTATTCCATCACACTCCTGACTTGTGCCTTGTAGGTGGTGGAAAGACTTTGGGGAGTCAGGGGGTGAGCTATCTGCTGCAGGATACCCAGCCTCTGACGTTCTCTATGCATTTATGTGGCTAGTCCAGATGAATGCCTGGTCAATGGTGACTCACAAATTGTTGATGGTGGGGGGACTCAACGATGGTCATGCCATTGAATGTTAAGGGGAAGTGGTTAGGCTCTCCCTTATTGGAAATAGTAATTGGCAGGCACTTGTATGGTGTGAATGTTACTTGCTACTTATCAGCCCAAGTCTGGATGTCATCCAGGTCTTGCTGGATGACAGTTATCCCCTGATCTCCATTGACTTCAATTTTACTAGGAGTCCTTGGTGCTACACTTGGTTGAATGCTGCCTTGATGTCAAGGACAGTCACTTTCACCTCACCTCTGGAATTCAGCTCTTATGTCCACGTCAGGACTGTAATGAGGTTTAGAGCCAAGTGGTCCTGGGCTGATGATCGGGGGAGAAAACTGGGAATAAACAAATAAAAAATAAGAGTAGTTTCGAAGCTGTAATCCTGAACTCCTGTGATAGTTCAGTGAGTTTACTAACGTATGGCTCAGCATGCGGACCAGAAAGGTTCCAGGTTCAATCCGCAGTCTGTGCTGAATTAACTGATCTCAGATGCAGGAGCAGGAGAGGGTCAACACCCCCTTGATTAGAGATAGGGAAAATAAGACAGATTCCTGCTCCTGATCACAGTCCAGAAACCCGTTATGGAAAGGAGGGGTGTGGATGTTGGATTGGCTTGGCTGTGATGCCCCATGTGGTTAAGTAGCCTGTGAACACTCACTTTCAAAGGCTTTCACACAAAAATTGTCCACTTGGATGAGGTTTTAGAGGGTGCCTAGCACTTGTGGAACTGTGCCCCAGCAAGAATCAATGTCTTAAGACATAGGTTTTCAAATTGGGGGTCCCTGGATGTTGAACGGGGAAGGAGGTCCCGAACTCATAAGATTTTTATTCGCTGTCATCAGATTTTTGTATTTGTTCACTTACTAGCATGTTACTTCTGTTACTATGTACTAATCTACACTGAAGACACTATTTTCCTTTGGGTAGCTGACACTGCTTTTCAGAAGCCACAACAGAGGGTGTCTGGGTGCGTGCAATATTTGCATGAGTCCGTGGGAGTGTGTAAGGAGCTCACCACAAAACAAAGTTTGAATACCACTGCTTTAAGAAAGGGATGAGATGCTTGATTGGCACCCCATCCACCACCCTAAACATTCACTCCCTTCACCACCGGCGCACTGTGGCTGCAGTGTGCACCATCCACAGGATGCACTGCAGCAACTCGCCAAGGCTTCTTCGACAGCACCTCCCAAACCCGCGACCTCTACCACCTAGAAGGACAAGGGCAGCAGGCGCATGGGAACAACACCACCTGCACGTTCCCCTCCAAGTCACACACCATCCCGACTTGGAAATATATCGCCGTTCCTTCATCGTCGCTGGGTCAAAATCCTGGAACTCCCTTCCTAACAGCACTGTGGGAGAACCGTCACCACACGGACTGCAGCGGTTCAAGAAGGCGGCTCACCACCACCTTCTCGAGGGCAATTAGGGATGGGCAATAAATGCCGGCCTTGCCAGCGACGCCCACATCCCGTGAACGAATAAAGAAAAAAAAAGCTGCTGGAAAGTATATATATGTAGACATCAGATGAGAACAGGATGTTCTCCATGATCAAATAGTCTGCTGGTACATGAGAAATGGCCATTTGGGTGAGGTAGCAGATGGCTGCTGCTACCCATGGAAATCTACACAAGCAGGAGAGGAGGGGAGAAAACTGAAAATAAACTCTATGTGCACAGGTTTATCACTTGATGGCAGTGGTGACGGGTTTGGGTTTTAGTAAATATTATTGGAGTTAATGCACTATGCCTGCATATTTTCATCCAATTCTCGCACATTATAGAATGAATCAATGGTATACTCTTATTGTTTTCATTGGTAAACTTTGTTGTCATCAAGTTTAGAAGACACATTGCGATCCCATTACTTTATGCGCTGACCATCATTTGTTTCACAACTTGCTATTGAGATATACCAGAACCCCCCCTCCACTTCCTCTCCTTAGTGGGCAAAATAGGAATACTCCCACATGCAGGTCAGTGCAGTTTGGTTCTAAGGATTGTTACCAGAAGGACCAGGTTTATTAATCTGAACCAGCCCCATTTAGGTCATTTCTGACTTGGAATTTTACATCACCTGCAATAGACATTCCATAGTGGCTTTCCTATGAGATTATACTGCATCTGGTTGAAAGAGGGCAAATATTTTGCAATGAAAGTTTGTAGTGTACATCAATGTGCTACAAACGGATATGGTACTCCTGCACTTTTAGTACTCTCGATGGCCCACTCTATCAGTTGGGCGACCTAAAGGAGGTTTTTGTAAACAGTTCTTTACTGCACAGTAAAGTATGTTGCCTTTAAATCTTTGAATGCCGGAAGGCCTTGTCAGCTTCCAAAGTATATACATCTTTTGCGTATAACATCTGCAAAAATGATTTGCTATAAAATTTGAAAGATGGTCATAGAATTAGACAATTACTCAGAACGATTCTTCATTCGTGTATTCTCAAAATAAGCTAACACACATAAATATATACTCTTCATAACTTTTTTAATAGGGCATTAACTATTTCTTCTTTTATGTTTTAATTACATATATATGGAATAGGAAAATGATTTTTCTGAAGTAACCAGTGCTAAAAGGAAATCTTTCTTTTCTGTCAAGACCACAGCTGAGAATTGGGTCTGGCTGCATACAAGAACGCAGGCCAGATTGTTTGATCTGGTAATTGATCAGATCATTGATACAGTGCCCTATACAGTGGGGCAGGGGCACATTGTGTCATCTTTACCATTTCCTTGGTATCATTGGATATAATTGTTCATTGATATGGTATGCAACCATTGTGTCCTTATTCTGATTTTCATCAACAGTTCTGTAGCCAGAATATGGCAAGCTTTCACTAGTTCCTCAATTCAGTTGTCCCAATTCACTTGGATCAATTTTACTTCCAGTTCACTGTGATGACTTACAACTCAGTGAGTGCAAATCCAAGCACTTACTTAAAACAAATATCAAATGGCTCTTGTTGTTTTGGACTTAGTAAACAGTTAAGTGTACTAGTGAAATTTTAGTAATAGATTGCTATCCATTCTGCTGAATTATTCTTGCTTCTGTATAATTTAACTGCCACCAGATTTTGAAACCACTTTCGGGACAGGGGTGACTCTGTCATTGGGTATCAAGGTGTCTCGAATTATTAGTGCCATTGGATCATTTCAAGCAACAGCAAGCGATATCTGTCACATCATACAGATCACAGATATATTGTTTGCCTGGGCCAGCATATTCATTAATTACCCCATAGATAGCTTTATGGGGACCAAGGCTACCCACTGGAACCTTGGTTCATGACCCTTTGACATGTCCAGAGACTAAACCTGATGACAGTAACAATGATCAACCACAGTCTTAGTGGAATGGACCATAGGAACATAGGAACAGGAGTAGGCCATTCAGCCCCTCGAGCCTGCTCCGCCATTTGATAAGATCATGGCTGATCTGTGATCTAGCTCCATATACCTGCCGATGGCCCATATCCCTTAATACCTTTGGTTGCCAAAAAGCCATCTATCTCAGATTTAAATTTAGCAATTGAGCTAGTATCAATTGCCATTTGCAGAAGAGAGTTCCAAACTTCTACCACCCTTTGTGTGTAGAAATGTTTTCTAATCTCGCTCCTGAAAGGTCTGGCTCTAATTTTTAGACTGTGCCCCCTACTCCTAGAATCCCCAACCAGCAGAAATAGTTTCTCTCTATCCACCCTATCTGTTCCCCTTAATGTGGAGATGCCGGTGATGGACTGGGGTTGACAAATGTAAGGAATCTTACAACACCAGGTTATAGTCCAACTGTTTTATTTAAAAATCACAAGCTTTCGGAGGCTATCTCCTTCGTCAGGTGAGCGAGTGTGGGATTCCATGGAAGGTTACCGCATTTATATTCAGAGAACAATACCTGGTGATTACAGATAATCTTTCCAACTGCCCGTTGTCAAGGCAATCAAAGTGTTCAGACAGAGTGATGTTACCTACAGGACAACCGAATACACAAACGGCCAGATCACAAAACAGAGAGAGAGAGGGAGAGAAACATCCGAAAGGAAGGGAAAGACAGAGAATGACGCGTTGTGTTAAAAACAGATAACTTTTTTTCGCTGGTGGGGTTACGTGTAGCGTGACATGAACCCAAGGACCCGGTTGAGGCCGTCCTCATGGGTGCGGAACTTGGCTATCAATTTCTGTTCGACGATTTTGCGTTGTCGTGTGTCTCGAAGGCCGCCTTGGAGAACGCTTACCCGAAGATCGGTGGCTGAATGTCCTTGACTGCTGAAGCGTTCCCCGACTGGGAGGGAACCCTCCTGTCTGGCGATTGTTGCGCGGTGTCCGTTCATCCGTTGTCTCAGTGTCTGCATGGTCTCGCCAATGTACCATGCTCCGGGGCATCCTTTCCTGCAACGTATGAGGTAGACAACGTTGGCCGAGTCACAGGAGTATGAACCATGTACCTGGTGGGTGGTGTCCTCTCGTGTGATGATGGTGTCTGTGTCGATGATCTGGCATGTCTTGCAGAGGTTGCCGTGGCAGGGTTGTGTGGTGTCGTGGACACTGTTCTCCTGAAAGCTGGGTAATTTGCTGCGAACGATGGTCTGTTTGAGGTTGGGTGGCTGTTTGAAGGCGAGTAGTGGAGGTGTGGGGATGGCCTTAGCGAGGTGTTCGTCGTCATCGATGACATGTTGAAGGCTGCAGAGATATCTTATAAACTTAATATCTTATAAACTTCGATCAGATCACCCCTTAACCTTCTAAACTCTAGAGAATACAACCCCAATTTGTGTAATCTCTCCTCGTAACTTAACCCGGGTATCATTCTAGTAAACCTACGCTGCACTCCCTCCAAGGCCAATATGTCCTTCCGAAGGTGCGGTGCCCAGAACTGCTCACAGTACTCCAGGTGCGGTCTAACCAGGGTTTTGTATAGCTGCAGCATAACCTCTGCCCCCTTGTACTCTAGTCCTCTAGATATAAAGGCCAGCATTCCATTAGCCTTCTTGATTATTTTCTGCACCTGTTCTTGACACTTCAATGATCTATGTACCTGAACCCCTAAGTCCCTTTGGACATCCACTGTTTTTAACTTTTTACCATTTAGAAAGTACCCTGTTCTATCCTTTTTTGATCCAAAGTGGATGACCTCACATTTGTCTAATTTGAAATCCATTTGCCACAGTTTTGCCCATTCACCTAATCTATCAATATCCCTTTGTAATTTTATGTTTTCATCTACACTGCTTACAATGCCACCAATCTTTGTGTCATCGGCAAACTTACATATGAGACTTTCTATGCCTTCATCTAAGTCATTAATAAATATTGTGAATAATTGAGGCCCCAAGGCAGATCCCTGCAGGACTCCACTAGTCACATCCTGCCAATGTGAATACTTACCCATTATCCCTACTCTCTGTCGCCTTTTGCTCAGCCAATTTCCTAACCAAGTCCGTACTTTTCCCTCGATTCCATGGGCTTCTAACTTAGCTAACAGTCTCTTATGTGGGACCTTATCAAATGCCTTCTGGAAGTCCATATAAATAACATCCATTGACATTCCCCTGTCCACTACTTTAGTCACCTCTTCAAAAATTCAATCAGGTTTGTCAGGCACGACCTACCTTTCACAAATCCATGCTGGCTCTCCCTGATTAACTGAAAATTCTCGAGGTGTTCAGTCACCCTATCCTTAATTATAGACTCCAGCAATTTCCCCACAACAGATGTTAGGCTAACTGGTCTATAATTCCCTGGTTTCCTCTCTCTCCTTTCTTAAAAAGTGGAGTGACATGTGCAATTTTCCAATCTAGAGGGACAGTTCCTGAATCCAGTATGCTGAAACCAATGTATAGATGCCTCAACACATCAGGTTTGCTGTACAGTCCGGCCAAACTGTCCTAGGTTATTGCAGTCCCCTGCATCTTATACAACATTGCCATTGCCGTGGGATCCTGGAGCAGAAGATAACTGGATTTAACCATTGGCAAAAGAGGATACCAACCAAGGGCCAGAAGAGAAGTCTGAAGAAACAACTGCTTGCTCATAAGGAGCCTTGAACCAGGCTATTACAACTGTAAGAGTCTAGAACTAGGGATCATAGTCTCAAGATAAGGGGTTGGCCATTTAGGACCAGGATGAGGAAAAATTTCTTCATTCAGAGAGTTGTGAATCTTTGGAATTCTCTACCCAGAGGACTGTGGATGCTCAGTCGTTAAGTATATTCAAGACTGAGATCGAAAGATTTTTGGACACTAAGGAAATCAAGGGATATGGGGATAGGGTGGGAAAGTCGAGTCAAGGTAGAAGATCAGCTATGATCTTACTGAATGGTGGAGCGGGCTCGAGGGGCCGTTTGGCCTACTCCTGCTCCTATTTCTTATATTCTTATGTAAGCGGCAGCTATAAAAACACTTTTTTAAAAATGGTCCTGTCCAGGGATCTTTTCACTTGGTCCCTGCCTGAACCCCCAGGTGGGCCCCACTTTCAGGTATGCCTCTTTTTCTCTGACGTACTGGGTGCTGGGCCTTCGAGTGGCTGGGAAGTGTGAACTCCCAATGCAGGATGTCTCTTCCCCCAACTCCAATTCCTCTGACACCGCTGGCATAGGAACTGTGATGTTAGGCTGGGACCCAGAGTATCTGGATCCTGGTTTAATTTCTGACTCTGCCCACTGGAGTGCACTAGATGGGCTGAGGGTTTTCACCCTCCGAATCAAACATTTTAGATGAGGTGAACCTCCTCCAATGTCCAGCCACTGTTATGTACAGTATTCATCCGCAAACAGATGGGCAAGTGACACATGATATGTTGAGGAATATGAGAAAAGATGTATGCCATTCAAATGTCCAACCCAACAATGATCTTACGTGAGTCATGCAATATGCAGGTATCTTGGGTTGGCAGTGTTGCTTGCCACATTTAATGGGCATTGCGCAAATGCATTGACATGGCAGAAATGCACATGTAGTGAAACATGATCATGCCCATGATTTTGGAAGCACTTGAACAGCTGCCAGAGTGTCGTGCATTCTTCCTCCATGATGCTCTGCTAAGCTTACAATGAAGATGCATTGTAAGGCAAGAATGTAAAATTAAGAAAAGAGTGAGCACACTTACCTTGGCAACCTTTTGGAGACCAGCAAATTTCTTTTCCATTTGCTCCCAGGATCAGTGCATGGGTGAGACAGCATTGACTCATATAGTCACCTCCATCCAGCTGCTCTACAGCTGCCTTGCACTCAGCTCCATTCTTTGCAAGACATCCTGCAGCATGACCTTAAAGCTACATTCTGGAATGGAGCAGTTCTCAACATATTGTTATCCTAGTTATATTCAACTGTACCTAAGATGGATATCACCCTGTACTTGTCCAGGGATTTGGAGCTGTACAGGTTGAAAAAATGATGAGACTATAGGTTGTGTCTTGATCACTCTGCTAACCACAGGCATCATCAAAATGCAATCTTTATCTCTTTCATGCAAGATGTTGACAATTTATTCTTTGATGCAGACCCTTCAGCATATACAGTGTACTTCAGAGAAAACCCTGTAGAGGATCTGGTGACAATGAAAGGCCTTCCAGAGCCCCTGGAAACTGAGGGGCACGTCCGTGGTGCCTGATCAGTCACATTTTCAACATACTCTAGTGGCTTATTACTACCATTCTTTGAGATAGTCATAGTCTCAGGCATGGACAGAATGGAGCTCACTGAAGCCAAATCATCTTTTCTTTATTTGGCATCAGTTCTATCAAAGAGAATAAACTGAAGATGATTATGTTAACATTGAACTGTTTATTCTGGTTATGAAGTTAATTGAATCAAATTTGCTGTTTGGAACAAATGATAAATGTACAAGCAAAGCATTTGTTGTCATTTGACCTTATGCAACAGAAGATTTTAGACTTCAAATACACTAGAAGTGTTGAAAGATTACTGCAAACACCAGAGAGGCACAGAATAATTTATGTAGATGAAGAATGTGTGTACAGCACTCTGATTATGTGAATTAATTACTTGACAAGCTATTATTAGCAAGCTGATTATGACACATTTTATGAATAGTGCTTTCAAAATATTTGCACCGTATTGAGAAATTGATTAGAAAAGAAATCTGTATAGTTAGCAGATTGTTCTGGCTTTGAAACGTACCTTCCTCCTTGTGGAGTAGATTCTAATTTTGCCGCCATGCACTTCGACCAAGAAAATGTTTCATTTAGTGCCTCGGGGACTCTTTGATGTGTTTTGGATTTCTGTTCATTATATTCTATATTCCTCTTCACTACCTATTTGAAATTGTTGATCTATTTCTGACATTCCTGTGATGTTTGTGGAAGTTTTAAAATTTTGTTCATTTTGACATGTCTTAGTCCATCAATTTTTGCCATTCTATGATTAATAGCATTGATTCTGTTCCAATAAAGCAGGTTTGATTCAATTAACTACTTTACCAAAATAAACAGTCTAGTGTAATATAATCACCTTCGTACTTTACTCTCTCCATTTTATATCAATTATATCAAAAAAGATAAATATTTGCATTTATATAATGCCTTATCACATCATTTTGGATTGCAGCGACTTATATAGGCAAATGATTCAGGAATTCTGTGCCAGCAATGTTCCACAAACAACAATGAGATGAATAATTAGTTTGTTGGTATTGACTGAGAAGAATGTTGCCAAGGACATCAGGTGAATTAATGTGAATTCTCTGACAATTAACATTTGTTAGGCTATATTGGCATAGGTAATGTTCCTTTTTCTCATTTATTGAGACAGCTGATTTGAATAATTTAAATTAATGTCAAGTTGGGTGGTCTGTTATATTTTTTAAAGCTAGTAATAAAAAATTTACATATCACATTCAATGTATTTTTGGTCATACTGTAGTTCATACACCAATATCTTCCATGTGCCTATCAAGAGTGCTGGCAGTACATGCTCAGGTGACATTATACACAAAATGGTTGGAGCATGTTGTTTGCTGTGGCTCTGTGGAGATTCTAGGTGGCTGGGCAGGATTATATTCCTCGACTGCGTCACCCCCATTTGCAGGATTTGAGGTGATATGGGTAAATACACTTAGCATCACATAATTGTATCAACTACTTCAAGAACCACAAGTCAGGATAGCATCTCTATGTTTTTATTGAAGTTCAATGTCCATATCTTAGCTGGTGACAAAAAAAAGTAAATTATATCCCTATAATACAGCACTGTTTGGTAACTCTGTACCAGGCCATTGTGAGGACAAGTCAGTGGGATCAGTCTTTGGCTTGATGGCTTACTTTCTAGAGGTTCCTCCTTCACATTCCCATAGTCCCCAGAGCCTTCATATTCATCACACTTTTTATAACAAAGACCAGACTTATCTGTAGAAAAACACTGGCTTAGAATTACTTATAGTGCATGACTTAAACCAGACTTACAGCTGCAAGTAAATTACAAATGTCATTGTTTTACCATACATATGGCTACAGATCTTAGCTGTCAGTGGAAAAAAGATCAAAACATTAGCTTCAGCAACAGGTGTAAGTTGTATATCTTATCAAACTTGTTTTTCTTATTATAACTTCAAATAGCATTTTAGAATTCTACCTATTAAAACAAGTTTGGACAATTTTTTCTCCCCTTATTTGCTGTCCTGCCCTGGAGGCACCAAGTCTTGTTGGGGTACAGTTCCATGGGCACTGGCCACCCCAGCACTTCACCCAAGTGGTCATTCTTCACTTGCGAGTCTACGCAGTGAGCTTATGGAGGCTAGCTAACCTTAGAGGACATAATAACCAAGCCTGATCATCTCCTAATCCAACAGCCGTGTATGTGCACTTTCCAGCAGGGATCATTGAATAGCAATTAAGAGCAAAACCCCTGGCTTATTTTTCCCACTCTTTAGCCTTGCAATGTTGAGGCCAAAGTGTGAATAAATTTACCACAGAAAAGAATAAAGTAATAGTTGCATGAACTATAGTATCAGTATCTCTTCAACTTACTAGTGCACACTGGAGTGTTGACATCTTCCCTGGTTTATTTTATGATGGGATTGAAAAAATGAAACTTGAATAAGAAGTGTTGGAAAGTGAAATGCTATATCAAAGACTGAGAATTTGTCTGCAACTGCTCACCATAGTGTGAATATTACTGATTAGCTTTTTATTTCAGATTACAGGAACTGTAAAGCCTGAGCTGTACACAGATCATTAATCAAGTACATGTTACAGTTACAAATGTTTTCATTTAGCAATTTTGTCATGTTTTATTTGGTGTGTTAAGTCAGGTAGTATAAGGTTACATTTAACATTTAAATCTGTGATATTTTACAGACCATTATCAACTTTCTGACAAATGCTCTTTTAATATGAAACTGGTCAGGACCTGAATTTTTTTTTCAAGTGAAGATTTGTTCTGGTGTATGCCAATTCTGAAAGAGTCATGTTCATTTTATCTAAAGCTTTCAAAAATTGTGGTACCCCAGTTCTGGAACCTCTCACTGACATTTATTGAAATGCACTATAAAATTATTCTCCTATTCAAACTTTTGCAGTTTCCTTCTGATCAGTTTATTTTTCTCTCCCTTTTCTCCTGACAGGGCTGACTCACGTTGGGATACACTTTCATGGCTGCTGGCAGCTCGCCGGTATCTCACCCAAGTGACCATTCTCCGTGTATAAGCCTACATAGTGGGCACCAGCAGACTATTCAACTTTGGAGGGGATCACAATTGAGCTGAATCCTGTCCTTACTCAATGTCTAAGCTTCCACATTTTCTAGCAGGTGTTAGTGGATAGCGATCAGGATTGGCAATACTGACTGATTTTCCCCCATTCAGTAGCCTAGGGATGCTGAGGCCATTGTGGTGCTCCTGGTACTACACAGCTGAGGACAGCTAACTCCGCACAGACTGGAGATGGATTGTGAGACCTTAGCTATTAAGTCATCGGGGTAACTCTGACCAGTACTTAGAGTTGTTTCATTACATTATTCTGTTGCATAACTAGTATTTTCATTCTTCACAAAATTATATTCATCGAGTCAGAATCTGAAACGGTTCCAATTAAAGATTTCTTCTGGTGTATGAGAATTCAGAGAGAGTCATACTTGATATTTCCTAAATATTCACAACTAAAATCACATTTAATGTTCAGAAGCAGCTCATGACATTTCAGAATGGCTATTTTACCTTTTGTAATAGAATGTTCTTTGCTCTTCTTTTGGTTTTCCTTCTTGTTCTTTCTCTGTTCTCTGATGGAAAGAATGGCAATTGATTATTCCAAGGCCCCTACCATAGTACGCTGTAATCAATCATTCGGAGAAGCATGGGCGGGGTAGAATTCATAATGAATGTATTACACACATGGTCTGTGGAAGGAGTCCTTCTGGTGTGTTGAATGGCCTTTCGCATTCCATGCTTTCTTCTGCTTTTAAAAGTTGCCTATCTCGACTCACTTCTTCTGATAAGCTCTTCTTCTACTTCGTACTACCCTTGATTGAAAACTGAAAGTGGGGATATTGTCATTGACAATGGGGAAATGGCGGACATGTTGAACAATTACTTTGCATCAGTATTTACAGTAGAAAAAGAAGAGAGCATGCCGGAAATCCCAAGAAAACTAATATTGAATCGGGGACAGGGACTCAATAAAATTAACATAAGTAAAGCAACAGTAATGAAGAAAATAATAGCACTAAAGAGTGACAAATCCCCAGAACCAGAAGGTTTCCATCCCAGGGTTTTAAAGGAAGTAGGTGAGCACATTGCAGATGCCCTAACTATAATCTTTCAAAGCTCTCTAGATTCAGGAACTGTCCCTCTAGATTGGAAAATTGCTCATGTCACTCCACTTTTTAAGAAAGGAGAGAGAGGGAAACCAGGGAATTATAGACCAGTTAGCCTAACATCTGTTGTGGGGAAAATGCTGGAGTCTATAATTAAGGATAGGGTGACTGAACACCTCGAGAATTTTCAGTTAATCAGAGAGAGCCAGCATGGATTTGTGAAAGGTAGGTCGTGCCTGACAAACCTGATTGCATTTTTGAAGAGGTGACTAAAGTAGTGGACAGGGGAATGTCAATGGATGTTATTTATATGGACTTCTAGAAGGCATTTGATAAAGTCCCACATAAGAGACTGTTAGCTAAGATAGAAGCCCATGGAATCGAGGGAAAAGTACGGACTTGGTTAGGAAATTGGCTGAACAAAAGGCGACAGAGAGTAGGGATAATGGGTAGGTACTCACATTGGCAGGATGTGACTGGTGGAGTCCGCAGGGATCTGTCTTGGGGCCTCAATTATTCACAATATTTATTAACGACTTAGATGAAGGCATAGAAAGTCTCATATCTAAGTTTGCTGATGACACAAAGATTGGTGGCATTGTAAGCAGTGTAGATGAAAACATAAAATTACAAAGGGATATTGATAGATTAGGTGAATGGGCAAAACTGTGGCAAATGGAATTCAATGTAGGCAAATGTGAGGTCATCCACTTTGGATCAAAAAAGGATAGAACAGGGTACTTTCTAAATGGTAAAAAGTTAAAAACAGTGGATGTCCAAAGGGACTTAGGGGTTCAGGTACATAGATCATTGAAGTGTCAAGAACTGGTGCAGAAAATAATCAAGAAGGCTAATGGAATGCTGGCCTTTATATCTAGGGGACTAGAGTACAAGGGGGCAGAGGTTATGCTGCAGCTATACAAAACCCTGGTTAGACCGCACCTGGAGTACTGTGAGCAGTTCTGGGCACCGCACCTTCGGAAGGACATATTGGCCTTGGAGGGAGTGCAGCGTAGGTTTACTAGAATGATACCCGGACTTCAGGGGTTGTTATGAGGAGAGATTACACAAATTGGGGTTGCATTCTCTAGAGTTTAGAAGGTTAAGGTGTGATCTGATCGAAGTTTATAAGTTATTAAGGGGAACAGATAGGGTGGATGGAGAGAAACTATTTCCGCTGGTTGGGGATTCTAGGAGTAGGTGGCACAGTCTAAAAATTAGAGCCAGACCTTTCAGGAGCGAGATTAGAAAACATTTCTACACACAAAGGGTGGTAGAAGTTTGGAACTCTCTTCCGCAAATGGCAATTGATGCTAGCTCAATTGCTAAATTTAAATCTGAGATAGATAGCTTTTTGGCAACCAAAGGTATTAAGGGATATGGGCCAAAGGCAGGTATATGGAGTTCGATCACAGATCAGCCATGATCTTATCAAATGGCGGAGCAGGCTTGAGGGGCTGAATGGCCTACTCCTGTTCCTATATTCCTATGTTCCTATGATTTCTTCCACTTCCTACCTCCCTATGATGAACTGTGAGACTATGAGCTAATGGGTTGTAATTTATATCCTACTATACTTTCCCGCAAGGAGTGGTTGAAGCAGAGTCCATTGCATCTTTTAAGTGAAAATTGGATAAATATTTGAATCACAGGGGGAAAATGAAGCAGTAGGATTAGTTTTGGATCATTCTAGTAACGAAACAGTACCGATATGATTGGCCAAATGGTGTTCTTCTATGCTTTTGGTGTTCCAAAATTTATTTCAAGGTATTCTTGAACCTGCGCTGTTCCATAATTTTCCTATGTGGAGAGCAGGGGTAAAACAGATTACATGAGGGGAAAACACATTCCAGCTATTAGTTTTGAAGTCATTTATATATTTGTGGCAGAGATTGGGAGCTAAAAACAAATCTTATATATTCAAGCCCATAATATCTATTCTCTCGCCTTGATTGCTATTGGTGGGAATAATGGCTAAAACTATTTATCTCCAATGCCAGAGTGCAAATATCTTTAAATACTAATCAAGTAAGGAGTATAGTTCCCCCTCCTAACAAGGTAAAGGGCTTTACATCTCCCTTGTTCATAAACTTATGTTTGCATTATGGGGAATTGCAGCTTTAAGGTTTTATTTGTAATGAAACAGAATAATGTTGGCCTCATTTTGTTGTTCCCCAATACCAACTCAATTCGAAACTTGCATAACTTGGTATAAATGCTGCCAAACCTACTCAACTCTCCATTCACGGAACTGCCAGCATTAACGTCAAAGTGCAGAGTAAAAAATGTCATTCAGTCCAACATGCCCATTCCTCCCTTAGGCCCTATACAATTTGATCTATCATAGACTCTTGCATACTGCAGAAAGATTTTCTAGTTTACATTTATTTTTCTTCATTGAACTGTGGCTTTGCCCATAGGCCTTTATGCAGGGCTGTTTTTCAGGTACATGCTTATTTTTTGAGTTGTCAGCTTTTCCAAATTTTAGGTTGGCATTTATGTAATTTCCAACACTTATCAGGGGCTTTGCAAAGTGGATAAAGTGTCAGTTTTAGTGTCAGTATCTGTTGGAATTGGAACCTGCAACTGTACCACTTCTGTCCAGACCTCGAAATGCTCCCAGAAGAGCATTTTACTAGTTGCTGAGGAAGCAAACCAAGGGATTTTGTCATTTTGATTCAGAGAGTGAAATGCTTCCCACAGCTTTGTGAGTAGACTTCCAGATCTGGAGATTTTGCTTTCAATTCTACACAATCAACACATTTTTATTATATATAATCTTTAGTTGCTTAGATTACTAGTTTGTGACAGCAGAAGCTTCTGGAGGCCTAAAGCAGCACTAAATCCCCGGTACATTTGGCTTCATCTCACGCTTTTGACAGATCCTTCACCCTCAGAAAATTTCCCTGAAGTTGAAATGTCTGTTTGTGAGGCACGAACAACAGCAAACCTGAGTGTGTCACCAATTTGTTTCTTGCAAGCAAAGTGCTCCATTTTAAAAATATATAATTCTGTAATAACTTTTGCTCATTCTCTTGAACACCTTATGCACATGGGTGATTTGTGAGAGCATGTTATTTTCAGAATGTCACTGTTTGCAGATATTTATGTCTTGTCTGAAAGTCTTATTTCGGTACAAGAACAGCTCCTGCACAAAAGTTGATCCATATGCTATATTTAAAGCAATTGCCTTCCTAAACTAATTCACTTGCATGCAAATTATTTCAGGGATTCAAATTGATGTAAATTATCTCAAAATATATAAAAGGGAGTCTTAAAAAGCTCAGACACAGTAATCATAATGGCTGCTAATGTTTTGACCCTAGAGGAAAGGTGGAGAATATATGCATATACTAAGGGGTGAAATTATCATCCAATCTACTTTACTGCAAGGTACAACATTCTAGATATTCTCTCACCCATGGCATAAATTTAGCTGTCCCAGAGTAAAAGAAGGTAGCAAAGCAGAGGCCAAGAAAGGAGCAGAGAAGATATCAGACCTCAGGAAAGAAAAAGAGAACAGTGACAACAGAGACCAAGAATGAAACAAGCACGAGCATGTTTAAGAAAGTGACCACAGTGTAATCAACTAAGTTAGTAGTGGTGTGATTATTGTCTTGAAAGCTGATTGCCGACCCATTGAGTGATGTTGTCCTAAGCTCTGTCAGAGACACAAGTCTCAGGCAAGACTTCAAAAGAGATGTGGAGAGTTGCACAGCCAACTCATGATTGTCAATATCTTTGCTGTCCTCACTTTTGTTGCACTAGACTTTTAAAGATCAAATTGGCATTAGCCAGTCTTCTTTTTCCAAAACAGTTAACCAGGTAATAGCTGCACTTGATGGCAAATAGGTCAATAACTCTATTTCCTCAGGACCACTCAGAAGTGACAGCAAGTCAAACATGAGTATTATATCATCACTGGCTTTCTAAATATCCTGCATGCAACTGACTGAATGAATGTACAATTACATCATCCTTCAGAGAACCATACGGTCTTTCTGGATCAAAGGTGTTTTAATTCAGTGACTATGTAGGTGGTCTTCAAAGCCAAGTGTGTAATTACGGTGTGATTGCCAAATATTCAAGGCTATGTTATGACTCATATTCTAACTAATTCTTGGCTGGTGGCTAAATTTCAAAAACAGGAAATCACTGAAGATTGGCTAATGGGTAAATGAGTAATAAATCTCTTTTGAAAGTCTTATCATGGCTGATGATTGAGATTCATAATTTTCCTTTTTAGGGGTCAATAAATATGACTTGTGACACCAACACAGGCGCTGTGGGCTAAATTACTTTCTTCTATGCTATAAGACTCTATGGGGGTGAAATTGGTCTTCAGCAAAAGCGCCAAACATGCGATAGTGAATTGGCAGCCCATTTTACACTGCGCACGGTTTTCTTTTTCATTGACTTCAGTGGAAAAGAAAATCAGACATGGTGTAAAACAGGCTGCTGATTCACTATTGCTCATTTTGCACTTTCGCCGAAGACCAACTTCACCCCCTATGATTCCATTATAAAAGGAATTGATAAAATTGATCCAAGCAAAGTCAGGCAGACTTTTTTTTAACTGAGAGCTGTGAAATAGGTTACTTGGGAAGACGGTTGAAGAGGACAGTATGAATGGTTCATGAGACAGTGGCTACAGAGAGAGTGGATGCGTTGGTTGTAATCTTTCAGAATTCACTAGATTCTGGAAAGGTCCCAGCGGATTGGAAAACCGAAATTGTAACACCCCTATTCAAGAAGGGAGTGAGACAGAAAGCAGGTAACTATAGACCAGTTAGCCTGTCATTGGGAAAATGCTAGAATCCATTATTAAGGAAGTAGTAGCAGGACATTTGGAAACTCGTAATACAATCAAGGAGAGTCAACATGGTTTTATGAAGGGGAAATCATGTCTGACAAATTTATTAGAGTTCTTTGAGGAAGCAATGGGCAGGGTGGATAAAGGGGAACCAATGGATGCAGTATATTTGGATTTCCAAAAGGCTTTCGATAAGGTGCCACATAAAAGATTACTGCACAAGATAAGGGCTCATGGTGCTGGGGGTAATATACTGGCATGGATAGAGGATTGGCTAACCAACAATAAACAAAGAGTCGGGACACAAAGGGCTCGATTTTCGGACGTCCGAGATGGTGGTTTGTGGCGGGGGGGGGGGCTCCGAAAATCAGGGATTCCCTGGGCAGGTCCGGAGTCCGGCTCCAACCCGCCCACTTCCGGGTTTCCCAGTGACGCGCTTAGATGCGCGCGCAGCACCTCCATGCGGGACTCCCGCCGGCAATTAAAGCTGGCGGGATCCCACTTAAACCAATTAATTAGATAGTTCAGGTCATTAGCAGACCTGATTGACATGATATTTTAGGAGGGGTGAGATTGTCAACTCAACTGAGCGTGTTTCCCGTACTGGGGGAAACACTCCCAGCTGAAATGGACGTGTTGCAGCCACCAGCCTGTGGCAGCTGCAAAGGTCCATTTGACAGGTGGGGGGGGGAGACCCTCGTTGCAGGAGGCCACTCTGTCACTTTGGACAAAGGTTGGCCTCCACCACCCTCCTCCTAACAGTAAAATTCAAAAACTTGCACACTTACCCCGGTGTGCAGACTCATTTACCTACCTTGCGGACTCCCTCAAATGTACATCTTCTGATGGGGGTTGCCATAGCAGCAGTCATGACCTCCTCGGAGGACGAAAGCATCATCAGTCTCGCGGGCCACGCCGTCCACCTCTGACACATTGAGCTCCAAAACACAGTGCTGTGACACATCCACCTGCACAGCAGGAGGGAGGGCAACCGCAGAGGGAGATGCGTCACAGAAGGCACTACCCTCGCCACAGGGTCTACAGATCGAGGCTCAGCTTCCTGGACCTCTCTGAGCAGCTGTGCACACGGAAGTTCAGAGTCACTGACATGTAGTTGTGGACATCTGCAGCCTCCTTCATGCCGAACTGCTCCCGACTGCCCGAGCACCATCTTCTTACCTGTCGCTGTCAAAGTCACCACTGCCCTCAACAACTTCTCCTCCGCATCCTTCCAGGGTGCCACCGGGGACATCGCCGACGTCCCTCAGTCGTCTGCACAAAAGAGCCCTGCAAATACACCTACACCCACTCTGCAGTGACACAATGGGTGGCATCAGGTATGGGTCTTCGTGGTGATCCTCAGGAAAGGGCATTATCGCACAAACCAGACAAGATTTGCAAAGACGTGGCAGTAGTGGTGACAATATAATATGTAATGTGAGTTGATCAGAAATCAAATATAAGTAAAAACCATGACAAACCCTCAAACACCCTTGTGCATCCCCTTCATGCTCACAACAAGTTTGCCTTACGCTTCCTACTACACATATATGATGCATGCCCTGTGGCTGCAGCACAGGTAGTGGCAGGTTGGGTGAGGCTGATCGTGAAAGAGATGCATGAGAGGGTGAGTATGAGACGGAGCCATGAGATTGTATGAGGATTGGGTTGAGTGGTAGTGGTGGGATGAGTACTGGCGAATTGAGTAAGTGCAGGTAAAATGAGGATGAGCTTTGAGTGGGTGTGAGGAGTGATGTGACAGAGTAGTGTTGGCAGTGCAGAAGGAGATGTGGAGTGGGGACGGTGATGTGGTAGACGGAGTGTAGGGGAATGAGTAAGTGTACTCACTTCGGCTGACCTACTTAGGTCATTGAAGCACCTCCTGCACTGTATGCAGGTGCAGGATATGTTGGTGGTGCTGGTGACCTCCTCTGCCACCTCGATCCAGGCCTTCGTGGTGGCAGAGGCAGGCCGCTTCCTCCCGTCTGCCGGGGGAAGATCTCTGTCGTCCTCCTCCTCACCCCATCCAATAATACCTGGAGTGAGGCATCATCAAACCTGGGAGCAGCCTTCCCCCTGGGCTGCTCCATGCTGTAATTTTGGCTCCTTTCTGCAGCATCAGTCAGTGGAGGACTGCCCCTTTAAATAGGGCTCCTCCAGCTGACAGCATATGATGCGATTGCGCAGTCCGCACGCTGCACAGCTTTCCAGCGCGAAACCCGGAAGCCAAGGTAACTACCTTCAATTAGGCTGCGATCGTGTGCGGAGCACCCCAAATTCACTGGACGCGTTACCCATGCGCCCAGTCGACCCCCCGCTGCCAACCCACCGCCCTCCTAAAATCAAACCCAAACTGTCTGCAAAGGGATGTTGACAGGTTAAGCGAATGGGCAAAAATTTGGCAGATGGAATATAGTGTGGGAAAATGTGAAGTCATCCACTTTGGGATGAAAAATAATAAAGCAAAATATTATTTGAATGGAGAAATACTACAAAATGCTACGGTACAGAGGGATCTGGGTGTCCTCGTACATGAAACACAAAAAGTAAACATACAGGTGCAGCAGGTAATCTGGAAGGCAAACAAAATATTGGCCTTTATTTCTAGGGGGATGGAGTATAAAATCAGGGAAGTCATGCTACGACTGTACAGGGTGCTGGTGAGACCACACCTGGAGTACTGCGTACAGTTCTGGTGCCCTTATTTAAGGAAGGACATACTTGCATTGGAGGCAGTTCAGAGAAGGTTCACTAGATTGATTGCGGGTATGGAAGGGTTGTTTTATGAGGAAAGATTGAACAGGTTGCGTCTATACTCATTGAAGTTTAGAAGAATGAGAGGAGATCTTATTGAAACATACAAGATTCTGAGGGGACTCGATAGGGTAGATGCTGAGAGGATGTTACCCCTCATGGGGGAATCTAAAACTAGGGGGTATAGTCTCAGAATACGGGGTCGCCCATTTAAGATGGAAATGAGGAGGAATTTCTTCTCCCAGTAGGCCGTGAATCTTTGGAATTCTTTACCCCAAAAAGCAGTGGAGGCTGAGTCATTGAATACATTCAAGGCTGAGTTAGACAAATTTTTAATCAGCAAGGGAGTCAAAGGATATGGGGAAAGGGCGGGAAAGTGGAATTGAGGTAAAAATCAGATCAGCAATGATCTCATTAAATGGCGGAGCAGGCTCGAGGGGCTGAATGGCCTACTGCTGCTCCTATCTCTTATTGTCTTATGTTCTTATGTTTCTGGACAAAGAAGGGATTGAAAGATATTATGAAAAGATAGGTAGCTGAGGTTGATCTATGAGAAAGAAATGGACTTAATAGCTTTTTCCTGTTCTTGAAAGTTCTCAAGGTACATCCGAAATGACCAGGTTATTGAATCCAGAGAAGCAGATCTTAAAGGAACCAGTAGTAGTAGAAGAATGGTGGAGGCACTAATGACAGACTTTGATAAGTCTCTTGCCACCATTCATGGATTTTCCAAAAATAAAACTTGCCATTATCATTTCAATGAACTGTAATTTTATTTGTATTTTAGCTTCTTATGGTTTTTTATTCAATATTACCTCAAACTGAAAATATTTGCAACTCTTAAAAAACTTTCCTTGTACCAAGGAAGTCTACTTCCACTGAGCCTAACCTAGTACAGGCAGCATGGGTCACAGCATGATGTCAGTATCATCACCTCAATATTAAGTTAAAAGATGCACACATATAATTATTTCCAATTGCCCATTCTCTAAATTAAAATCCATCACAGGGACTATTATTATGGAAAGTCTACTGTGTATTGTCAATATTTGCCCTAATTTGTAGCTTTTCAAGTAACTGAGAACATAGTACAGGAGCAGCCAGTGACATTTGGTGGATGTCAGGGATTTCGTATTATCTAGATACTGAATTTGGGGACTTATATAGTGATATGTTCTCCTGGGCAATACAACTGGGCGTGAGCAATATCTATGCCCATTGCTGATTGATTGATGTCCATGTTTGCTGTGATTGCATTCTGAAAGGACCTGGTGACACAGAGTATAAGACAGTGCTATGACAATCTATATGCTCTTAAATTACCCACAACATCTCATAACAGCATCTGCTAAACTTAAATCTCTAAAAGTAATATATCTCAAGACCAATTAATAAAACTTATCTGCTGTCTGTAAATCCTGAGGGATAGCTTATTTCAGAAGCATGCCTGTGCTGCTTTCATCATGACCATTTATCATTTTACAACATGCATCCCTGCAGAATAAGCAGTCTTTACAGAAACCATTGTTTCAGTTGCTTTTTAGGAGGTAAAATGATCATTATCAGCCACGATTTCCCACTCTTGATAACTACTGAATGACTCCCATTGAAAAACACACATGTAGATGTCAGCTGAGAACAGGGTCAAGTTTGTCCAACACTCCCATGGAATTGTATTTGTAGTCAGACCCTTCAGTAGAGGAAAATAAAAAACTGTAGGGTCAAAAGGAAATTCTTCTGAACAGCACAGTGATAGCCAACAATTTGGTGATGTTGCTAGAGTCTTGATTCACCTCAATTGTAATGTCAGCACAATTCAGGACTATAATGTTATTGCTTTGTTGGAATTCAGATCATAAGAAGAATGTAAGAAAGGTTGGAGTGAGAAAAGGTCATTTTACCTATCAAGCCCATTCCATCTTGACAGGACATTTCCATAGTCCCAGCAGCTCAAGCACCATCATGTGCCTCAGAATTCTATCTGTTCTCCCAACCAGATATTATTTAGCTACTTCTTAATAGTATTAAGTTGGTACAGAATGAATGCCTTTATCTGAGACTATTCCACATATTCACTACCTTGTGGGAAAGAGGAGGAAATCCTTTCAATTAGCAGAAAGAACGCACAATGTTCGATGTAGACCAGAGAGCAGTAGGTGCTGCATTGATCTAAGGTCCCAGGAGCAATGGAGATGTGAATCACGTAAGAAGTGTCTGCTACATGGGACTTAAATTATTGCAGGAACAGTTGCACCATGGCACCTTGGCCTCTTTGGGAAGCATTTGTTGTGCTGGGTGTGGATCTGTTTAATTAACAAATTAAGGTTTAAGTGCAGCAATATATTGAGGCATGCATCCTGTACACTTGTGGCAATTAGTTAATTTAATAGCATCTTTTTCTTTGCTGTTTATATCTTGATCTGGAAGTAATAACATATTGTCTGTTTGGGGAGGAGGCCCTTACATACGGGCATATTTGTGAATAAATTAGTTAGTTGCTACAGGTGTGCAGGCAGTACAACCCTACACTTAAAGTGGCACTTCATTCACTGAAAGGTATTCGACAAATGTTGTAAGAAGAGCCCCTCGTCATCTTCATCATAAATGACATCAAATGGAAGTGATCCAACCACCAAAATTGATGTAATTACAGAATGTGTGACACAAAATATGTAAGTGGATAGAGCAATGGCAGATGATATTTAATGCAAAAAAAGTGTAAATTACTAGTAGGTATAAACAAAGTAAAAAAAATGCCTGTCAAACATATTTTCATGAATACAGCAGCACTTTAAGCCTTTGTTCACTAACTTTGTTATAACTATGGAAGAAGAATCTGCTAAACTGGGCCTAAGGTCTGTGAGAAGGAGTTAGCTGTTGCAAGTGTGACAAGCGAAATCTCGCATTTGAAATTTTGTATTGCTTGTTTATTTTATAATGTGTTCTGAAATGATGGGGGCACTTGAATTTATCTCATTTACGTGTATCACTGTGTATCTGAGAGAGAAGAGAAAGGATTAACCTAAAGGAGGAAAATCCTGAAAGGACTGTGTGATCATACAAGTAAGGCGTTGAGGTCTGTGTAAAAAGACCAGCATTTAAACATTGTAGATAAACAAGAGTTCTTTAATACCAGTAATTCCTGTTGAAGAAATTTTGGTGAAATAGGAAAGTTGTCAATTAGTTTAATATTTTCTTGCATTTTGGGCTATCGATTTTTAGAATAAAAACCCACCATCTAGCTTGATAGATAAGTCTGTTTATTTCATTTTTATAGGTTTGATCATTTACCTGGAATGTGTTATAATTTGTTCAGAACATTACCCTTTGTACCTCTTAAGCATGTAGGAAACATAGTAATAATTTTAAGACAGATTACTCATAAAAAAAAGCTGGTACCAGTAAAAGTGCCCATGGAAGTTGTTGGATTGTTGTAAAAACTTAATAGGTTCACTAATGTCCTTTAGGGAAGGAAACCTGTCATCTTTACCAGATCTGCCCTGTATGTGACTTCATTTCCACACCAGCAGGGCTGACTCCTATCTACCCTCTGAAACAAACCACTCAGTTGTATCAATCAGCGATTCAAGACAAAAGGCACACCACCACCTTCTCTGGGCAGCTTGGGATGGGTAATAAATGCTGGCCTTGCTAATGATGCCTGTCACTGCACCTGACCCTAAGGAAATACAAAGATCAACAGGTCTTTATATGTTATGGGTATATTGCTATTAAAAAATGATTTTGGTGAGAAAATTACATTTGAGAAGTACCCTCAGGAAGGGGTGAAGGGAAGTAATTATTTAAAGATATTAAGGGATATGGGGCTAAGACAGGTATATGGAGTTAGGTCACAGATCAGCCATGATCGCACTGAATGGTGGAACAGGCTCAAGGGACTAAATGGCCTACTCCTGTTCCTATGTTCCTTTGTAAAGAAAACCTAAAATTTATAATATACTTTAATACAAAAATCAGGCAGGTGATCTTATGGCAAATCACTTTGGTGTCCTAGAGTTCTGTATATTTCCTTAGGTCAGATACAGTCAAGGAATGATAACAAATTTATTGGAGGAAATTTTAATCCACCCCAGTGGGAACAGGGCGGGGAGGCCTTTAAAATGGAGCATTCAGCCTTACTGCCCCGATCCCCCTGGAATCATGCTGGTCATTATTTTAACTGCTCACTACAGGTTGGTGGCTGAGACAGGCGGAAGCCATATAAAATTACACAAATTTGGTTCCGTTATGTCAATGGGACCTGATTGGATTTTAACTCGGTCCTTAGCAGGGAAGCCACTGTGGCTTTCCTATCAGGTGAAGGCAGATCAGCAGCTGTTGGGAGGACGAAGAGGCCCTCCAAGGTAAGAGGAAATCTTTCCTTAGTGGGGCCAGAAGGAGCAGGAGTGCACCTCAGCCATGCACATAGCTTTGCTACTCTCAGTGAAAAGAATGAGCATATCTGCTGGATCCGCATGGTAGACAAAGGAGATGGGTGTCTTCCCATCACCCAAGGTCATCCGCTGAGGAGCTACCTGCTATCTAGTTTAGCCAGCGAGCTGATCATGCACAAGTGACTGTTAGGAGCCTTGGGTGAGAGTTGCGTGCAGCATTGGAAACCAGATATGAGCGTCCTTCCACAGGAGATGTGGCTGACTCCTCATCAAACATACTATTCTAATGTTACACATCGCTCCCCAATATTTGACATTGGCCTATTTCTGTAGTATATAATAAGGGGAAAAAATTGAAGAGGTAGAACATATAATCTCTTTTTTTTAATAAACTTTCAGCCTTCAACGAATTTATTGTGTTCTGCATTTTGATGAGACAGAGCAAGAATGGAGTCTATCAATTAGAAAGTTTACTCTGTGCTAGTCCCCTCCTAACAGTAATGCTCATCAAAGAACACACATTTAAACATTAAATGAATGTGAACGTGTACTGATTGAATAGTCAATATGTTAATTACAAATTGTGCGGGCTCTATTACTTGATGTATAAAGTAGGTAAACCTAAGGCTTTGGTTATGGGTTAGGGCAACAAAGGAAAAGAAAGTTATGTCTTGAGTCTGTCTCTTTCGTGTTCTTGCCCTTGTTTCATGAACCATGATTTCCATTTCTGGGTTGCTCATTCCCTGCTGTATTTTCTCCATCTTGTTTCCAAAACCCTTGAACCTCCTGCTTACACATAAATCTGTGACTGTCACATTATTCATTTCCCACAACATTTAAACTAACAATAAAAACATCTCAACATTATCAACCAGGTTTAAACTTACAAGCACTTTTGTTGTTGACCATTCTAACCCTCCAGAACGCTAATGCAAAAAACCCAGGAACACAGTGGACGGTATACTGAATAGTCCACTCTTTATTTTTGGAGACCAAATGTATGCTAATTTTTTTAGCAGCATGTAATCCAGGGTATTTTCAATATAATCGCATGTTTATTTTTGGAAGCTAAGCTATTAATGAGGATTAAACAGTGTGTTAAACTTAATCTGCATCAACATATCTTTCACATACTTGTGCACACTATATATAATCCACATACAGTCCTCAGTACCATTGCATTTTATGCTTAATTTCATTATTATATATTTTGTGTTTCCATGACATAAAATTCCCCTCTCATAAGTTTATTAATAAGAAATCTCCAATCCACTATTAAATGGATAACTATCAATGGTTTGTGGCTCTTTATTGCTCAAACCTGGGACTTGATTGATAGCTAAGGTATATCTTGTCCCTGGCTGTATCAGCACCCTCTTGGAGGACATGGCTGCTATCTAAAAAAAATTCAGATTAAATTTAAGTGTTAGAGGATGGTTTTTATTTATGATTAGATGTTCTATATATTCCTCAAAAATCAACAAGATTCTTGAAATGCTGAGGTCAAGCGTTCATACATTTATTAAGTACACGCAATAGTACCGATACATGGGCTTAAAAGATAGTACTTAAAACCACATCTGATGGCTGGGGACTCAAACACATTACAGTTCTGAGTTCAGTATTTTAGGCTGATCAAACACTTATGAACCCAAATGTTCATTACAAACTGTCAATTTTTATACATTTCTCTCACCCAACTACTTAACAATTTGCATGTTTCTGCATTACGTGATTGCGTGATTATACCAAAAGTTAAAATACAACTCCATATAAAAAGAATCTAATTGGACCTTTACAATAACTTCACTTAATAAGCTGGTTTCCTTACTGACAAGCACTTTATTTGTTGGCCTATTGAGATCAGTGTAACTCCCTTACTTTGTTATCTTATCAATAATTGCAGTCTTATTACATATAATTGCTATCCCATCAAGTGAACCCTTTTCTGTCTTTGATTCTGTATCATCCAGCACCAGCTAATTCCCCCATTCTACAGAAACTCCAATTAAAAAGATAATATTTACTCAGATGTTATCTTTTTGCAAAATTAACTTTTGTCCTTGCACACATTATTAGTGATTCCAGTTCCCTGAAACTTAGGAACCAGTATGGAATGGCATGTCTTTAATTGTTCCCTCATTAAGTAGGCGATTACTTCATACTAAAACCTACCAGTGCTGCCGGGTTAGTCTCATTTAAAAAGTTCAATGGTCACTACTTTAAAATTGAATCATATTTCCTTACTTAACAAAACAGGCTAAAAGCTAACATTACAATATTATAAAGAAAAACCAAAGCAGTCTACATTAGCACACTTCAACCTGATTAACTGTTTGATTTTATTGCACGCCAAGTTTGGGAGAGTTACATATTATAAAGCGGGGACATAATAATTATGATCTAATGAAGCATAAAGAGAAGTGACAATTGAACACCACTCCTTGTCCTAAACGCAGCGGATCTCCTGTTGTGAACCAGAAGAGTCCACCTCTTCACCTGTGCGGTCCAAAGATGCAGATCAGATTTTGGCTGCAAAAGTACATAATGGCAAAAGGTTATGATGACACCAGCAACCATCTTTTGATGAAGATCATAAGACTCTGTGGCAGTAACAAAGAGCTATTTTTATGGCATACTGTTACAATATGGGTGATTTATTTTTGGGACCAAAGCCTGGAAATTATTGTTGGTGATATTAGCTGACAAATTTTTAACATTCATGATATTCTGTTGTTCGCTATTTTAATGGACGTGTTAACACATTTAAAATAAATGGGTTAACCCCTGCATTAAAATAGTGATCAGTTTTGTTTAGCACATGACACATTTGCATTGGAAAGGATACAGAAAAGAGCAGTAAGACATTCCAAGTGTAAAGAGGATAAGCTATGAGGAATATTTAGAAAAACTTAGACTTCATAGTATAAAAAGAAAGTACTCAAGGAGGATCTCATCAAAGTATATGAAATACCAAATTAAATGATATAGATAAGGAAACCCCAGATTATTACTTTGAACTAAGCCAGAAGAGTAAGATTTGAAAACATAAATGGGAATTAAAATGGACATCAGGAAGACCTTCTTTGCTCAAACAGTGATAATCTTTCTGGAATCACCTATTGGACAGTGGACACGACATTGGTGTTGTTCAAAGGGCAGTTGGTTGTTGTGATGGTAGAGTAACGATACTAGAAAGATGAACTTTGATGGGATGAATAACCTTTTCTTGTCCTGACTTTTCTTAATTGATTTATGAATCCTTTCTGTCCCATCTATTTTCTACCCCAACTATTGTTTTGTGTTTTCTTGAAAATATGAGAGACTGCTGATCCAGTGCAGACAATATCAGTGCAGCTACCCAAAAGATAAGACCTCAAAGTGACCCGTGGGGGTGGGGCTTGAGGCTTGTTCTCTAATAGATGGACAGGCTCCAACTGCATTGAATAAACCAGACTGATTTTCATTAAAGTGGGGTAAATGAGACTCTCTGAGGATCACAGAAAGCAGATACACAGAGGCATCCACTAGGATTCCTTTTGATGTCTTCAAAGGATAAAACTGTACTGTGTTACTTTGAACCAATTTGATGAAATTCCCACATTTGCCATGTATTTCACTGGCTTTAAACCCTACACCTGTACACGAGGTGCAGTAGACTGCTACGTTAAGACCCATAAGAAGGCTATTAAACTGCTCTATTATGCTGTAACTGCAACGCAAAGGGGGTTGATGTGACATTACCATCTGTTTTCTATTAAGTGTAAAGGTATGATTGTGTTGGCTTTTCAGTGAACTATTTTTACATACCAATTGATGTTAGCTTTACCATACCCAGCTATACTTACATGCATCATTAACCGTCGATAGCTCAGACATTCTCGTGACACACCAAAAAAAAATCCAAAGCTAGATTTTATGGTTGTGGAACTCAAATGGAGCATCAAAAAACAAACTTAAAAATAAATTTTCTGCATTTCAGTCATCATTTGTCAGGCTGTCTCTTTTGTCTGTAAAGAGGTAATTATAAGTGAAATATTTACCTTATGCTTTAAGTGAATGTAGGTCTGAAACATTATGGTAAACATGGAAACTAAATAGCTGTAACTATAAGTGCAATTAATCTTGAATCCTATTTTGTTAACCATGCATATTTAGCAAAGCAAGAGCACTTTAGACAAATTGGTTCAGTATATGTCCCTTGCATGATAGAACCGATGTGCCTAACTCTGAAATTAATGATTTGTTTATCAAAGGGGTGTACAAAGGCATCTGCTAATGGTGGTACCTCTCCCAATTGCTTTCCCATTGCAATGATCCCATAAATTTCTCCTTTTATGCATTTAACATTCATTATTTGTGGGTTAGGTTAGATATGGTATTTCATTTATTGACTGGTACTTTACTCTGCAAATCCATACTTTTTTTCATAGATTGCAGTAGGTCTAAACCTAAAACTTTTATTTTCTTATATTTTTATATGTCTGTATGGCCTGACAGAAAGAATTGTAGCATAGAAAGAATTATCTCTGTGGCCAACCATGTTTCTTTAGAAAACCCGATTCAATGTAATGCTCAATTGCAGCAACTTGGTGACTTGTAGTTTCTAGCAACTTCCTAAGAACTTTTCGATCTTGCACAATATGTCTTTGCAACAACAGAATAATTTCCCCGACCTTGCTGCTGAGAAATACCACTCTTAAATTTTTTCTATTTTATAGCTTGAATATGGGAGATTTTTTAACCCTGAAATCTGCAAAAAATGAACACATCCTGGAATGAGCAAGTTCTTTTTTTAAACAGGCTGCAACAGAAAAACTTTTGAAGTAGTCCTTTTAAAAGTCCTTTTAAAAATTGGGACTCATTTACACCTATGATGTGTTCTTTCATGCTCACACCATCTTGGTACTAATTTGCATCTCTTGTTACAAAAATTACAATGCATGGAAGATTTTTTTTAGTCCTGGAGGTGTCTGCATGTTGCTGCTCTGTGAAATATGGCAGCTGATTGTGTAATACTTGCATAGTTATTGTTAGTACAAACTAGAAATGATTGTAGCGCTTCAAACATGTGGCCTGTATGCATCAGCCATTTTTAGTACATAGCATGCAGTTGTTAGTCATGCAAACATTTCCAGGTCAGAGAGAAACAGTCAGGAAATTTCCTGCGCTTAACCATGCGAACAAAGTTACACCAATATTGATACAATGTTGACAGCAGATTCATTTGTCGCAGGACACGAAGTACTAATTTTTCCTTGGTATATAAAAGAAATACCATTGGAGTGTTACCAAGCCATTCACATCAGGAAGGAAAAGTCATTCAGGCCCCTGCTCTTGATCATTATCATGCTGGAAATTACAGAGGTATGGGTGTCAGGTGAGGACAGGATTGAGTTTGGCCTAAGGCAACTTGGATAAAGTATTTGAGGCCTGTCAGCACCTCTGGAACCATACTCTAATGTGAGTCCATACCTTCAGGAGAGAAGGAAGAAAACACATTAAAATCTAAACAAAGAAAAGTACCAGATAGGCTTCATTAGTGGTTTTAAAATCAGAAATGGAGGCTTGGGAAGAGGTAGAGGATCATAGATGATTGCCACTCAAGAGGAGGTTTAATTTCATATTGATATGAATTTGTGTCTTCCATCTATCAGGCATGCCCAAAGATAAAAACCAAAATGCCAAATACCAACAAGAGTATTGTTGGGGGGAGAAATTGAATATTTCCCAGCAAGTAGAATGACCCGAGTATCAATTAAATACTATATCTAATTTTACAGAGTGAGGAAAGTCAAAGGTAAATAGAAGCAATTTTGTTCAATAATTTTATTCAATAATAAAATTAATTTTATTTACTGTTTTACAGTTGATCCGTGTTCTTGAATTTACATGCTCATACTAACAGAATACCCTTATATACTTATTCACACTTTAGAATGGGGAGGTGGATGATCAGGATCCTGGTGGCAGGGTCAAGAGTTTAATACCAAGCCTAGTTCCAGCTTTTCTGTCAGCTTGTATCCTGTATTCCTGGTTGTGGAGTTTTGGTAGCCAGAGGTATGCCCAGGGGTGCACTTCAATTTCCTCTTCTGGGTACTAAAAAGGTGAGGGCTGGTTTCTCTGAAGCTGGATAACAGATGTTATTTTGTTTAATACTATTTATCTTGGGAGGTAGGTAACCAAGGATATGGTTCAATGGACGATCCTTTGGGATCTACCTTTTCCCTTTTTTTGTTTGCAATGATTTATCACTTTACTAAATTTGCACAAAGGGATGCATTGTAAGAGAGGCTTCTAACCTTATTGTTGCACCCTGGTTTTAACCCAAGCAGGAGTTTCTGTATTATACTGAGTGACCTAGAAGTAAAAATTATTATTTATGTAATTGATCACCACTCATGTATATCAATAACTACTTTTTAAAAAATCCTTCAATGCAAAATCTATAAATGACCCTATTTAGAGGAAGAGAATCATAGTATTACATAGTAGCAATGTAGTATTGCAGGACCGGTAAGTACCTTAGGACATTTTAACTGCCTACCCGCCTGATTTCCTCCGGACGGCTAAGGTTAAAATCACCCTCATAGGGTTTGATGGGATTACTATTGAGGTCTTTAGAACAATGAAGGAATTACATTCTGTCAAGGTGGATTGGTTACTTGAGCTAAATAGGTAGGAACATAGGAACAGGAGTAGGCCATTTAGCCCCTCGAGCCTGTTCCGCCATTCAATGAGATCATGGCTGATCTGTGACTTAACTCCATATACCTGCCTTAGCCCCATAACCCTTAATACCTTTGGTTAACAAAAATCTATCAATCTTAGATTTAAAGTTAACAATTGAGTTAGCATCAACTGCCGTTTGCGGAAGAGAGTTCCAAACTTTACCACCCTTTGCATGTAGAAGTGTTTCCTAACTTCACTCCTGAAAGTCCTGGCTCTAATTTTTAATATCTTGAAAACTTTGATTAAATCACCCCTTAATCTTCTAAATTCCAGGGAATACAACCCTAGTTTGTGTAGCCTCTCCTCGTAATTTAATCCCTGATTCTAGTAAATCTATGCTGCACCCTCCCCGAGGCCAATATATCATTCCAAAGATGCGGTGCCCATAACTGAACACAGTACTCCGAGTGTGGTCTAACCAGGGCTTTGTATAGCTGTAGCATAACTTCTACCCCTTTGTATTCTAATCCTCTAGATGTAAAGGCCAGCATTCCATTAGCCTTTTTGATTATTTTCTGTGCCTGTCCATGACATTTTAATGGGAGGACTGGGGACAACAGGACAAGTTATGAAAGCGTAGTTAGGTTAGATGCTAGAAAGTTCTTCTATTCACAGAAAGTCATCAATCTCTGGAATAAGTTGCCAGTACGTGTGGCGAGGCCGGTTTCACTGCAAGTTTTTAAAAAGGAGCTGAATGAGTTCCTGCAAGTGGAAGACATCTCGAGATGATAGGTAGTTAAAGGGGATAGTGGTATCAGTCACTGTGGTCTCCTGGAACTTGAATTAGTTCTAACGGGCGTTGGAGAGGAATTCCGAGAGGTTTTTTCCCTAAATTAGCCTAAAGCTTTTTTTTTGGCTCTTCCAGGAGATTGCGTTTTCTGTGAGGGGGGAAGAGTTGATTTTAATGATGCGTGTAGGTGGCGTCATGTAGGATGGGCCAGGTTTGATGGTCCAGCTAGTCTTTTCCTGTCCTTTTTCATATGTCTATAACTCACCAAGCTTACTACAATAATACCTCCCAGCCCTGCAGCCTCTACCGCTGAGAAAGAAAGGAGCAGTAATATCCTGGGAACACCATCATCTTCAAGTTCCCCTCCAGTCACACATGATCCTGACTTGGATATATATCACTGTACCTTCATCATTACTGGGTCAAAATCTTGGAGGTCCCAACCTCACACCAATGTGGGCATACCACCATCACAAATGGTTCAAGAAGGCGGCCCACCACCACCTTCTCAGGATGGACAATAAATATGGCCTTGCCAGTGTCTCCCATGTTTCTCGAACAAATTTTTTAAAAGGTTACCCATTAACCTTCTCAGTTCTAATGATAAAAGCTCTAATTTTGCGAGTCTTTCCTTCTAACTGTGACCATTCAGGACATATAACATCCTACGCCACATTTAGTATGTACACTACAATTTAAAGCTCAAAACACAAAGCTATGGGAGATGTGTCCACCATGACATATCTTCTCTCAAGGTTTTGAGGATACTGCTGTAATTTTTTTCTTTTGTAAACAATTTTACAACACCAAGTTATAGTCCAACAATTTTATTTGAAATGTTGGACTATAACTTGGTGTTGTAAAATTGTTTACAATTGTCAACCCCAGTCCATCTCCACATCGTAATTTTTTTCAGTAGTGATAGGAGGCTTGATGAGCAAAAAAATCTTTTTTCTTTATAAATCTCTGGTGGTTTTATAACTTCAGGCTATATGGCCACAGTAGTAAATTATTGGAAGTTATTATAGCCCTCTTCTGGCAATCTGGGTATTCTTGATAGTCCTTTTAAGCATCTCAGTGAACTTTATAAAGCAAATTTAGAGCTTTTCATTGCAACTAAAGATATTGTTCAGGCAGCAGTATCTTCAAAGCTTTGAGAGGAGGTCTGTCATGATGGACTCATCTCCCACAGTTTTACTTGGAAGTTTTTGTGTTCTGAGCTGAAAATTTCACCACGCATTCTAAATCTGGCCCAGGTGGTCCCAGTAAAGATTCCTTTCACAGATCTTGACAAAGCCATCTGAAATTCTTGTGGAGTGGCAAATAGCCAAGAATTAGATTTACGAGACTCAAGTTGCCCTAAAAGACAAAAGGTTAAGCCTCCCTAACTGCAAATTTACTAGAATGATTCCAGGGATGAGGGACTTTAGGAACGTGGATAAACTGGAGAAGCTAGGGTTGTTCTCCTTGGAACAGAGAAGGTTGAGAGGAGATTTGACAGGTATTCAAAGTCATGAAGTGTCTAGACAGAGTAGATAGAGAGAAACTGTGCCCATTGGCAGAAGGGTTAAGGACCAGAGGACATAGATTTAAGGTGATTGGCAAAAGAACCAAAGATGACATGAGGAAAAACTTTTTTACACAGGTTAGGATCTGGAATGCACTGCCCGAGAGGGTGGTGGAGGCAGATTCAATCATGGCCTTCAAAAGGGAACTGGATAAGTAATTGAAAGGAAAAAATGTGTAGGGCTACGGGGAAAGAGTGGGGGAATGGGGCTAGCTGGATTGCTCTTGCATAGAGCCGGCGCGGACTCGATGGGCCGAATGGCTTCCTTTCTTGCTGTAACCTTTTTATGATTCTATGATTCTATGAAATCTGTATTATTATTGGTCCTCTCAAATCAACATGGTAGCATCAAGTATGATCGGTTCTGATAACTATAGGGTCCTGATAGAATTTGATGGCTGTGATCCAATCCCCACAGAACATTTACCTTTTCATTACAATAGCTAACTTACTTTGAAAAAGACAATCTCGCTGCACAGTGGTGCTCAATGTAGAAACATGGGGAGCAATTTGCTGACTTGTGTGCATTCCAAAGGGCATCTCAACCATGTCCTCTATACAACGAATAATCTGGTCTTACCATTTACTAATGTCGGTAGGGGTTTTGATTGTTGAGCCACAAAAGGTATCAAGACATTCATTTCATACAATACTACCACATTTAAGCCTTTTACCAGTTGCAAGGTGATAGCTGCTTGCTATCTAAAGAGTAACAGTAATCTGAAATGTTATAAAGGGAGACATGTATTTAGCTTGGAATGTGGGAAGTTTTTATTGCCTATCTCAACTTGCCCTGAGGGCATTAAGAGTCAACCACATAGTGTGGTTGTGAGTCAACCAAGTAGAGGTGTCAGGTTCCTTTCACTGAAGGACACTGGTGAACCAGTTGGGTTATTAAGACAATTCAGCAGCTTTTTTGTTTATTTTTTCTGGTGCCAGCGTACAACTTATCAGATTAATTGAATTCAATTTCACAACTTGACATGGTGGGATTTGAACTCATGACATCTCGGGTTCTAGTCCAGTACCATAACCCCTAGGCTACCATTCCCATACTATGCCATTAGTTACCCCTTATTTCCATGTTTTATATTTTTAAGTGGGTTATCAGAAACCCATTGCCTACTGGTTCACTGGGGGAGAACTTCATGAGGTCACTCTTGGAGGAATTCTATTCAAAATGGCTGCCTCTCAGTTTAAAGCATAAAGTATAGGATTTATGTGTATTTCTCCTGTTGTAACTTACAGATGTTGGAAAACTCAGGTGTGTTTAGTTCTTTATGAAAATTAAAAAGATTCCCCCATTACTTAATTCGATGCTGTGTTTACCTTTAGATAGTCCCAAAACCTAGGCACATTCATAATTCTCATATTCGACCCCTGTTAATGGGTAATAGCTTACTACAAGCAAGGAGTCTCCAAACAATGGACAGCAGATTTCGCTTCCCAGATGTGTTGCCTCTTGTGAAATTAGATTGACTTAATTTGACTTTTAGATTCTAAACACATGTTGGTTCTATTGAATAGGGAGTCCAGAACTTTGCAGGATTACTATAGCACAAAACATTTGGTATGGGACAGTCATTGTAGTTAATCTCTTTTCTATTATTGGACAACATTTCTATGACATGTTGTTTGTTGCCTAATTTACATTCACGGTTACCTATGTCATACTTTAGAAGCATTACTTTGAATTATTAATGAATTATCCAACTAGTTTACCTATTTACATCAACTAGATTTTTTTCTTAAAAATGCCTAGCACCATGTAAAAAATGGCCCAAATCTTGCTGGAGTGGGGCATCTCGCCGTGTGTGCCGTTAGTTAGACTTTTTCCTGCACCCTTCAGCTTGAAACATTTTTGCGCCGTAACTTGCTGGAAGCGCGAGCTTATAACGGCATGGTGAGGGCAATGGGTTAACCAAAGAGATTTAAGGATTGAGAAAGAAACAGAGGAATGATGGAGAAGGAGGGTGAATTAGAGTGAAATCAGGTGCAGAAAGAGAAATGAAGAAAGGGAAAGAAAGATTGGATTAAGAGAGATAGAGAGCAAAAAGAGACAAGGAAAAGTAAGAAAAAAAATTTAAATATTTAAAATTTGACATTTTTAAAATCTCTAGCAACAATTTACTACATGCAGGATTGAGACTCAATAGTTTAAATTGTTCCCTTTCTGGGTCAGAGAGATTGATTGGCATTGCATTAACAATTATGATGCTGTTAAAAGGGTACGCACACTATTAATTATGAGCCCTAACTTTCTGCAGTGAGTTTAACGGGCAATTAATGTGCAAATTCAGCAAGTTCTTAAAAATAACGGGAAGGCTAGGGTGAGATGCCTCTTGTGCAAAGCAAATGGAGGAGTGGATTATATTGACCAGCAAGTTCTGGAGATTATCTCTTCAGGGCTTATCTCTTCATCCCCTGAACTTGCTGTGCGTCGTTAACACGCCATTATTTTTCCAGGAAGATTTGGCCCAATGTCTTTGCAGATCAAATTATTGTGAGCTATAACACTTCGAGATTAATATTTATGCTCAATGCTTGAAACAAATCAAATTTCAGGTCATATGGCCCCTTTTCTGGACTATTTGTACCACACAGTAACTTAATTACAGAAATCTCTCCTCTTTAGAGTAGTTTGTTACCTTAATTTTTCTACCCAGATTAATGGAGAATTATTATCCCTTTATGATTTTTAATTTATTTATACTAGAAGTCCTCTCTAAGGCTGCAGTTATACTGCCACTTCTGCATTGATGAATGAACAATTTCAAGTATATTTCTGGAGTCGGGCCCTAATTTGACTCCAGTTGCACTGAAGCCAAACAGTGTGCGACTCTCCCTTCCACCCCCACCCCCACCACCCCTCACCCCCACCACCCCTCACCCCCCCGGGCCCCAAATACCACCTTGCACATGATTGATCATGGTGCTAGGTGCGGTATAACTTCAGTCTGGGAAGAAGCTGGATTTTAAAAAGTGTTAGGTGGTCTGTTGGGCACTTTAGAAACTTAATTCTGATTCCTTTTAATGTTATGATAAAGCAGAAATTCCTACAGAGAGATAAGTAATTATGCTTACATTCCACAGTTGCTGCTGAAGTGCCACATCACTGTTCAATGGGGTATGGTGTGTGCCCATGCTTTGGGCAGCAAAGTGGTAACACTGCACTCACACAGTTTATGGTGAGATGTGCTGCTCTCTATGTTCTTGCTATCTACTGTCCACTTAGCGAGTGCTCAAACACATGCTAGTTAGTTGCCTAACATATAAATGCATATACACAAAGCTCTGTCCTGATGGTCAGTGTGTGATTTGTAACCTAAGTATAACTCAGATCTTACCATTGCTCAGGTAGTGCAGTTTATCTGCAGCCTAAATGTTCATTTGCACTTGCAGATTAACATTCCTTTACTTAATGTTATTGAATTATCTTAATGGACTGCTCATTCATACACATTTATGTATGATTTTGAGATAAGTTCTCCTTTTTGTGTGAATTCTCTGTGTGCATACTCATTACCTGATGATGATAACTTGTAATTCTGCATATGCATAAAACTGGCTGTACCTTTTCTAAATTACATATAATCCATATTGGACTATCACTGTAATATAACAATTAGAATTAAGACATATAAAAATGTTGCTCTAAGGGAGTTGTTCAGTGCTTTAGTGACCAATGAACTGTGCCACAGAATCATAGGACGTGTGTTTGCAGTTCTTTGTCTCCTGAATTATGTGGCATCAGAGAGAAGGCTTGAGTGGGAGTTAGGGTGAAAGGAGACAGAGAGTCTGTGTGAAAGAAAAGTATTCTGAATGGAGAGGTGTGATGAGTGAAGTCCCACAGGGCCATGTGTTGAGACCAGTACTCCTCGACATTTTTATAAATGATCTGGAAGAAGGCCCGAATGTCTAAAAAATTGGAGATAAAACAAAAATAGCAGTTTTACATACACTTGTGGAGACTGGGGACAGTTGCAGGAAAATCTAGATTGTTTGGAGAAAGGGCAGACAATTGGCAGATGCAGTTTAATGTAAATAAATGTAAAGTAATGCACTTGGAGACAAGGAACATACTGAGGGATTACAGGATTATTGAGAAAATTCTGACTAAGATGAACTTTTAGCCCAGGTCTGATATAGGCTAAATAATTGGTCTTGGCACCCCTGGGCTAGAGAGGTGGAAAAACACTTAGGGTTCCTTCCTAGACCACTATCTCGCTGAAAAGTGCAGATGTGAGGATGGGATCAGGTCAGCAATTTAGCCCTTCCCTTCCATGGTCAAATAGCATGCCAACCCTCGCTGTCTAGGTTCACATGAAAGAATGTCCATTTAGGTGAGGTACCAAAGGGTTTGCTGACACCCATAAAACTGAACCTCAGAATGCATCAGCGCTTCAGAAGAGGAGGAAAAACATTGGAGGGAACAAAGAATTTCTATGCAAGGATTCCATATCAGATCACTGCAATCTTTTTTGTGGTCTGGGCTGCAAACACAATACAGCATTTACTCTGGTTTTACTGATTGCAAAACAATTCATGGGGAGGTAAATTTCCACAGGGGTCTCCCAATCAGCTACCGTGACTACAGTGAAAACTCTGTTTCCATGTGTTTCCGCTGATCTTTCGCCAAAGTTACGGCAGCCAATTGGGAGAACACCGGAGGAAATTCCCAGCGTAGATGTCTGCTGAGTTGTGTTGTGTTTATTTTAGCCTTCTTTGACCTTGAGTTGGATATGGCTATACATACATGACATAAATGCAGCTTAAAATGTTTGCACATAGCTGCTGCTAACCACACACCAAATTCAAGGTCTCTTCATCAAAGTAGTGCATTGGCTAAATTGTGGTCTTCATTATTGACACAGCCAGGTTCAGCTGCAGGGTGACAATTCATTTAACAGGCTTCCCACAGACTAGCAGTGTCTTAAAAAAAGACTGAATATTTGGTCTTTGGGGAGGGCAAACAGGAAGGTGCTTAACATGGGAAATACACCGGTATTTAGCCTTGCAACACAATGAAGGAGACTGGTTCAACAAACCGCCTTATCTCACCGTTCAAAAGAGCCTAAATTACATTTTTGACAAGAAATAAATTGCTATTAACTTAGAAATATTTGTTGTTTTATTTTATGCTTTTTCCAAATAAACTTTCCTTTCTGATTTTTAATTTTAAATCTGCCTGTAAAAAATGCCTCACTTCTAGAAAAAAACTTTCAAAGAGAAAAAAAAAGGGAGAAAAACCGCTTAAAGAGCTTAGGAACCTGCAGTTCTCTTGATTCATCTTCTTCTAACTTTTGGTTTGCTACTGTACTTTCTGATACCCAAACAAACGGTATTCTTTGTTTGCATTTAATAGATTTTGTTGCAAATTGCAAAAAGAGCTTAAAATAAAAGTGAAGTGGAAGAAAACAGGAGCCTTTTACGCTGTTCCCTTTGAATTCCCATTTTTTTTTATTCGTTCATGGGATGTGGGCGTCGCTGGCAAGGCTGGCATTTATTGCCCATCCCTAATTGCCCTTGAGAAGGTGGTGGTGAGCTGTCTTCTTGAACCGCTGCAGTCCGTGTGGTGAAGGTTCTCCCACAGTGCTGTTAGGTAGGGAGTTCCAGGATTTTGACCCAGCGACGATGAAGGAACGGCGATATATTTCCAAGTCAGGATGGTGTGTGACTTGGAGGGGAACGTGCAGGTGGTGTTGTTCCCATGTGCCTGCTGCCCATGTCCTTCTAGGTGGTAGAGGTTGCGGGTTTGGGAGGTGCTGTCGAAGAAGCCTTGCCGAGTTGCTGCAGTGCATCCTGTAGATGGTACACACTGCAGCCACGGTGCGCCGGTGGTGAAGGGAGTGAATGTTTAGGGTGGTGGATGGGGTGCCAATCAAGCGGGTTGCTTTGTCCTGGATAGTGTCGAGCTTCTTGAGTGTTGTTGGAGCTGTACTCATCCAAACAAGTGGAGAGTATTCCGTCACACTCCTGACTTGTGCCTTGTTTGAGTGGTAGAATAAGCCCATAGAATCTATATTACAGTTAGCGCATAATTTGGTGGGATCAAACCTTGCAAACAGAGGAGGACATATTGATCACATCGTCAATATTGTCAGGCACTGCAGATTTATTATTTTTCCTTCAGTGTTTTAACACAAAATATGAAAAATGCATGGTAAAAGTTAATTATGCAACATGAGTTTGCAGCAGTAGGCAACAGTGTGTTTGGAGCAGGGTATTGCTGCATGTCTCCAGGAACTAGTCCTCCACAGAATTTGCTCGCTTTCCTTCAAACATAAAATCCTATTTGCTTCTCAGAGGTATTTGCGTATAAGAAATATATATGATATTCTGGAACAAACTTTCTAGTAGACATTTAACTATCTTGAAAAGCTTTGTCAATAGCAAAAGTGGGAGCTGGCAAATTAAGTCTGCTATAGTGTTTTACAATGAGTGTAGTTTCAAGCTGTGTAATCTTGCATTAGAATGTATTTTTTAATGAAACTTATCTATGAGCCTCTTCTGCTATTACTGAATCCTACTCTCTGAGCAGCAAGGGGTCCTCATGCTCTGATTGTGTACAGTGTAAGAAATTGCTGGCAGGAAGCATTTGTTAGCTAAATATTTCTATTATGTTAAACAAATTTGAAAATCAGACTGTTTTTGTTCAAATCTGTGTTTGTTTTCATAAAAACTATTTTTAAGTTTTCCTCAGCTTCCTCTGCACCTCACATGAAGGCAACGACTTACGGTGAAGAACAGTTCTAAGGGTGCTGGTAGCCTTCTGGTATGTCACCTAAATGATCATCCTCATGACTGAGCTGAGAGTCTTAGATATTGAGTGATGTTAAGCATTTTGGGACGTTTTACTACATTAAAGGCAAGTTGTTGTTGTTGTAACAGGCTGTTCAAACCTGGGGGCATCACAATCTAGCCTCACCTATATGCAGTTTTGCACAGAGTTAATGGATTGTGCACTCTGGTTAATCTTTTTTCTCTTCTTAGCCAAAAATCACTAGGTGAAAGGCATCAGATGAGACAAGGAATGGGCTTGGCTATTTCTGTCACCCATAGACTGCTGATCTTTATCCTCACATATGAAGAATGATCACTTGGATGTGATATAGTTGAATGGCCTACCGCCATTCACTGTCATAAGCTTACAGTTGAAGAATGGCCACTGGGAGAGATACCAGAGGACAATGGTGCTTCTGGAACTGTACCAAACATGAGTCACCACCTTCAGGAGGAAATTTGCTATTCAATAGTTCTACGTTTTGCAGAATTTTATTGTATTTGGATCTGTAAAAGTACTTTTTTTTGTGGTCAATTGCTTATTCACTTATCGAAATAAAATTGATCAGGAAAATGAATGTGTTCTTGTTTCTAGCTGACAGCTCTGTGAATTGCTGGAAGGAGATTAAACAGCCTGGATTATCGTGAAATGGATACGAGTCCAGTTTATCTCTGACTTACCATAGACTATTTATAAAATAGAACATTCTCAATCTGGTCTCATTTATAACATGCATTCCTTGTTGGTACAATTTTCTCATGTAACCTATGCCAGAGCTGAGCTTCCACATCACAAATAGCACAGAGTAGGTTCAGTAATAATAGTGCTATTAATGGCCACACTGCAACAGAGAAGGGACAATAGAAAACAATTTTATCTGTATATAGACACTGTATCTATCCTTTTGTGTAGCTATAGGTTGCACCTAAAATTACAATTCATAAGCAGTGAGACTACAAGTTTGGTCACACGATTTCTGACTCATTAATTTTTCTCTCTTTACCACCCCTTTCAGAAAGCAGAGATTCTTGCTAGGGCACAGCTCAATAGGAGTGAACCCTCTGCCAACATCTCACCTAGGTGGCCATTCTTCATGTGTGAGCCTGAACAGTGAGTATTGACAGACTATTGGGCTGGAGAGAGAGTAGAGGGGAAATGGGAGCAAAGACTTACTGTTTCCTCCCCCAATGTCAACACAGGGGTCATTGGATAGCAATCAGGAACAGAAATTCTTTTGTTCCTTTCCCTAGTCCAGGCATGTGGAGGCTAATTATAACAATCCTGCCGCATTCCCAACCTGAGGTCATTTAACTTGGCATGTATCAGAGATCAACTCTGGGATCCTTGTGGTCCATGTGGCTCGATACCACATCCCGTTGTGGAACTATGACTGGAGCCTCATCCACACACCTTTTAACATTATTGCCATTGTACGATCAGAATTTTATACCCAATGAGTTTTTTGTCTGATTTAGTCTGCAAAGAGATTGGCCTGAGAGAGCGGTGAGAGCATGTTGTCTACCAACCCATAGTGCCTCAGAATGGCCTGGGTTTGTATCAGTGAACCCCTATCTAAAAACTTCCTGATATCAGCTGATCTGTCTGGTGGTGCCAACCCCTCATATATTTTTACATAGGTCTCTTACAGCCAGCAGACAGAGGACACTTTTGTCCCATCAATCTGGGATGAATTTGAACCCAGGGTACGGAGGTGAAAGGAGAGAGTCTATCACACTATACCACCTAGTACCCCCTTCCCCACATGTTTGACTCAGGTCTCTTAGTCAAGAGTCCAGTGGTTTGACATTATATTTACCCAGTCATCAAGTGAAACTTGTTTCTCTTTGCTTTCTTGTGCATATCCTGATTTGTTTCTGTCAATCCTATAAAAGGTGCTTCTCTAGCTTGATGAATTTCATTTGCAGAATTTTGTGTTTTTATTATTGTTGCGACGATTTTTTGTCCCTCAATGTCGTGTCAAATCCCTTGCCAATTCCCTTGTGTTAACATTTACAGTCACCCCACTGACTGTGTGCCCTTACTTTGTATTTCCAATTACCTACTTATTGATAGTACAATGCTAATCTCACTCACCCTGGTAATTTAATATCCAAATTGGCAGCAGCAGCAGCAAGTTCTCCTGTCTTTTTTTGTGAAATATCCTTTCACACTGCAGACTAAATCCAACTTGTTTTCAGTGCATGTACTTTCTTCTGGCACGGTTTTATCCCTATGCTAATTCTGCTATTTCTACTATAGCTGAATTTTGGCACATAAAACTTTAAATCGGCACACTTGCCAAACCAAGCAAATTCAGTCATGCTTTGCAAATTCTAACTGCTTGCTACAGGGGGATTTATAGTCCGCACATGAATGTAGAACCATAGGACTGCAGTGGACCGTGCTGTTTCATTGTGACTCATCAACAAGAATTAGAAATGAATAGCTACATTGCCCCAACTGGTCTTGTTTTTTGTTATGTTAATTCATACTTGTTTCCTGTAGTGGAGTGCTTTGAAGATTGTTTCTAATAAGATGTTTCCCTTTGAAGACTAGATTTTTAAAAAATGAAATCTTAGTAGATTTCTTGTTTAAATATATATTTTACCCTCTTTCAGGATCTTTTTCTTATGCTAAATGTGTCAGTGGGGCATTGCTCTCCTTGTGGAGTGGGAATCAGGTGAAAGAGTCCACTACAGGCCTATCGTCTATTGTTAATGTGGGCCAACTGCAAAACCTCCAGTAGGAAGCAGTTATAATTTGCAAAGCATGATCAAATCTGCTTGGAGGAAAATAAAACCTAAGTACATGAGAGCCTGAATCAGGATACGAGCGTTGAAACATAGAAACATAGAAAATAGGAGCAAGAGTAGGCCATTCGGCCCTTCGGGCCTGCTCTGCCATTCAAAATGATCATGGCAGATCGTACAAGAATTATTTTCTAGGGGAGCGTGGGGACATGCAACCCCAGAAGATATAATTTTTGACACTTTCTTTGGTGCATTTTCCGATATTTTTGAATCTAAAGTGAACATGGGTATTGTATCTTTTTCAACTAAAAAGGAAGAAACGTTTGCTGAATTTTATTGAAAGTTCCTAGCTAGTTGCCATTTTGTGAATGAATTATTTCTCTTTATGTTTTTAAACTTGATTCTTCCAGTAGTAGCAGACAATCTATTACGGGGAGAAAACAAAAAGTTTTGATTGATATTATTTTTGAAAAATTTGCCTGATAGCAAATTGGGGATTTGAACCCAACAGAGTAGAAATAGGAAGACATTTCAAATGAATACGTGGCTAGAGGAATGGTGCAAGGGGGAGGGATTCAAATTCCTGGGACACTGGAAACGGTTCTGGGGGAGGTGGGACCAGTACAAACCGGACGGTCTGCACCTGGGCAGGGCCGGGACCGCTGTCCTAGGAGGAGTGTTTGCTAGTGCTGTTGGGGAGGGTTTAAACTAAAGTGGCAGGGGGTTGGGAACCTGAGCAGGGAGACAGAAGAAAGCGTAACAGGAAGGGACAGAAGGTATGGAGTAATAGGTAAAGTGTTAAAAAAGGAAAAAGCAGGAACTAAGCGTCACAAAACAGATTTGAAAGTTCTTTATCTGAATGCACGTAGCATTCGTAACAAAATGGACGAGTTAACAGCACAAATAACTACGTATGGGTATGATCTTGTGGCCATTACAGAAACATGGCTGCAGGGTGACAACGACTGGGAATTAAATATGCCAGGGTATTTAACAATCAGGAAGGACAGGCAGGAAGGAAGGGGAGGTGGGGTGGCTATGTTAATAAAGGAAGGAATCACTGTAATACAGATAAATGATATTGGGACAAAGCATCAAGATAATGAAACAGTTTGGGTGGAGATAAGGAATAATAAGGGGAAAAAAACATTAGTGGGCGTAGTATATAGGCCTCCTAATAGTTGCAACTCTGCTGGAAGAAGTATTAATCAGGAAATAGTCGGGCATGTAATAAGGGAACAGCTATAATTATGGGGGATTTTAATTATCATATTAACTGGACAAATCAAATTGGGCAGAGCAGCCTTGAGGAAGAGTTCATTGAGTGCATCAGGGATGGATTTCTTGAGCAGTATGTAACTGATCCTACAAGGGGGCAGGCAACCTTGGACCTGGTCCTGTGTAATGAGTCAGGATTAATTAATAATGTCCTAGTTAAGGATCCCCTTGGAACGAGCGACCACAACATGGTTGAATTCCATATCCAATTAGAGGGTGAGAAGGTTGATTCTCAAACAAGCGTACTGAGCTTGAATAAAGGAGACTATGATGGTATGAGAGCGGAATTGATTAAAGTGGACTGGGAAAATAGATTAAAGGGTAAGACGGTACATGAGCAGTGGTGTTCATTTAGGGAGTTATTTTACAACTTTCAAAATAAATATATTCCACTGAGGAAAAAAGGGTGTAAAAGAAATGACAGCCATCCGTGGCTAAGTAAAGAAATCAAGGATAGTATCCGACTAAAAACAAGGACATATAAGGTAGCCAAACTTAGTGGGAGGATAGAAGATTGGGAATTCTTCAAAAGACAGCAAAAAGTAACTAAAGGATTGATTAAGAAAGGGAAGTTAGATTATGAAAAGAAATTAGCAAAAAATATAAAAACAGATAGCAAGAGTTTCTATAGTTATATAAAAAGAAAAAGGGTGGCTAAGGCAAACGTCGGTCCCTTAGAGGATGAGACCGGGAAATTAATGGTGGGAAACATGGAGATGGCAAAAATGCTGAACAAATATTTTGTTTCAGTCTTTACAGTAGAGGACACTAAGAATATCCCAACACTGGACAAACAGGGGACTCTACGGGGGGAGGAGCTAAATACGATTAAAATCACTCAGGAGATGGTACTCAGTAAAATAATGGGACTCAAAGCGGATAAATCCCCTGGACCTGATGGCTTCCATCCTAGGGTCTTGAGGGAAGTGGCAGTAGGGATTGTGGATGCTTTGGTGATAGTTTTCCAAAATTCCCTGGACTCAGGAGAGGTCCCGGCAGATTGGAAAACTGCTAATGTAACACCGTTATTTAAAAAGGGTAGTAGGCAGAAGGCTGGAAATTATAGGCCAGTTAGCATAACATCTGTGGTGGGTAAAATTTTGGAGTCTATTATTAAGGAGACAGTAACGGAACATTTAGATAAGCATAATTTAATAGGACAAAGTCAGCATGGCTTTATGAAGGGGAAGTCATGTCTGACAAATTTGCTTGAGTTCTTTGAGGATATAACGTACAGGGTGGATAAAGGGCAACCAGTGGACATAGTGTATTTAGACTTCCAGAAGGCATTCGTCAAGGTGCCACATAAAAGATTATTACTTAAGATAAAAAATCACGGGATTGGGGGTAATATTCTGGCATGGGTGGAGGATTGGTTATCGAACAGGAAGCAGAGAGTTGGGATAAATGGTTCATTTTCGGACTGGCAACCAGTAACCAGTGGTGTTCCACAGTGGTCGGTGCTGGGTCCCCAACTCTTTACAATCTGTATTAACAATTTGGAGGAGGGGACCGAGTGCAACATATCAAAATTTGCAGATGATACAAAGATGGGAGGGAAAGTAGAGAGTGAGGAGGACATAAAAAACCTGCAAGGGGATATAGACAGGCTGGGTAAGTGGGCGGAGATTTGGCAGATGCAATATAATATTGGAAAATGTGAGGTTATGCATTTTGGCAGGAAAAATCAGAGAGCAAGTTATTTTCTTAATGGCGAGAGACTGGAAAGTACTGCAGTACAAAGGGATCTGGGGGTCCTAGTGCAAGAAAATCAAAAAGTTGGTATGCAGGTGCAGCAGGTGATCAAGAAAGCCAACGGAATGTTGGCTTTTATTGCTAGGGGGATAGAATATAAAAACAGGGAGGTATTGCTGCAGTTATATAAGGTATTGGTGAGACCGCACCTGGAATACTGCATACAGTTTTGGTGTCCACACTTAAGAAAAGACATACTTGCTCTCGAGGCAGTACAAAGAAGGTTCACTCGGTTAATCCCGGGGATGAGGGGGTGGACATATGAGGAGAGATTGAGTAGATTGGGACTCTACTCATTGGAGTTCAGAAGAATGAGAGGCGATCTTATTGAAACATATAAGATTGTGAAGGGGCTTGATCGGGTTGATGCAGTAAGGATGTTCCCAAAGATGGGTGAAACTAGAACTAGGGGGCATAATCTTAGAATAAGGGGCTGCTCTTTCAAAACTGAGATGAGGAGAAACTTCTTCACTCAGAGGGTGGTAGGTCTGTGGAATTTGCTGCCCCAGGAAGCTGTGGAAGCTACATCATTAGATAAATTTAAAACAGAAATAGACAGTTTTCTAGAAGTAAAGGGAATTAGGGGTTATGGGGAGCGGGCAGGAAATCGGACATGAAGCTGAGTTCGGATTGGTCAATGCCCTGTGGGTGGCGGAGAGGGCCCAGGGGCTGTGTGGCCGGGTCCTGCTCCTACTTCTTGTGTTCTTTAGATTTGTGGTTGGGATCAGATCAGCCATGATCTTATTGAATGGCGGAGCAGGCTCGAGGGGCCGATTGGCCTACTCCTGCTCCTATTTCTTATGTTCTTATGTTTATTGGCCATGAGTTCATAGCAGTCAGGGCTCTTGGCAGCAAGTTTAGAATTGTAAACACATCTTTCAAATGCTGCAACCCCCTCTCCTATGCCAAATGGTAATGTATTTCTTGGAGTCTGGGTGTATGCTGCCCTAGAAAATTTTTAATTTTTGCATTAAAATGGTGCATTTTGCTTAATTTTAACTATGTTTATATTTCACATTTCATTGAATTTGAATCTACATTTGTGTTTTCAACAGACTAACCAGACCCAGCTTCTCCCTTCACATAGGCGCTCTAGCCCATTCAACCATCTGCCCCTAACACTTCACTGAAGCATCCTATCCCTTCCAGACTCAATTCACAGAGACACTGTACCTTCTCCAACTCCCTACCCAGTTTACAGAGACATTTTCTCCCCCTCCAGTCCTACCAACTGATGCTGCACTATTCCCTCTTTCTGTGCTCAGTTCAACCTAGCACACCTCTCCCACCTCCAAATTCTAGCTGCCATTCTTCTTCTTCCTCCCCAATTCAACCTGGTACTTGACCATTGTCCCCAGTTTAAGCTGGCACTCTTCTCCCCTTCCAACCTCCTCCAATTTAAGCTGGCACTCTTTTACCCCTGCTACATTCCAATTTATACTGGCACTCTACTTCAATCACCTCAGTTAAAACTGATACTCTCCTCACTCCTCTAATTAATGTTGGCATTCTTCTCCTTCCCCCAGTTAATTCTTGGATGCTCCTTCACACTCACTGAATTAATGTTGTCACTCCCCTTCTTCCCTCAGTCAATGCTGGCATTATTCTTACCCATCCCTTCAGTTAGTGTTGGTACTACCCTTCTCTTCCCAATTGATACTGGTGAGCTCCTTCTTCTATCCCTTCAGTTTGTGTTGGTCCTCCCTTTCTGCCCCAGTTTAATTTTGGCACTCTCCTTCCCTTTCCCTCAATTGATGTGGGCGCTCTACTCGTCCCCCTCAATTAATACAGGCACACTTCTTCCCCCATCACCACAGTTAATATTGTCACACCCCTATGCCCCACTCCCAGTAAATGCTCACACTCTCATTCTCCTCCATGCCCGCAGTGCTCCTAGCACTCTCCTTCCCAATCCCAGCATTGCTTGTTGCCTCTGGACCATCCTGACCCCCAGGCACTGCTCCAAGACTCTATGTCCTGTTGCTGCTGTAAAGGAATGATGTAAGAAATCTTACAACACCAGATTATAGTCCAACAGTTTTATTTGAAAATCACAAGCTTTCGGAGCTTACCTCCTTCGTCAGGTGACGAAGGAGGTAAGCTCCGAAAGCTTATGATTTTCAAATAAAACTGTTGGACTATAACCTGGTGTTGTAAGATTCCTTACATTTGTCCACCCCAGTCCATCACCGGCATCTCCACGTAAGGAAATTAAGCATCCATGTACACTGTCAGCAGGTATTTCTGATCTAGCAGGAGGTAGGAGCCTGGAGCAACGCTTTGAGGGTTGCCTAATTTTCATCCACAAATATAGACAATGCCCCCAAAACACTGATTGTCCCTATCAAATGCAAATGGTTGGAATGTATGCAGACAGCGTTAAATTTATTTGTACTTTTGCCTACTTGCTCAAGCAGTAGGACACAAATAATTAGCCTGTGTATAGGCACAGATGGATCTATTATAGAAATCAACTTTAAGATGTAAATGTATGACACTAGCTAAAGGGTAGCATAAAATATATAATAATCCCATTTTTTATGGATCGGTGCTGAAATATTTGCAAGCCTAACCTCTAGAGCGAGCTTATAGGAACAAATGGTCATTTTCTTTCCCAAAGTTTCTTATGCTCCTATTGAAACTTGGATAACAGGAAGCCTCTGTTCCACATATTACAAAGTGCCACCATGGCAGCCTGGAATTAAAGATATCAAAGTATTTCAGCAACATATTTTACTGCACCAGAAAATACAATCCACAAATGTTTAAAAATATGCAAGTTTACTTGAAGGTTGTGATAAGTGTATAGTATTTGATTCCTTCAGTTCTGTTCTTTCCTATTTGTAAGTAGAGAGAGGGTCTATAGCACAGCCAAATATGATGAATATCTCTATGGGTGAGGTTAATGGGGCAACTAATGAACAATGAAGTGGAGGCTGAGTTATGGTCAACCTCACGAGTGTAGACATTTATCATATTATACAGATGGTCATGATGTATTGGATATATACCACATGCTTTAAACGTTCGTTGTTTAAAAAAGTCAGTTCTTTATGACATTGCAGGTATGCAAAAATGAGAAATATGTCTGCAGTTCCAGTCACACATGTGGTCTAAAGTCTACACTTCAGTCTTTCTGATGATTCTGTATTTATTCTTTCCTGTTTACTTCTCTTTCGATTCTTTTATCATTTTTGTTATTTTTCTTTCGTTTCTCATTGTATGTTAATTACTTTATGGATTATATTGGCATTCTCATTATTATTTGTGACTTTGATCCTTATCTATTTCTTTTCATTGCTCCATTTTGTAGTGATCCCATTATTTAATACTTCCAATAGCGACCACAGAAAACTGAGCTCGAAACCAAGAGAGACAATTAGGGAGCCTACATGTGCAGTTAAAGATGTGCATAGTGTGGTAAGACCTGAGAAGTTAAGCCAGAGCTACAATTAAGATCGAAAAGGAAAAAATAAGTATGAGGCAGAACAGAAAGAAATAAGTGCTGGGTGAAAAAAATGAAACACTAAAAGTATCACAAACGCAACACTAAACAAGTCAATATTGTGGTGTATAGATTTTGTTGTATCTGCTCACTGATGTTTCATTTTTGCTTGCTTCCATTTTAGAAGCAGTACAGACTAGGATGGCACACCAATGCAGTGCATTAGAGCTCCAGTTCTGTGTGCTATGGAGTGGTAGTTTGCTAACATGCAGCAGCACCAAATAGGGACCATGCCTTTTCCCAAACTCACAGCGAGGGAGTGAAAATATTAGGGTGGGAGAGTCAACCTGCTCTGCCATGTTGACAGCTGCAAGACAGCATCCAGAAAAAATTGGGCACACAACTCCGAACTATTTTCTCAAACAGCGGAGATGCATAATGTGGGCAAATGTAGAGGGGAAATAGGAACAAATATTAATTGCCAAAAAATGTAAAGGAATTAAATAATATTCCACCTGAGTATCCAAAATTATTTTAAGGACGCAGTTTGTCCTGATTTACCCTTCTCTCCTTTGTCTTCAAAAAGCACAAATACAATGTCAGGTTTTGTCCTGTGTTAACTATTCCTGCAACATCTGCTAAAATTATTTTTGTTCAATGGGTCAAATTACAAATTTGACCCTTGGAGCAAATTTTTTGTTACAATCAAAATATCAAATATAATATTCAACCAAATGTAACTTCCAATAGTTATTTTACCAGCTGTTTAGAAGGACGTCAAAATTGCTTAATGGTCTCATTGCTCAACTCAACTCCCAGTTTCTCTCTGCACAGAACTCAACTCCCCTTTTATTGGTAGAATCATTAATAATAATTAACGCAGGGGTTACTCTGACAAAGTTTGCATCCCCATGGATATGGTGAGCTGCAAGTTCACATCATACAACCCCATACAAAGTTGGTATGAACATATCATCTAATCATACTTGATAAAGCCCTTAAGTATCCAAGCAAGTAAGATAGAAAGCCCTGTTTTATAACCCAGAACAACCATAAAATCTGACATACGCAGTTGTATTAGTATATGAGTTGCAGTCTAATTTTATAGTTGTTATTTTAGTAAAAGTCCCTTTATGCTGCAATGGTATACAAATGCCACTGTTGCAATTTGGAAAGCATAAAACCTCCATGCAGGCGTGACTTGGATACAAAGATCAGTCCCTGTGCCTGAATAGATAGGCCTAAGGCGCACCTAATGTTGGGCCTTAGACGTCATTACCATCAAACCAATGAGCTGCAGACATCCTGGGCAGCTCACCGGAGGAGAGGTCTTGAAGATCGGACCACTGCATCGCCAGCAACGGCCCTCAGCTAAAGCCTTCAAGGGGACCAGGAGAGGGGGGGCGAACGGGGAGAGGGCGGCCGGAAGAGGTGGGCAACCTGGAGAAAGGAGTGACCTAGAAAAGGGGGGGGGGAAGGGGGGGTGACCGGAAGATGTGGCAACCGGGAGAGGGGGCTGATTGGGAGAAAGGACGATTGGGAGGGAGCAGTGGCCGGGGTTGCGGTGGGTGACGACAACATTTGGGGAGGGTCGATGTTGCGATTGGAGGGGTGGGGAGTGGTGGCTGGCAGCAGCCCACGTGGTTTGAACGCTCAGCTGCGAGCTCCCGGCTCCACATTCAGGTAAGTATACTTTAAAATGTTGTCTATTTGCTGATGGCCTGCAGCGGTTCCTTTTAAGCTGGCTGGCTGCCTCAGGGCAACCCAATATTTGCATATGCAAAGGGCCTAATGCCTGTTTCAAGCATAGGCCACTGACACACATTTTTCTGCCTATACCAATATGGCGGGCTGCACACTTCCAGCTCATAATGCACATATGCTTCCTGCTCGCCATATTGGAGGCTTGGGTGCCCATTTAGCGCCATCCAGTATCTAGGCCAAAATTTCTCTAAATTCCTTTACATTGTTAATAACTAGAAGTCAGATCTTTTCTTTCTAGAATTCCGGTGTTTAGACTTAATTCCATTGACTCTAACTTTCTTAAGTCTATTTTAGTAGCAATCTTAAATCCTGCAACTAAAATGCCTTAATTTTGAATAATTTAAATATCTTGTATCTCTGTCTTACCCAAAAAGCAATAAGTTTCTCAGAGAATTATAAACAATGTTCCTTTCAATGCTTATGCTTCTCAGGATAAAAGAAATTACTACAATCAATGTTGTAATCCTGAAGAACTGTACTAATTCTTCTCAGAATGCATCATTACTTGCAGAAACTGGATGCGTCCCTAGGACTTTGAGTATTATAAAAACCTCAGACCACAACTTAAGTTTCTATAATTCTAAATTCGAATGAGTACTGAACACTGGCCATATCTTTCAATATAAGCACATATTTATTCCCAATCTGTTAGTACCTCTTATTGCCATCTCAAAAACCATCATAAATATGAGGGCAGAGCTCAGTTGAAGTTTCATATAGGCTTCCATCCACCTGCCATCCTCTTTACCTCCCTGGTTTCATCTGGTAATCATCCCCAAACCTTTCATCCTCAACTATTACCTCATTAAACCCATACCACCAGCTACTCCCCCACTCACTCATGCACCTAACCATGTTGTAAAGGTTTATGACAAGCTTAAGACCCTGCCCAGCTGATAAAAACTGGCAGCATTTTCTAATAAGACGCAAGTTGAGCATCATATGCATCCTTAGTGTGAAGGTGCATCAAAGATCAGGATGCACAACACTACAGATGACTTGATTCTTCATACTAGGCTGTCGAGTACTTGGGTACAAATTATTAATTCTTCAAATGCATTTACCTACACGTAGTGAAGGGATTCGCAAAATTTCACATGTTCCCCCCACCCCGAAGATTTATTGGAGTTATTAAAGAAACCCTGGTGTGACTGTTTTAAAAAATCCAAGGTCTCTCAAAATGGCTGCAGTCAGACACATGGCCAAGGACCGGCACATTTGAAATTGCATTCTCAACAACTTGGCAGGTTTTCGTGTCTAGACAGGTTTCTTTAAACAATGCAGCTGCTTTCTAGCCCTGAGGCAAGCTATCAACATGGCCGGTCAACACATCAAAATTCGAACAGGAAGTGATCGCAGGACAAAAGGTGAACCATCAAGGTACATTCGGAACAATGGTAAAGCAGTTAGCAAACAGATCGATACAGGAAACGGCCATAATGTAAATGGGCCAGAGATGGGGTCCTTTGTCTTACGTTTCGTGCTTAAATCAAACAATGAAGCAAGCTGATAAGGTATGAGAAAACCTGTTACCAAGAGGGTATAACTGAAGCTGCCCAGTATATTTCTGGGTAGTAGAGGAGTAGCTGCTCTCTTGGCCTCTTGGCCCTGTCCTGTCTGTCTGCTAGCAACTAAGAAGGAAGCCATCCAGTAAACCTCGCAACCACATGTCAACGGCAGCAGCAGGCACAGGGGCCAGGCCTTTTCATCTGTTTTCACCGGTGAGCATTAATTTTCTGGCTGCCACAAGACAACCTAGCATAAGTGTAAGGTTGGGGGTTAAGGGATATTGCTAAACTTGTGATTTTAGAATTTTCCCTCGATGTTATCTGTTTCTTTCAACCCGATAAGTGTAAGACTGTATTACATCCATAGCGATTTCTTTATCTTCTGTATTATACTGTTTACCTTGTAGTTTTAGTTTTCTTATTAATAAACATTGGTTTTCCTTGTACCAATCCACTGGTCTGTTTGTCTGTCTTTGTTACCACTCGATAAGTCCTCAGCTCAGAATCAGGAAGGGGTAAGCGATTCGCAACCGCACTGCGGGCAGGGCAGCTCAGGAAAAACATAACTGGCTGACCTATTATAAGCCCGAGAAACAGTAAAAAAAAGAAACCCCTTACAGAAATGGCGAGTCAGGCAGGAGCTGAGGCGAAAGTGTGTAACAAGACAGACAGTGGTGCGGAGGAGGAATCCGCAATGGAGATAAGGTTGTCTGCCTATGTGTGCGGCAAGGTAAATATCGCGAAAAAGTGGGTGGGCGATATGTTAAAGGCCGAGCGTCCCATAGATGCAGCCATCCAGTGGACAGCAAGTAAACAGTATAAGAAAGGTATTGAGAAGGCGGTCTGGCTCTTGTGTTTTAAAAAGCAGGTCTTTGTACTAGACCATGCTGTAGCAGTACAAGCAGCCAAGATTAAACAGTTGACCCTAGAGCTGCAGGAAAAGACAGCAGCAGAAGAGAAAGGGGTAGCAGCGCTCCAGGCAATTAGCCAAGAAAGGGCGCAGATGGCAAGGGACCACCAGGCAAAGGTAGAGCGCCTGGAATACCAAATCGCTGAGCTCAAAAGTAGCGCTAGGGGTAGAATGGAACACCTGGAATACCAGGTCAGAGAGGTGAGAGGCAGTGAGGTTATGTTAATGGACAAGATCCACAGCCTCACGCAAGAATTAAAAGAGCAGGAGGAGAAAGTAGGCGAGGTAAAGGCAGCATATAAGCTGGCCTGCGCCCAGGGGTTTGAGGACGCAGATCATCGCCCCTGCAGGCAAGAAATAGAACGTTTGGGCATGGCCTTAGCGAGGGCGAAGGGCATGGTATGCCTCCTTAGCCCGAAGGCGGGCCAGTCGGATTTTACCGGCAACCCAAGCAGGGAAGTCCCACAGGCAGCTCCCAGAACGACACTGGTTAGGGAACCAGAGGCTTCACGGCCACCACCCATAGCCCCGAGTTTTCAGGAGGTCTGGCAGCAAGGGGGGGTGGAGGATGAAGCATTAGGGGAGAACCAGCAATTCCTGGTAGATAGACCAGGACCGGGACCAGTGTACCCCCTCCGACAACGGAGGTACGGCCCACCCGCCGATGGCGAGGACCTAGGGGCCATCCAGAACCAGTTTGTAGTGCCGCATGGCACCCCACAGCTCAGGGCCATGGTTAGCCATATCCCTAAGCTTACAGTGGGGGGAGACCCCTCTTTACACTTCCGTGAGATAGAGCAGGCAGCGTGCGTTAATGACTGCGATGAAGCAGAACAAGCAAAAATGCTGCTGTTTTCTCTGGGGGGTGACCTCCTCCAAACCTTATCAGATGAGTGCAAAAGGGGGCAGAAAGATTATGAGGAGTTAAAGGATGAGATATTGGAGGCTATGGGACTAAATGATGGGAGTCCGTTCGCCCGGGTGGAAAAAACGGTACAGCTCCCTGGGGAGTCCCCACAGGCTTTCGCAGACAGGCTGTGGCCAGTCTACCGGAGCGCATGCCCGGGAATGCCAGGGCGGACACTCCTGAACAGAGATCAATTAGCCCACTGGCTCCGCTGTCTCATGACAAACTGCCTGCCTCAAATTCGAACACGAGCTGCGGCTTGGTTTGACCCCCGTAGCCCCCAGACCACCGAGGAAACGGTGATCCGCCAGCTCACGATAGCATTTAAAAATATCAGGGGTATCGAGATGCCCCAACCCAAGGGGAAAGTCCACGAGGTTAAACCAGGGGCCCAGTATAAAAGGGAATGGCACCAGGAAGGGAATCGTCCTGCCCAGGCCAAGTTAAACTGCTATGGGTGCGGGAAGAACGGCCACTGGCGGAAAGATTGTAAAAACCCCTGGAAGGATACTAAGGGAAAGAATCCCACCGCCCCAGCCCAAAAGGCAGCGACGGGGGAGGCAGAGACAGGAATTGCCCCCGCTGCCATGGAGTCATTTTTTGAGGCGATGCGATCTTTTATGGCCAGCCAGGGAAGAATAGCAGCCACTACCGGTGTGGTCGCTCCCTCAGCCCCCCCTAACAATGCTCCGCTATGACTAGAGAAGAAAGCGCAGATCGGTCAGCAGGAGGTAAAATTCCTGGGCCTGACCGTCCGCACAGGGGAAAGAGCCATAGACAAGGCTCGGAGGGAAGTGGTCCAAGAGCTACCAGTCCCCAGTACTGTGGAGGCGAAAAAGCAGGCAGCTGGGATCCAACCCGAGGTTAGAAATCCCCAGCTCCCAGCAGGTCACAGCTCACAGGCAGCACCTGCAGGGGCAGTCAGGGGAGGAGTCACCCAGACCCCTGTCCAAACCAATCCCCCTCTCTTCTGGGACTCAGGTGGGGAGGAGGAGGAGCTCGAGGCAGGTAGTCCCGCCCCCGACCTAGGTTTTGAACCTGGAGAGGAAGACTCTCAGCAACCGGCAGCAAACAGCAGGGGGTTGCCTGTCCCCAGCTCCCCAGCTCAGACTTGGGAAGGGAGGAGCCACAGGGGAAAAGTCCCCAGCCAGCGAGGACTGCGACCCACAGCAAGGGTCCGCTCGCCAGGGTAGCCCCACCAACAGCACTTCTTAGGAGGTCCCCTCGGACACCCCAGCCTAGGAAGACATGGTCGCCAGCTCCCCAGTTTAAAAGGGCTACCTCCCGTGCTAAAGTTAAGTCGAAAGACAAAGGTCCTCAGCCAGCAGTCACGGGCTGTGAGGGACCGGAAGTAAAGGTCAGTACAGCCACGCCGCAGGGAGCAGCCTGCAGCAGTCCTGACAGAATTTGAGCTGGCCGCTCGGAGACGGGCGGCGGATGTATATAACTTTAGCAGTTAAGTTTGTAGTTTTAAGTTAAGATGTATAGGTTTATTATAAGGTGTGGAACCGTAATGTAATTTTAAGATGGAACCGTTCCAGTGTTGTCTACGTGAGCCGAGGTCCAGGGACCCGCTCACACTTCACCCAAGCCAGGCAGCCTATATGGGGCCCGGCCAGATGTTTTTATCTCTTACAGGGAATGTTCGGAGGCGTGATCCTGCTCGCCCTGTCTGGGCTGAGCCTCGCGAGAAGGGGCGACACAGAGGACCACCACATCTTCGGATGAGCCCTCTTAAAGGAGATGTTAAATTTTATCAGTTTGATTTTTCAGATGGTGACAGAACCAGACTAAACACCCACGAGCTTTTGGACAGGATTGGGAGACAAAGAAGGGGTGTTTTTAACGATGTCTTAACTGGTTTTAACACGGGGTCTTCTGTCATCAACAGCTTAGATGACATCGAGCTGCAGACCCAGATTAATGGTTTAAAAACTCAATTAAAGAAAATATTAATCGATGCGAATAAGGTGGTGGGTTCGGAACTGCACGAAGATCAGGCCATGACTCTCCACTTAAAGGAGATCATAGCGGAGCTGGAAAAGTATGCAAAGACGGTGAATGCGCTCATTAGGGAGCGTCGGAATGCGTCAGACCAGGCGGCACAGAATGAAGTGTGCGTGCTGTATGGGGCATGGTTGCTGGGCGAGGCCCGCAGCAATCTGGAGGATTTAAAGCAAGGTTTAGTCCCCTCCTGGATCAGCAACAAACACCTCGCAGCCCTCCACCCTTTTGAGAATACATTAAGTCCGTGCCAGCTCCACCTAGCTTCTGAGGCCTACCCAGTCCCAGTGGACTGTGGGCGTTCCAACCACACCATCATAGGGATAGTTGTAAGGATGCCAGTCATGGGCGGGACGGCCCGACCCGCGCCGGTGTACAGGGTGGAGAACATTGGTGTCATTCAGGGGGGTGCACACGTTCGTTTCACAGCGGTCCCGCCCTACGTCATAAAGTGGGAGCATGGTATGACGGGTACTGACCTCTCGGGGTGCCAGAGCCGGGGATCACACATAATCCTGTGTCCCCAGCACTTGAACGCCTATTCAAAACCGCAGTGCGGGTTCAGAGCTGCTGACGCGAAGCCTATAAACTGCACCATGGAAGCCATGGCACAAGGCCATGTTCCCCCACAGGTGGCGTATATAGGAGGTGGGATATATTGCATCACCACAGCAGCGTCTCACTACCAGCATGGTCAGCACAGCTGGTGTGCGGTGAGTGACAGCAGTTTCTGCTTTAAACCCGAGGCAGAAGTTCAAGTGGCACAGATACGAATTGTCCCCATCCCTGAACCATCCACTGTTCACCTCACTGTGAAAGAGAATTTCACCAACCTCCAAAAGTATGTAGCCCACTTTGGCTACCAGATTCCCCCTCTCCCAGAACACCTCGTTAAATTATTAAAAGCAGTAGGGGTGTCCCAAAAACACTTTTACACGCTGGAACAGAAGACTGTCCAGATAGGGGCCGATATTCTGAGTATTACGACCCCACCCTGGTGGGACATCTTTGAGAATATAGAGGTCCCCTCCTGGATTCGTCTGGCATCACACGTGCTAGTAATCTGTCAGCTCGGGATCGTCCTCTACCTGGTTTGCGTCCAGTGTAGGAATAGGGGTCTCGAGGTAGTAGTTAGAACACAAAGGGTATGGAAGGACCAGTATGCTCGGGTAGACGAAACACCCGTGTGAGTTCGGGGACGCATCCCTTGCGAGCGATGGCAGCCTGCTTCATTATTTTAATAAAGATGGTCCCTTCCGTTTGTTGTTTTCAATAAAGTAATGTTTACGTTTTGATGTTATTTTGAATAAAGATTGTTCATTGTTGTGTTGTATAGTATGCGAAATACTGTTTCATCCCAAGTGGTGCAGGGGTATTTGGACCCCTCCATGCTGGGATTGTTGTAATTCAACCTTGTTTTCTATCCGAATGCCTGCCATACACTGGGGTTCTCTCCAATTAAGGGAATGTATGGTCCGAGGGATTAGGGATAGGTAAATAAAGGGGAAGGTTGTTTGCGACGGTCAGAAATCTTTGCTCACCTTGCATGGACACTTCAAGCAAGTTTAAGTATCCACAGGGGGGAGTGAAGGGATTCGCAAAATTTCACATGTTCCCCCCACCCCGAAGATTTATTGGAGTTATTAAAGAAACCCTGGTGTGACTGTTTTAAAAAATCCAAGGTCTCTCAAAATGGCTGCAGTCAGACACATGGCCAAGGACCGGCACATTTGAAATTGCATTCTCAACAACTTGGCAGGTTTTCGTGTCTAGACAGGTTTCTTTAAACAATGCAGCTGCTTTCTAGCCCTGAGGCAAGCTATCAACATGGCCGGTCAACACATCAAAATTCGAACAGGAAGTGATCGCAGGACAAAAGGTGAACCATCAAGGTACATTCGGAACAATGGTAAAGCAGTTAGCAAACAGATCGATACAGGAAACGGCCATAATGTAAATGGGCCAGAGATGGGGTCCTTTGTCTTACGTTTCGTGCTTAAATCAAACAATGAAGCAAGCTGATAAGGTATGAAAAAACCTGTTACCAAGAGGGTATAACTGAAGCTGCCCAGTATATTTCTGGGTAGTAGAGGAGTAGCTGCTCTCTTGGCCTCTTGGCCCTGTCCTGTCTGTCTGCTAGCAACTAAGAAGGAAGCCATCCAGTAAACCTCGCAACCACATGTCAACGGCAGCAGCAGGCACAGGGGCCAGGCCTTTTCATCTGTTTTCACCGGTGAGCATTAATTTTCTGGCTGCCACAAGACAACCTAGCATAAGTGTAAGGTTGGGGGTTAAGGGATATTGCTAAACTTGTGATTTTAGAATTTTCCCTCGATGTGTCTGTTTCTTTCAACCCGATAAGTGTAAGACTGTATTACATCCATAGCGATTTCTTTATCTTCTGTATTATACTGTTTACCTTGTAGTTTTAGTTTTCTTATTAATAAACATTGGTTTTCCTTGTACCAATCCACTGGTCTGTTTGTCTGTCTTTGTTACCACTCGATAAGTCCTCAGCTCAGAATCAGGAAGGGGTAAGCGATTCGCAACCGCACTGCGGGCAGGGCAGCTCAGGAAAAACATAACTGGCTGACCTATTATAAGCCCGAGAAACAGTAAAAAAAGAAACCCCTTACAGTAGATATTATAGTCTCACACAGCAACCGAGTAATAATTTTTGTTGCTTCATTCTCTATCTTATTTTACCATTTTACCTTAGATTATCGCTTCCTATTGAAATACTACATCACTATAGTGCTCAGTTTAAGAAACCATTCCTTTCAATAGTTTTGAACGTTTGGAAGTAAAATGTTCAGTACGCCAAAGTTATTATAACACTGAAGAATGCTAAGAGACAGCACACCTCATTCTCACGATTGGATACACCTTCAACAGTTTGGGTTTCTAAGAATCTGTTCAGAGTGGCTTTAACGTGACTTTAAAAAGTTGGTGGACCTGTGAGCTAGGGTATGTTTCCAGAATGGGACTGGTGTTTCATTAAATTAATACTAAAGCCTTCTGAAAGAAAATTAATAACCATTGCATGAAAATGCTTCCTGGTTCTGTTTTTGTTGACCATACACCCACACCTGGCTCAGTGGAAGCATTCTCTCCTCTGAGTCAGAAGGTTGTGGGTTCAAACCCCACTCCAGAGACTTGAGCACATAATCCAGGCTAATACCTCAGTGCAGTACTGAGGGGGTGCTGTACTGTTGGAGGTGTTATCTTTCGGTCTTTCGGATGAAATGTTAAACCGTGGCCCCGTCTGCCCCCTCAGATGGACGTAAAAGATCTCATGGCACTTTTTCTAAGAAGAGCAGGGGAGTTCTCCCCAGTGTTCTGGCCAACATTTATCCCTCAACCAACACCTAAAACAGATGGGGCCTGATATTAGGAGGGCAGCGGGGGGTCGAGTGGGTAACGCGCCCAGTGAAATCGGGGTGCTCCGCACGGAATCGCAGGCTAACTGAATCCACTTACCTTTGCTCTCGGGTTTCGCGCTGGAAAGCTGCACAGCGGGCGGACTGCGGATGCGCAGCATAGACTGTCAGCTGGAGTAGCCCTATTTAAAGGGGCAGTCCTCCACTGACTGATGCTGCAGGAAATAGGAAAAATTACAGCATGGAGCAGCCCAGGGGGAAGGCTGCTCCCAGGTTTAATGATGCCTCACTCCATGTCCTACTGGATGGGGTGAGGAGGAGGGGGAGGACAGAGATCTTTCCCCCGGCGGGTGGGAGGAAGCGGCCTGCCTCTGCCACCAAGAAGGCCTGGCTCAAGGTGGCAGACGAGGTCACCTGCACCACCAACATATTGCGAACCTGCATACAGTGCAGGAGGCGCTTCAATGACCTAAGTAGGTCAGCCAAAGTGAGTACACTTACTCATTCCCCTACACTCCGTCTGCCACATCACCGCCCCCACCCCACATCTCCTTCTGCACTGCCAACACTACTCTATCACATCACTCCTCACACCCACTCAAAGCTCATCCTCATCTTACCTTCACTTACTCACCTCGCCAGTACTCATCCCACCACTACCGCTCAACCCAATCCTCATACAATCTCATGGCTCTATCTCATACTCACCCTCTCATGCATCTCTTTCACGGTCAGCCTCACTCGACCTGCCACTACCTGTGCTGCAGCCACAGGGCATGCATCACATATGTGCAGTAGGCAGCGTAAGGCAAACGTGTCATGAGCATGAAGGGGGTGCACAAGGGTGTTTGAGGGTTTGTCATGGTTTTTACTTATATTTAATTTCTGACCAACTCACATTACATATTATATTGGCACCACTACTGCCATGACTTTGCGAATCTTGTCTGGTTTGTGCAATAATGCCCTTTCCTGAGGATCACAATGAAGACCCACAACTGATGCCACCCATTGTGTCACTGCAGAGTGGGTGTAGGTGTATTTGCAGGGCTCTTTTGTGCAGACGACTGAGAGACATCGGCGATGCAGAGGAGAAGTTGTTGAGGGCAGTGGTGACTTTGACAGTGACAGGTAAGAAGATGGTGCTCGGGCCAGCCGGGTGCAGCTCGGCATGAAGGAGGCTGCAGATGTCCACGACTACATGTCGAGTGACTCTGAGCCTCCGTGTGCACTGCTGCTCTGAGCCTCGGTCTGTAGACCCTGTGGTGAGGGTAGTGCCTCCTGCGACGCACCTCTCTTTGCAGTTGCCCTCCCTCCTGCTGTGCAGGTGGATGTGTCACAGCACTGTGTTGTGGGGCTCCACGTGTCAGAGGTGGACGGCGTGGCCGGTGAGGCTGGTGATGCTGTTCGTCCTCCGAGGAGGTCATGACTGCAGCTACGGCGGCCCCCATCCGGAAGATGTACATTTGAGGGGGTCCGCAAGGTAGGCATATGTGTCTGGACACCGGGGTAAGTGTGCAGGTTTGTGAATTTTATTGTTAGGAGGAGGGTGGTGGAGGTCAAACTTTGTCCAAAGTGACAGAGTGGCCTCCTGCAATGAGTGAGAGTCTCCCCCCACCCCTACCTGTCAAATGGACCTTTGCAGCTGCCACAGGCTGATGGCTGCAACACGTCCATTTGACCTGGGAGTGTTTCCCCCAGTACGGGAAACAGTCCCAGCTGTTTGCAAAATCCCACCCCTCCTAAAATGTTATGTTAATCAGGACTCTAAACGACCTGAAATACCTTAATGAGTACTTTAAGTGGCACCCCGCTGGCTTTAATGCCGGTGGGAGTCCCACATGCGGGGGCTGCGCGCGCATGTCAGCGCATCACTGGGGAACCCAGAAATGGGCAGGTTGGAGCCGGTCTCCGGACCCGCCCCGGGTATCCCCGATTTTCACAGACCCCCGCCATGAACGCACCCGATCGGGGGTGCGAAAATAGAGCCCATGATCCTTCATTATCTCATTGCTATTCGTGGGACCATGCTGTGTGCAAATTAGCTGCCGTATTTCCTACATTTCCTACGGTACACTTCAAAAGTACTTCATTGGTTGTGAAGCGCCTTGGGATGTCCTGAAGTCATGAAAGGCGCTATATAAAGGCAAGTTCTTTCTCTCTTTATTTTCACCCTTAGCCAAGATGGTGTCACAGTCTACAATCGAGGTTCAACACTTTTTGCAGTGAGATATTACTGTGAGTTTGCTTTAAGGAAGTTAAAACAGCAATTTACTGACAGGGTGGGATTTCCTTTGCCCCAACTGCTTCATGTTTTTTTTTCCTGACAATATAAGATTTAAAGGATTCTTTTTATTACCTTAGCCAAAAAATACTAGTTGTAGTTTGCTTACACACGATGAATCTCTGAAAAGCAGTAATGGTGACAAGTGTGGCGTTTACATTGAAATAATTCTGGGATTGAAACCAAAAACATTTCCTGACAAATATTTAGTAATATTCCAGAACATTTTTAAGGTTGAGCCAGCTGGTATTTTTTTTCACTTGATAGTCAAGTTCTGCATTATTAATGTCTGTAACATTTCGCATTAATCAAGTGATTTAATTAAAGACCAAATTGAGAACTTTTTATCTGCTTATGCAGGCGTGGTGGCAATTACCATAGGCTGAAAGTTATTAAACAGAATATACTTTTCCCTTTAAGTCAATTGAAGATGAAAGGAATTAATGAGATTTAAAATTTTGGCGATATTAGAAGACGTATACTTTATGCATTTGTACCACATTCCTGACTGCTATTTTAAAAGAGGCATTAGCCATTTAAAATAAACATTAAAATAGCAGACAGAAGAATGTTCTATGAATGTGCTAAACATTCTTCCACTAATATGGCTAACTGCGAGTTCTAGTCCCATTAGTTCTTTTGATCTTCAGTTGACTTAAAGGGGAAATGTATTCTACTGAATTATCACATAACCCCCCTAAAATCTTGTAATAAAGACAGAAAATGCTGGAAATATGCAACAAATCCATCAGCGCCTGGAAAGAGAATAGATAGGATAACTTCACAACTCGAAACTGGAAGATAAATAAGCCTTTTCAAACAACACTAAGACAGTAAGGAGAGCAATAGGTAAAAGTCAAGAGTCAGGGATACTAATTATCATCACAAAGAAGTAGTTAAGGAAGTTTCCTGGAACACCAGGGTATATTGATCAGTATATTGGGATTGTGACAT